>NW_026645219.1:0-600000 GCF_030020395.1 Manis pentadactyla | reverse complement strand
TGTCTTTCTCCGCCTGGCCTATTTCACTGAGCATACTACTGTCTAGCGAAATCCACGTCATTGCAAATCATATAATTTGTTTCCTTCTTACGGCTGCTTACTTCACTTTTTAAACAGGATTTCATTCTTCCTTTTTGTTTGTAGTTTCGCCTTGTACTTTCACCATTGATCTCCTGGTTATGAGCAATAGCTATCTGTTAATCGATATGTATCTTTATTTATCTATCTGTCTGTCTGTCTGTCAATCTATCCTGACTTCATATCTATCTATTTATCTTTCTCTCTATTTTCCTATCATCTATCTATGATGTCTAACATCTATCAATCTATGTACCTATCCATTTATAATCTATCTATCTATGAATCAATCATCTTTTTGTCTGCCCATCTATCCTTATGTACAGAACAGTTGACAACATAGCCTATGTCACTTCCCTACATTATGCTTCCAAAAATCTTGCAATGTAACTAGGCCATATCTGGAACACAGGGTTCACCGAGTCACTTGCAGGTCGATTCAGCCGCGTGTGCTTACAAAACCAGTAAATTGTGCTGCAGGGACTTATACCCGTATATCTGTCCTCTGTCCTCTGTCCTCTTTAACCTCCTTCTCGCTTGCTGACTCTATTTAGCCACATTCACTGAATAAGTGCTCCCTGAAGACCACAAGTATCCTTCCTCAGGGCCTGTTGTTGACAGAAATGTGTACTTGGTTATTTGCACACCACCATGTTTGAGGGACATCGGCGTGATCACCCACTGATAGGAGGATGGACTAATAAAAAGGAACACCTGTTTCTAGACAGGAGCAGTTGGGAACAGAGAGTGTGTTGTGGAGTGTCGTGTTTATTTGAGTGTCCAAACTTCCCTCTTTATGTGGTTATTACTTCTTTACATTCATGAACGTCATAAAACCCACTGATTTCAAAGGCCCAGATGCATATTATTACAGCAATTCAGTTGTTGAGGTGAGAGAATATGAGAAGGAAGGTGCGGCACCACTAAATCTATGGCTGGGCACTGCTGAAAACAAACAAAGAGTTCACGGTGGCCAGATAGGGCTCTTTTCTAGTGACTGTCTCTGGGGACTCAAACAGAATCCATTGGTTTGTTTGTTTCTCTGCTTCACTTGTGTAGGGTACCTGTCCCCGCCCCTTCGGCTAGTAGATTGTCTGTGTATTTGGATCTCAAGTGAGTCTCCTGTAAGGGAGCGCATGAGCACATAGTTGGTCTTGAGTTTTCATTCCTTCTTCTAACCCTGTGTCTTTTGATTGGAGCTCTCAAAGCCTGTCCTTTTATTCTGATAATTGAGAGGTGCTCTATTACTGAACATTGAAATTTTTTTTTGTTATCATTATGTTTACTAGGCGACCCCCTCCAACAATTACCCACAAAAAACCCTATTACAGTCGCATTCCTTCAGCATGGTTGGATGCCTCAGACCCCTTCACGATGTAACCCCCACACACCCCGTTACAGTCGCTGTTCATCAGCGTGTAGTAGTTGAATGCTGTAGACTCACTACTTGTTTTCTCAGTGTTGTACACTCCTCCCCAAGACTGCAAACCCCACACATTATATATGCTCATCCTAATGCCCTCTTCCTTTTTCCCCGCCCTTATCCCTCCCTTCTCCCCCACCATGCCCTGTCTCTTTCCCTTTTTTAAATGTTAGTCCACTCTCGGGTTCTGTGAGTCTGCTGCTGTTTTTTTCCAACAGCTTTTCTTTGTTGTTATACTCCACACATGAGTGAAATCATTTGTTACTTTTCTTTCTCTGACTGGCTTTTTTCACTTAGTATAATACCATCAAGCTCCATCCACGTCATTGCAAATATTAGGATTATTTTCTTCTTATGGCTGCTTACTGAACTTTTTAAACTGGATTTCATTCTTCTTCTTTGTATGTAGTTTCGCTATGTGCTTCCACCATTACTGTCCTGGTTTATGAGCAATAGCTTTTATTGATTGATATGTACCTATATCTATCTCTCGATATCTCTCTCAATCTATCTGTCATCTATGTGTCTTCTATTATCTTTCTATCTATCTATCAATCAATCATCTTTTTGTCTGAACTTCTGTCCTTATGTACAGAACAGTTAACAACATAGCCTCTGTCACTTCCCTACTTTATGATTCAAAAAATCTTGCAAGGTAACTAGGACGTAGGGAGAGCACTGGGTTCACCAAGACACTTGCAGGTCGAGTCAGTCACGTGTGCCTACAAAACCAGGAAACGCTGGTGCAGGGACTTGTACCCGTATCTCTGTCCTCTGTCCTCTTTTACCTCCTTCTCGCTTGCTGACTGTATTTAGCCACATTCATTTACTAAGTGCTCCCGGAAGACCACAAGAATCCTTCCTCTGGGCCTGTTATAGACAGAAAAGTAAACTTGGTTCTTTGCTCACCACCATGTTTGAGGGACATCTGCATGATAACCGCTGATGGGAGGAGGAACCAGTAAGAAGGAAGAAAAATTTCTAGACAGGAGTAATTGGGAGAAAAGAGTGTGTTGTGGAGTGACGTGTTTATTTGAGTGTCCAAACTACTCTCTTTACATTGTTATTAGTTCTTTTCATTGGTGAACATCATAAAACGCACTGATTTCAAAAGCCCAGACCCATATTTTTATAGCAATTCGGTTGCTCAGGTGAGAAAAAATGAGAAGGACGTTGCTGTACCACTAAATCTACGGCTGGGCACTGCTGAAACCAAACAAAAAGTGTTCACGGTGGCGAGATAGGGCTATTTTCAACTGACTGTTTCTGGGGACTCAAACCGAATCCATTTGTTTGTTTGTTTGCTTCCCAGTTTCACTTTTGTAGGGTACCTGCCCCGCCCCTTCGGCTTGTAGTTTGTCTGTGTCCTTCTATCTCAAGTGAGTCTCCAGTAAGGGAGCACGTAGGTGGTCTTGAGATTTCATCCCTTCTTCTAACCCTGTGTCTTTTAATTGGAGCACTCAAAGCCTGTCCTTTTATTCTGATAATTGAGAGCTGTGCTCTTACTGCACTTTGAAATTTTTTTTATCATTAATATACAATCACATGAGGAACATTATGCTTACTAGGCTACCCCGTTCACCAAATCCCCACCAAAACACCGTTACAGTCGCAGTCCATCAGCATGGTTGGATGCTGTAGACCCCTTCACCATGTCCCTATCAAACACCGCGTTACAGACGCTGTCCATCCGCGTGAAGTAAGATGCTGTAGAATCACTACTTCTCTTCTCTGTGTTGTACTGCCCTCCCCGTGCTCCCCCCACCCCACACATTAAACGTGCTATTGCTTATTCCCCCTTTCTTTCTCCCCCCATTATAACTCCCTTCCCACAAACGCTGCCCACTCCCTTTCCCTTTGGTATCTCTTTGTCCACTCTCGGGTTCTGTGAGTCTGCTGCTGTATTTTTCCTTCAGTTTTTATTTGTTGATATACTCCACACATGAGTGAAATCATTTGGTACTTGCCTTTCTATTCCTGGCCTATTTCACTGGGCATAATACCGTCTAGTTCCATCCACGTTGTTCCAAAAGGTAGGATTTGTTTTCTTCTTAAGCCTGCTTAGTGCACTTTTTAAACCGGATTTCTGTCTTCTCTTTGGCCTGTATATTCGCTACGTGCTTTCACCATTGCTCTCCTGGTTATGAGCAATAGCTTTGTGTTAATCGGTATGTATCTGTATCTATCTTTCTACCTGTCTATCTATCTATCTATCTATCTATCTATCTATCTATCTATCTATCTATCTATCTATCTATCTATCTATCATCTATCTATGAATCTATCTGTCTATCTATCTATCTATCAGTCAATCAAGCATATTTTGTATTTCCCATCTGTCCTTGTGTGCAGAACAGTTAAAAACATAGAGTATGCCACTGGCCTACATTATGCTTCCAAAAATCTTGCAAGGTAACTAGGCAGTAGGGAAAGCACTGGATTCACCGAGACACTTGCAGGTCGAATCATCCGTGTGTACCTACAAAACCAGGAAATGGTGGTGCAGGGACTTGAACGCGTGTCTCTCTCCTCTGTCCTCTTTTATATCCTTCTCACTTGCTGACTGTATTTCTAAATTAAAAATAGTCTAAAACACATTTATTGACTAAGTGCTTCCGGAAGACCTCAAGAATCCTTCCTCTGGACCTGTTGTAGACAGGGAAGTAAACTTGGTGCTTTGCTCACCACTATGTTTCTTGGACATCGGCGTGATCACCGCTGAAAGGAGGGTGGGACAAATGAAAAGGAACACCAATTTATAGACATGAGCAGTTGGGAGCAAAGAGTGTGTTGTGGAGTGACGTGTTTATTTGAGTGTCCAAACTTCCCTCTTTATCTGGTTATTACTTCTTTACATTCGTGAACATCTTAAAACCCACTGATTTTAAAGGCTCACTCACACATTATTACAGCAATTCAGTTGTTGAGGTGAGAGAAAATGAGAAGTACGCTGCTGCACCACTAAATCTATGGCTGGGCTCTGCTGAAACCAAACAAAAAGTATTCACGGTGACCAGATAGGGCTATTTTCTAGTGACTGTCTGTGGGTACTCAAGCAGAATCCATTTGTTTGATTGTTTTGTTTTTCAGTTTCAATTGTGTAGGGTTCCTGTCCCCACCCGTTTGGATTGTAGTTTGTCTGTGTCCTTGGATCTCAAGTGAGTCTCCTGTTAGGGAGCCCCTAGGTGGCCTTGAGATTTCATCCCTTCTTTTAACCCTGTGTCTTTTGTTTGTAGCACTCAAAGCCTGTCCTTTTATTCTTATGGTTCTGAGCTTTGCCCTTATTGCCCATTAAAAATTATTTTGTTACCATTAATCTACAATCACGTAAAGAACATTATGGTTACTAGGCTCCCCACTTCAACAAGTCCCCCACAACAACCTCTTACAGTTGCTGTCCATCAGCGTAGTTGGATGCTTTAGACCATGTCACCATGACCCACACGACACCTCATTACAGTCGCTGTCCATCAGCACGTAGTAAGATGCTGCAGAATCTCTACTTGCCTTCTCTGTGTTGTAGAGCCGTCTACATGCCACCCGACCAAACGCATTATGCATGCTAATCCTAATGCCCCCTTTCTTTCTCCCCGCCCTTATCCCTCCCTTCCCACCCATCCTGCCCAGTCCCTTTCCCTTTGGTAACTGTTAGATCACTCTCGGGTTCTGTGAGTCTGCTACTTTTTTTTTTCTTCAGTTTTACTTTGTTGTTTTACTCCACACATGAGTGAAATCACTTTTTACTTGTCTTTCTCCGCCTGGCCTATTTCACTGAGCATACTACTGTCTAGCGAAATCCACGTCATTGCAAATCATATAATTTGTTTCCTTCTTACGGCTGCTTACTTCACTTTTTAAACAGGATTTCATTCTTCCTTTTTGTTTGTAGTTTCGCCTTGTACTTTCACCATTGATCTCCTGGTTATGAGCAATAGCTATCTGTTAATCGATATGTATCTTTATTTATCTATCTGTCTGTCTGTCTGTCAATCTATCCTGACTTCATATCTATCTATTTATCTATCTATCTCTCTATTTTTTTATCATCTATCTATGATGTCTAACATCTATCAATCTATGTACCTATCCATTTATAATCTATCTATCTATGAATCAATCATCTTTTTGTCTGCCCATCTATCCTTATGTACAGAACAGTTGACAACATAGCCTATGTCACTTCCCTACATTATGCTTCCAAAAATCTTGCAATGTAACTAGGCCATAGCTGGAACACAGGGTTCACCGAGACACTTGCAGGTCGATTCAGCCGCGTGTGCTTACAAAACCAGTAAATTGTGCTGCAGGGACTTATACCCGTATATCTGTCCTCTGTCCTCTGTCCTCTTTAACCTCCTTCTCGCTTGCTGACTCTATTTAGCCACATTCACTGAATAAGTGCTCCCTGAAGACCACAAGTATCCTTCCTCAGGGCCTGTTGTTGACAGAAAAGTGTACTTGGTTATTTGCACACCACCATGTTTGAGGGACATCGGCGTGATCACCCACTGATAGGAGGATGGACTAATAAAAAGGAACACCTGTTTCTAGACAGGAGCAGTTGGGAACAAAGAGTGTGTTGTGGAGTGTCGTGTTTATTTGAGTGTCCAAACTTCCCTCTTTATGTGGTTATTACTTCTTTACATTCATGAACGTCATAAAACCCACTGATTTCAAAGGCCCAGATGCATATTATTACAGCAATTCAGTTGTTGAGGTGAGAGAATATGAGAAGGAAGGTGCGGCACCACTAAATCTATGGCTGGGCACTGCTGAAAACAAACAAAGAGTTCACGGTGGCCAGATAGGGCTCTTTTCTAGTGACTGTCTCTGGGGACTCAAACAGAATCCATTGGTTTGTTTGTTTCTCTGCTTCACTTGTGTAGGGTACCTGTCCCCGCCCCTTCGGCTAGTAGATTGTCTGTGTATTTGGATCTCAAGTGAGTCTCCTGTAAGGGAGCGCATGAGCACATAGTTGGTCTTGAGTTTTCATTCCTTCTTCTAACCCTGTGTCTTTTGATTGGAGCTCTCAAAGCCTGTCCTTTTATTCTGATAATTGAGAGGTGCTCTATTACTTCACATTGAAATTTTTTTTTGTTATCATTATGTTTACTAGGCGACCCCCTCCAACAATTACCCACAAAAAACCCTATTACAGTCGCATTCCTTCAGCATGGTTGGATGCCTCAGACCCCTTCACGATGTAACCCCCACACACCCCGTTACAGTCGCTGTTCATCAGCGTGTAGTAGTTGAATGCTGTAGACTCACTACTTGTTTTCTCAGTGTTGTACACTCCTCCCCAAGACTGCAAACCCCACACATTATATATGCTCATCCTAATGCCCTCTTCCTTTTTCCCCGCCCTTATCCCTCCCTTCTCCCCCACCATGCCCTGTCTCTTTCCCTTTTTTAAATGTTAGTCCACTCTCGGGTTCTGTGAGTCTGCTGCTGTTTTTTTCCAACAGCTTTTCTTTGTTGTTATACTCCACACATGAGTGAAATCATTTGTTACTTTTCTTTCTCTGACTGGCTTTTTTCACTTAGTATAATACCATCAAGCTCCATCCACGTCATTGCAAATATTAGGATTATTTTCTTCTTATGGCTGCTTACTGAACTTTTTAATCTGGATTTCATTCTTCTTCTTTGTATGTAGTTTCGCTATGTGCTTCCACCATTACTCTCCTGGTTTATGAGCAATAGCTTTTATTGATTGATATGTACCTATATCTATCTCTCGATATCTCTCTCAATCTATCTGTCATCTATGTGTCTTCTATTATCTTTCTATCTATCTATCAATCAATCATCTTTTTGTCTGAACTTCTGTCCTTATGTACAGAACAGTTAACAACATAGCCTCTGTCACTTCCCTACTTTATGATTCAAAAAATCTTGCAAGGTAACTAGGACGTAGGGAGAGCACTGGGTTCACCAAGACACTTGCAGGTCGAGTCAGTCACGTGTGCCTACAAAACCAGGAAACGCTGGTGCAGGGACTTGTACCCGTATCTCTGTCCTCTGTCCTCTTTTACCTCCTTCTCGCTTGCTGACTGTATTTAGCCACATTCATTTACTAAGTGCTCCCGGAAGACCACAAGAATCCTTCCTCTGGGCCTGTTATAGACAGAAAAGTAAACTTGGTTCTTTGCTCACCACCATGTTTGAGGGACATCTGCATGATAACCGCTGATGGGAGGAGGAACCAGTAAGAAGGAAGAAAAATTTCTAGACAGGAGTAATTGGGAGAAAAGAGTGTGTTGTGGAGTGACGTGTTTATTTGAGTGTCCAAACTACTCTCTTTACATTGTTATTAGTTCTTTTCATTGGTGAACATCATAAAACGCACTGATTTCAAAAGCCCAGACCCATATTTTTATAGCAATTCGGTTGCTCAGGTGAGAAAAAATGAGAAGGACGTTGCTGTACCACTAAATCTACGGCTGGGCACTGCTGAAACCAAACAAAAAGTGTTCACGGTGGCGAGATAGGGCTATTTTCAACTGACTGTTTCTGGGGACTCAAACCGAATCCATTTGTTTGTTTGTTTGTTTGCTTCCCAGTTTCACTTTTGTAGGGTACCTGCCCCACCCCTTCGGCTTGTAGTTTGTCTGTGTCCTTCTATCTCAAGTGAGTCTCCAGTAAGGGAGCACGTAGGTGGTCTTGAGATTTCATCCCTTCTTCTAACCCTGTGTCTTTTAATTGGAGCACTCAAAGCCTGTCCTTTTATTCTGATAATTGAGAGCTGTGCTCTTACTGCACTTTGAAATTTTTTTTATCATTAATATACAATCACATGAGGAACATTATGCTTACTAGGCTACCCCGTTCACCAAATCCCCACCAAAACACCGTTACAGTCGCAGTCCATCAGCATGGTTGGATGCTGTAGACCCCTTCACCATGTCCCTATCAAACACCGCGTTACAGACGCTGTCCATCCGCGTGAAGTAAGATGCTGTAGAATCACTACTTCTCTTCTCTGTGTTGTACTGCCCTCCCCGTGCTCCCCCACCCCACACATTAAACGTGCTATTGCTTATTCCCCCTTTCTTTCTCCCCCCATTATAACTCCCTTCCCACAAACGCTGCCCATTCCCGTTCCCTTTGGTATCTCTTTGTCCACTCTCGGGTTCTGTGAGTCTGCTGCTGTATTTTTCCTTCAGTTTTTATTTGTTGATATACTCCACACATGAGTGAAATCATTTGGTACTTGCCTTTCTCTTCCTGGCCTATTTCACTGGGCATAATACTGTCTAGTTCCATCCACGTTGTTCCAAAAGGTAGGATTTGTTTTCTTCTTAAGCCCGCTTAGTGCACTTTTTAAACCGGATTTCTGTCTTCTCTTTGGCCTGTATATTCGCTACGCGCTTTCACCATTGCTCTCCTGGTTATGAGCAATAGCTTTGTGTTAATCGGTATGTATCTGTATCTATCTTTCTACCTATCTATCTATCTATCTATCTATCTATCTATCTATCTTTCTATCTATCTATCATCTATCTATGAATCTATCTGTCTATCTATCTATCTATCAATCAATCAAGCATATTTTGTATTTCCCATCTGTCCTTGTGTGCAGAACAGTTAAAAACATAGAGTATGCCGCTGGCCTACATTATGCTTCCAAAAATCTTGCAAGGTAACTAGGCAGTAGGGAAAGCACTGGATTCACCGAGACACTTGCAGGTCGAATCATCCGTGTGTACCTACAAAACCAGGAAATGGTGGTGCAGGGACTTGTATGCGTGTCTCTCTCCTCTGTCCTCTTTTATGTCCTTCTCACTTGCTGACTGTATTTAGACACATTTATTGACTAAGTGCTTCCGGAAGACCTCAAGAATCCTTCCTCTGGACCTGTTGTAGACACGGAAGTAAACTTGGTGCTTTGCTCACCACTATGTTTCTTGGACATCGGCGTGATCACCGCTGAAAGGAGGGTGGGACAAATGAAAAGGAACACCAATTTATAGACATGAGCAGTTGGGAGCAAAGAGTGTGTTGTGGAGTGACGTGTTTATTTGAGTGTCCAAACTTCCCTCTTTATCTGGTTATTACTTCTTTACATTCGTGAACATCTTAAAACCCACTGATTTTAAAGGCTCACTCACACATTATTACAGCAATTCAGTTGTTGAGGTGAGAGAAAATGAGAAGTACGCTGCTGCACCACTAAATCTATGGCTGGGCTCTGCTGAAACCAAACAAAAAGTATTCACGGTGACCAGATAGGGCTATTTTCTAGTGACTGTCTGTGGGTACTCAAGCAGAATCCATTTGTTTGATTGTTTTGTTTTTCAGTTTCAATTGTGTAGGGTTCCTGTCCCCACCCATTTGGATTGTAGTTTGTCTGTGTCCTTGGATCTCAAGTGAGTCTCCTGTTAGGGAGCCCCTAGGTGGCCTTGAGATTTCATCCCTTCTTTTAACCCTGTGTCTTTTGTTTGTAGCACTCAAAGCCTGTCCTTTTATTCTTATGGTTCTGAGCTTTGCCCTTATTGCCCATTAAAAATTATTTTGTTACCATTAATCTACAATCACGTAAAGAACATTATGTTTACTAGGCTCCCCACTTCAACAAGTCCCCCACAACAACCTCTTACAGTTGCTGTCCATCAGCGTAGTTGGATGCTTTAGACCATGTCACCATGACCCACACGACACCTCATTACAGTTGCTGTCCATCAGCACGTAGTAAGATGCTGCAGAATCTCTACTTGCCTTCTCTGTGTTGTAGAGCCGTCTACATGCCACCCGACCCCACGCATTATGCATGCTAATCCTAATGCCCCCTTTCTTTCTCCCCGCCCTTATCCCTCCCTTCCCACCCATCCTGCCCAGTCCCTTTCCCTTTGGTAACTGTTAGACCACTCTCGGGTTCTGTGAGTCTGCTACTTTTTTTTTTCTTCAGTTTTACTTTGTTGTTTTACTCCACACATGAGTGAAATCACTTTTTACTTGTCTTTCTCCGCCTGGCCTATTTCACTGAGCATACTACTGTCTAGCGAAATCCACGTCATTGCAAATCATATAATTTGTTTCCTTCTTACGGCTGCTTACTTCACTTTTTAAACAGGATTTCATTCTTCCTTTTTGTTTGTAGTTTCGCCTTGTACTTTCACCATTGATCTCCTGGTTATGAGCAATAGCTATCTGTTAATCGATATGTATCTTTATTTATCTATCTGTCTGTCTGTCTGTCAATCTATCCTGACTTCATATCTATCTATTTATCTATCTATCTCTCTATTTTCCTATCATCTATCTATGATGTCTAACATCTATCAATCTATGTACCTATCCATTTATAATCTATCTATCTATGAATCAATCATCTTTTTGTCTGCCCATCTATCCTTATGTACAGAACAGTTGACAACATAGCCTATGTCACTTCCCTACATTATGCTTCCAAAAATCTTGCAATGTAACTAGGCCATAGCTGGAACACAGGGTTCACCGAGACACTTGCAGGTCGATTCAGCCGCGTGTGCTTACAAAACCAGTAAATTGTGCTGCAGGGACTTATACCCGTATATCTGTCCTCTGTCCTCTGTCCTCTTTAACCTCCTTCTCGCTTGCTGACTCTATTTAGCCACATTCACTGAATAAGTGCTCCCTGAAGACCACAAGTATCCTTCCTCAGGGCCTGTTGTTGACAGAAAAGTGTACTTGGTTATTTGCACACCACCATGTTTGAGGGACATCGGCGTGATCACCCACTGATAGGAGGATGGACTAATAAAAAG
This sequence comes from Manis pentadactyla, assembly GCF_030020395.1. Classification (NCBI taxonomy): domain Eukaryota; kingdom Metazoa; phylum Chordata; class Mammalia; order Pholidota; family Manidae; genus Manis; species Manis pentadactyla. Next base: position 588,750 of record NW_026645219.1, on the reverse strand, counting down.
GAACACCTGTTTCTAGACAGGAGCAGTTGGGAACAAAGAGTGTGTTGTGGAGTGTCGTGTTTATTTGAGTGTCCAAACTTCCCTCTTTATGTGGTTATTACTTCTTTACATTCATGAACGTCATAAAACCCACTGATTTCAAAGGCCCAGATGCATATTATTACAGCAATTCAGTTGTTGAGGTGAGAGAATATGAGAAGGAAGGTGCGGCACCACTAAATCTATGGCTGGGCACTGCTGAAAACAAACAAAGAGTTCACGGTGGCCAGATAGGGCTCTTTTCTAGTGACTGTCTCTGGGGACTCAAACAGAATCCATTGGTTTGTTTGTTTCTCTGCTTCACTTGTGTAGGGTACCTGTCCCCGCCCCTTCGGCTAGTAGATTGTCTGTGTATTTGGATCTCAAGTGAGTCTCCTGTAAGGGAGCGCATGAGCACATAGTTGGTCTTGAGTTTTCATTCCTTCTTCTAACCCTGTGTCTTTTGATTGGAGCTCTCAAAGCCTGTCCTTTTATTCTGATAGTTGAGAGGTGCTCAATTACTTCACATTGAAATTTTTTTTTGTTATCATTATGTTTACTAGGCGACCCCCTCCAACAATTACCCACAAAAAACCCTATTACAGTCGCATTCCTTCAGCATGGTTGGATGCCTCAGACCCCTTCACGATGTAACCCCCACACACCCCGTTACAGTCGCTGTTCATCAGCGTGTAGTAGTTGAATGCTGTAGACTCACTACTTGTTTTCTCAGTGTTGTACACTCCTCCCCAAGACTGCAAACCCCACACATTATATATGCTCATCCTAATGCCCTCTTCCTTTTTCCCCGCCCTTATCCCTCCCTTCTCCCCCACCATGCCCTGTCTCTTTCCCTTTTTTAAATGTTAGTCCACTCTCGGGTTCTGTGAGTCTGCTGCTGTTTTTTTCCAACAGCTTTTCTTTGTTGTTATACTCCACACATGAGTGAAATCATTTGTTACTTTTCTTTCTCTGACTGGCTTTTTTCACTTAGTATAATACCATCAAGCTCCATCCACGTCATTGCAAATATTAGGATTATTTTCTTCTTATGGCTGCTTACTGAACTTTTTAAACTGGATTTCATTCTTCTTCTTTGTATGTAGTTTCGCTATGTGCTTCCACCATTACTCTCCTGGTTTATGAGCAATAGCTTTTATTGATTGATATGTACCTATATCTATCTCTCGATATCTCTCTCAATCTATCTGTCATCTATGTGTCTTCTATTATCTTTCTATCTATCTATCAATCAATCATCTTTTTGTCTGAACTTCTGTCCTTATGTACAGAACAGTTAACAACATAGCCTCTGTCACTTCCCTACTTTATGATTCAAAAAATCTTGCAAGGTAACTAGGACGTAGGGAGAGCACTGGGTTCACCAAGACACTTGCAGGTCGAGTCAGTCACGTGTGCCTACAAAACCAGGAAACGCTGGTGCAGGGACTTGTACCCGTATCTCTGTCCTCTGTCCTCTTTTACCTCCTTCTCGCTTGCTGACTGTATTTAGCCACATTCATTTACTAAGTGCTCCCGGAAGACCACAAGAATCCTTCCTCTGGGCCTGTTATAGACAGAAAAGTAAACTTGGTTCTTTGCTCACCACCATGTTTGAGGGACATCTGCATGATAACCGCTGATGGGAGGAGGAACCAGTAAGAAGGAAGAAAAATTTCTAGACAGGAGTAATTGGGAGAAAAGAGTGTGTTGTGGAGTGACGTGTTTATTTGAGTGTCCAAACTACTCTCTTTACATTGTTATTAGTTCTTTTCATTGGTGAACATCATAAAACGCACTGATTTCAAAAGCCCAGACCCATATTTTTATAGCAATTCGGTTGCTCAGGTGAGAAAAAATGAGAAGGACGTTGCTGTACCACTAAATCTACGGCTGGGCACTGCTGAAACCAAACAAAAAGTGTTCACGGTGGCGAGATAGGGCTATTTTCAACTGACTGTTTCTGGGGACTCAAACCGAATCCATTTGTTTGTTTGTTTGCTTCCCAGTTTCACTTTTGTAGGGTACCTGCCCCGCCCCTTCGGCTTGTAGTTTGTCTGTGTCCTTCTATCTCAAGTGAGTCTCCAGTAAGGGAGCACGTAGGTGGTCTTGAGATTTCATCCCTTCTTCTAACCCTGTGTCTTTTAATTGGAGCACTCAAAGCCTGTCCTTTTATTCTGATAATTGAGAGCTGTGCTCTTACTGCACTTTGAAATTTTTTTTATCATTAATATACAATCACATGAGGAACATTATGCTTACTAGGCTACCCCGTTCACCAAATCCCCACCAAAACACCGTTACAGTCGCAGTCCATCAGCATGGTTGGATGCTGTAGACCCCTTCACCATGTCCCTATCAAACACCGCGTTACAGACGCTGTCCATCCGCGTGAAGTAAGATGCTGTAGAATCACTACTTCTCTTCTCTGTGTTGTACTGCCCTCCCCGTGCTCCCCCCACCCCACACATTAAACGTGCTATTGCTTATTCCCCCTTTCTTTCTCCCCCCATTATAACTCCCTTCCCACAAACGCTGCCCACTCCCTTTCCCTTTGGTATCTCTTTGTCCACTCTCGGGTTCTGTGAGTCTGCTGCTGTATTTTTCCTTCAGTTTTTATTTGTTGATATACTCCACACATGAGTGAAATCATTTGGTACTTGCCTTTCTATTCCTGGCCTATTTCACTGGGCATAATACCGTCTAGTTCCATCCACGTTGTTCCAAAAGGTAGGATTTGTTTTCTTCTTAAGCCTGCTTAGTGCACTTTTTAAACCGGATTTCTGTCTTCTCTTTGGCCTGTATATTCGCTACGTGCTTTCACCATTGCTCTCCTGGTTATGAGCAATAGCTTTGTGTTAATCGGTATGTATCTGTATCTATCTTTCTACCTGTCTATCTATCTATCTATCTATCTATCTATCTATCTATCTATCTATCTATCATCTATCTATGAATCTATCTGTCTATCTATCTATCTATCAGTCAATCAAGCATATTTTGTATTTCCCATCTGTCCTTGTGTGCAGAAAAGTTAAAAACATAGAGTATGCCACTGGCCTACATTATGCTTCCAAAAATCTTGCAAGGTAACTAGGCAGTAGGGAAAGCACTGGATTCACCGAGACACTTGCAGGTCGAATCATCCGTGTGTACCTACAAAACCAGGAAATGGTGGTGCAGGGACTTGAACGCGTGTCTCTCTCCTCTGTCCTCTTTTATATCCTTCTCACTTGCTGACTGTATTTAGACACATTTATTGACTAAGTGCTTCCGGAAGACCTCAAGAATCCTTCCTCTGGACCTGTTGTAGACAGGGAAGTAAACTTGGTGCTTTGCTCACCACTATGTTTCTTGGACATCGGCGTGATCACCGCTGAAAGGAGGGTGGGACAAATGAAAAGGAACACCAATTTATAGACATGAGCAGTTGGGAGCAAAGAGTGTGTTGTGGAGTGACGTGTTTATTTGAGTGTCCAAACTTCCCTCTTTATCTGGTTATTACTTCTTTACATTCGTGAACATCTTAAAACCCACTGATTTTAAAGGCTCACTCACACATTATTACAGCAATTCAGTTGTTGAGGTGAGAGAAAATGAGAAGTACGCTGCTGCACCACTAAATCTATGGCTGGGCTCTGCTGAAACCAAACAAAAAGTATTCACGGTGACCAGATAGGGCTATTTTCTAGTGACTGTCTGTGGGTACTCAAGCAGAATCCATTTGTTTGATTGTTTTGTTTTTCAGTTTCAATTGTGTAGGGTTCCTGTCCCCACCCGTTTGGATTGTAGTTTGTCTGTGTCCTTGGATCTCAAGTGAGTCTCCTGTTAGGGAGCCCCTAGGTGGCCTTGAGATTTCATCCCTTCTTTTAACCCTGTGTCTTTTGTTTGTAGCACTCAAAGCCTGTCCTTTTATTCTTATGGTTCTGAGCTTTGCCCTTATTGCCCATTAAAAATTATTTTGTTACCATTAATCTACAATCACGTAAAGAACATTATGGTTACTAGGCTCCCCACTTCAACAAGTCCCCCACAACAACCTCTTACAGTTGCTGTCCATCAGCGTAGTTGGATGCTTTAGACCATGTCACCATGACCCACACGACACCTCATTACAGTCGCTGTCCATCAGCACGTAGTAAGATGCTGCAGAATCTCTACTTGCCTTCTCTGTGTTGTAGAGCCGTCTACATGCCACCCGACCCCACGCATTATGCATGCTAATCCTAATGCCCCCTTTCTTTCTCCCCGCCCTTATCCCTCCCTTCCCACCCATCCTGCCCAGTCCCTTTCCCTTTGGTAACTGTTAGACCACTCTCGGGTTCTGTGAGTCTGCTACTTTTTTTTTTCTTCAGTTTTACTTTGTTGTTTTACTCCACACATGAGTGAAATCACTTTTTACTTGTCTTTCTCCGCCTGGCCTATTTCACTGAGCATACTACTGTCTAGCGAAATCCACGTCATTGCAAATCATATAATTTGTTTCCTTCTTACGGCTGCTTACTTCACTTTTTAAACAGGATTTCATTCTTCCTTTTTGTTTGTAGTTTCGCCTTGTACTTTCACCATTGATCTCCTGGTTATGAGCAATAGCTATCTGTTAATCGATATGTATCTTTATTTATCTATCTGTCTGTCTGTCTGTCAATCTATCCTGACTTCATATCTATCTATTTATCTATCTATCTCTCTATTTTCCTATCATCTATCTATGATGTCTAACATCTATCAATCTATGTACCTATCCATTTATAATCTATCTATCTATGAATCAATCATCTTTTTGTCTGCCCATCTATCCTTATGTACAGAACAGTTGACAACATAGCCTATGTCACTTCCCTACATTATGCTTCCAAAAATCTTGCAATGTAACTAGGCCATAGCTGGAACACAGGGTTCACCGAGACACTTGCAGGTCGATTCAGCCGCGTGTGCTTACAAAACCAGTAAATTGTGCTGCAGGGACTTATACCCGTATATCTGTCCTCTGTCCTCTGTCCTCTTTAACCTCCTTCTCGCTTGCTGACTCTATTTAGCCACATTCACTGAATAAGTGCTCCCTGAAGACCACAAGTATCCTTCCTCAGGGCCTGTTGTTGACAGAAAAGTGTACTTGGTTATTTGCACACCACCATGTTTGAGGGACATCGGCGTGATCACCCACTGATAGGAGGATGGACTAATAAAAAGGAACACCTGTTTCTAGACAGGAGCAGTTGGGAACAAAGAGTGTGTTGTGGAGTGTCGTGTTTATTTGAGTGTCCAAACTTCCCTCTTTATGTGGTTATTACTTCTTTACATTCATGAACGTCATAAAACCCACTGATTTCAAAGGCCCAGATGCATATTATTACAGCAATTCAGTTGTTGAGGTGAGAGAATATGAGAAGGAAGGTGCGGCACCACTAAATCTATGGCTGGGCACTGCTGAAAACAAACAAAGAGTTCACGGTGGCCAGATAGGGCTCTTTTCTAGTGACTGTCTCTGGGGACTCAAACAGAATCCATTGGTTTGTTTGTTTCTCTGCTTCACTTGTGTAGGGTACCTGTCCCCGCCCCTTCGGCTAGTAGATTGTCTGTGTATTTGGATCTCAAGTGAGTCTCCTGTAAGGGAGCGCATGAGCACATAGTTGGTCTTGAGTTTTCATTCCTTCTTCTAACCCTGTGTCTTTTGATTGGAGCTCTCAAAGCCTGTCCTTTTATTCTGATAGTTGAGAGGTGCTCTATTACTTCACATTGAAATTTTTTTTTGTTATCATTATGTTTACTAGGCGACCCCCTCCAACAATTACCCACAAAAAACCCTATTACAGTCGCATTCCTTCAGCATGGTTGGATGCCTCAGACCCCTTCACGATGTAACCCCCACACACCCCGTTACAGTCGCTGTTCATCAGCGTGTAGTAGTTGAATGCTGTAGACTCACTACTTGTTTTCTCAGTGTTGTACACTCCTCCCCAAGACTGCAAACCCCACACATTATATATGCTCATCCTAATGCCCTCTTCCTTTTTCCCCGCCCTTATCCCTCCCTTCTCCCCCACCATGCCCTGTCTCTTTCCCTTTTTTAAATGTTAGTCCACTCTCGGGTTCTGTGAGTCTGCTGCTGTTTTTTTCCAACAGCTTTTCTTTGTTGTTATACTCCACACATGAGTGAAATCATTTGTTACTTTTCTTTCTCTGACTGGCTTTTTCACTTAGTATAATACCATCAAGCTCCATCCACGTCATTGCAAATATTAGGATTATTTTCTTCTTATGGCTGCTTACTGAACTTTTTAATCTGGATTTCATTCTTCTTCTTTGTATGTAGTTTCGCTATGTGCTTCCACCATTACTCTCCTGGTTTATGAGCAATAGCTTTTATTGATTGATATGTACCTATATCTATCTCTCGATATCTCTCTCAATCTATCTGTCATCTCTGTGTCTTCTATTATCTTTCTATCTATCTATCAATCAATCATCTTTTTGTCTGAACTTCTGTCCTTATGTACAGAACAGTTAACAACATAGCCTCTGTCACTTCCCTACTTTATGATTCAAAAAATCTTGCAAGGTAACTAGGACGTAGGGAGAGCACTGGGTTCACCAAGACACTTGCAGGTCGAGTCAGTCACGTGTGCCTACAAAACCAGGAAACGCTGGTGCAGGGACTTGTACCCGTATCTCTGTCCTCTGTCCTCTTTTACCTCCTTCTCGCTTGCTGACTGTATTTAGCCACATTCATTTACTAAGTGCTCCCGGAAGACCACAAGAATCCTTCCTCTGGGCCTGTTATAGACAGAAAAGTAAACTTGGTTCTTTGCTCACCACCATGTTTGAGGGACATCTGCATGATAACCGCTGATGGGAGGAGGAACCAGTAAGAAGGAAGAAAAATTTCTAGACAGGAGTAATTGGGAGAAAAGAGTGTGTTGTGGAGTGACGTGTTTATTTGAGTGTCCAAACTACTCTCTTTACATTGTTATTAGTTCTTTTCATTGGTGAACATCATAAAACGCACTGATTTCAAAAGCCCAGACCCATATTTTTATAGCAATTCGGTTGCTCAGGTGAGAAAAAATGAGAAGGACGTTGCTGTACCACTAAATCTACGGCTGGGCACTGCTGAAACCAAACAAAAAGTGTTCACGGTGGCGAGATAGGGCTATTTTCAACTGACTGTTTCTGGGGACTCAAACCGAATCCATTTGTTTGTTTGTTTGCTTCCCAGTTTCACTTTTGTAGGGTACCTGCCCCGCCCCTTCGGCTTGTAGTTTGTCTGTGTCCTTCTATCTCAAGTGAGTCTCCAGTAAGGGAGCACGTAGGTGGTCTTGAGATTTCATCCCTTCTTCTAACCCTGTGTCTTTTAATTGGAGCACTCAAAGCCTGTCCTTTTATTCTGATAATTGAGAGCTGTGCTCTTACTGCACTTTGAAATTTTTTTTATCATTAATATACAATCACATGAGGAACATTATGCTTACTAGGCTACCCCGTTCACCAAATCCCCACCAAAACACCGTTACAGTCGCAGTCCATCAGCATGGTTGGATGCTGTAGACCCCTTCACCATGTCCCTATCAAACACCGCGTTACAGACGCTGTCCATCCGCGTGAAGTAAGATGCTGTAGAATCACTACTTCTCTTCTCTGTGTTGTACTGCCCTCCCCGTGCTCCCCCCACCCCACACATTAAACGTGCTATTGCTTATTCCCCCTTTCTTTCTCCCCCCATTATAACTCCCTTCCCACAAACGCTGCCCACTCCCTTTCCCTTTGGTATCTCTTTGTCCACTCTCGGGTTCTGTGAGTCTGCTGCTGTATTTTTCCTTCAGTTTTTATTTGTTGATATACTCCACACATGAGTGAAATCATTTGGTACTTGCCTTTCTATTCCTGGCCTATTTCACTGGGCATAATACCGTCTAGTTCCATCCACGTTGTTCCAAAAGGTAGGATTTGTTTTCTTCTTAAGCCTGCTTAGTGCACTTTTTAAACCGGATTTCTGTCTTCTCTTTGGCCTGTATATTCGCTACGTGCTTTCACCATTGCTCTCCTGGTTATGAGCAATAGCTTTGTGTTAATCGGTATGTATCTGTATCTATCTTTCTACCTGTCTATCTATCTATCTATCTATCTATCTATCTATCTATCTATCTATCTATCTATCTATCTATCATCTATCTATGAATCTATCTGTCTATCTATCTGTCTATCAGTCAATCAAGCATATTTTGTATTTCCCATCTGTCCTTGTGTGCAGAACAGTTAAAAACATAGAGTATGCCACTGGCCTACATTATGCTTCCAAAAATCTTGCAAGGTAACTAGGCAGTAGGGAAAGCACTGGATTCACCGAGACACTTGCAGGTCGAATCATCCGTGTGTACCTACAAAACCAGGAAATGGTGGTGCAGGGACTTGAACGCGTGTCTCTCTCCTCTGTCCTCTTTTATATCCTTCTCACTTGCTGACTGTATTTAGACACATTTATTGACTAAGTGCTTCCGGAAGACCTCAAGAATCCTTCCTCTGGACCTGTTGTAGACAGGGAAGTAAACTTGGTGCTTTGCTCACCACTATGTTTCTTGGACATCGGCGTGATCACCGCTGAAAGGAGGGTGGGACAAATGAAAAGGAACACCAATTTATAGACATGAGCAGTTGGGAGCAAAGAGTGTGTTGTGGAGTGACGTGTTTATTTGAGTGTCCAAACTTCCCTCTTTATCTGGTTATTACTTCTTTACATTCGTGAACATCTTAAAACCCACTGATTTTAAAGGCTCACTCACACATTATTACAGCAATTCAGTTGTTGAGGTGAGAGAAAATGAGAAGTACGCTGCTGCACCACTAAATCTATGGCTGGGCTCTGCTGAAACCAAACAAAAAGTATTCACGGTGACCAGATAGGGCTATTTTCTAGTGACTGTCTGTGGGTACTCAAGCAGAATCCATTTGTTTGATTGTTTTGTTTTTCAGTTTCAATTGTGTAGGGTTCCTGTCCCCACCCGTTTGGATTGTAGTTTGTCTGTGTCCTTGGATCTCAAGTGAGTCTCCTGTTAGGGAGCCCCTAGGTGGCCTTGAGATTTCATCCCTTCTTTTAACCCTGTGTCTTTTGTTTGTAGCACTCAAAGCCTGTCCTTTTATTCTTATGGTTCTGAGCTTTGCCCTTATTGCCCATTAAAAATTATTTTGTTACCATTAATCTACAATCACGTAAAGAACATTATGTTTACTAGGCTCCCCACTTCAACAAGTCCCCCACAACAACCTCTTACAGTTGCTGTCCATCAGCGTAGTTGGATGCTTTAGACCATGTCACCATGACCCACACGACACCTCATTACAGTCGCTGTCCATCAGCACGTAGTAAGATGCTGCAGAATCTCTACTTGCCTTCTCTGTGTTGTAGAGCCGTCTACATGCCACCCGACCCCACGCATTATGCATGCTAATCCTAATGCCCCCTTTCTTTCTCCCCGCCCTTATCCCTCCCTTCCCACCCATCCTGCCCAGTCCCTTTCCCTTTGGTAACTGTTAGACCACTCTCGGGTTCTGTGAGTCTGCTACTTTTTTTTTTCTTCAGTTTTACTTTGTTGTTTTACTCCACACATGAGTGAAATCACTTTTTACTTGTCTTTCTCCGCCTGGCCTATTTCACTGAGCATACTACTGTCTAGCGAAATCCACGTCATTGCAAATCATATAATTTGTTTCCTTCTTACGGCTGCTTACTTCACTTTTTAAACAGGATTTCATTCTTCCTTTTTGTTTGTAGTTTCGCCTTGTACTTTCACCATTGATCTCCTGGTTATGAGCAATAGCTATCTGTTAATCGATATGTATCTTTATTTATCTATCTGTCTGTCTGTCTGTCAATCTATCCTGACTTCATATCTATCTATTTATCTATCTATCTCTCTATTTTCCTATCATCTATCTATGATGTCTAACATCTATCAATCTATGTACCTATCCATTTATAATCTATCTATCTATGAATCAATCATCTTTTTGTCTGCCCATCTATCCTTATGTACAGAACAGTTGACAACATAGCCTATGTCACTTCCCTACATTATGCTTCCAAAAATCTTGCAATGTAACTAGGCCATAGCTGGAACACAGGGTTCACCGAGACACTTGCAGGTCGATTCAGCCGCGTGTGCTTACAAAACCAGTAAATTGTGCTGCAGGGACTTATACCCGTATATCTGTCCTCTGTCCTCTGTCCTCTTTAACCTCCTTCTCGCTTGCTGACTCTATTTAGCCACATTCACTGAATAAGTGCTCCCTGAAGACCACAAGTATCCTTCCTCAGGGCCTGTTGTTGACAGAAAAGTGTACTTGGTTATTTGCACACCACCATGTTTGAGGGACATCGGCGTGATCACCCACTGATAGGAGGATGGACTAATAAAAAGGAACACCTGTTTCTAGACAGGAGCAGTTGGGAACAAAGAGTGTGTTGTGGAGTGTCGTGTTTATTTGAGTGTCCAAACTTCCCTCTTTATGTGGTTATTACTTCTTTACATTCATGAACGTCATAAAACCCACTGATTTCAAAGGCCCAGATGCATATTATTACAGCAATTCAGTTGTTGAGGTGAGAGAATATGAGAAGGAAGGTGCGGCACCACTAAATCTATGGCTGGGCACTGCTGAAAACAAACAAAGAGTTCACGGTGGCCAGATAGGGCTCTTTTCTAGTGACTGTCTCTGGGGACTCAAACAGAATCCATTGGTTTGTTTGTTTCTCTGCTTCACTTGTGTAGGGTACCTGTCCCCGCCCCTTCGGCTAGTAGATTGTCTGTGTATTTGGATCTCAAGTGAGTCTCCTGTAAGGGAGCGCATGAGCACATAGTTGGTCTTGAGTTTTCATTCCTTCTTCTAACCCTGTGTCTTTTGATTGGAGCTCTCAAAGCCTGTCCTTTTATTCTGATAATTGAGAGGTGCTCTATTACTTCACATTGAAATTTTTTTTTGTTATCATTATGTTTACTAGGCGACCCCCTCCAACAATTACCCACAAAAAACCCTATTACAGTCGCATTCCTTCAGCATGGTTGGATGCCTCAGACCCCTTCACGATGTAACCCCCACACACCCCGTTACAGTCGCTGTTCATCAGCGTGTAGTAGTTGAATGCTGTAGACTCACTACTTGTTTTCTCAGTGTTGTACACTCCTCCCCAAGACTGCAAACCCCACACATTATATATGCTCATCCTAATGCCCTCTTCCTTTTTCCCCGCCCTTATCCCTCCCTTCTCCCCCACCATGCCCTGTCTCTTTCCCTTTTTTAAATGTTAGTCCACTCTCGGGTTCTGTGAGTCTGCTGCTGTTTTTTTCCAACAGCTTTTCTTTGTTGTTATACTCCACACATGAGTGAAATCATTTGTTACTTTTCTTTCTCTGACTGGCTTTTTTCACTTAGTATAATACCATCAAGCTCCATCCACGTCATTGCAAATATTAGGATTATTTTCTTCTTATGGCTGCTTACTGAACTTTTTAATCTGGATTTCATTCTTCTTCTTTGTATGTAGTTTCGCTATGTGCTTCCACCATTACTCTCCTGGTTTATGAGCAATAGCTTTTATTGATTGATATGTACCTATATCTATCTCTCGATATCTCTCTCAATCTATCTGTCATCTATGTGTCTTCTATTATCTTTCTATCTATCTATCAATCAATCATCTTTTTGTCTGAACTTCTGTCCTTATGTACAGAACAGTTAACAACATAGCCTCTGTCACTTCCCTACTTTATGATTCAAAAAATCTTGCAAGGTAACTAGGACGTAGGGAGAGCACTGGGTTCACCAAGACACTTGCAGGTCGAGTCAGTCACGTGTGCCTACAAAACCAGGAAACGCTGGTGCAGGGACTTGTACCCGTATCTCTGTCCTCTGTCCTCTTTTACCTCCTTCTCGCTTGCTGACTGTATTTAGCCACATTCATTTACTAAGTGCTCCCGGAAGACCACAAGAATCCTTCCTCTGGGCCTGTTATAGACAGAAAAGTAAACTTGGTTCTTTGCTCACCACCATGTTTGAGGGACATCTGCATGATAACCGCTGATGGGAGGAGGAACCAGTAAGAAGGAAGAAAAATTTCTAGACAGGAGTAATTGGGAGAAAAGAGTGTGTTGTGGAGTGACGTGTTTATTTGAGTGTCCAAACTACTCTCTTTACATTGTTATTAGTTCTTTTCATTGGTGAACATCATAAAACGCACTGATTTCAAAAGCCCAGACCCATATTTTTATAGCAATTCGGTTGCTCAGGTGAGAAAAAATGAGAAGGACGTTGCTGTACCACTAAATCTACGGCTGGGCACTGCTGAAACCAAACAAAAAGTGTTCACGGTGGCGAGATAGGGCTATTTTCAACTGACTGTTTCTGGGGACTCAAACCGAATCCATTTGTTTGTTTGTTTGTTTGCTTCCCAGTTTCACTTTTGTAGGGTACCTGCCCCACCCCTTCGGCTTGTAGTTTGTCTGTGTCCTTCTATCTCAAGTGAGTCTCCAGTAAGGGAGCACGTAGGTGGTCTTGAGATTTCATCCCTTCTTCTAACCCTGTGTCTTTTAATTGGAGCACTCAAAGCCTGTCCTTTTATTCTGATAATTGAGAGCTGTGCTCTTACTGCACTTTGAAATTTTTTTTATCATTAATATACAATCACATGAGGAACATTATGCTTACTAGGCTACCCCGTTCACCAAATCCCCACCAAAACACCGTTACAGTCGCAGTCCATCAGCATGGTTGGATGCTGTAGACCCCTTCACCATGTCCCTATCAAACACCGCGTTACAGACGCTGTCCATCCGCGTGAAGTAAGATGCTGTAGAATCACTACTTCTCTTCTCTGTGTTGTACTGCCCTCCCCGTGCTCCCCCACCCCACACATTAAACGTGCTATTGCTTATTCCCCCTTTCTTTCTCCCCCCATTATAACTCCCTTCCCACAAACGCTGCCCACTCCCGTTCCCTTTGGTATCTCTTTGTCCACTCTCGGGTTCTGTGAGTCTGCTGCTGTATTTTTCCTTCAGTTTTTATTTGTTGATATACTCCACACATGAGTGAAATCATTTGGTACTTGCCTTTCTCTTCCTGGCCTATTTCACTGGGCATAATACTGTCTAGTTCCATCCACGTTGTTCCAAAAGGTAGGATTTGTTTTCTTCTTAAGCCCGCTTAGTGCACTTTTTAAACCGGATTTCTGTCTTCTCTTTGGCCTGTATATTCGCTACGCGCTTTCACCATTGCTCTCCTGGTTATGAGCAATAGCTTTGTGTTAATCGGTATGTATCTGTATCTATCTTTCTACCTATCTATCTATCTATCTATCTATCTATCTATCTATCTATCTATCTATCTATCTTTCTATCTATCTATCATCTATCTATGAATCTATCTGTCTATCTATCTATCTATCAATCAATCAAGCATATTTTGTATTTCCCATCTGTCCTTGTGTGCAGAACAGTTAAAAACATAGAGTATGCCGCTGGCCTACATTATGCTTCCAAAAATCTTGCAAGGTAACTAGGCAGTAGGGAAAGCACTGGATTCACCGAGACACTTGCAGGTCGAATCATCCGTGTGTACCTACAAAACCAGGAAATGGTGGTGCAGGGACTTGTACGCGTGTCTCTCTCCTCTGTCCTCTTTTATGTCCTTCTCACTTGCTGACTGTATTTAGACACATTTATTGACTAAGTGCTTCCGGAAGACCTCAAGAATCCTTCCTCTGGACCTGTTGTAGACACGGAAGTAAACTTGGTGCTTTGCTCACCACTATGTTTCTTGGACATCGGCGTGATCACCGCTGAAAGGAGGGTGGGACAAATGAAAAGGAACACCAATTTATAGACATGAGCAGTTGGGAGCAAAGAGTGTGTTGTGGAGTGACGTGTTTATTTGAGTGTCCAAACTTCCCTCTTTATCTGGTTATTACTTCTTTACATTCGTGAACATCTTAAAACCCACTGATTTTAAAGGCTCACTCACACATTATTACAGCAATTCAGTTGTTGAGGTGAGAGAAAATGAGAAGTACGCTGCTGCACCACTAAATCTATGGCTGGGCTCTGCTGAAACCAAACAAAAAGTATTCACGGTGACCAGATAGGGCTATTTTCTAGTGACTGTCTGTGGGTACTCAAGCAGAATCCATTTGTTTGATTGTTTTGTTTTTCAGTTTCAATTGTGTAGGGTTCCTGTCCCCACCCATTTGGATTGTAGTTTGTCTGTGTCCTTGGATCTCAAGTGAGTCTCCTGTTAGGGAGCCCCTAGGTGGCCTTGAGATTTCATCCCTTCTTTTAACCCTGTGTCTTTTGTTTGTAGCACTCAAAGCCTGTCCTTTTATTCTTATGGTTCTGAGCTTTGCCCTTATTGCCCATTAAAAATTATTTTGTTACCATTAATCTACAATCACGTAAAGAACATTATGTTTACTAGGCTCCCCACTTCAACAAGTCCCCCACAACAACCTCTTACAGTTGCTGTCCATCAGCGTAGTTGGATGCTTTAGACCATGTCACCATGACCCACACGACACCTCATTACAGTCGCTGTCCATCAGCACGTAGTAAGATGCTGCAGAATCTCTACTTGCCTTCTCTGTGTTGTAGAGCCGTCTACATGCCACCCGACCCCACGCATTATGCATGCTAATCCTAATGCCCCCTTTCTTTCTCCCCGCCCTTATCCCTCCCTTCCCACCCATCCTGCCCAGTCCCTTTCCCTTTGGTAACTGTTAGACCACTCTCGGGTTCTGTGAGTCTGCTACTTTTTTTTTTCTTCAGTTTTACTTTGTTGTTTTACTCCACACATGAGTGAAATCACTTTTTACTTGTCTTTCTCCGCCTGGCCTATTTCACTGAGCATACTACTGTCTAGCGAAATCCACGTCATTGCAAATCATATAATTTGTTTCCTTCTTACGGCTGCTTACTTCACTTTTTAAACAGGATTTCATTCTTCCTTTTTGTTTGTAGTTTCGCCTTGTACTTTCACCATTGATCTCCTGGTTATGAGCAATAGCTATCTGTTAATCGATATGTATCTTTATTTATCTATCTGTCTGTCTGTCTGTCAATCTATCCTGACTTCATATCTATCTATTTATCTATCTATCTCTCTATTTTCCTATCATCTATCTATGATGTCTAACATCTATCAATCTATGTACCTATCCATTTATAATCTATCTATCTATGAATCAATCATCTTTTTGTCTGCCCATCTATCCTTATGTACAGAACAGTTGACAACATAGCCTATGTCACTTCCCTACATTATGCTTCCAAAAATCTTGCAATGTAACTAGGCCATAGCTGGAACACAGGGTTCACCGAGACACTTGCAGGTCGATTCAGCCGCGTGTGCTTACAAAACCAGTAAATTGTGCTGCAGGGACTTATACCCGTATATCTGTCCTCTGTCCTCTGTCCTCTTTAACCTCCTTCTCGCTTGCTGACTCTATTTAGCCACATTCACTGAATAAGTGCTCCCTGAAGACCACAAGTATCCTTCCTCAGGGCCTGTTGTTGACAGAAAAGTGTACTTGGTTATTTGCACACCACCATGTTTGAGGGACATCGGCGTGATCACCCACTGATAGGAGGATGGACTAATAAAAAGGAACACCTGTTTCTAGACAGGAGCAGTTGGGAACAAAGAGTGTGTTGTGGAGTGTCGTGTTTATTTGAGTGTCCAAACTTCCCTCTTTATGTGGTTATTACTTCTTTACATTCATGAACGTCATAAAACCCACTGATTTCAAAGGCCCAGATGCATATTATTACAGCAATTCAGTTGTTGAGGTGAGAGAATATGAGAAGGAAGGTGCGGCACCACTAAATCTATGGCTGGGCACTGCTGAAAACAAACAAAGAGTTCACGGTGGCCAGATAGGGCTCTTTTCTAGTGACTGTCTCTGGGGACTCAAACAGAATCCATTGGTTTGTTTGTTTCTCTGCTTCACTTGTGTAGGGTACCTGTCCCCGCCCCTTCGGCTAGTAGATTGTCTGTGTATTTGGATCTCAAGTGAGTCTCCTGTAAGGGAGCGCATGAGCACATAGTTGGTCTTGAGTTTTCATTCCTTCTTCTAACCCTGTGTCTTTTGATTGGAGCTCTCAAAGCCTGTCCTTTTATTCTGATAGTTGAGAGGTGCTCTATTACTTCACATTGAAATTTTTTTTTGTTATCATTATGTTTACTAGGCGACCCCCTCCAACAATTACCCACAAAAAACCCTATTACAGTCGCATTCCTTCAGCATGGTTGGATGCCTCAGACCCCTTCACGATGTAACCCCCACACACCCCGTTACAGTCGCTGTTCATCAGCGTGTAGTAGTTGAATGCTGTAGACTCACTACTTGTTTTCTCAGTGTTGTACACTCCTCCCCAAGACTGCAAACCCCACACATTATATATGCTCATCCTAATGCCCTCTTCCTTTTTCCCCGCCCTTATCCCTCCCTTCTCCCCCACCATGCCCTGTCTCTTTCCCTTTTTTAAATGTTAGTCCACTCTCGGGTTCTGTGAGTCTGCTGCTGTTTTTTTCCAACAGCTTTTCTTTGTTGTTATACTCCACACATGAGTGAAATCATTTGTTACTTTTCTTTCTCTGACTGGCTTTTTTCACTTAGTATAATACCATCAAGCTCCATCCACGTCATTGCAAATATTAGGATTATTTTCTTCTTATGGCTGCTTACTGAACTTTTTAAACTGGATTTCATTCTTCTTCTTTGTATGTAGTTTCGCTATGTGCTTCCACCATTACTCTCCTGGTTTATGAGCAATAGCTTTTATTGATTGATATGTACCTATATCTATCTCTCGATATCTCTCTCAATCTATCTGTCATCTATGTGTCTTCTATTATCTTTCTATCTATCTATCAATCAATCATCTTTTTGTCTGAACTTCTGTCCTTATGTACAGAACAGTTAACAACATAGCCTCTGTCACTTCCCTACTTTATGATTCAAAAAATCTTGCAAGGTAACTAGGACGTAGGGAGAGCACTGGGTTCACCAAGACACTTGCAGGTCGAGTCAGTCACGTGTGCCTACAAAACCAGGAAACGCTGGTGCAGGGACTTGTACCCGTATCTCTGTCCTCTGTCCTCTTTTACCTCCTTCTCGCTTGCTGACTGTATTTAGCCACATTCATTTACTAAGTGCTCCCGGAAGACCACAAGAATCCTTCCTCTGGGCCTGTTATAGACAGAAAAGTAAACTTGGTTCTTTGCTCACCACCATGTTTGAGGGACATCTGCATGATAACCGCTGATGGGAGGAGGAACCAGTAAGAAGGAAGAAAAATTTCTAGACAGGAGTAATTGGGAGAAAAGAGTGTGTTGTGGAGTGACGTGTTTATTTGAGTGTCCAAACTACTCTCTTTACATTGTTATTAGTTCTTTTCATTGGTGAACATCATAAAACGCACTGATTTCAAAAGCCCAGACCCATATTTTTATAGCAATTCGGTTGCTCAGGTGAGAAAAAATGAGAAGGACGTTGCTGTACCACTAAATCTACGGCTGGGCACTGCTGAAACCAAACAAAAAGTGTTCACGGTGGCGAGATAGGGCTATTTTCAACTGACTGTTTCTGGGGACTCAAACCGAATCCATTTGTTTGTTTGTTTGCTTCCCAGTTTCACTTTTGTAGGGTACCTGCCCCGCCCCTTCGGCTTGTAGTTTGTCTGTGTCCTTCTATCTCAAGTGAGTCTCCAGTAAGGGAGCACGTAGGTGGTCTTGAGATTTCATCCCTTCTTCTAACCCTGTGTCTTTTAATTGGAGCACTCAAAGCCTGTCCTTTTATTCTGATAATTGAGAGCTGTGCTCTTACTGCACTTTGAAATTTTTTTTATCATTAATATACAATCACATGAGGAACATTATGCTTACTAGGCTACCCCGTTCACCAAATCCCCACCAAAACACCGTTACAGTCGCAGTCCATCAGCATGGTTGGATGCTGTAGACCCCTTCACCATGTCCCTATCAAACACCGCGTTACAGACGCTGTCCATTCGCGTGAAGTAAGATGCTGTAGAATCACTACTTCTCTTCTCTGTGTTGTACTGCCCTCCCCGTGCTCCCCCCACCCCACACATTAAACGTGCTATTGCTTATTCCCCCTTTCTTTCTCCCCCCATTATAACTCCCTTCCCACAAACGCTGCCCACTCCCTTTCCCTTTGGTATCTCTTTGTCCACTCTCGGGTTCTGTGAGTCTGCTGCTGTATTTTTCCTTCAGTTTTTATTTGTTGATATACTCCACACATGAGTGAAATCATTTGGTACTTGCCTTTCTATTCCTGGCCTATTTCACTGGGCATAATACCGTCTAGTTCCATCCACGTTGTTCCAAAAGGTAGGATTTGTTTTCTTCTTAAGCCTGCTTAGTGCACTTTTTAAACCGGATTTCTGTCTTCTCTTTGGCCTGTATATTCGCTACGTGCTTTCACCATTGCTCTCCTGGTTATGAGCAATAGCTTTGTGTTAATCGGTATGTATCTGTATCTATCTTTCTACCTGTCTATCTATCTATCTATCTATCTATCTATCTATCTATCTATCTATCTATCTATCTATCTATCTATCATCTATCTATGAATCTATCTGTCTATCTATCTATCTATCAGTCAATCAAGCATATTTTGTATTTCCCATCTGTCCTTGTGTGCAGAAAAGTTAAAAACATAGAGTATGCCACTGGCCTACATTATGCTTCCAAAAATCTTGCAAGGTAACTAGGCAGTAGGGAAAGCACTGGATTCACCGAGACACTTGCAGGTCGAATCATCCGTGTGTACCTACAAAACCAGGAAATGGTGGTGCAGGGACTTGAACGCGTGTCTCTCTCCTCTGTCCTCTTTTATATCCTTCTCACTTGCTGACTGTATTTAGACACATTTATTGACTAAGTGCTTCCGGAAGACCTCAAGAATCCTTCCTCTGGACCTGTTGTAGACAGGGAAGTAAACTTGGTGCTTTGCTCACCACTATGTTTCTTGGACATCGGCGTGATCACCGCTGAAAGGAGGGTGGGACAAATGAAAAGGAACACCAATTTATAGACATGAGCAGTTGGGAGCAAAGAGTGTGTTGTGGAGTGACGTGTTTATTTGAGTGTCCAAACTTCCCTCTTTATCTGGTTATTACTTCTTTACATTCGTGAACATCTTAAAACCCACTGATTTTAAAGGCTCACTCACACATTATTACAGCAATTCAGTTGTTGAGGTGAGAGAAAATGAGAAGTACGCTGCTGCACCACTAAATCTATGGCTGGGCTCTGCTGAAACCAAACAAAAAGTATTCACGGTGACCAGATAGGGCTATTTTCTAGTGACTGTCTGTGGGTACTCAAGCAGAATCCATTTGTTTGATTGTTTTGTTTTTCAGTTTCAATTGTGTAGGGTTCCTGTCCCCACCCGTTTGGATTGTAGTTTGTCTGTGTCCTTGGATCTCAAGTGAGTCTCCTGTTAGGGAGCCCCTAGGTGGCCTTGAGATTTCATCCCTTCTTTTAACCCTGTGTCTTTTGTTTGTAGCACTCAAAGCCTGTCCTTTTATTCTTATGGTTCTGAGCTTTGCCCTTATTGCCCATTAAAAATTATTTTGTTACCATTAATCTACAATCACGTAAAGAACATTATGGTTACTAGGCTCCCCACTTCAACAAGTCCCCCACAACAACCTCTTACAGTTGCTGTCCATCAGCGTAGTTGGATGCTTTAGACCATGTCACCATGACCCACACGACACCTCATTACAGTCGCTGTCCATCAGCACGTAGTAAGATGCTGCAGAATCTCTACTTGCCTTCTCTGTGTTGTAGAGCCGTCTACATGCCACCCGACCCCACGCATTATGCATGCTAATCCTAATGCCCCCTTTCTTTCTCCCCGCCCTTATCCCTCCCTTCCCACCCATCCTGCCCAGTCCCTTTCCCTTTGGTAACTGTTAGACCACTCTCGGGTTCTGTGAGTCTGCTACTTTTTTTTTTCTTCAGTTTTACTTTGTTGTTTTACTCCACACATGAGTGAAATCACTTTTTACTTGTCTTTCTCCGCCTGGCCTATTTCACTGAGCATACTACTGTCTAGCGAAATCCACGTCATTGCAAATCATATAATTTGTTTCCTTCTTACGGCTGCTTACTTCACTTTTTAAACAGGATTTCATTCTTCCTTTTTGTTTGTAGTTTCGCCTTGTACTTTCACCATTGATCTCCTGGTTATGAGCAATAGCTATCTGTTAATCGATATGTATCTTTATTTATCTATCTGTCTGTCTGTCTGTCAATCTATCCTGACTTCATATCTATCTATCTATCTATCTCTCTATTTTCCTATCATCTATCTATGATGTCTAACATCTATCAATCTATGTACCTATCCATTTATAATCTATCTATCTATGAATCAATCATCTTTTTGTCTGCCCATCTATCCTTATGTACAGAACAGTTGACAACATAGCCTATGTCACTTCCCTACATTATGCTTCCAAAAATCTTGCAATGTAACTAGGCCATAGCTGGAACACAGGGTTCACCGAGACACTTGCAGGTCGATTCAGCCGCGTGTGCTTACAAAACCAGTAAATTGTGCTGCAGGGACTTATACCCGTATATCTGTCCTCTGTCCTCTGTCCTCTTTAACCTCCTTCTCGCTTGCTGACTCTATTTAGCCACATTCACTGAATAAGTGCTCCCTGAAGACCACAAGTATCCTTCCTCAGGGCCTGTTGTTGACAGAAAAGTGTACTTGGTTATTTGCACACCACCATGTTTGAGGGACATCGGCGTGATCACCCACTGATAGGAGGATGGACTAATAAAAAGGAACACCTGTTTCTAGACAGGAGCAGTTGGGAACAAAGAGTGTGTTGTGGAGTGTCGTGTTTATTTGAGTGTCCAAACTTCCCTCTTTATGTGGTTATTACTTCTTTACATTCATGAACGTCATAAAACCCACTGATTTCAAAGGCCCAGATGCATATTATTACAGCAATTCAGTTGTTGAGGTGAGAGAATATGAGAAGGAAGGTGCGGCACCACTAAATCTATGGCTGGGCACTGCTGAAAACAAACAAAGAGTTCACGGTGGCCAGATAGGGCTCTTTTCTAGTGACTGTCTCTGGGGACTCAAACAGAATCCATTGGTTTGTTTGTTTCTCTGCTTCACTTGTGTAGGGTACCTGTCCCCGCCCCTTCGGCTAGTAGATTGTCTGTGTATTTGGATCTCAAGTGAGTCTCCTGTAAGGGAGCGCATGAGCACATAGTTGGTCTTGAGTTTTCATTCCTTCTTCTAACCCTGTGTCTTTTGATTGGAGCTCTCAAAGCCTGTCCTTTTATTCTGATAGTTGAGAGGTGCTCTATTACTTCACATTGAAATTTTTTTTTGTTATCATTATGTTTACTAGGCGACCCCCTCCAACAATTACCCACAAAAAACCCTATTACAGTCGCATTCCTTCAGCATGGTTGGATGCCTCAGACCCCTTCACGATGTAACCCCCACACACCCCGTTACAGTCGCTGTTCATCAGCGTGTAGTAGTTGAATGCTGTAGACTCACTACTTGTTTTCTCAGTGTTGTACACTCCTCCCCAAGACTGCAAACCCCACACATTATATATGCTCATCCTAATGCCCTCTTCCTTTTTCCCCGCCCTTATCCCTCCCTTCTCCCCCACCATGCCCTGTCTCTTTCCCTTTTTTAAATGTTAGTCCACTCTCGGGTTCTGTGAGTCTGCTGCTGTTTTTTTCCAACAGCTTTTCTTTGTTGTTATACTCCACACATGAGTGAAATCATTTGTTACTTTTCTTTCTCTGACTGGCTTTTTCACTTAGTATAATACCATCAAGCTCCATCCACGTCATTGCAAATATTAGGATTATTTTCTTCTTATGGCTGCTTACTGAACTTTTTAATCTGGATTTCATTCTTCTTCTTTGTATGTAGTTTCGCTATGTGCTTCCACCATTACTCTCCTGGTTTATGAGCAATAGCTTTTATTGATTGATATGTACCTATATCTATCTCTCGATATCTCTCTCAATCTATCTGTCATCTCTGTGTCTTCTATTATCTTTCTATCTATCTATCAATCAATCATCTTTTTGTCTGAACTTCTGTCCTTATGTACAGAACAGTTAACAACATAGCCTCTGTCACTTCCCTACTTTATGATTCAAAAAATCTTGCAAGGTAACTAGGACGTAGGGAGAGCACTGGGTTCACCAAGACACTTGCAGGTCGAGTCAGTCACGTGTGCCTACAAAACCAGGAAACGCTGGTGCAGGGACTTGTACCCGTATCTCTGTCCTCTGTCCTCTTTTACCTCCTTCTCGCTTGCTGACTGTATTTAGCCACATTCATTTACTAAGTGCTCCCGGAAGACCACAAGAATCCTTCCTCTGGGCCTGTTATAGACAGAAAAGTAAACTTGGTTCTTTGCTCACCACCATGTTTGAGGGACATCTGCATGATAACCGCTGATGGGAGGAGGAACCAGTAAGAAGGAAGAAAAATTTCTAGACAGGAGTAATTGGGAGAAAAGAGTGTGTTGTGGAGTGACGTGTTTATTTGAGTGTCCAAACTACTCTCTTTACATTGTTATTAGTTCTTTTCATTGGTGAACATCATAAAACGCACTGATTTCAAAAGCCCAGACCCATATTTTTATAGCAATTCGGTTGCTCAGGTGAGAAAAAATGAGAAGGACGTTGCTGTACCACTAAATCTACGGCTGGGCACTGCTGAAACCAAACAAAAAGTGTTCACGGTGGCGAGATAGGGCTATTTTCAACTGACTGTTTCTGGGGACTCAAACCGAATCCATTTGTTTGTTTGTTTGCTTCCCAGTTTCACTTTTGTAGGGTACCTGCCCCGCCCCTTCGGCTTGTAGTTTGTCTGTGTCCTTCTATCTCAAGTGAGTCTCCAGTAAGGGAGCACGTAGGTGGTCTTGAGATTTCATCCCTTCTTCTAACCCTGTGTCTTTTAATTGGAGCACTCAAAGCCTGTCCTTTTATTCTGATAATTGAGAGCTGTGCTCTTACTGCACTTTGAAATTTTTTTTATCATTAATATACAATCACATGAGGAACATTATGCTTACTAGGCTACCCCGTTCACCAAATCCCCACCAAAACACCGTTACAGTCGCAGTCCATCAGCATGGTTGGATGCTGTAGACCCCTTCACCATGTCCCTATCAAACACCGCGTTACAGACGCTGTCCATCCGCGTGAAGTAAGATGCTGTAGAATCACTACTTCTCTTCTCTGTGTTGTACTGCCCTCCCCGTGCTCCCCCCACCCCACACATTAAACGTGCTATTGCTTATTCCCCCTTTCTTTCTCCCCCCATTATAACTCCCTTCCCACAAACGCTGCCCACTCCCTTTCCCTTTGGTATCTCTTTGTCCACTCTCGGGTTCTGTGAGTCTGCTGCTGTATTTTTCCTTCAGTTTTTATTTGTTGATATACTCCACACATGAGTGAAATCATTTGGTACTTGCCTTTCTATTCCTGGCCTATTTCACTGGGCATAATACCGTCTAGTTCCATCCACGTTGTTCCAAAAGGTAGGATTTGTTTTCTTCTTAAGCCTGCTTAGTGCACTTTTTAAACCGGATTTCTGTCTTCTCTTTGGCCTGTATATTCGCTACGTGCTTTCACCATTGCTCTCCTGGTTATGAGCAATAGCTTTGTGTTAATCGGTATGTATCTGTATCTATCTTTCTACCTGTCTATCTATCTATCTATCTATCTATCTATCTATCTATCTATCTATCTATCTATCTATCTATCTATCTATCATCTATCTATGAATCTATCTGTCTATCTATCTGTCTATCAGTCAATCAAGCATATTTTGTATTTCCCATCTGTCCTTGTGTGCAGAACAGTTAAAAACATAGAGTATGCCACTGGCCTACATTATGCTTCCAAAAATCTTGCAAGGTAACTAGGCAGTAGGGAAAGCACTGGATTCACCGAGACACTTGCAGGTCGAATCATCCGTGTGTACCTACAAAACCAGGAAATGGTGGTGCAGGGACTTGAACGCGTGTCTCTCTCCTCTGTCCTCTTTTATATCCTTCTCACTTGCTGACTGTATTTAGACACATTTATTGACTAAGTGCTTCCGGAAGACCTCAAGAATCCTTCCTCTGGACCTGTTGTAGACAGGGAAGTAAACTTGGTGCTTTGCTCACCACTATGTTTCTTGGACATCGGCGTGATCACCGCTGAAAGGAGGGTGGGACAAATGAAAAGGAACACCAATTTATAGACATGAGCAGTTGGGAGCAAAGAGTGTGTTGTGGAGTGACGTGTTTATTTGAGTGTCCAAACTTCCCTCTTTATCTGGTTATTACTTCTTTACATTCGTGAACATCTTAAAACCCACTGATTTTAAAGGCTCACTCACACATTATTACAGCAATTCAGTTGTTGAGGTGAGAGAAAATGAGAAGTACGCTGCTGCACCACTAAATCTATGGCTGGGCTCTGCTGAAACCAAACAAAAAGTATTCACGGTGACCAGATAGGGCTATTTTCTAGTGACTGTCTGTGGGTACTCAAGCAGAATCCATTTGTTTGATTGTTTTGTTTTTCAGTTTCAATTGTGTAGGGTTCCTGTCCCCACCCGTTTGGATTGTAGTTTGTCTGTGTCCTTGGATCTCAAGTGAGTCTCCTGTTAGGGAGCCCCTAGGTGGCCTTGAGATTTCATCCCTTCTTTTAACCCTGTGTCTTTTGTTTGTAGCACTCAAAGCCTGTCCTTTTATTCTTATGGTTCTGAGCTTTGCCCTTATTGCCCATTAAAAATTATTTTGTTACCATTAATCTACAATCACGTAAAGAACATTATGTTTACTAGGCTCCCCACTTCAACAAGTCCCCCACAACAACCTCTTACAGTTGCTGTCCATCAGCGTATTTGGATGCTTTAGACCATGTCACCATGACCCACACGACACCTCATTACAGTCGCTGTCCATCAGCACGTAGTAAGATGCTGCAGAATCTCTACTTGCCTTCTCTGTGTTGTAGAGCCGTCTACATGCCACCCGACCCCACGCATTATGCATGCTAATCCTAATGCCCCCTTTCTTTCTCCCCGCCCTTATCCCTCCCTTCCCACCCATCCTGCCCAGTCCCTTTCCCTTTGGTAACTGTTAGACCACTCTCGGGTTCTGTGAGTCTGCTACTTTTTTTTTTCTTCAGTTTTACTTTGTTGTTTTACTCCACACATGAGTGAAATCACTTTTTACTTGTCTTTCTCCGCCTGGCCTATTTCACTGAGCATACTACTGTCTAGCGAAATCCACGTCATTGCAAATCATATAATTTGTTTCCTTCTTACGGCTGCTTACTTCACTTTTTAAACAGGATTTCATTCTTCCTTTTTGTTTGTAGTTTCGCCTTGTACTTTCACCATTGATCTCCTGGTTATGAGCAATAGCTATCTGTTAATCGATATGTATCTTTATTTATCTATCTGTCTGTCTGTCTGTCAATCTATCCTGACTTCATATCTATCTATTTATCTATCTATCTCTCTATTTTCCTATCATCTATCTATGATGTCTAACATCTATCAATCTATGTACCTATCCATTTATAATCTATCTATCTATGAATCAATCATCTTTTTGTCTGCCCATCTATCCTTATGTACAGAACAGTTGACAACATAGCCTATGTCACTTCCCTACATTATGCTTCCAAAAATCTTGCAATGTAACTAGGCCATAGCTGGAACACAGGGTTCACCGAGACACTTGCAGGTCGATTCAGCCGCGTGTGCTTACAAAACCAGTAAATTGTGCTGCAGGGACTTATACCCGTATATCTGTCCTCTGTCCTCTGTCCTCTTTAACCTCCTTCTCGCTTGCTGACTCTATTTAGCCACATTCACTGAATAAGTGCTCCCTGAAGACCACAAGTATCCTTCCTCAGGGCCTGTTGTTGACAGAAAAGTGTACTTGGTTATTTGCACACCACCATGTTTGAGGGACATCGGCGTGATCACCCACTGATAGGAGGATGGACTAATAAAAAGGAACACCTGTTTCTAGACAGGAGCAGTTGGGAACAAAGAGTGTGTTGTGGAGTGTCGTGTTTATTTGAGTGTCCAAACTTCCCTCTTTATGTGGTTATTACTTCTTTACATTCATGAACGTCATAAAACCCACTGATTTCAAAGGCCCAGATGCATATTATTACAGCAATTCAGTTGTTGAGGTGAGAGAATATGAGAAGGAAGGTGCGGCACCACTAAATCTATGGCTGGGCACTGCTGAAAACAAACAAAGAGTTCACGGTGGCCAGATAGGGCTCTTTTCTAGTGACTGTCTCTGGGGACTCAAACAGAATCCATTGGTTTGTTTGTTTCTCTGCTTCACTTGTGTAGGGTACCTGTCCCCGCCCCTTCGGCTAGTAGATTGTCTGTGTATTTGGATCTCAAGTGAGTCTCCTGTAAGGGAGCGCATGAGCACATAGTTGGTCTTGAGTTTTCATTCCTTCTTCTAACCCTGTGTCTTTTGATTGGAGCTCTCAAAGCCTGTCCTTTTATTCTGATAATTGAGAGGTGCTCTATTACTTCACATTGAAATTTTTTTTTGTTATCATTATGTTTACTAGGCGACCCCCTCCAACAATTACCCACAAAAAACCCTATTACAGTCGCATTCCTTCAGCATGGTTGGATGCCTCAGACCCCTTCACGATGTAACCCCCACACACCCCGTTACAGTCGCTGTTCATCAGCGTGTAGTAGTTGAATGCTGTAGACTCACTACTTGTTTTCTCAGTGTTGTACACTCCTCCCCAAGACTGCAAACCCCACACATTATATATGCTCATCCTAATGCCCTCTTCCTTTTTCCCCGCCCTTATCCCTCCCTTCTCCCCCACCATGCCCTGTCTCTTTCCCTTTTTTAAATGTTAGTCCACTCTCGGGTTCTGTGAGTCTGCTGCTGTTTTTTTCCAACAGCTTTTCTTTGTTGTTATACTCCACACATGAGTGAAATCATTTGTTACTTTTCTTTCTCTGACTGGCTTTTTTCACTTAGTATAATACCATCAAGCTCCATCCACGTCATTGCAAATATTAGGATTATTTTCTTCTTATGGCTGCTTACTGAACTTTTTAAACTGGATTTCATTCTTCTTCTTTGTATGTAGTTTCGCTATGTGCTTCCACCATTACTCTCCTGGTTTATGAGCAATAGCTTTTATTGATTGATATGTACCTATATCTATCTCTCGATATCTCTCTCAATCTATCTGTCATCTATGTGTCTTCTATTATCTTTCTATCTATCTATCAATCAATCATCTTTTTGTCTGAACTTCTGTCCTTATGTACAGAACAGTTAACAACATAGCCTCTGTCACTTCCCTACTTTATGATTCAAAAAATCTTGCAAGGTAACTAGGACGTAGGGAGAGCACTGGGTTCACCAAGACACTTGCAGGTCGAGTCAGTCACGTGTGCCTACAAAACCAGGAAACGCTGGTGCAGGGACTTGTACCCGTATCTCTGTCCTCTGTCCTCTTTTACCTCCTTCTCGCTTGCTGACTGTATTTAGCCACATTCATTTACTAAGTGCTCCCGGAAGACCACAAGAATCCTTCCTCTGGGCCTGTTATAGACAGAAAAGTAAACTTGGTTCTTTGCTCACCACCATGTTTGAGGGACATCTGCATGATAACCGCTGATGGGAGGAGGAACCAGTAAGAAGGAAGAAAAATTTCTAGACAGGAGTAATTGGGAGAAAAGAGTGTGTTGTGGAGTGACGTGTTTATTTGAGTGTCCAAACTACTCTCTTTACATTGTTATTAGTTCTTTTCATTGGTGAACATCATAAAACGCACTGATTTCAAAAGCCCAGACCCATATTTTTATAGCAATTCGGTTGCTCAGGTGAGAAAAAATGAGAAGGACGTTGCTGTACCACTAAATCTACGGCTGGGCACTGCTGAAACCAAACAAAAAGTGTTCACGGTGGCGAGATAGGGCTATTTTCAACTGACTGTTTCTGGGGACTCAAACCGAATCCATTTGTTTGTTTGTTTGTTTGCTTCCCAGTTTCACTTTTGTAGGGTACCTGCCCCACCCCTTCGGCTTGTAGTTTGTCTGTGTCCTTCTATCTCAAGTGAGTCTCCAGTAAGGGAGCACGTAGGTGGTCTTGAGATTTCATCCCTTCTTCTAACCCTGTGTCTTTTAATTGGAGCACTCAAAGCCTGTCCTTTTATTCTGATAATTGAGAGCTGTGCTCTTACTGCACTTTGAAATTTTTTTTATCATTAATATACAATCACATGAGGAACATTATGCTTACTAGGCTACCCCGTTCACCAAATCCCCACCAAAACACCGTTACAGTCGCAGTCCATCAGCATGGTTGGATGCTGTAGACCCCTTCACCATGTCCCTATCAAACACCGCGTTACAGACGCTGTCCATTCGCGTGAAGTAAGATGCTGTAGAATCACTACTTCTCTTCTCTGTGTTGTACTGCCCTCCCCGTGCTCCCCCACCCCACACATTAAACGTGCTATTGCTTATTCCCCCTTTCTTTCTCCCCCCATTATAACTCCCTTCCCACAAACGCTGCCCACTCCCGTTCCCTTTGGTATCTCTTTGTCCACTCTCGGGTTCTGTGAGTCTGCTGCTGTATTTTTCCTTCAGTTTTTATTTGTTGATATACTCCACACATGAGTGAAATCATTTGGTACTTGCCTTTCTCTTCCTGGCCTATTTCACTGGGCATAATACTGTCTAGTTCCATCCACGTTGTTCCAAAAGGTAGGATTTGTTTTCTTCTTAAGCCCGCTTAGTGCACTTTTTAAACCGGATTTCTGTCTTCTCTTTGGCCTGTATATTCGCTACGCGCTTTCACCATTGCTCTCCTGGTTATGAGCAATAGCTTTGTGTTAATCGGTATGTATCTGTATCTATCTTTCTACCTATCTATCTATCTATCTATCTATCTATCTATCTATCTATCTATCTTTCTATCTATCTATCATCTATCTATGAATCTATCTGTCTATCTATCTATCTATCAATCAATCAAGCATATTTTGTATTTCCCATCTGTCCTTGTGTGCAGAACAGTTAAAAACATAGAGTATGCCGCTGGCCTACATTATGCTTCCAAAAATCTTGCAAGGTAACTAGGCAGTAGGGAAAGCACTGGATTCACCGAGACACTTGCAGGTCGAATCATCCGTGTGTACCTACAAAACCAGGAAATGGTGGTGCAGGGACTTGTACGCGTGTCTCTCTCCTCTGTCCTCTTTTATGTCCTTCTCACTTGCTGACTGTATTTAGACACATTTATTGACTAAGTGCTTCCGGAAGACCTCAAGAATCCTTCCTCTGGACCTGTTGTAGACACGGAAGTAAACTTGGTGCTTTGCTCACCACTATGTTTCTTGGACATCGGCGTGATCACCGCTGAAAGGAGGGTGGGACAAATGAAAAGGAACACCAATTTATAGACATGAGCAGTTGGGAGCAAAGAGTGTGTTGTGGAGTGACGTGTTTATTTGAGTGTCCAAACTTCCCTCTTTATCTGGTTATTACTTCTTTACATTCGTGAACATCTTAAAACCCACTGATTTTAAAGGCTCACTCACACATTATTACAGCAATTCAGTTGTTGAGGTGAGAGAAAATGAGAAGTACGCTGCTGCACCACTAAATCTATGGCTGGGCTCTGCTGAAACCAAACAAAAAGTATTCACGGTGACCAGATAGGGCTATTTTCTAGTGACTGTCTGTGGGTACTCAAGCAGAATCCATTTGTTTGATTGTTTTGTTTTTCAGTTTCAATTGTGTAGGGTTCCTGTCCCCACCCATTTGGATTGTAGTTTGTCTGTGTCCTTGGATCTCAAGTGAGTCTCCTGTTAGGGAGCCCCTAGGTGGCCTTGAGATTTCATCCCTTCTTTTAACCCTGTGTCTTTTGTTTGTAGCACTCAAAGCCTGTCCTTTTATTCTTATGGTTCTGAGCTTTGCCCTTATTGCCCATTAAAAATTATTTTGTTACCATTAATCTACAATCACGTAAAGAACATTATGTTTACTAGGCTCCCCACTTCAACAAGTCCCCCACAACAACCTCTTACAGTTGCTGTCTATCAGCATAGTTGGATGCTTTAGACCATGTCACCATGACCCACACGACACCTCATTACAGTCGCTGTCCATCAGCACGTAGTAAGATGCTGCAGAATCTCTACTTGCCTTCTCTGTGTTGTAGAGCCGTCTACATGCCACCCGACCCCACGCATTATGCATGCTAATCCTAATGCCCCCTTTCTTTCTCCCCGCCCTTATCCCTCCCTTCCCACCCATCCTGCCCAGTCCCTTTCCCTTTGGTAACTGTTAGACCACTCTCGGGTTCTGTGAGTCTGCTACTTTTTTTTTTCTTCAGTTTTACTTTGTTGTTTTACTCCACACATGAGTGAAATCACTTTTTACTTGTCTTTCTCCGCCTGGCCTATTTCACTGAGCATACTACTGTCTAGCGAAATCCACGTCATTGCAAATCATATAATTTGTTTCCTTCTTACGGCTGCTTACTTCACTTTTTAAACAGGATTTCATTCTTCCTTTTTGTTTGTAGTTTCGCCTTGTACTTTCACCATTGATCTCCTGGTTATGAGCAATAGCTATCTGTTAATCGATATGTATCTTTATTTATCTATCTGTCTGTCTGTCTGTCAATCTATCCTGACTTCATATCTATCTATTTATCTATCTATCTCTCTATTTTCCTATCATCTATCTATGATGTCTAACATCTATCAATCTATGTACCTATCCATTTATAATCTATCTATCTATGAATCAATCATCTTTTTGTCTGCCCATCTATCCTTATGTACAGAACAGTTGACAACATAGCCTATGTCACTTCCCTACATTATGCTTCCAAAAATCTTGCAATGTAACTAGGCCATAGCTGGAACACAGGGTTCACCGAGACACTTGCAGGTCGATTCAGCCGCGTGTGCTTACAAAACCAGTAAATTGTGCTGCAGGGACTTATACCCGTATATCTGTCCTCTGTCCTCTGTCCTCTTTAACCTCCTTCTCGCTTGCTGACTCTATTTAGCCACATTCACTGAATAAGTGCTCCCTGAAGACCACAAGTATCCTTCCTCAGGGCCTGTTGTTGACAGAAAAGTGTACTTGGTTATTTGCACACCACCATGTTTGAGGGACATCGGCGTGATCACCCACTGATAGGAGGATGGACTAATAAAAAGGAACACCTGTTTCTAGACAGGAGCAGTTGGGAACAAAGAGTGTGTTGTGGAGTGTCGTGTTTATTTGAGTGTCCAAACTTCCCTCTTTATGTGGTTATTACTTCTTTACATTCATGAACGTCATAAAACCCACTGATTTCAAAGGCCCAGATGCATATTATTACAGCAATTCAGTTGTTGAGGTGAGAGAATATGAGAAGGAAGGTGCGGCACCACTAAATCTATGGCTGGGCACTGCTGAAAACAAACAAAGAGTTCACGGTGGCCAGATAGGGCTCTTTTCTAGTGACTGTCTCTGGGGACTCAAACAGAATCCATTGGTTTGTTTGTTTCTCTGCTTCACTTGTGTAGGGTACCTGTCCCCGCCCCTTCGGCTAGTAGATTGTCTGTGTATTTGGATCTCAAGTGAGTCTCCTGTAAGGGAGCGCATGAGCACATAGTTGGTCTTGAGTTTTCATTCCTTCTTCTAACCCTGTGTCTTTTGATTGGAGCTCTCAAAGCCTGTCCTTTTATTCTGATAGTTGAGAGGTGCTCTATTACTTCACATTGAAATTTTTTTTTGTTATCATTATGTTTACTAGGCGACCCCCTCCAACAATTACCCACAAAAAACCCTATTACAGTCGCATTCCTTCAGCATGGTTGGATGCCTCAGACCCCTTCACGATGTAACCCCCACACACCCCGTTACAGTCGCTGTTCATCAGCGTGTAGTAGTTGAATGCTGTAGACTCACTACTTGTTTTCTCAGTGTTGTACACTCCTCCCCAAGACTGCAAACCCCACACATTATATATGCTCATCCTAATGCCCTCTTCCTTTTTCCCCGCCCTTATCCCTCCCTTCTCCCCCACCATGCCCTGTCTCTTTCCCTTTTTTAAATGTTAGTCCACTCTCGGGTTCTGTGAGTCTGCTGCTGTTTTTTTCCAACAGCTTTTCTTTGTTGTTATACTCCACACATGAGTGAAATCATTTGTTACTTTTCTTTCTCTGACTGGCTTTTTTCACTTAGTATAATACCATCAAGCTCCATCCACGTCATTGCAAATATTAGGATTATTTTCTTCTTATGGCTGCTTACTGAACTTTTTAAACTGGATTTCATTCTTCTTCTTTGTATGTAGTTTCGCTATGTGCTTCCACCATTACTCTCCTGGTTTATGAGCAATAGCTTTTATTGATTGATATGTACCTATATCTATCTCTCGATATCTCTCTCAATCTATCTGTCATCTATGTGTCTTCTATTATCTTTCAATCTATCTATCAATCAATCATCTTTTTGTCTGAACTTCTGTCCTTATGTACAGAACAGTTAACAACATAGCCTCTGTCACTTCCCTACTTTATGATTCAAAAAATCTTGCAAGGTAACTAGGACGTAGGGAGAGCACTGGGTTCACCAAGACACTTGCAGGTCGAGTCAGTCACGTGTGCCTACAAAACCAGGAAACGCTGGTGCAGGGACTTGTACCCGTATCTCTGTCCTCTGTCCTCTTTTACCTCCTTCTCGCTTGCTGACTGTATTTAGCCACATTCATTTACTAAGTGCTCCCGGAAGACCACAAGAATCCTTCCTCTGGGCCTGTTATAGACAGAAAAGTAAACTTGGTTCTTTGCTCACCACCATGTTTGAGGGACATCTGCATGATAACCGCTGATGGGAGGAGGAACCAGTAAGAAGGAAGAAAAATTTCTAGACAGGAGTAATTGGGAGAAAAGAGTGTGTTGTGGAGTGACGTGTTTATTTGAGTGTCCAAACTACTCTCTTTACATTGTTATTAGTTCTTTTCATTGGTGAACATCATAAAACGCACTGATTTCAAAAGCCCAGACCCATATTTTTATAGCAATTCGGTTGCTCAGGTGAGAAAAAATGAGAAGGACGTTGCTGTACCACTAAATCTACGGCTGGGCACTGCTGAAACCAAACAAAAAGTGTTCACGGTGGCGAGATAGGGCTATTTTCAACTGACTGTTTCTGGGGACTCAAACCGAATCCATTTGTTTGTTTGTTTGTTTGCTTCCCAGTTTCACTTTTGTAGGGTACCTGCCCCGCCCCTTTGGCTTGTAGTTTGTCTGTGTCCTTCTATCTCAAGTGAGTCTCCAGTAAGGGAGCACGTAGGTGGTCTTGAGATTTCATCCCTTCTTCTAACCCTGTGTCTTTTAATTGGAGCACTCAATGCCTGTCCTTTTATTCTGATAATTGAGAGCTGTGCTCTTACTGCACTTTGAAATTTTTTTTATCATTAATATACAATCACATGAGGAACATTATGCTTACTAGGCTACCCCGTTCACCAAATCCCCACCAAAACACCATTACAGTCGCAGTCCATCAGCATGGTTGGATGCTGTAGACCCCTTCACCATGTCCCTATCAAACACCGCGTTACAGACGCTGTCCATCCGCGTGAAGTAAGATGCTGTAGAATCACTACTTCTCTTCTCTGTGTTGTACTGCCCTCCCCGTGCTCCCCCACCCCACACATTAAACGTGCTATTGCTTATTCCCCCTTTCTTTCTCCCCCCATTATAACTCCCTTCCCACAAACGCTGCCCACTCCCGTTCCCTTTGGTATCTCTTTGTCCACTCTCGGGTTCTGTGAGTCTGCTGCTGTATTTTTCCTTCAGTTTTTATTTGTTGATATACTCCACACATGAGTGAAATCATTTGGTACTTGCCTTTCTATTCCTGGCCTATTTCACTGGGCATAATACCGTCTAGTTCCATCCACGTTGTTCCAAAAGGTAGGATTTGTTTTCTTCTTAAGCCTGCTTAGTGCACTTTTTAAACCGGATTTCTGACTTCTCTTTGGCCTGTATATTCGCTACGTGCTTTCACCATTGCTCTCCTGGTTATGAGCAATAGCTTTGTGTTAATCGGTATGTATCTGTATCTATCTTTCTACCTATCTATCTATCTATCTATCTATCTATCTATCTATCTATCTATCTTTCTATCTATCTATCATCTATCTATGAATCTATCTGTCTATCTATCTATCTATCAATCAATCAAGCATATTTTGTATTTCCCATCTGTCCTTGTGTGCAGAACAGTTAAAAACATATAGTATGCCACTGGCCTACATTATGCTTCCAAAAATCTTGCAAGGTAACTAGGCAGTAGGGAAAGCACTGGATTCACCGAGACACTTGCAGGTCGAATCATCCGTGTGTACCTACAAAACCAGGAAATGGTGGTGCAGGGACTTGTACGCGTGTCTCTCTCCTCTGTCCTCTTTTATGTCCTTCTCACTTGCTGACTGTATTTAGACACATTTATTGACTAAGTGCTTCCGGAAGACCTCAAGAATCCTTCCTCTGGACCTGTTGTAGACACGGAAGTAAACTTGGTGCTTTGCTCACCACTATGTTTCTTGGACATCGGCGTGATCACCGCTGAAAGGAGGGTGGGACAAATGAAAAGGAACACCAATTTATAGACATGAGCAGTTGGGAGCAAAGAGTGTGTTGTGGAGTGACGTGTTTATTTGAGTGTCCAAACTTCCCTCTTTATCTGGTTATTACTTCTTTACATTCGTGAACATCTTAAAACCCACTGATTTTAAAGGCTCACTCACACATTATTACAGCAATTCAGTTGTTGAGGTGAGAGAAAATGAGAAGTACGCTGCTGCACCACTAAATCTATGGCTGGGCTCTGCTGAAACCAAACAAAAAGTATTCACGGTGACCAGATAGGGCTATTTTCTAGTGACTGTCTGTGGGTACTCAAGCAGAATCCATTTGTTTGATTGTTTTGTTTTTCAGTTTCAATTGTGTAGGGTTCCTGTCCCCACCCATTTGGATTGTAGTTTGTCTGTGTCCTTGGATCTCAAGTGAGTCTCCTGTTAGGGAGCCCCTAGGTGGCCTTGAGATTTCATCCCTTCTTTTAACCCTGTGTCTTTTGTTTGTAGCACTCAAAGCCTGTCCTTTTATTCTTATGGTTCTGAGCTTTGCCCTTATTGCCCATTAAAAATTATTTTGTTACCATTAATCTACAATCACGTAAAGAACATTATGTTTACTAGGCTCCCCACTTCAACAAGTCCCCCACAACAACCTCTTACAGT
The DNA here is from genome assembly GCF_030020395.1 of Manis pentadactyla. NCBI lineage: Eukaryota > Metazoa > Chordata > Mammalia > Pholidota > Manidae > Manis > Manis pentadactyla. Next base: position 553,333 of record NW_026645219.1, on the reverse strand, counting down.
TGCTGTCCATCAGCATAGTTGGATGCTTTAGACCATGTCACCATGACCCACACGACACCTCATTACAGTCGCTGTCCATCAGCACGTAGTAAGATGCTGCAGAATCTCTACTTGCCTTCTCTGTGTTGTAGAGCCGTCTACATGCCACCCGACCCCACGCATTATGCATGCTAATCCTAATGCCCCCTTTCTTTCTCCCCGCCCTTATCCCTCCCTTCCCACCCATCCTGCCCAGTCCCTTTCCCTTTGGTAACTGTTAGACCACTCTCGGGTTCTGTGAGTCTGCTACTTTTTTTTTTCTTCAGTTTTACTTTGTTGTTTTACTCCACACATGAGTGAAATCACTTTTTACTTGTCTTTCTCCGCCTGGCCTATTTCACTGAGCATACTACTGTCTAGCGAAATCCACGTCATTGCAAATCATATAATTTGTTTCCTTCTTACGGCTGCTTACTTCACTTTTTAAACAGGATTTCATTCTTCCTTTTTGTTTGTAGTTTCGCCTTGTACTTTCACCATTGATCTCCTGGTTATGAGCAATAGCTATCTGTTAATCGATATGTATCTTTATTTATCTATCTGTCTGTCTGTCTGTCAATCTATCCTGACTTCATATCTATCTATTTATCTATCTATCTCTCTATTTTCCTATCATCTATCTATGATGTCTAACATCTATCAATCTATGTACCTATCCATTTATAATCTATCTATCTATGAATCAATCATCTTTTTGTCTGCCCATCTATCCTTATGTACAGAACAGTTGACAACATAGCCTATGTCACTTCCCTACATTATGCTTCCAAAAATCTTGCAATGTAACTAGGCCATAGCTGGAACACAGGGTTCACCGAGACACTTGCAGGTCGATTCAGCCGCGTGTGCTTACAAAACCAGTAAATTGTGCTGCAGGGACTTATACCCGTATATCTGTCCTCTGTCCTCTGTCCTCTTTAACCTCCTTCTCGCTTGCTGACTCTATTTAGCCACATTCACTGAATAAGTGCTCCCTGAAGACCACAAGTATCCTTCCTCAGGGCCTGTTGTTGACAGAAAAGTGTACTTGGTTATTTGCACACCACCATGTTTGAGGGACATCGGCGTGATCACCCACTGATAGGAGGATGGACTAATAAAAAGGAACACCTGTTTCTAGACAGGAGCAGTTGGGAACAAAGAGTGTGTTGTGGAGTGTCGTGTTTATTTGAGTGTCCAAACTTCCCTCTTTATGTGGTTATTACTTCTTTACATTCATGAACGTCATAAAACCCACTGATTTCAAAGGCCCAGATGCATATTATTACAGCAATTCAGTTGTTGAGGTGAGAGAATATGAGAAGGAAGGTGCGGCACCACTAAATCTATGGCTGGGCACTGCTGAAAACAAACAAAGAGTTCACGGTGGCCAGATAGGGCTCTTTTCTAGTGACTGTCTCTGGGGACTCAAACAGAATCCATTGGTTTGTTTGTTTCTCTGCTTCACTTGTGTAGGGTACCTGTCCCCGCCCCTTCGGCTAGTAGATTGTCTGTGTATTTGGATCTCAAGTGAGTCTCCTGTAAGGGAGCGCATGAGCACATAGTTGGTCTTGAGTTTTCATTCCTTCTTCTAACCCTGTGTCTTTTGATTGGAGCTCTCAAAGCCTGTCCTTTTATTCTGATAGTTGAGAGGTGCTCTATTACTTCACATTGAAATTTTTTTTTGTTATCATTATGTTTACTAGGCGACCCCCTCCAACAATTACCCACAAAAAACCCTATTACAGTCGCATTCCTTCAGCATGGTTGGATGCCTCAGACCCCTTCACGATTTAACCCCCACACACCCCGTTACAGTCGCTGTTCATCAGCGTGTAGTAGTTGAATGCTGTAGACTCACTACTTGTTTTCTCAGTGTTGTACACTCCTCCCCAAGACTGCAAACCCCACACATTATATATGCTCATCCTAATGCCCTCTTCCTTTTTCCCCGCCCTTATCCCTCCCTTCTCCCCCACCATGCCCTGTCTCTTTCCCTTTTTTAAATGTTAGTCCACTCTCGGGTTCTGTGAGTCTGCTGCTGTTTTTTTCCAACAGCTTTTCTTTGTTGTTATACTCCACACATGAGTGAAATCATTTGTTACTTTTCTTTCTCTGACTGGCTTTTTTCACTTAGTATAATACCATCAAGCTCCATCCACGTCATTGCAAATATTAGGATTATTTTCTTCTTATGGCTGCTTACTGAACTTTTTAAACTGGATTTCATTCTTCTTCTTTGTATGTAGTTTCGCTATGTGCTTGCACCATTACTCTCCTGGTTTATGAGCAATAGCTTTTATTGATTGATATGTACCTATATCTATCTCTCGATATCTCTCTCAATCTATCTGTCATCTATGTGTCTTCTATTATCTTTCTATCTATCTATCAATCAATCATCTTTTTGTCTGAACTTCTGTCCTTATGTACAGAACAGTTAACAACATAGCCTCTGTCACTTCCCTACTTTATGATTCAAAAAATCTTGCAAGGTAACTAGGACGTAGGGAGAGCACTGGGTTCACCAAGACACTTGCAGGTCGAGTCAGTCACGTGTGCCTACAAAACCAGGAAACGCTGGTGCAGGGACTTGTACCCGTATCTCTGTCCTCTGTCCTCTTTTACCTCCTTCTCGCTTGCTGACTGTATTTAGCCACATTCATTTACTAAGTGCTCCCGGAAGACCACAAGAATCCTTCCTCTGGGCCTGTTATAGACAGAAAAGTAAACTTGGTTCTTTGCTCACCACCATGTTTGAGGGACATCTGCATGATAACCGCTGATGGGAGGAGGAACCAGTAAGAAGGAAGAAAAATTTCTAGACAGGAGTAATTGGGAGAAAAGAGTGTGTTGTGGAGTGACGTGTTTATTTGAGTGTCCAAACTACTCTCTTTACATTGTTATTAGTTCTTTTCATTGGTGAACATCATAAAACGCACTGATTTCAAAAGCCCAGACCCATATTTTTATAGCAATTCGGTTGCTCAGGTGAGAAAAAATGAGAAGGACGTTGCTGTACCACTAAATCTACGGCTGGGCACTGCTGAAACCAAACAAAAAGTGTTCACGGTGGCGAGATAGGGCTATTTGCAACTGACTGTTTCTGGGGACTCAAACCGAATCCATTTGTTTGTTTGCTTCCCAGTTTCACTTTTGTAGGGTACCTGCCCCGCCCCTTCAGCTTGTAGTTTGTCTGTGTCCTTCTTTCTCAAGTGAGTCTCCAGTAAGGGAGCACGTAGGTGGTCTTGAGATTTCATCCCTTCTTCTAACCCTGTGTCTTTTAATTGGAGCACTCAAAGCCTGTCCTTTTATTCTGATAATTGAGAGCTGTGCTCTTACTGCACTTTGAAATTTTTTTTATCATTAATATACAATCACATGAGGAACATTATGCTTACTAGGCTACCCCGTTCACCAAATCCCCACCAAAACACCGTTACAGTCGCAGTCCATCAGCATGGTTGGATGCTGTAGACCCCTTCACCATGTCCCTATCAAACACCGCGTTACAGACGCTGTCCATCCGCGTGAAGTAAGATGCTGTAGAATCACTACTTCTCTTCTCTGTGTTGTACTGCCCTCCCCGTGCTCCCCCCACCCCACACATTAAACGTGCTATTGCTTATTCCCCCTTTCTTTCTCCCCCCATTATAACTCCCTTCCCACAAACGCTGCCCACTCCCTTTCCCTTTGGTATCTCTTTGTCCACTCTCGGGTTCTGTGAGTCTGCTGCTGTATTTTTCCTTCAGTTTTTATTTGTTGATATACTCCACAAATGAGTGAAATCATTTGGTACTTGCCTTTCTCTTCCTGGCCTATTTCACTGGGCATAATACCGTCTAGTTCCATCCACGTTGTTCCAAAAGGTAGGATTTGTTTTCTTCTTAAGCCTGCTTAGTGCACTTTTTAAACCGGATTTCTGTCTTCTCTTTGGCCTGTATATTCGCTACGTGCTTTCACCATTGCTCTCCTGGTTATGAGCAATAGCTTTGTGTTAATCGGTATGTATCTGTATCTATCTTTCTAACTTTCTATCTATCTATCTATCTATCTATCTATCTATCTATCTATCTATCTATCTATCTATCTATCATCTATCTATGAATCTATCTGTCTATCTATCTATCTATCAATCAATCAAGCATATTTTGTATTTCCCATCCGTCCTTGTGTGCAGAACAGTTAAAAACATAGAGTATGCCACTGGCCTACATTATGCTTCCAAAAATCTTGCAAGGTAACTAGGCAGTATGGAAATCACTGGATTCACCGAGACACTTGCAGGTCGAATCATCCGTGTGTACCTACAAAACCAGGAAATGGTGGTGCAGGGACTTGAACGCGTGTCTCTCTCCTCTGTCCTCTTTTATATCCTTCTCACTTGCTGACTGTATTTAGACACATTTATTGACTAAGTGCTTCCGGAAGACCTCAAGAATCCTTCCTCTGGACCTGTTGTAGACAGGGAAGTAAACTTGGTGCTTTGCTCACCACTATGTTTCTTGGACATCGGCGTGATCACCGCTGAAAGGAGGGTGGGACAAATGAAAAGGAACACCAATTTATAGACATGAGCAGTTGGGAGCAAAGAGTGTGTTGTGGAGTGACGTGTTTATTTGAGTGTCCAAACTTCCCTCTTTATCTGGTTATTACTTCTTTACATTCGTGAACATCTTAAAACCCACTGATTTTAAAGGCTCACTCACACATTATTACAGCAATTCAGTTGTTGAGGTGAGAGAAAATGAGAAGTACGCTGCTGCACCACTAAATCTATGGCTGGGCTCTGCTGAAACCAAACAAAAAGTATTCACGGTGACCAGATAGGGCTATTTTCTAGTGACTGTCTGTGGGTACTCAAGCAGAATCCATTTGTTTGATTGTTTTGTTTTTCAGTTTCAATTGTGTAGGGTTCCTGTCCCCACCCATTTGGATTGTAGTTTGTCTGTGTCCTTGGATCTCAAGTGAGTCTCCTGTTAGGGAGCCCCTAGGTGGCCTTGAGATTTCATCCCTTCTTTTAACCCTGTGTCTTTTGTTTGTAGCACTCAAAGCCTGTCCTTTTATTCTTATGGTTCTGAGCTTTGCCCTTATTGCCCATTAAAAATTATTTTGTTACCATTAATCTACAATCACGTAAAGAACATTATGTTTACTAGGCTCCCCACTTCAACAAGTCCCCCACAACAACCTCTTACAGTTGCTGTCCATCAGCATAGTTGGATGATTTAGACCATGTCACCATGACCCACACGACACCTCATTACAGTCGCTGTCCATCAGCACGTAGTAAGATGCTGCAGAATCTCTACTTGCCTTCTCTGTGTTGTAGAGCCGTCTACATGCCACCCGACCCCACGCATTATGCATGCTAATCCTAATGCCCCCTTTCTTTCTCCCCGCCCTTATCCCTCCCTTCCCACCCATCCTGCCCAGTCCCTTTCCCTTTGGTAACTGTTAGACCACTCTCGGGTTCTGTGAGTCTGCTACTTTTTTTTTTCTTCAGTTTTACTTTGTTGTTTTACTCCACATATGAGTGAAATCACTTTTTACTTGTCTTTCTCCGCCTGGCCTATTTCCCTGAGCATACTACTGTCTAGCGAAATCCACGTCATTGCAAATCATATAATTTGTTTCCTTCTTACGGCTGCTTACTTCACTTTTTAAACAGGATTTCATTCTTCCTTTTTGTTTGTAGTTTCGCCTTGTACTTTCACCATTGATCTCCTGGTTATGAGCAATAGCTATCTGTTAATCGATATGTATCTTTATTTATCTATCTGTCTGTCTGTCTGTCAATCTATCCTGACTTCATATCTATCTATTTATCTATCTATCTCTCTATTTTCCTATCATCTATCTATGATGTCTAACATCTATCAATCTATGTACCTATCCATTTATAATCTATCTATCTATGAATCAATCATCTTTTTGTCTGCCCATCTATCCTTATGTACAGAACAGTTGACAACATAGCCTATGTCACTTCCCTACATTATGCTTCCAAAAATCTTGCAATGTAACTAGGCCATAGCTGGAACACAGGGTTCACCGAGACACTTGCAGGTCGATTCAGCCGCGTGTGCTTACAAAACCAGTAAATTGTGCTGCAGGGACTTATACCCGTATATCTGTCCTCTGTCCTCTGTCCTCTTTAACCTCCTTCTCGCTTGCTGACTCTATTTAGCCACATTCACTGAATAAGTGCTCCCTGAAGACCACAAGTATCCTTCCTCAGGGCCTGTTGTTGACAGAAAAGTGTACTTGGTTATTTGCACACCACCATGTTTGAGGGACATCGGCGTGATCACCCACTGATAGGAGGATGGACTAATAAAAAGGAACACCTGTTTCTAGACAGGAGCAGTTGGGAACAAAGAGTGTGTTGTGGAGTGTCGTGTTTATTTGAGTGTCCAAACTTCCCTCTTTATGTGGTTATTACTTCTTTACATTCATGAACGTCATAAAACCCACTGATTTCAAAGGCCCAGATGCATATTATTACAGCAATTCAGTTGTTGAGGTGAGAGAATATGAGAAGGAAGGTGCGGCACCACTAAATCTATGGCTGGGCACTGCTGAAAACAAACAAAGAGTTCACGGTGGCCAGATAGGGCTCTTTTCTAGTGACTGTCTCTGGGGACTCAAACAGAATCCATTGGTTTGTTTGTTTCTCTGCTTCACTTGTGTAGGGTACCTGTCCCCGCCCCTTCGGCTAGTAGATTGTCTGTGTATTTGGATCTCAAGTGAGTCTCCTGTAAGGGAGCGCATGAGCACATAGTTGGTCTTGAGTTTTCATTCCTTCTTCTAACCCTGTGTCTTTTGATTGGAGCTCTCAAAGCCTGTCCTTTTATTCTGATAATTGAGAGGTGCTCTATTACTTCACATTGAAATTTTTTTTTGTTATCATTATGTTTACTAGGCGACCCCCTCCAACAATTACCCACAAAAAACCCTATTACAGTCGCATTCCTTCAGCATGGTTGGATGCCTCAGACCCCTTCACGATGTAACCCCCACACACCCCGTTACAGTCGCTGTTCATCAGCGTGTAGTAGTTGAATGCTGTAGACTCACTACTTGTTTTCTCAGTGTTGTACACTCCTCCCCAAGACTGCAAACCCCACACATTATATATGCTCATCCTAATGCCCTCTTCCTTTTTCCCCGCCCTTATCCCTCCCTTCTCCCCCACCATGCCCTGTCTCTTTCCCTTTTTTAAATGTTAGTCCACTCTCGGGTTCTGTGAGTCTGCTGCTGTTTTTTTCCAACAGCTTTTCTTTGTTGTTATACTCCACACATGAGTGAAATCATTTGTTACTTTTCTTTCTCTGACTGGCTTTTTTCACTTAGTATAATACCATCAAGCTCCATCCACGTCATTGCAAATATTAGGATTATTTTCTTCTTATGGCTGCTTACTGAACTTTTTAAACTGGATTTCATTCTTCTTCTTTGTATGTAGTTTCGCTATGTGCTTCCACCATTACTCTCCTGGTTTATGAGCAATAGCTTTTATTGATTGATATGTACCTATATCTATCTCTCGATATCTCTCTCAATCTATCTGTCATCTATGTGTCTTCTATTATCTTTCTATCTATCTATCAATCAATCATCTTTTTGTCTGAACTTCTGTCCTTATGTACAGAACAGTTAACAACATAGCCTCTGTCACTTCCCTACTTTATGATTCAAAAAATCTTGCAAGGTAACTAGGACGTAGGGAGAGCACTGGGTTCACCAAGACACTTGCAGGTCGAGTCAGTCACGTGTGCCTACAAAACCAGGAAACGCTGGTGCAGGGACTTGTACCCGTATCTCTGTCCTCTGTCCTCTTTTACCTCCTTCTCGCTTGCTGACTGTATTTAGCCACATTCATTTACTAAGTGCTCCCGGAAGACCACAAGAATCCTTCCTCTGGGCCTGTTATAGACAGAAAAGTAAACTTGGTTCTTTGCTCACCACCATGTTTGAGGGACATCTGCATGATAACCGCTGATGGGAGGAGGAACCAGTAAGAAGGAAGAAAAATTTCTAGACAGGAGTAATTGGGAGAAAAGAGTGTGTTGTGGAGTGACGTGTTTATTTGAGTGTCCAAACTACTCTCTTTACATTGTTATTAGTTCTTTTCATTGGTGAACATCATAAAACGCACTGATTTCAAAAGCCCAGACCCATATTTTTATAGCAATTCGGTTGCTCAGGTGAGAAAAAATGAGAAGGACGTTGCTGTACCACTAAATCTACGGCTGGGCACTGCTGAAACCAAACAAAAAGTGTTCACGGTGGCGAGATAGGGCTATTTGCAACTGACTGTTTCTGGGGACTCAAACCGAATCCATTTGTTTGTTTGTTTGTTTGCTTCCCAGTTTCACTTTTGTAGGGTACCTGCCCCGCCCCTTCAGCTTGTAGTTTGTCTGTGTCCTTCTATCTCAAGTGAGTCTCCAGTAAGGGAGCACGTAGGTGGTCTTGAGATTTCATCCCTTCTTCTAACCCTGTGTCTTTTAATTGGAGCACTCAAAGCCTGTCCTTTTATTCTGATAATTGAGAGCTGTGCTCTTACTGCACTTTGAAATTTTTTTTATCATTAATATACAATCACATGAGGAACATTATGCTTACTAGGCTACCCCGTTCACCAAATCCCCACCAAAACACCGTTACAGTCGCAGTCCATCAGCATGGTTGGATGCTGTAGACCCCTTCACCATGTCCCTATCAAACACCGCGTTACAGACGCTGTCCATCCGCGTGAAGTAAGATGCTGTAGAATCACTACTTCTCTTCTCTGTGTTGTACTGCCCTCCCCGTGCTCCCCCCACCCCACACATTAAACGTGCTATTGCTTATTCCCCCTTTCTTTCTCCCCCCATTATAACTCCCTTCCCACAAACGCTGCCCACTCCCGTTCCCTTTGGTATCTCTTTGTCCACTCTCGGGTTCTGTGAGTCTGCTGCTGTATTTTTCCTTCAGTTTTTATTTGTTGATATACTCCACAAATGAGTGAAATCATTTGGTACTTGCCTTTCTCTTCCTGGCCTATTTCACTGGGCATAATACCGTCTAGTTCCATCCACGTTGTTCCAAAAGGTAGGATTTGTTTTCTTCTTAAGCCTGCTTAGTGCACTTTTTAAACCGGATTTCTGTCTTCTCTTTGGCCTGTATATTCGCTACGTGCTTTCACCATTGCTCTCCTGGTTATGAGCAATAGCTTTGTGTTAATCGGTATGTATCTGTATCTATCTTTCTAACTTTCTATCTATCTATCTATCTATCTATCTATCTATCTATCTATCTATCTATCTATCTATCTATCATCTATCTATGAATCTATCTGTCTATCTATCTATCTATCAATCAATCAAGCATATTTTGTATTTCCCATCCGTCCTTGTGTGCAGAACAGTTAAAAACATAGAGTATGCCACTGGCCTACATTATGCTTCCAAAAATCTTGCAAGGTAACTAGGCAGTAGGGAAAGCACTGGATTCACCGAGACACTTGCAGGTCGAATCATCCGTGTGTACCTACAAAACCAGGAAATGGTGGTGCAGGGACTTGAACGCGTGTCTCTCTCCTCTGTCCTCTTTTATATCCTTCTCACTTGCTGACTGTATTTAGACACATTTATTGACTAAGTGCTTCCGGAAGACCTCAAGAATCCTTCCTCTGGACCTGTTGTAGACAGGGAAGTAAACTTGGTGCTTTGCTCACCACTATGTTTCTTGGACATCGGCGTGATCACCGCTGAAAGGAGGGTGGGACAAATGAAAAGGAACACCAATTTATAGACATGAGCAGTTGGGAGCAAAGAGTGTGTTGTGGAGTGACGTGTTTATTTGAGTGTCCAAACTTCCCTCTTTATCTGGTTATTACTTCTTTACATTCGTGAACATCTTAAAACCCACTGATTTTAAAGGCTCACTCACACATTATTACAGCAATTCAGTTGTTGAGGTGAGAGAAAATGAGAAGTACGCTGCTGCACCACTAAATCTATGGCTGGGCTCTGCTGAAACCAAACAAAAAGTATTCACGGTGACCAGATAGGGCTATTTTCTAGTGACTGTCTGTGGGTACTCAAGCAGAATCCATTTGTTTGATTGTTTTGTTTTTCAGTTTCAATTGTGTAGGGTTCCTGTCCCCACCCATTTGGATTGTAGTTTGTCTGTGTCCTTGGATCTCAAGTGAGTCTCCTGTTAGGGAGCCCCTAGGTGGCCTTGAGATTTCATCCCTTCTTTTAACCCTGTGTCTTTTGTTTGTAGCACTCAAAGCCTGTCCTTTTATTCTTATGGTTCTGAGCTTTGCCCTTATTGCCCATTAAAAATTATTTTGTTACCATTAATCTACAATCACGTAAAGAACATTATGTTTACTAGGCTCCCCACTTCAACAAGTCCCCCACAACAACCTCTTACAGTTGCTGTCCATCAGCATAGTTGGATGATTTAGACCATGTCACCATGACCCACACGACACCTCATTACAGTCGCTGTCCATCAGCACGTAGTAAGATGCTGCAGAATCTCTACTTGCCTTCTCTGTGTTGTAGAGCCGTCTACATGCCACCCGACCCCACGCATTATGCATGCTAATCCTAATGCCCCCTTTCTTTCTCCCCGCCCTTATCCCTCCCTTCCCACCCATCCTGCCCAGTCCCTTTCCCTTTGGTAACTGTTAGACCACTCTCGGGTTCTGTGAGTCTGCTACTTTTTTTTTTCTTCAGTTTTACTTTGTTGTTTTACTCCACATATGAGTGAAATCACTTTTTACTTGTCTTTCTCCGCCTGGCCTATTTCCCTGAGCATACTACTGTCTAGCGAAATCCACGTCATTGCAAATCATATAATTTGTTTCCTTCTTACGGCTGCTTACTTCACTTTTTAAACAGGATTTCATTCTTCCTTTTTGTTTGTAGTTTCGCCTTGTACTTTCACCATTGATCTCCTGGTTATGAGCAATAGCTATCTGTTAATCGATATGTATCTTTATTTATCTATCTGTCTGTCTGTCTGTCAATCTATCCTGACTTCATATCTATCTATTTATCTATCTATCTCTCTATTTTCCTATCATCTATCTATGATGTCTAACATCTATCAATCTATGTACCTATCCATTTATAATCTATCTATCTATGAATCAATCATCTTTTTGTCTGCCCATCTATCCTTATGTACAGAACAGTTGACAACATAGCCTATGTCACTTCCCTACATTATGCTTCCAAAAATCTTGCAATGTAACTAGGCCATAGCTGGAACACAGGGTTCACCGAGACACTTGCAGGTCGATTCAGCCGCGTGTGCTTACAAAACCAGTAAATTGTGCTGCAGGGACTTATACCCGTATATCTGTCCTCTGTCCTCTGTCCTCTTTAACCTCCTTCTCGCTTGCTGACTCTATTTAGCCACATTCACTGAATAAGTGCTCCCTGAAGACCACAAGTATCCTTCCTCAGGGCCTGTTGTTGACAGAAAAGTGTACTTGGTTATTTGCACACCACCATGTTTGAGGGACATCGGCGTGATCACCCACTGATAGGAGGATGGACTAATAAAAAGGAACACCTGTTTCTAGACAGGAGCAGTTGGGAACAAAGAGTGTGTTGTGGAGTGTCGTGTTTATTTGAGTGTCCAAACTTCCCTCTTTATGTGGTTATTACTTCTTTACATTCATGAACGTCATAAAACCCACTGATTTCAAAGGCCCAGATGCATATTATTACAGCAATTCAGTTGTTGAGGTGAGAGAATATGAGAAGGAAGGTGCGGCACCACTAAATCTATGGCTGGGCACTGCTGAAAACAAACAAAAAGAGTTCACGGTGGCCAGATAGGGCTCTTTTCTGGTGACTGTCTCTGGGGACTCAAACAGAATCCATTGGTTTGTTTGTTTCTCTGCTTCACTTGTGTAGGTACCTGTCCCCGCCCCTTCGGCTAGTAGATTGTCTGTGTATTTGGATCTCAAGTGAGTCTCCTGTAAGGGAGCGCATGAGCACATAGTTGGTCTTGAGTTTTCATTCCTTCTTCTAACCCTGTGTCTTTTGATTGGAGCTCTCAAAGCCTGTCCTTTTATTCTGATAATTGAGAGGTGCTCTATTACTTCACATTGAAATTTTTTTGTTATCATTATGTTTACTAGGCAACCCCCTCCAACAATTACCCACAAAAAACCCTATTACAGTCGCATTCCTTCAGCATGGTTGGATGCCTCAGACCCCTTCACGATGTAACCCCCACACACCCCGTTACAGTCGCTGTTCATCAGCGTGTAGTAGTTGAATGCTGTAGACTCACTACTTGTTTTCTCAGTGTTGTACACTCCTCCCCAAGACTGCAAACCCCACACATTATATATGCTCATCCTAATGCCCTCTTCCTTTTTCCCCGCCCTTATCCCTCCCTTCTCCCCCACCATGCCCTGTCTCTTTCCCTTTTTTAAATGTTAGTCCACTCTCGGGTTCTGTGAGTCTGCTGCTGTTTTTTTCCAACAGCTTTTCTTTGTTGTTATACTCCACACATGAGTGAAATCATTTGTTACTTTTCTTTCTCTGACTGGCTTTTTTCACTTAGTATAATACCATCAAGCTCCATCCACGTCATTGCAAATATTAGGATTATATTCTTCTTATGGCTGCTTACTGAACTTTTTAAACTGGATTTCATTCTTCTTCTTTGTATGTAGTTTCGCTATGTGCTTCCACCATTACTCTCCTGGTTTATGAGCAATAGCTTTTATTGATTGATATGTACCTATATCTATCTCTCGATATCTCTCTCAATCTATCTGTCATCTATGTGTCTTCTATTATCTTTCTATCTATCTATCAATCAATCATCTTTTTGTCTGAACTTCTGTCCTTATGTACAGAACAGTTAACAACATAGCCTCTGTCACTTCCCTACTTTATGATTCAAAAAATCTTGCAAGGTAACTAGGACGTAGGGAGAGCACTGGGTTCACCAAGACACTTGCAGGTCGAGTCAGTCACGTGTGCCTACAAAACCAGGAAACGCTTGTGCAGGGACTTGTACCCGTATCTCTGTCCTCTGTCCTCTTTTACCTCCTTCTCGCTTGCTGACTGTATTTAGCCACATTCATTTACTAAGTGCTCCCGGAAGACCACAAGAATCCTTCCTCTGGGCCTGTTATAGACAGAAAAGTAAACTTGGTTCTTTGCTCACCACCATGTTTGAGGGACATCTGCATGATAACCGCTGATGGGAGGAGGAACCAGTAAGAAGGAAGAAAAATTTCTAGACAGGAGTAATTGGGAGAAAAGAGTGTGTTGTGGAGTGACGTGTTTATTTGAGTGTCCAAACTACTCTCTTTACATTGTTATTAGTTCTTTTCATTGGTGAACATCATAAAACGCACTGATTTCAAAAGCCCAGACCCATATTTTTATAGCAATTCGGTTGCTCAGGTGAGAAAAAATGAGAAGGACGTTGCTGTACCACTAAATCTACGGCTGGGCACTGCTGAAACCAAACAAAAAGTGTTCACGGTGGCGAGATAGGGCTATTTTCATCTGACTGTTTCTGGGGACTCAAACCGAATCCATTTGTTTGTTTGTTTGTTTGCTTCCCAGTTTCACTTTTGTAGGGTACCTGCCCCGCCCCTTCAGCTTGTAGTTTGTCTGTGTCCTTCTATCTCAAGTGAGTCTCCAGTAAGGGAGCACGTAGGTGGTCTTGAGATTTCATCCCTTCTTCTAACCCTGTGTCTTTTAATTGGAGCACTCAAAGCCTGTCCTTTTATTCTGATAATTGAGAGCTGTGCTCTTACTGCACTTTGAAATTTTTTTTATCATTAATATACAATCACATGAGGAACATTATGCTTACTAGGCTACCCCGTTCACCAAATCCCCACCAAAACACCGTTACAGTCGCAGTCCATCAGCATGGTTGGATGCTGTAGACCCCTTCACCATGTCCCTATCAAACACCGCGTTACAGACGCTGTCCATCCGCGTGAAGTAAGATGCTGTAGAATCACTACTTCTCTTCTCTGTGTTGTACTGCCCTCCCCGTGCTCCCCCCACCCCACACATTAAACGTGCTATTGCTTATTCCCCCTTTCTTTCTCCCCCCATTATAACTCCCTTCCCACAAACGCTGCCCACTCCCTTTCCCTTTGGTATCTCTTTGTCCACTCTCGGGTTCTGTGAGTCTGCTGCTGTATTTTTCCTTCAGTTTTTATTTGTTGATATACTCCACAAATGAGTGAAATCATTTGGTACTTGCCTTTCTCTTCCTGGCCTATTTCACTGGGCATAATACCGTCTAGTTCCATCCACGTTGTTCCAAAAGGTAGGATTTGTTTTCTTCTTAAGCCTGCTTAGTGCACTTTTTAAACCGGATTTCTGTCTTCTCTTTGGCCTGTATATTCGCTACGTGCTTTCACCATTGCTCTCCTGGTTATGAGCAATAGCTTTGTGTTAATCGGTATGTATCTGTATCTATCTTTCTAACTTTCTATCTATCTATCTATCTATCGATCTATCTATCTATCTATCTATCTATCTATCTATCATCTATCTATGAATCTATCTGTCTATCTATCTATCTATCAATCAATCAAGCATATTTTGTATTTCCCATCCGTCCTTGTGTGCAGAACAGTTAAAAACATAGAGTATGCCACTGGCCTACATTATGCTTCCAAAAATCTTGCAAGGTAACTAGGCAGTAGGGAAAGCACTGGATTCACCGAGACACTTGCAGGTCGAATCATCCGTGTGTACCTACAAAACCAGGAAATGGTGGTGCAGGGACTTGAACGCGTGTCTCTCTCCTCTGTCCTCTTTTATATCCTTCTCACTTGCTGACTGTATTTAGACACATTTATTGACTAAGTGCTTCCGGAAGACCTCAAGAATCCTTCCTCTGGACCTGTTGTAGACAGGGAAGTAAACTTGGTGCTTTGCTCACCACTATGTTTCTTGGACATCGGCGTGATCACCGCTGAAAGGAGGGTGGGACAAATGAAAAGGAACACCAATTTATAGACATGAGAGGTTGGGAGCAAAGAGTGTGTTGTGGAGTGACGTGTTTATTTGAGTGTCCAAACTTCCCTCTTTATCTGGTTATTACTTCTTTACATTCGTGAACATCTTAAAACCCACTGATTTTAAAGGCTCACTCACACATTATTACAGCAATTCAGTTGTTGAGGTGAGAGAAAATGAGAAGTACGCTGCTGCACCACTAAATCTATGGCTGGGCTCTGCTGAAACCAAACAAAAAGTATTCACGGTGACCAGATAGGGCTATTTTCTAGTGACTGTCTGTGGGTACTCAAGCAGAATCCATTTGTTTGATTGTTTTGTTTTTCAGTTTCAATTGTGTAGGGTTCCTGTCCCCACCCATTTGGATTGTAGTTTGTCTGTGTCCTTGGATCTCAAGTGAGTCTCCTGTTAGGGAGCCCCTAGGTGGCCTTGAGATTTCATCCCTTCTTTTAACCCTGTGTCTTTTGTTTGTAGCACTCAAAGCCTGTCCTTTTATTCTTATGGTTCTGAGCTTTGCCCTTATTGCCCATTAAAAATTATTTTGTTACCATTAATCTACAATCACGTAAAGAACATTATGTTTACTAGGCTCCCCACTTCAACAAGTCCCCCACAACAACCTCTTACAGTTGCTGTCCATCAGCGTAGTTGGATGCTTTAGACCATGTCACCATGACCCACACGACACCTCATTACAGTTGCTGTCCATCAGCACGTAGTAAGATGCTGCAGAATCTCTACTTGCCTTCTCTGTGTTGTAGAGCCGTCTACATGCCACCCGACCCCACGCATTATGCATGCTAATCCTAATGCCCCCTTTCTTTCTCCCCGCCCTTATCCCTCCCTTCCCACCCATCCTGCCCAGTCCCTTTCCCTTTGGTAACTGTTAGACCACTCTCGGGTTCTGTGAGTCTGCTACTTTTTTTTTTCTTCAGTTTTACTTTGTTGTTTTACTCCACACATGAGTGAAATCACTTTTTACTTGTCTTTCTCCGCCTGGCCTATTTCACTGAGCATACTACTGTCTAGCGAAATCCACGTCATTGCAAATCATATAATTTGTTTCCTTCTTACGGCTGCTTACTTCACTTTTTAAACAGGATTTCATTCTTCCTTTTTGTTTGTAGTTTCGCCTTGTACTTTCACCATTGATCTCCTGGTTATGAGCAATAGCTATCTGTTAATCGATATGTATCTTTATTTATCTATCTGTCTGTCTGTCTGTCAATCTATCCTGACTTCATATCTATCTATTTATCTATCTATCTCTCTATTTTCCTATCATCTATCTATGATGTCTAACATCTATCAATCTATGTACCTATCCATTTATAATCTATCTATCTATGAATCAATCATCTTTTTGTCTGCCCATCTATCCTTATGTACAGAACAGTTGACAACATAGCCTATGTCACTTCCCTACATTATGCTTCCAAAAATCTTGCAATGTAACTAGGCCATAGCTGGAACACAGGGTTCACCGAGACACTTGCAGGTCGATTCAGCCGCGTGTGCTTACAAAACCAGTAAATTGTGCTGCAGGGACTTATACCCGTATATCTGTCCTCTGTCCTCTGTCCTCTTTAACCTCCTTCTCGCTTGCTGACTCTATTTAGCCACATTCACTGAATAAGTGCTCCCTGAAGACCACAAGTATCCTTCCTCAGGGCCTGTTGTTGACAGAAAAGTGTACTTGGTTATTTGCACACCACCATGTTTGAGGGACATCGGCGTGATCACCCACTGATAGGAGGATGGACTAATAGAAAGGAACACCTGTTTCTAGACAGGAGCAGTTGGGAACAAAGAGTGTGTTGTGGAGTGTCGTGTTTATTTGAGTGTCCAAACTTCCCTCTTTATGTGGTTATTACTTCTTTACATTCATGAACGTCATAAAACCCACTGATTTCAAAGGCCCAGATGCATATTATTACAGCAATTCAGTTGTTGAGGTGAGAGAATATGAGAAGGAAGGTGCGGCACCACTAAATCTATGGCTGGGCACTGCTGAAAACAAACAAAGAGTTCACGGTGGCCAGATAGGGCTCTTTTCTAGTGACTGTCTCTGGGGACTCAAACAGAATCCATTGGTTTGTTTGTTTCTCTGCTTCACTTGTGTAGGGTACCTGTCCCCGCCCCTTCGGCTAGTAGATTGTCTGTGTATTTGGATCTCAAGTGAGTCTCCTGTAAGGGAGCGCATGAGCACATAGTTGGTCTTGAGTTTTCATTCCTTCTTCTAACCCTGTGTCTTTTGATTGGAGCTCTCAAAGCCTGTCCTTTTATTCTGATAATTGAGAGGTGCTCTATTACTTCACATTGAAATTTTTTTGTTATCTTTATGTTTACTAGGCAACCCCCTCCAACAATTACCCACAAAAAACCCTATTACAGTCGCATTCCTTCAGCATGGTTGGATGCCTCAGACCCCTTCACGATGTAACCCCCACACACCCCGTTACAGTCGCTGTTCATCAGCGTGTAGTAGTTGAATGCTGTAGACTCACTACTTGTTTTCTCAGTGTTGTACACTCCTCCCCAAGACTGCAAACCCCACACATTATATATGCTCATCCTAATGCCCTCTTCCTTTTTCCCCGCCCTTATCCCTCCCTTCTCCCCCACCATGCCCTGTCTCTTTCCCTTTTTTAAATGTTAGTCCACTCTCGGGTTCTGTGAGTCTGCTGCTGTTTTTTTCCAACAGCTTTTCTTTGTTGTTATACTCCACACATGAGTGAAATCATTTGTTACTTTTCTTTCTCTGACTGGCTTTTTTCACTTAGTATAATACCATCAAGCTCCATCCACGTCATTGCAAATATTAGGATTATATTCTTCTTATGGCTGCTTACTGAACTTTTTAAACTGGATTTCATTCTTCTTCTTTGTATGTAGTTTCGCTATGTGCTTCCACCATTACTCTCCTGGTTTATGAGCAATAGCTTTTATTGATTGATATGTACCTATATCTATCTCTCGATATCTCTCTCAATCTATCTGTCATCTATGTGTCTTCTATTATCTTTCTATCTATCTATCAATCAATCATCTTTTTGTCTGAACTTCTGTCCTTATGTACAGAACAGTTAACAACATAGCCTCTGTCACTTCCCTACTTTATGATTCAAAAAATCTTGCAAGGTAACTAGGACGTAGGGAGAGCACTGGGTTCACCAAGACACTTGCAGGTCGAGTCAGTCACGTGTGCCTACAAAACCAGGAAACGCTTGTGCAGGGACTTGTACCCGTATCTCTGTCCTCTGTCCTCTTTTACCTCCTTCTCGCTTGCTGACTGTATTTAGCCACATTCATTTACTAAGTGCTCCCGGAAGACCACAAGAATCCTTCCTCTGGGCCTGTTATAGACAGAAAAGTAAACTTGGTTCTTTGCTCACCACCATGTTTGAGGGACATCTGCATGATAACCGCTGATGGGAGGAGGAACCAGTAAGAAGGAAGAAAAATTTCTAGACAGGAGTAATTGGGAGAAAAGAGTGTGTTGTGGAGTGACGTGTTTATTTGAGTGTCCAAACTACTCTCTTTACATTGTTATTAGTTCTTTTCATTGGTGAACATCATAAAACGCACTGATTTCAAAAGCCCAGACCCATATTTTTATAGCAATTCGGTTGCTCAGGTGAGAAAAAATGAGAAGGACGTTGCTGTACCACTAAATCTACGGCTGGGCACTGCTGAAACCAAACAAAAAGTGTTCACGGTGGCGAGATAGGGCTATTTTCAACTGACTGTTTCTGGGGACTCAAACCGAATCCATTTGTTTGTTTGTTTGTTTGCTTCCCAGTTTCACTTTTGTAGGGTACCTGCCCCGCCCCTTCAGCTTGTAGTTTGTCTGTGTCCTTCTATCTCAAGTGAGTCTCCAGTAAGGGAGCACGTAGGTGGTCTTGAGATTTCATCCCTTCTTCTAACCCTGTGTCTTTTAATTGGAGCACTCAAAGCCTGTCCTTTTATTCTGATAATTGAGAGCTGTGCTCTTACTGCACTTTGAAATTTTTTTTATCATTAATATACAATCACATGAGGAACATTATGCTTACTAGGCTACCCCGTTCACCAAATCCCCACCAAAACACCGTTACAGTCGCAGTCCATCAGCATGGTTGGATGCTGTAGACCCCTTCACCATGTCCCTATCAAACACCGCGTTACAGACGCTGTCCATCCGCGTGAAGTAAGATGCTGTAGAATCACTACTTCTCTTCTCTGTGTTGTACTGCCCTCCCCGTGCTCCCCCCACCCCACACATTAAACGTGCTATTGCTTATTCCCCCTTTCTTTCTCCCCCCATTATAACTCCCTTCCCACAAACGCTGCCCACTCCCTTTCCCTTTGGTATCTCTTTGTCCACTCTCGGGTTCTGTGAGTCTGCTGCTGTATTTTTCCTTCAGTTTTTATTTGTTGATATACTCCACAAATGAGTGAAATCATTTGGTACTTGCCTTTCTCTTCCTGGCCTATTTCACTGGGCATAATACCGTCTAGTTCCATCCACGTTGTTCCAAAAGGTAGGATTTGTTTTCTTCTTAAGCCTGCTTAGTGCACTTTTTAAACCGGATTTCTGTCTTCTCTTTGGCCTGTATATTCGCTACGTGCTTTCACCATTGCTCTCCTGGTTATGAGCAATAGCTTTGTGTTAATCGGTATGTATCTGTATCTATCTTTCTAACTTTCTATCTATCTATCTATCTATCTATATATCTATCTATCTATCTATCTATCTATCATCTATCTATGAATCTATCTGTCTATCTATCTATCTATCAATCAATCAAGCATATTTTGTATTTCCCATCCGTCCTTGTGTGCAGAACAGTTAAAAACATAGAGTATGCCACTGGCCTACATTATGCTTCCAAAAATCTTGCAAGGTAACTAGGCAGTAGGGAAAGCACTGGATTCACCGAGACACTTGCAGGTCGAATCATCCGTGTGTACCTACAAAACCAGGAAATGGTGGTGCAGGGACTTGAACGCGTGTCTCTCTCCTCTGTCCTCTTTTATATCCTTCTCACTTGCTGACTGTATTTAGACACATTTATTGACTAAGTGCTTCCGGAAGACCTCAAGAATCCTTCCTCTGGACCTGTTGTAGACAGGGAAGTAAACTTGGTGCTTTGCTCACCACTATGTTTCTTGGACATCGGCGTGATCACCGCTGAAAGGAGGGTGGGACAAATGAAAAGGAACACCAATTTATAGACATGAGCAGTTGGGAGCAAAGAGTGTGTTGTGGAGTGACGTGTTTATTTGAGTGTCCAAACTTCCCTCTTTATCTGGTTATTACTTCTTTACATTCGTGAACATCTTAAAACCCACTGATTTTAAAGGCTCACTCACACATTATTACAGCAATTCAGTTGTTGAGGTGAGAGAAAATGAGAAGTACGCTGCTGCACCACTAAATCTATGGCTGGGCTCTGCTGAAACCAAACAAAAAGTATTCACGGTGACCAGATAGGGCTATTTTCTAGTGACTGTCTGTGGGTACTCAAGCAGAATCCATTTGTTTGATTGTTTTGTTTTTCAGTTTCAATTGTGTAGGGTTCCTGTCCCCACCCATTTGGATTGTAGTTTGTCTATGTCCTTGGATCTCAAGTGAGTCTCCTGTTAGGGAGCCCCTAGGTGGCCTTGAGATTTCATCCCTTCTTTTAACCCTGTGTCTTTTGTTTGTAGCACTCAAAGCCTGTCCTTTTATTCTTATGGTTCTGAGCTTTGCCCTTATTGCCCATTAAAAATTATTTTGTTACCATTAATCTACAATCACGTAAAGAACATTATGTTTACTAGGCTCCCCACTTCAACAAGTCCCCCACAACAACCTCTTACAGTTGCTGTCCATCAGCGTAGTTGGATGCTTTAGACCATGTCACCATGACCCACACGACACCTCATTACAGTCGCTGTCCATCAGCACGTAGTAAGATGCTGCAGAATCTCTACTTGCCTTCTCTGTGTTGTAGAGCCGTCTACATGCCACCCGACCCCACGCATTATGCATGCTAATCCTAATGCCCCCTTTCTTTCTCCCCGCCCTTATCCCTCCCTTCCCACCCATCCTGCCCAGTCCCTTTCCCTTTGGTAACTGTTAGACCACTCTCGGGTTCTGTGAGTCTGCTACTTTTTTTTTTCTTCAGTTTTACTTTGTTGTTTTACTCCACACATGAGTGAAATCACTTTTTACTTGTCTTTCTCCGCCTGGCCTATTTCACTGAGCATACTACTGTCTAGCGAAATCCACGTCATTGCAAATCATATAATTTGTTTCCTTCTTACGGCTGCTTACTTCACTTTTTAAACAGGATTTCATTCTTCCTTTTTGTTTGTAGTTTCGCCTTGTACTTTCACCATTGATCTCCTGGTTATGAGCAATAGCTATCTGTTAATCGATATGTATCTTTATTTATCTATCTGTCTGTCTGTCTGTCAATCTATCCTGACTTCATATCTATCTATTTATCTATCTATCTCTCTATTTTCCTATCATCTATCTATGATGTCTAACATCTATCAATCTATGTACCTATCCATTTATAATCTATCTATCTATGAATCAATCATCTTTTTGTCTGCCCATCTATCCTTATGTACAGAACAGTTGACAACATAGCCTATGTCACTTCCCTACATTATGCTTCCAAAAATCTTGCAATGTAACTAGGCCATAGCTGGAACACAGGGTTCACCGAGACACTTGCAGGTCGATTCAGCCGCGTGTGCTTACAAAACCAGTAAATTGTGCTGCAGGGACTTATACCCGTATATCTGTCCTCTGTCCTCTGTCCTCTTTAACCTCCTTCTCGCTTGCTGACTCTATTTAGCCACATTCACTGAATAAGTGCTCCCTGAAGACCACAAGTATCCTTCCTCAGGGCCTGTTGTTGACAGAAAAGTGTACTTGGTTATTTGCACACCACCATGTTTGAGGGACATCGGCGTGATCACCCACTGATAGGAGGATGGACTAATAGAAAGGAACACCTGTTTCTAGACAGGAGCAGTTGGGAACAAAGAGTGTGTTGTGGAGTGTCGTGTTTATTTGAGTGTCCAAACTTCCCTCTTTATGTGGTTATTACTTCTTTACATTCATGAACGTCATAAAACCCACTGATTTCAAAGGCCCAGATGCATATTATTACAGCAATTCAGTTGTTGAGGTGAGAGAATATGAGAAGGAAGGTGCGGCACCACTAAATCTATGGCTGGGCACTGCTGAAAACAAACAAAGAGTTCACGGTGGCCAGATAGGGCTCTTTTCTAGTGACTGTCTCTGGGGACTCAAACAGAATCCATTGGTTTGTTTGTTTCTCTGCTTCACTTGTGTAGGGTACCTGTCCCCGCCCCTTCGGCTAGTAGATTGTCTGTGTATTTGGATCTCAAGTGAGTCTCCTGTAAGGGAGCGCATGAGCACATAGTTGGTCTTGAGTTTTCATTCCTTCTTCTAACCCTGTGTCTTTTGATTGGAGCTCTCAAAGCCTGTCCTTTTATTCTGATAATTGAGAGGTGCTCTATTACTTCACATTGAAATTTTTTTGTTATCTTTATGTTTACTAGGCAACCCCCTCCAACAATTACCCACAAAAAACCCTATTACAGTCGCATTCCTTCAGCATGGTTGGATGCCTCAGACCCCTTCACGATGTAACCCCCACACACCCCGTTACAGTCGCTGTTCATCAGCGTGTAGTAGTTGAATGCTGTAGACTCACTACTTGTTTTCTCAGTGTTGTACACTCCTCCCCAAGACTGCAAACCCCACACATTATATATGCTCATCCTAATGCCCTCTTCCTTTTTCCCCGCCCTTATCCCTCCCTTCTCCCCCACCATGCCCTGTCTCTTTCCCTTTTTT
Source organism: Manis pentadactyla (assembly GCF_030020395.1). Classification (NCBI taxonomy): domain Eukaryota; kingdom Metazoa; phylum Chordata; class Mammalia; order Pholidota; family Manidae; genus Manis; species Manis pentadactyla. The sequence continues at coordinate 530,428 of NW_026645219.1, read as the reverse complement.
AAATGTTAGTCCACTCTCGGGTTCTGTGAGTCTGCTGCTGTTTTTTTCCAACAGCTTTTCTTTGTTGTTATACTCCACACATGAGTGAAATCATTTGTTACTTTTCTTTCTCTGACTGGCTTTTTTCACTTAGTATAATACCATCAAGCTCCATCCACGTCATTGCAAATATTAGGATTATATTCTTCTTATGGCTGCTTACTGAACTTTTTAAACTGGATTTCATTCTTCTTCTTTGTATGTAGTTTCGCTATGTGCTTCCACCATTACTCTCCTGGTTTATGAGCAATAGCTTTTATTGATTGATATGTACCTATATCTATCTCTCGATATCTCTCTCAATCTATCTGTCATCTATGTGTCTTCTATTATCTTTCTATCTATCTATCAATCAATCATCTTTTTGTCTGAACTTCTGTCCTTATGTACAGAACAGTTAACAACATAGCCTCTGTCACTTCCCTACTTTATGATTCAAAAAATCTTGCAAGGTAACTAGGACGTAGGGAGAGCACTGGGTTCACCAAGACACTTGCAGGTCGAGTCAGTCACGTGTGCCTACAAAACCAGGAAACGCTTGTGCAGGGACTTGTACCCGTATCTCTGTCCTCTGTCCTCTTTTACCTCCTTCTCGCTTGCTGACTGTATTTAGCCACATTCATTTACTAAGTGCTCCCGGAAGACCACAAGAATCCTTCCTCTGGGCCTGTTATAGACAGAAAAGTAAACTTGGTTCTTTGCTCACCACCATGTTTGAGGGACATCTGCATGATAACCGCTGATGGGAGGAGGAACCAGTAAGAAGGAAGAAAAATTTCTAGACAGGAGTAATTGGGAGAAAAGAGTGTGTTGTGGAGTGACGTGTTTATTTGAGTGTCCAAACTACTCTCTTTACATTGTTATTAGTTCTTTTCATTGGTGAACATCATAAAACGCACTGATTTCAAAAGCCCAGACCCATATTTTTATAGCAATTCGGTTGCTCAGGTGAGAAAAAATGAGAAGGACGTTGCTGTACCACTAAATCTACGGCTGGGCACTGCTGAAACCAAACAAAAAGTGTTCACGGTGGCGAGATAGGGCTATTTTCAACTGACTGTTTCTGGGGACTCAAACCGAATCCATTTGTTTGTTTGTTTGTTTGCTTCCCAGTTTCACTTTTGTAGGGTACCTGCCCCGCCCCTTCAGCTTGTAGTTTGTCTGTGTCCTTCTATCTCAAGTGAGTCTCCAGTAAGGGAGCACGTAGGTGGTCTTGAGATTTCATCCCTTCTTCTAACCCTGTGTCTTTTAATTGGAGCACTCAAAGCCTGTCCTTTTATTCTGATAATTGAGAGCTGTGCTCTTACTGCACTTTGAAATTTTTTTTATCATTAATATACAATCACATGAGGAACATTATGCTTACTAGGCTACCCCGTTCACCAAATCCCCACCAAAACACCGTTACAGTCGCAGTCCATCAGCATGGTTGGATGCTGTAGACCCCTTCACCATGTCCCTATCAAACACCGCGTTACAGACGCTGTCCATCCGCGTGAAGTAAGATGCTGTAGAATCACTACTTCTCTTCTCTGTGTTGTACTGCCCTCCCCGTGCTCCCCCCACCCCACACATTAAACGTGCTATTGCTTATTCCCCCTTTCTTTCTCCCCCCATTATAACTCCCTTCCCACAAACGCTGCCCACTCCCTTTCCCTTTGGTATCTCTTTGTCCACTCTCGGGTTCTGTGAGTCTGCTGCTGTATTTTTCCTTCAGTTTTTATTTGTTGATATACTCCACAAATGAGTGAAATCATTTGGTACTTGCCTTTCTCTTCCTGGCCTATTTCACTGGGCATAATACCGTCTAGTTCCATCCACGTTGTTCCAAAAGGTAGGATTTGTTTTCTTCTTAAGCCTGCTTAGTGCACTTTTTAAACCGGATTTCTGTCTTCTCTTTGGCCTGTATATTCGCTACGTGCTTTCACCATTGCTCTCCTGGTTATGAGCAATAGCTTTGTGTTAATCGGTATGTATCTGTATCTATCTTTCTAACTTTCTATCTATCTATCTATCTATCTATATATCTATCTATCTATCTATCTATCTATCATCTATCTATGAATCTATCTGTCTATCTATCTATCTATCAATCAATCAAGCATATTTTGTATTTCCCATCCGTCCTTGTGTGCAGAACAGTTAAAAACATAGAGTATGCCACTGGCCTACATTATGCTTCCAAAAATCTTGCAAGGTAACTAGGCAGTAGGGAAAGCACTGGATTCACCGAGACACTTGCAGGTCGAATCATCCGTGTGTACCTACAAAACCAGGAAATGGTGGTGCAGGGACTTGAACGCGTGTCTCTCTCCTCTGTCCTCTTTTATATCCTTCTCACTTGCTGACTGTATTTAGACACATTTATTGACTAAGTGCTTCCGGAAGACCTCAAGAATCCTTCCTCTGGACCTGTTGTAGACAGGGAAGTAAACTTGGTGCTTTGCTCACCACTATGTTTCTTGGACATCGGCGTGATCACCGCTGAAAGGAGGGTGGGACAAATGAAAAGGAACACCAATTTATAGACATGAGCAGTTGGGAGCAAAGAGTGTGTTGTGGAGTGACGTGTTTATTTGAGTGTCCAAACTTCCCTCTTTATCTGGTTATTACTTCTTTACATTCGTGAACATCTTAAAACCCACTGATTTTAAAGGCTCACTCACACATTATTACAGCAATTCAGTTGTTGAGGTGAGAGAAAATGAGAAGTACGCTGCTGCACCACTAAATCTATGGCTGGGCTCTGCTGAAACCAAACAAAAAGTATTCACGGTGACCAGATAGGGCTATTTTCTAGTGACTGTCTGTGGGTACTCAAGCAGAATCCATTTGTTTGATTGTTTTGTTTTTCAGTTTCAATTGTGTAGGGTTCCTGTCCCCACCCATTTGGATTGTAGTTTGTCTATGTCCTTGGATCTCAAGTGAGTCTCCTGTTAGGGAGCCCCTAGGTGGCCTTGAGATTTCATCCCTTCTTTTAACCCTGTGTCTTTTGTTTGTAGCACTCAAAGCCTGTCCTTTTATTCTTATGGTTCTGAGCTTTGCCCTTATTGCCCATTAAAAATTATTTTGTTACCATTAATCTACAATCACGTAAAGAACATTATGTTTACTAGGCTCCCCACTTCAACAAGTCCCCCACAACAACCTCTTACAGTTGCTGTCCATCAGCGTAGTTGGATGCTTTAGACCATGTCACCATGACCCACACGACACCTCATTACAGTCGCTGTCCATCAGCACGTAGTAAGATGCTGCAGAATCTCTACTTGCCTTCTCTGTGTTGTAGAGCCGTCTACATGCCACCCGACCCCACGCATTATGCATGCTAATCCTAATGCCCCCTTTCTTTCTCCCCGCCCTTATCCCTCCCTTCCCACCCATCCTGCCCAGTCCCTTTCCCTTTGGTAACTGTTAGACCACTCTCGGGTTCTGTGAGTCTGCTACTTTTTTTTTTCTTCAGTTTTACTTTGTTGTTTTACTCCACACATGAGTGAAATCACTTTTTACTTGTCTTTCTCCGCCTGGCCTATTTCACTGAGCATACTACTGTCTAGCGAAATCCACGTCATTGCAAATCATATAATTTGTTTCCTTCTTACGGCTGCTTACTTCACTTTTTAAACAGGATTTCATTCTTCCTTTTTGTTTGTAGTTTCGCCTTGTACTTTCACCATTGATCTCCTGGTTATGAGCAATAGCTATCTGTTAATCGATATGTATCTTTATTTATCTATCTGTCTGTCTGTCTGTCAATCTATCCTGACTTCATATCTATCTATTTATCTATCTATCTCTCTATTTTCCTATCATCTATCTATGATGTCTAACATCTATCAATCTATGTACCTATCCATTTATAATCTATCTATCTATGAATCAATCATCTTTTTGTCTGCCCATCTATCCTTATGTACAGAACAGTTGACAACATAGCCTATGTCACTTCCCTACATTATGCTTCCAAAAATCTTGCAATGTAACTAGGCCATAGCTGGAACACAGGGTTCACCGAGACACTTGCAGGTCGATTCAGCCGCGTGTGCTTACAAAACCAGTAAATTGTGCTGCAGGGACTTATACCCGTATATCTGTCCTCTGTCCTCTGTCCTCTTTAACCTCCTTCTCGCTTGCTGACTCTATTTAGCCACATTCACTGAATAAGTGCTCCCTGAAGACCACAAGTATCCTTCCTCAGGGCCTGTTGTTGACAGAAAAGTGTACTTGGTTATTTGCACACCACCATGTTTGAGGGACATCGGCGTGATCACCCACTGATAGGAGGATGGACTAATAAAAAGGAACACCTGTTTCTAGACAGGAGCAGTTGGGAACAAAGAGTGTGTTGTGGAGTGTCGTGTTTATTTGAGTGTCCAAACTTCCCTCTTTATGTGGTTATTACTTCTTTACATTCATGAACGTCATAAAACCCACTGATTTCAAAGGCCCAGATGCATATTATTACAGCAATTCAGTTGTTGAGGTGAGAGAATATGAGAAGGAAGGTGCGGCACCACTAAATCTATGGCTGGGCACTGCTGAAAACAAACAAAGAGTTCACGGTGGCCAGATAGGGCTCTTTTCTAGTGACTGTCTCTGGGGACTCAAACAGAATCCATTGGTTTGTTTGTTTCTCTGCTTCACTTGTGTAGGGTACCTGTCCCCGCCCCTTCGGCTAGTAGATTGTCTGTGTATTTGGATCTCAAGTGAGTCTCCTGTAAGGGAGCGCATGAGCACATAGTTGGTCTTGAGTTTTCATTCCTTCTTCTAACCCTGTGTCTTTTGATTGGAGCTCTCAAAGCCTGTCCTTTTATTCTGATAATTGAGAGGTGCTCTATTACTTCACATTGAAATTTTTTTGTTATCATTATGTTTACTAGGCAACCCCCTCCAACAATTACCCACAAAAAACCCTATTACAGTCGCATTCCTTCAGCATGGTTGGATGCCTCAGACCCCTTCACGATGTAACCCCCACACACCCCGTTACAGTCGCTGTTCATCAGCGTGTAGTAGTTGAATGCTGTAGACTCACTACTTGTTTTCTCAGTGTTGTACACTCCTCCCCAAGACTGCAAACCCCACACATTATATATGCTCATCCTAATGCCCTCTTCCTTTTTCCCCGCCCTTATCCCTCCCTTCTCCCCCACCATGCCCTGTCTCTTTCCCTTTTTTAAATGTTAGTCCACTCTCGGGTTCTGTGAGTCTGCTGCTGTTTTTTTCCAACAGCTTTTCTTTGTTGTTATACTCCACACATGAGTGAAATCATTTGTTACTTTTCTTTCTCTGACTGGCTTTTTTCACTTAGTATAATACCATCAAGCTCCATCCACGTCATTGCAAATATTAGGATTATATTCTTCTTATGGCTGCTTACTGAACTTTTTAAACTGGATTTCATTCTTCTTCTTTGTATGTAGTTTCGCTATGTGCTTCCACCATTACTCTCCTGGTTTATGAGCAATAGCTTTTATTGATTGATATGTACCTATATCTATCTCTCGATATCTCTCTCAATCTATCTGTCATCTATGTGTCTTCTATTATCTTTCTATCTATCTATCAATCAATCATCTTTTTGTCTGAACTTCTGTCCTTATGTACAGAACAGTTAACAACATAGCCTCTGTCACTTCCCTACTTTATGATTCAAAAAATCTTGCAAGGTAACTAGGACGTAGGGAGAGCACTGGGTTCACCAAGACACTTGCAGGTCGAGTCAGTCACGTGTGCCTACAAAACCAGGAAACGCTGGTGCAGGGACTTGTACCCGTATCTCTGTCCTCTGTCCTCTTTTACCTCCTTCTCGCTTGCTGACTGTATTTAGCCACATTCATTTACTAAGTGCTCCCGGAAGACCACAAGAATCCTTCCTCTGGGCCTGTTATAGACAGAAAAGTAAACTTGGTTCTTTGCTCACCACCATGTTTGAGGGACATCTGCATGATAACCGCTGATGGGAGGAGGAACCAGTAAGAAGGAAGAAAAATTTCTAGACAGGAGTAATTGGGAGAAAAGAGTGTGTTGTGGAGTGACGTGTTTATTTGAGTGTCCAAACTACTCTCTTTACATTGTTATTAGTTCTTTTCATTGGTGAACATCATAAAACGCACTGATTTCAAAAGCCCAGACCCATATTTTTATAGCAATTCGGTTGCTCAGGTGAGAAAAAATGAGAAGGACGTTGCTGTACCACTAAATCTACGGCTGGGCACTGCTGAAACCAAACAAAAAGTGTTCACGGTGGCGAGATAGGGCTATTTTCAACTGACTGTTTCTGGGGACTCAAACCGAATCCATTTGTTTGTTTGTTTGTTTGCTTCCCAGTTTCACTTTTGTAGGGTACCTGCCCCGCCCCTTCAGCTTGTAGTTTGTCTGTGTCCTTCTATCTCAAGTGAGTCTCCAGTAAGGGAGCACGTAGGTGGTCTTGAGATTTCATCCCTTCTTCTAACCCTGTGTCTTTTAATTGGAGCACTCAAAGCCTGTCCTTTTATTCTGATAATTGAGAGCTGTGCTCTTACTGCACTTTGAAATTTTTTTATCATTAATATACAATCACATGAGGAACATTATGCTTACTAGGCTACCCCGTTCACCAAATCCCCACCAAAACACCGTTACAGTCGCAGTCCATCAGCATGGTTGGATGCTGTAGACCCCTTCACCATGTCCCTATCAAACACCGCGTTACAGACGCTGTCCATCCGCGTGAAGTAAGATGCTGTAGAATCACTACTTCTCTTCTCTGTGTTGTACTGCCCTCCCCGTGCTCCCCCCACCCCACACATTAAACGTGCTATTGCTTATTCCCCCTTTCTTTCTCCCCCCATTATAACTCCCTTCCCACAAACGCTGCCCACTCCCTTTCCCTTTGGTATCTCTTTGTCCACTCTCGGGTTCTGTGAGTCTGCTGCTGTATTTTTCCTTCAGTTTTTATTTGTTGATATACTCCACAAATGAGTGAAATCATTTGGTACTTGCCTTTCTCTTCCTGGCCTATTTCACTGGGCATAATACCGTCTAGTTCCATCCACGTTGTTCCAAAAGGTAGGATTTGTTTTCTTCTTAAGCCTGCTTAGTGCACTTTTTAAACCGGATTTCTGTCTTCTCTTTGGCCTGTATATTCGCTACGTGCTTTCACCATTGCTCTCCTGGTTATGAGCAATAGCTTTGTGTTAATCGGTATGTATCTGTATCTATCTTTCTAACTTTCTATCTATCTATCTATCTATCTATCTATCTATCTATCTATCATCTATCTATGAATCTATCTGTCTATCTATCTATCTATCAATCAATCAAGCATATTTTGTATTTCCCATCCGTCCTTGTGTGCAGAACAGTTAAAAACATAGAGTATGCCACTGGCCTACATTATGCTTCCAAAAATCTTGCAAGGTAACTAGGCAGTAGGGAAAGCACTGGATTCACCGAGACACTTGCAGGTCGAATCATCCGTGTGTACCTACAAAACCAGGAAATGGTGGTGCAGGGACTTGAACGCGTGTCTCTCTCCTCTGTCCTCTTTTATATCCTTCTCACTTGCTGACTGTATTTAGACACATTTATTGACTAAGTGCTTCCGGAAGACCTCAAGAATCCTTCCTCTGGACCTGTTGTAGACAGGGAAGTAAACTTGGTGCTTTGCTCACCACTATGTTTCTTGGACATCGGCGTGATCACCGCTGAAAGGAGGGTGGGACAAATGAAAAGGAACACCAATTTATAGACATGAGCAGTTGGGAGCAAAGAGTGTGTTGTGGAGTGACGTGTTTATTTGAGTGTCCAAACTTCCCTCTTTATCTGGTTATTACTTCTTTACATTCGTGAACATCTTAAAACCCACTGATTTTAAAGGCTCACTCACACATTATTACAGCAATTCAGTTGTTGAGGTGAGAGAAAATGAGAAGTACGCTGCTGCACCACTAAATCTATGGCTGGGCTCTGCTGAAACCAAACAAAAAGTATTCACGGTGACCAGATAGGGCTATTTTCTAGTGACTGTCTGTGGGTACTCAAGCAGAATCCATTTGTTTGATTGTTTTGTTTTTCAGTTTCAATTGTGTAGGGTTCCTGTCCCCACCCATTTGGATTGTAGTTTGTCTGTGTCCTTGGATCTCAAGTGAGTCTCCTGTTAGGGAGCCCCTAGGTGGCCTTGAGATTTCATCCCTTCTTTTAACCCTGTGTCTTTTGTTTGTAGCACTCAAAGCCTGTCCTTTTATTCTTATGGTTCTGAGCTTTGCCCTTATTGCCCATTAAAAATTATTTTGTTACCATTAATCTACAATCACGTAAAGAACATTATGTTTACTAGGCTCCCCACTTCAACAAGTCCCCCACAACAACCTCTTACAGTTGCTGTCCATCAGCATAGTTGGATGATTTAGACCATGTCACCATGACCCACACGACACCTCATTACAGTCGCTGTCCATCAGCACGTAGTAAGATGCTGCAGAATCTCTACTTGCCTTCTCTGTGTTGTAGAGCCGTCTACATGCCACCCGACCCCACGCATTATGCATGCTAATCCTAATGCCCCCTTTCTTTCTCCCCGCCCTTATCCCTCCCTTCCCACCCATCCTGCCCAGTCCCTTTCCCTTTGGTAACTGTTAGACCACTCTCGGGTTCTGTGAGTCTGCTACTTTTTTTTTTCTTCAGTTTTACTTTGTTGTTTTACTCCACACATGAGTGAAATCACTTTTTACTTGTCTTTCTCCGCCTGGCCTATTTCACTGAGCATACTACTGTCTAGCGAAATCCACGTCATTGCAAATCATATAATTTGTTTCCTTCTTACGGCTGCTTACTTCACTTTTTAAACAGGATTTCATTCTTCCTTTTTGTTTGTAGTTTCGCCTTGTACTTTCACCATTGATCTCCTGGTTATGAGCAATAGCTATCTGTTAATCGATATGTATCTTTATTTATCTATCTGTCTGTCTGTCTGTCAATCTATCCTGACTTCATATCTATCTATTTATCTATCTATCTCTCTATTTTCCTATCATCTATCTATGATGTCTAACATCTATCAATCTATGTACCTATCCATTTATAATCTATCTATCTATGAATCAATCATCTTTTTGTCTGCCCATCTATCCTTATGTACAGAACAGTTGACAACATAGCCTATGTCACTTCCCTACATTATGCTTCCAAAAATCTTGCAATGTAACTAGGCCATAGCTGGAACACAGGGTTCACCGAGACACTTGCAGGTCGATTCAGCCGCGTGTGCTTACAAAACCAGTAAATTGTGCTGCAGGGACTTATACCCGTATATCTGTCCTCTGTCCTCTGTCCTCTTTAACCTCCTTCTCGCTTGCTGACTCTATTTAGCCACATTCACTGAATAAGTGCTCCCTGAAGACCACAAGTATCCTTCCTCAGGGCCTGTTGTTGACAGAAAAGTGTACTTGGTTATTTGCACACCACCATGTTTGAGGGACATCGGCGTGATCACCCACTGATAGGAGGATGGACTAATAAAAAGGAACACCTGTTTCTAGACAGGAGCAGTTGGGAACAAAGAGTGTGTTGTGGAGTGTCGTGTTTATTTGAGTGTCCAAACTTCCCTCTTTATGTGGTTATTACTTCTTTACATTCATGAACGTCATAAAACCCACTGATTTCAAAGGCCCAGATGCATATTATTACAGCAATTCAGTTGTTGAGGTGAGAGAATATGAGAAGGAAGGTGCGGCACCACTAAATCTATGGCTGGGCACTGCTGAAAACAAACAAAGAGTTCACGGTGGCCAGATAGGGCTCTTTTCTAGTGACTGTCTCTGGGGACTCAAACAGAATCCATTGGTTTGTTTGTTTCTCTGCTTCACTTGTGTAGGGTACCTGTCCCCGCCCCTTCGGCTAGTAGATTGTCTGTGTATTTGGATCTCAAGTGAGTCTCCTGTAAGGGAGCGCATGAGCACATAGTTGGTCTTGAGTTTTCATTCCTTCTTCTAACCCTGTGTCTTTTGATTGGAGCTCTCAAAGCCTGTCCTTTTATTCTGATAATTGAGAGGTGCTCTATTACTTCACATTGAAATTTTTTTGTTATCATTATGTTTACTAGGCAACCCCCTCCAACAATTACCCACAAAAAACCCTATTACAGTCGCATTCCTTCAGCATGGTTGGATGCCTCAGACCCCTTCACGATGTAACCCCCACACACCCCGTTACAGTCGCTGTTCATCAGCGTGTAGTAGTTGAATGCTGTAGACTCACTACTTGTTTTCTCAGTGTTGTACACTCCTCCCCAAGACTGCAAACCCCACACATTATATATGCTCATCCTAATGCCCTCTTCCTTTTTCCCCGCCCTTATCCCTCCCTTCTCCCCAACCATGCCCTGTCTCTTTCCCTTTTTTAAATGTTAGTCCACTCTCGGGTTCTGTGAGTCTGCTGCTGTTTTTTTCCAACAGCTTTTCTTTGTTGTTATACTCCACACATGAGTGAAATCATTTGTTACTTTTCTTTCTCTGACTGGCTTTTTTCACTTAGTATAACACCATCAAGCTCCATCCACGTCATTGCAAATATTAGGATTATATTCTTCTTATGGCTGCTTACTGAACTTTTTAAACTGGATTTCATTCTTCTTCTTTGTATGTAGTTTCGCTATGTGCTTCCACCATTACTCTCCTGGTTTATGAGCAATAGCTTTTATTGATTGATATGTACCTATATCTATCTCTCGATATCTCTCTCAATCTATCTGTCATCTATGTGTCTTCTATTATCTTTCTATCTATCTATCAATCAATCATCTTTTTGTCTGAACTTCTGTCCTTATGTACAGAACAGTTAACAACATAGCCTCTGTCACTTCCCTACTTTATGATTCAAAAAATCTTGCAAGGTAACTAGGACGTAGGGAGAGCACTGGGTTCACCAAGACACTTGCAGGTCGAGTCAGTCACGTGTGCCTACAAAACCAGGAAACGCTGGTGCAGGGACTTGTACCCGTATCTCTGTCCTCTGTCCTCTTTTACCTCCTTCTCGCTTGCTGACTGTATTTAGCCACATTCATTTACTAAGTGCTCCCGGAAGACCACAAGAATCCTTCCTCTGGGCCTGTTATAGACAGAAAAGTAAACTTGGTTCTTTGCTCACCACCATGTTTGAGGGACATCTGCATGATAACCGCTGATGGGAGGAGGAACCAGTAAGAAGGAAGAAAAATTTCTAGACAGGAGTAATTGGGAGAAAAGAGTGTGTTGTGGAGTGACGTGTTTATTTGAGTGTCCAAACTACTCTCTTTACATTGTTATTAGTTCTTTTCATTGGTGAACATCATAAAACGCACTGACTTCAAAAGCCCAGACCCATATTTTTATAGCAATTCGGTTGCTCAGGTGAGAAAAAATGAGAAGGACGTTGCTGTACCACTAAATCTACGGCTGGGCACTGCTGAAACCAAACAAAAAGTGTTCACAGTGGCGAGATAGGGCTATTTGCAACTGACTGTTTCTGGGGACTCAAACCGAATCCATTTGTTTGTTTGTTTGTTTGCTTCCCAGTTTCACTTTTGTAGGGTACCTGCCCCGCCCCTTCAGCTTGTAGTTTGTCTGTGTCCTTCTATCTCAAGTGAGTCTCCAGTAAGGGAGCACGTAGGTGGTCTTGAGATTTCATCCCTTCTTCTAACCCTGTGTCTTTTAATTGGAGCACTCAAAGCCTGTCCTTTTATTCTGATAATTGAGAGCTGTGCTCTTACTGCACTTTGAAATTTTTTTTATCATTAATATACAATCACATGAGGAACATTATGCTTACTAGGCTACCCCGTTCACCAAATCCCCACCAAAACACCGTTACAGTCGCAGTCCATCAGCATGGTTGGATGCTGTAGACCCCTTCACCATGTCCCTATCAAACACCGCGTTACAGACGCTGTCCATCCGCGTGAAGTAAGATGCTGTAGAATCACTACTTCTCTTCTCTGTGTTGTACTGCCCTCCCCGTGCTCCCCCCACCCCACACATTAAACGTGCTATTGCTTATTCCCCCTTTCTTTCTCCCCCCATTATAACTCCCTTCCCACAAACGCTGCCCACTCCCTTTCCCTTTGGTATCTCTTTGTCCACTCTCGGGTTCTGTGAGTCTGCTGCTGTATTTTTCCTTCAGTTTTTATTTGTTGATATACTCCACAAATGAGTGAAATCATTTGGTACTTGCCTTTCTCTTCCTGGCCTATTTCACTGGGCATAATACCGTCTAGTTCCATCCACGTTGTTCCAAAAGGTAGGATTTGTTTTCTTCTTAAGCCTGCTTAGTGCACTTTTTAAACCGGATTTCTGTCTTCTCTTTGGCCTGTATATTCGCTACGTGCTTTCACCATTGCTCTCCTGGTTATGAGCAATAGCTTTGTGTTAATCGGTATGTATCTGTATCTATCTTTCTAACTTTCTATCTATCTATCTATCTATCTATCTATCTATCTATCTATCTATCTATCTATCATCTATCTATGAATCTATCTGTCTATCTATCTATCTATCAATCAATCAAGCATATTTTGTATTTCCCATCCGTCCTTGTGTGCAGAACAGTTAAAAACATAGAGTATGCCACTGGCCTACATTATGCTTCCAAAAATCTTGCAAGGTAACTAGGCAGTAGGGAAAGCACTGGATTCACCGAGACACTTGCAGGTCGAATCATCCGTGTGTACCTACAAAACCAGGAAATGGTGGTGCAGGGACTTGAACGCGTGTCTCTCTCCTCTGTCCTCTTTTATATCCTTCTCACTTGCTGACTGTATTTAGACACATTTATTGACTAAGTTCTTCCGGAAGACCTCAAGAATCCTTCCTCTGGACCTGTTGTAGACAGGGAAGTAAACTTGGTGCTTTGCTCACCACTATGTTTCTTGGACATCGGCGTGATCACCGCTGAAAGGAGGGTGGGACAAATGAAAAGGAACACCAATTTATAGACATGAGCAGTTGGGAGCAAAGAGTGTGTTGTGGAGTGATGTGTTTATTTGAGTGTCCAAACTTCCCTCTTTATCTGGTTATTACTTCTTTACATTCGTGAACATCTTAAAACCCACTGATTTTAAAGGCTCACTCACACATTATTACAGCAATTCAGTTGTTGAGGTGAGAGAAAATGAGAAGTACGCTGCTGCACCACTAAATCTATGGCTGGGCTCTGCTGAAACCAAACAAAAAGTATTCACGGTGACCAGATAGGGCTATTTTCTAGTGACTGTCTGTGGGTACTCAAGCAGAATCCATTTGTTTGATTGTTTTGTTTTTCAGTTTCAATTGTGTAGGGTTCCTGTCCCCACCCATTTGGATTGTAGTTTGTCTGTGTCCTTGGATCTCAAGTGAGTCTCCTGTTAGGGAGCCCCTAGGTGGCCTTGAGATTTCATCCCTTCTTTTAACCCTGTGTCTTTTGTTTGTAGCACTCAAAGCCTGTCCTTTTATTCTTATGGTTCTGAGCTTTGCCCTTATTGCCCATTAAAAATTATTTTGTTACCATTAATCTACAATCACGTAAAGAACATTATGTTTACTAGGCTCCCCACTTCAACAAGTCCCCCACAACAACCTCTTACAGTTGCTGTCCATCAGCGTAGTTGGATGCTTTAGACCATGTCACCATGACCCACACGACACCCCATTACAGTCGCTGTCCATCAGCACGTAGTAAGATGCTGCAGAATCTCTACTTGCCTTCTCTGTGTTGTAGAGCCGTCTACATGCCACCCGACCCCACGCATTATGCATGCTAATCCTAATGCCCCCTTTCTTTCTCCCCGCCCTTATCCCTCCCTTCCCACCCATCCTGCCCAGTCCCTTTCCCTTTGGTAACTGTTAGACCACTCTCGGGTTCTGTGAGTCTGCTACTTTTTTTTTTCTTCAGTTTTACTTTGTTGTTTTACTCCACACATGAGTGAAATCACTTTTTACTTGTCTTTCTCCGCCTGGCCTATTTCACTGAGCATACTACTGTCTAGCGAAATCCACGTCATTGCAAATCATATAATTTGTTTCCTTCTTACGGCTGCTTACTTCACTTTTTAAACAGGATTTCATTCTTCCTTTTTGTTTGTAGTTTCGCCTTGTACTTTCACCATTGATCTCCTGGTTATGAGCAATAGCTATCTGTTAATCGATATGTATCTTTATTTATCTATCTGTCTGTCTGTCTGTCAATCTATCCTGACTTCATATCTATCTATTTATCTATCTATCTCTCTATTTTCCTATCATCTATCTATGATGTCTAACATCTATCAATCTATGTACCTATCCATTTATAATCTATCTATCTATGAATCAATCATCTTTTTGTCTGTCCATCTATCCTTATGTACAGAACAGTTGACAACATAGCCTATGTCACTTCCCTACATTATGCTTCCAAAAATCTTGCAATGTAACTAGGCCATAGCTGGAACACAGGGTTCACCGAGACACTTGCAGGTCGATTCAGCCGCGTGTGCTTACAAAACCAGTAAATTGTGCTGCAGGGACTTATACCCGTATATCTGTCCTCTGTCCTCTGTCCTCTTTAACCTCCTTCTCGCTTGCTGACTCTATTTAGCCACATTCACTGAATAAGTGCTCCCTGAAGACCACAAGTATCCTTCCTCAGGGCCTGTTGTTGACAGAAAAGTGTACTTGGTTATTTGCACACCACCATGTTTGAGGGACATCGGCGTGATCACCCACTGATAGGAGGATGGACTAATAAAAAGGAACACCTGTTTCTAGACAGGAGCAGTTGGGAACAAAGAGTGTGTTGTGGAGTGTCGTGTTTATTTGAGTGTCCAAACTTCCCTCTTTATGTGGTTATTACTTCTTTACATTCATGAACGTCATAAAACCCACTGATTTCAAAGGCCCAGATGCATATTATTACAGCAATTCAGTTGTTGAGGTGAGAGAATATGAGAAGGAAGGTGCGGCACCACTAAATCTATGGCTGGGCACTGCTGAAAACAAACAAAGAGTTCACGGTGGCCAGATAGGGCTCTTTTCTAGTGACTGTCTCTGGGGACTCCAACAGAATCCATTGGTTTGTTTGTTTCTCTGCTTCACTTGTGTAGGGTACCTGTCCCCGCCCCTTCGGCTAGTAGATTGTCTGTGTATTTGGATCTCAAGTGAGTCTCCTGTAAGGGAGCGCATGAGCACATAGTTGGTCTTGAGTTTTCATTCCTTCTTCTAACCCTGTGTCTTTTGATTGGAGCTCTCAAAGCCTGTCCTTTTATTCTGATAATTGGGAGGTGCTCTATTACTTCACATTGAAATTTTTTTGTTATCATTATGTTTACTAGGCAACCCCCTCCAACAATTACCCACAAAAAACCCTATTACAGTCGCATTCCTTCAGCATGGTTGGATGCCTCAGACCCCTTCACGATGTAACCCCCACACACCCCGTTACAGTCGCTGTTCATCAGCGTGTAGTAGTTGAATGCTGTAGACTCACTACTTGTTTTCTCAGTGTTGTACACTCCTCCCCAAGACTGCAAACCCCACACATTATATATGCTCATCCTAATGCCCTCTTCCTTTTTCCCCGCCCTTATCCCTCCCTTCTCCCCCACCATGCCCTGTCTCTTTCCCTTTTTTAAATGTTAGTCCACTCTCGGGTTCTGTGAGTCTGCTGCTGTTTTTTTCCAACAGCTTTTCTTTGTTGTTATACTCCACACATGAGTGAAATCATTTGTTACTTTTCTTTCTCTGACTGGCTTTTTTCACTTAGTATAATACCATCAAGCTCCATCCACGTCATTGCAAATATTAGGATTATATTCTTCTTATGGCTGCTTACTGAACTTTTTAAACTGGATTTCATTCTTCTTCTTTGTATGTAGTTTCGCTATGTGCTTCCACCATTACTCTCCTGGTTTATGAGCAATAGCTTTTATTGATTGATATGTACCTATATCTATCTCTCGATATCTCTCTCAATCTATCTGTCATCTATGTGTCTTCCATTATCTTTCTATCTATCTATCAATCAATCATCTTTTTGTCTGAACTTCTGTCCTTATGTACAGAACAGTTAACAACATAGCCTCTGTCACTTCCCTACTTTATGATTCAAAAAATCTTGCAAGGTAACTAGGACGTAGGGAGAGCACTGGGTTCACCAAGACACTTGCAGGTCGAGTCAGTCACGTGTGCCTACAAAACCAGGAAACGCTGGTGCAGGGACTTGTACCCGTATCTCTGTCCTCTGTCCTCTTTTACCTCCTTCTCGCTTGCTGACTGTATTTAGCCACATTCATTTACTAAGTGCTCCCGGAAGACCACAAGAATCCTTCCTCTGGGCCTGTTATAGACAGAAAAGTAAACTTGGTTCTTTGCTCACCACCATGTTTGAGGGACATCTGCATGATAACCGCTGATGGGAGGAGGAACCAGTAAGAAGGAAGAAAAATTTCTAGACAGGAGTAATTGGGAGAAAAGAGTGTGTTGTGGAGTGACGTGTTTATTTGAGTGTCCAAACTACTCTCTTTACATTGTTATTAGTTCTTTTCATTGGTGAACATCATAAAACGCACTGATTTCAAAAGCCCAGACCCATATTTTTATAGCAATTCGGTTGCTCAGGTGAGAAAAAATGAGAAGGACGTTGCTGTACCACTAAATCTACGGCTGGGCACTGCTGAAACCAAACAAAAAGTGTTCACGGTGGCGAGATAGGGCTATTTTCAACTGACTGTTTCTGGGGACTCAAACCGAATCCATTTGTTTGTTTGTTTGTTTGCTTCCCAGTTTCACTTTTGTAGGGTACCTGCCCCGCCCCTTCAGCTTGTAGTTTGTCTGTGTCCTTCTATCTCAAGTGAGTCTCCAGTAAGGGAGCACGTAGGTGGTCTTGAGATTTCATCCCTTCTTCTAACCCTGTGTCTTTTAATTGGAGCACTCAAAGCCTGTCCTTTTATTCTGATAATTGAGAGCTGTGCTCTTACTGCACTTTGAAATTTTTTTTATCATTAATATACAATCACATGAGGAACATTATGCTTACTAGGCTACCCCGTTCACCAAATCCCCACCAAAACACCGTTACAGTCGCAGTCCATCAGCATGGTTGGATGCTGTAGACCCCTTCAGCATGTCCCTATCAAACACCGCGTTACAGACGCTGTCCATCCGCGTGAAGTAAGATGCTGTAGAATCACTACTTCTCTTCTCTGTGTTGTACTGCCCTCCCCGTGCTCCCCCCACCCCACACATTAAACGTGCTATTGCTTATTCCCCCTTTCTTTCTCCCCCCATTATAACTCCCTTCCCACAAACGCTGCCCACTCCCTTTCCCTTTGGTATCTCTTTGTCCACTCTCGGGTTCTGTGAGTCTGCTGCTGTATTTTTCCTTCAGTTTTTATTTGTTGATATACTCCACAAATGAGTGAAATCATTTGGTACTTGCCTTTCTCTTCCTGGCCTATTTCACTGGGCATAATACCGTCTAGTTCCATCCACGTTGTTCCAAAAGGTAGGATTTGTTTTCTTCTTAAGCCTGCTTAGTGCACTTTTTAAACCGGATTTCTGTCTTCTCTTTGGCCTGTGTATTCGCTACGTGCTTTCACCATTGCTCTCCTGGTTATGAGCAATAGCTTTGTGTTAATCGGTATGTATCTGTATCTATCTTTCTAACTTTCTATCTATCTATCTATCTATCTATCTATCTATCTATCTATCTATCTATCTATCTATCATCTATCTATGAATCTATCTGTCTATCTATCTATCTATCAATCAATCAAGCATATTTTGTATTTCCCATCCGTCCTTGTGTGCAGAACAGTTAAAAACATAGAGTATGCCACTGGCCTACATTATGCTTCCAAAAATCTTGCAAGGTAACTAGGCAGTAGGGAAAGCACTGGATTCACCGAGACACTTGCAGGTCGAATCATCCGTGTGTACCTACAAAACCAGGAAATGGTGGTGCAGGGACTTGAACGCGTGTCTCTCTCCTCTGTCCTCTTTTATATCCTTCTCACTTGCTGACTGTATTTAGACACATTTATTGACTAAGTGCTTCCGGAAGACCTCAAGAATCCTTCCTCTGGACCTGTTGTAGACAGGGAAGTAAACTTGGTGCTTTGCTCACCACTATGTTTCTTGGACATCGGCGTGATCACCGCTGAAAGGAGGGTGGGACAAATGAAAAGGAACACCAATTTATAGACATGAGCAGTTGGGAGCAAAGAGTGTGTTGTGGAGTGATGTGTTTATTTGAGTGTCCAAACTTCCCTCTTTATCTGGTTATTACTTCTTTACATTCGTGAACATCTTAAAACCCACTGATTTTAAAGGCTCACTCACACATTATTACAGCAATTCAGTTGTTGAGGTGAGAGAAAATGAGAAGTACGCTGCTGCACCACTAAATCTATGGCTGGGCTCTGCTGAAACCAAACAAAAAGTATTCACGGTGACCAGATAGGGCTATTTTCTAGTGACTGTCTGTGGGTACTCAAGCAGAATCCATTTGTTTGATTGTTTTGTTTTTCAGTTTCAATTGTGTAGGGTTCCTGTCCCCACCCATTTGGATTGTAGTTTGTCTGTGTCCTTGGATCTCAAGTGAGTCTCCTGTTAGGGAGCCCCTAGGTGGCCTTGAGATTTCATCCCTTCTTTTAACCCTGTGTCTTTTGTTTGTAGCACTCAAAGCCTGTCCTTTTATTCTTATGGTTCTGAGCTTTGCCCTTATTGCCCATTAAAAATTATTTTGTTACCATTAATCTACAATCACGTAAAGAACATTATGTTTACTACGCTCCCCACTTCAACAAGTCCCCCACAACAACCTCTTACAGTTGCTGTCCATCAGCGTAGTTGGATGCTTTAGACCATGTCACCATGACCCACACGACACCCCATTACAGTCGCTGTCCATCAGCACGTAGTAAGATGCTGCAGAATCTCTACTTGCCTTCTCTGTGTTGTAGAGCCGTCTACATGCCACCCGACCCCACGCATTATGCATGCTAATCCTAATGCCCCCTTTCTTTCTCCCCGCCCTTATCCCTCCCTTCCCACCCATCCTGCCCAGTCCCTTTCCCTTTGGTAACTGTTAGACCACTCTCGGGTTCTGTGAGTCTGCTACTTTTTTTTTTCTTCAGTTTTACTTTGTTGTTTTACTCCACACATGAGTGAAATCACTTTTTACTTGTCTTTCTCCGCCTGGCCTATTTCACTGAGCATACTACTGTCTAGCGAAATCCACGTCATTGCAAATCATATAATTTGTTTCCTTCTTACGGCTGCTTACTTCACTTTTTAAACAGGATTTCATTCTTCCTTTTTGTTTGTAGTTTCGCCTTGTACTTTCACCATTGATCTCCTGGTTATGAGCAATAGCTATCTGTTAATCGATATGTATCTTTATTTATCTATCTGTCTGTCTGTCTGTCAATCTATCCTGACTTCATATCTATCTATTTATCTATCTATCTCTCTATTTTCCTATCATCTATCTATGATGTCTAACATCTATCAATCTATGTACCTATCCATTTATAATCTATCTATCTATGAATCAATCATCTTTTTGTCTGCCCATCTATCCTTATGTACAGAACAGTTGACAACATAGCCTATGTCACTTCCCTACATTATGCTTCCAAAAATCTTGCAATGTAACTAGGCCATAGCTGGAACACAGGGTTCACCGAGACACTTGCAGGTCGATTCAGCCGCGTGTGCTTACAAAACCAGTAAATTGTGCTGCAGGGACTTATACCCGTATATCTGTCCTCTGTCCTCTGTCCTCTTTAACCTCCTTCTCGCTTGCTGACTCTATTTAGCCACATTCACTGAATAAGTGCTCCCTGAAGACCACAAGTATCCTTCCTCAGGGCCTGTTGTTGACAGAAAAGTGTACTTGGTTATTTGCACACCACCATGTTTGAGGGACATCGGCGTGATCACCCACTGATAGGAGGATGGACTAATAAAAAGGAACACCTGTTTCTAGACAGGAGCAGTTGGGAACAAAGAGTGTGTTGTGGAGTGTCGTGTTTATTTGAGTGTCCAAACTTCCCTCTTTATGTGGTTATTACTTCTTTACATTCATGAACGTCATAAAACCCACTGATTTCAAAGGCCCAGATGCATATTATTACAGCAATTCAGTTGTTGAGGTGAGAGAATATGAGAAGGAAGGTGCGGCACCACTAAATCTATGGCTGGGCACTGCTGAAAACAAACAAAGAGTTCACGGTGGCCAGATAGGGCTCTTTTCTAGTGACTGTCTCTGGGGACTCCAACAGAATCCATTGGTTTGTTTGTTTCTCTGCTTCACTTGTGTAGGGTACCTGTCCCCGCCCCTTCGGCTAGTAGATTGTCTGTGTATTTGGATCTCAAGTGAGTCTCCTGTAAGGGAGCGCATGAGCACATAGTTGGTCTTGAGTTTTCATTCCTTCTTCTAACCCTGTGTCTTTTGATTGGAGCTCTCAAAGCCTGTCCTTTTATTCTGATAATTGGGAGGTGCTCTATTACTTCACATTGAAATTTTTTTGTTATCATTATGTTTACTAGGCAACCCCCTCCAACAATTACCCACAAAAAACCCTATTACAGTCGCATTCCTTCAGCATGGTTGGATGCCTCAGACCCCTTCACGATGTAACCCCCACACACCCCGTTACAGTCGCTGTTCATCAGCGTGTAGTAGTTGAATGCTGTAGACTCACTACTTGTTTTCTCAGTGTTGTACACTCCTCCCCAAGACTGCAAACCCCACACATTATATATGCTCATCCTAATGCCCTCTTCCTTTTTCCCCGCCCTTATCCCTCCCTTCTCCCCCACCATGCCCTGTCTCTTTCCCTTTTTTAAATGTTAGTCCACTCTCGGGTTCTGTGAGTCTGCTGCTGTTTTTTTCCAACAGCTTTTCTTTGTTGTTATACTCCACACATGAGTGAAATCATTTGTTACTTTTCTTTCTCTGACTGGCTTTTTTCACTTAGTATAATACCATCAAGCTCCATCCACGTCATTGCAAATATTAGGATTATATTCTTCTTATGGCTGCTTACTGAACTTTTTAAACTGGATTTCATTCTTCTTCTTTGTATGTAGTTTCGCTAAGTGCTTCCACCATTACTCTCCTGGTTTATGAGCAATAGCTTTTATTGATTGATATGTACCTATATCTATCTCTCGATATCTCTCTCAATCTATCTGTCATCTATGTGTCTTCCATTATCTTTCTATCTATCTATCAATCAATCATCTTTTTGTCTGAACTTCTGTCCTTATGTACAGAACAGTTAACAACATAGCCTCTGTCACTTCCCTACTTTATGATTCAAAAAATCTTGCAAGGTAACTAGGACGTAGGGAGAGCACTGGGTTCACCAAGACACTTGCAGGTCGAGTCAGTCACGTGTGCCTACAAAACCAGGAAACGCTGGTGCAGGGACTTGTACCCGTATCTCTGTCCTCTGTCCTCTTTTACCTCCTTCTCGCTTGCTGACTGTATTTAGCCACATTCATTTACTAAGTGCTCCCGGAAGACCACAAGAATCCTTCCTCTGGGCCTGTTATAGACAGAAAAGTAAACTTGGTTCTTTGCTCACCACCATGTTTGAGGGACATCTGCATGATAACCGCTGATGGGAGGAGGAACCAGTAAGAAGGAAGAAAAATTTCTAGACAGGAGTAATTGGGAGAAAAGAGTGTGTTGTGGAGTGACGTGTTTATTTGAGTGTCCAAACTACTCTCTTTACATTGTTATTAGTTCTTTTCATTGGTGAACATCATAAAACGCACTGATTTCAAAAGCCCAGACCCATATTTTTATAGCAATTCGGTTGCTCAGGTGAGAAAAAATGAGAAGGACGTTGCTGTACCACTAAATCTACGGCTGGGCACTGCTGAAACCAAACAAAAAGTGTTCACGGTGGCGAGATAGGGCTATTTTCAACTGACTGTTTCTGGGGACTCAAACCGAATCCATTTGTTTGTTTGTTTGTTTGCTTCCCAGTTTCACTTTAGTAGGGTACCTGCCCCGCCCCTTCAGCTTGTAGTTTGTCTGTGTCCTTCTATCTCAAGTGAGTCTCCAGTAAGGGAGCACGTAGGTGGTCTTGAGATTTCATCCCTTCTTCTAACCCTGTGTCTTTTAATTGGAGCACTCAAAGCCTGTCCTTTTATTCTGATAATTGAGAGCTGTGCTCTTACTGCACTTTGAAATTTTTTTTATCATTAATATACAATCACATGAGGAACATTATGCTTACTAGGCTACCCCGTTCACCAAATCCCCACCAAAACACCGTTACAGTCGCAGTCCATCAGCATGGTTGGATGCTGTAGACCCCTTCAGCATGTCCCTATCAAACACCGCGTTACAGACGCTGTCCATCCGCGTGAAGTAAGATGCTGTAGAATCACTACTTCTCTTCTCTGTGTTGTACTGCCCTCCCCGTGCTCCCCCCACCCCACACATTAAACGTGCTATTGCTTATTCCCCCTTTCTTTCTCCCCCCATTATAACTCCCTTCCCACAAACGCTGCCCACTCCCTTTCCCTTTGGTATCTCTTTGTCCACTCTCGGGTTCTGTGAGTCTGCTGCTGTATTTTTCCTTCAGTTTTTATTTGTTGATATACTCCACAAATGAGTGAAATCATTTGGTACTTGCCTTTCTCTTCCTGGCCTATTTCACTGGGCATAATACCGTCTAGTTCCATCCACGTTGTTCCAAAAGGTAGGATTTGTTTTCTTCTTAAGCCTGCTTAGTGCACTTTTTAAACCGGATTTCTGTCTTCTCTTTGGCCTGTATATTCGCTACGTGCTTTCACCATTGCTCTCCTGGTTATGAGCAATAGCTTTGTGTTAATCGGTATGTATCTGTATCTATCTTTCTAACTTTCTATCTATCTATCTATCTATCTATCTATCTATCTATCTATCTATCTATCTATCATCTATCTATGAATCTATCTGTCT
Organism: Manis pentadactyla; assembly: GCF_030020395.1. Taxonomy (NCBI): domain Eukaryota; kingdom Metazoa; phylum Chordata; class Mammalia; order Pholidota; family Manidae; genus Manis; species Manis pentadactyla. Next base: position 507,454 of record NW_026645219.1, on the reverse strand, counting down.
ATCTATCTATCTATCAATCAATCAAGCATATTTTGTATTTCCCATCCGTCCTTGTGTGCAGAACAGTTAAAAACATAGAGTATGCCACTGGCCTACATTATGCTTCCAAAAATCTTGCAAGGTAACTAGGCAGTAGGGAAAGCACTGGATTCACCGAGACACTTGCAGGTCGAATCATCCGTGTGTACCTACAAAACCAGGAAATGGTGGTGCAGGGACTTGAACGCGTGTCTCTCTCCTCTGTCCTCTTTTATATCCTTCTCACTTGCTGACTGTATTTAGACACATTTATTGACTAAGTGCTTCCGGAAGACCTCAAGAATCCTTCCTCTGGACCTGTTGTAGACAGGGAAGTAAACTTGGTGCTTTGCTCACCACTATGTTTCTTGGACATCGGCGTGATCACCGCTGAAAGGAGGGTGGGACAAATGAAAAGGAACACCAATTTATAGACATGAGCAGTTGGGAGCAAAGAGTGTGTTGTGGAGTGACGTGTTTATTTGAGTGTCCAAACTTCCCTCTTTATCTGGTTATTACTTCTTTACATTCGTGAACATCTTAAAACCCACTGATTTTAAAGGCTCACTCACACATTATTACAGCAATTCAGTTGTTGAGGTGAGAGAAAATGAGAAGTACGCTGCTGCACCACTAAATCTATGGCTGGGCTCTGCTGAAACCAAACAAAAAGTATTCACGGTGACCAGATAGGGCTATTTTCTAGTGACTGTCTGTGGGTACTCAAGCAGAATCCATTTGTTTGATTGTTTTGTTTTTCAGTTTCAATTGTGTAGGGTTCCTGTCCCCACCCATTTGGATTGTAGTTTGTCTGTGTCCTTGGATCTCAAGTGAGTCTCCTGTTAGGGAGCCCCTAGGTGGCCTTGAGATTTCATCCCTTCTTTTAACCCTGTGTCTTTTGTTTGTAGCACTCAAAGCCTGTCCTTTTATTCTTATGGTTCTGAGCTTTGCCCTTATTGCCCATTAAAAATTATTTTGTTACCATTAATCTACAATCACGTAAAGAACATTATGTTTACTAGGCTCCCCACTTCAACAAGTCCCCCACAACAACCTCTTACAGTTGCTGTCCATCAGCGTAGTTGGATGCTTTAGACCATGTCACCATGACCCACACGACACCTCATTACAGTCGCTGTCCATCAGCACGTAGTAAGATGCTGCAGAATCTCTACTTGCCTTCTCTGTGTTGTAGAGCCGTCTACATGCCACCCGACCCCACGCATTATGCATGCTAATCCTAATGCCCCCTTTCTTTCTCCCCGCCCTTATCCCTCCCTTCCCACCCATCCTGCCCAGTCCCTTTCCCTTTGGTAACTGTTAGACCACTCTCGGGTTCTGTGAGTCTGCTACTTTTTTTTTTCTTCAGTTTTACTTTGTTGTTTTACTCCACACATGAGTGAAATCACTTTTTACTTGTCTTTCTCCGCCTGGCCTATTTCACTGAGCATACTACTGTCTAGCGAAATCCACGTCATTGCAAATCATATAATTTGTTTCCTTCTTACGGCTGCTTACTTCACTTTTTAAACAGGATTTCATTCTTCCTTTTTGTTTGTAGTTTCGCCTTGTACTTTCACCATTGATCTCCTGGTTATGAGCAATAGCTATCTGTTAATCGATATGTATCTTTATTTATCTATCTGTCTGTCTGTCTGTCAATCTATCCTGACTTCATATCTATCTATTTATCTATCTATCTCTCTATTTTCCTATCATCTATCTATGATGTCTAACATCTATCAATCTATGTACCTATCCATTTATAATCTATCTATCTATGAATCAATCATCTTTTTGTCTGCCCATCTATCCTTATGTACAGAACAGTTGACAACATAGCCTATGTCACTTCCCTACATTATGCTTCCAAAAATCTTGCAATGTAACTAGGCCATAGCTGGAACACAGGGTTCACCGAGACACTTGCAGGTCGATTCAGCCGCGTGTGCTTACAAAACCAGTAAATTGTGCTGCAGGGACTTATACCCGTATATCTGTCCTCTGTCCTCTGTCCTCTTTAACCTCCTTCTCGCTTGCTGACTCTATTTAGCCACATTCACTGAATAAGTGCTCCCTGAAGACCACAAGTATCCTTCCTCAGGGCCTGTTGTTGACAGATAAGTGTACTTGGTTATTTGCACACCACCATGTTTGAGGGACAACGGCGTGATCACCCACTGATAGGAGGATGGACTAATAAAAAGGAACACCTGTTTCTAGACAGGAGCAGTTGGGAACAAAGAGTGTGTTGTGGAGTGTCGTGTTTATTTGAGTGTCCAAACTTCCCTCTTTATGTGGTTATTACTTCTTTACATTCATGAACGTCATAAAACCCACTGATTTCAAAGGCCCAGATGCATATTATTACAGCAATTCAGTTGTTGAGGTGAGAGAATATGAGAAGGAAGGTGCGGCACCACTAAATCTATGGCTGGGCACTGCTGAAAACAAACAAAGAGTTCACGGTGGCCAGATAGGGCTCTTTTCTAGTGACTGTCTCTGGGGACTCAAACAGAATCCATTGGTTTGTTTGTTTCTCTGCTTCACTTGTGTAGGGTACCTGTCCCCGCCCCTTCGGCTAGTAGATTGTCTGTGTATTTGGATCTCAAGTGAGTCTCCTGTAAGGGAGCGCATGAGCACATAGTTGGTCTTGAGTTTTCATTCCTTCTTCTAACCCTGTGTCTTTTGATTGGAGCTCTCAAAGCCTGTCCTTTTATTCTGATAATTGAGAGGTGCTCTATTACTTCACATTGAAATTTTTTTGTTATCATTATGTTTACTAGGCAACCCCCTCCAACAATTACCCACAAAAAACCCTATTACAGTCGCATTCCTTCAGCATGGTTGGATGCCTCAGACCCCTTCACGATGTAACCCCCACACACCCCGTTACAGTCGCTGTTCATCAGCGTGTAGTAGTTGAATGCTGTAGACTCACTACTTGTTTTCTCAGTGTTGTACACTCCTCCCCAAGACTGCAAACCCCACACATTATATATGCTCATCCTAATGCCCTCTTCCTTTTTCCCCGCCCTTATCCCTCCCTTCTCCCCCACCATGCCCTGTCTCTTTCCCTTTTTTAAATGTTAGTCCACTCTCGGGTTCTGTGAGTCTGCTGCTGTTTTTTTCCAACAGCTTTTCTTTGTTGTTATACTCCGCACATGAGTGAAATCATTTGTTACTTTTCTTTCTCTGACTGGCTTTTTTCACTTAGTATAATACCATCAAGCTCCATCCACGTCATTGCAAATATTAGGATTATATTCTTCTTATGGCTGCTTACTGAACTTTTTAAACTGGATTTCATTCTTCTTCTTTGTATGTAGTTTCGCTAAGTGCTTCCACCATTACTCTCCTGGTTTATGAGCAATAGCTTTTATTGATTGATATGTACCTATATCTATCTCTCGATATCTCTCTCAATCTATCTGTCATCTATGTGTCTTCTATTATCTTTCTATCTATCTATCAATCAATCATCTTTTTGTCTGAACTTCTGTCCTTATGTACAGAACAGTTAACAACATAGCCTCTGTCACTTCCCTACTTTATGATTCAAAAAATCTTGCAAGGTAACTAGGACGTAGGGAGAGCACTGGGTTCACCAAGACACTTGCAGGTCGAGTCAGTCACGTGTGCCTACAAAACCAGGAAACGCTGGTGCAGGGACTTGTACCCGTATCTCTGTCCTCTGTCCTCTTTTACCTCCTTCTCGCTTGCTGACTGTATTTAGCCACATTCATTTACTAAGTGCTCCCGGAAGACCACAAGAATCCTTCCTCTGGGCCTGTTATAGACAGAAAAGTAAACTTGGTTCTTTGCTCACCACCATGTTTGAGGGACATCTGCATGATAACCGCTGATGGGAGGAGGAACCAGTAAGAAGGAAGAAAAATTTCTAGACAGGAGTAATTGGGAGAAAAGAGTGTGTTGTGGAGTGATGTGTTTATTTGAGTGTCCAAACTACCCTCTTTACATTGTTATTAGTTCTTTTCATTCGTGAACATCATAAAACGCACTGATTTCAAAAGCCCAGACCCATATTTTTATAGCAATTCGGTTGCTCAGGTGAGAAAAAATGAGAAGGACGTTGCTGTACCACTAAATCTACGGCTGGGCACTGCTGAAACCAAACAAAAAGTGTTCACGGTGGCGAGATAGGGCTATTTTCAACTGACTGTTTCTGGGGACTCAAACCGAATCCATTTGTTTGTTTGTTTGTTTGCTTCCCAGTTTCACTTTAGTAGGGTACCTGCCCCGCCCCTTCAGCTTGTAGTTTGTCTGTGTCCTTCTATCTCAAGTGAGTCTCCAGTAAGGGAGCACGTAGGTGGTCTTGAGATTTCATCCCTTCTTCTAACCCTGTGTCTTTTAATTGGAGCACTCAAAGCCTGTCCTTTTATTCTGATAATTGAGAGCTGTGCTCTTACTGCACTTTGAAATTTTTTTTATCATTAATATACAATCACATGAGGAACATTATGCTTACTAGGCTACCCCGTTCACCAAATCCCCACCAAAACACCGTTACAGTCGCAGTCCATCAGCATGGTTGGATGCTGTAGACCCCTTCAGCATGTCCCTATCAAACACCGCGTTACAGACGCTGTCCATCCGCGTGAAGTAAGATGCTGTAGAATCACTACTTCTCTTCTCTGTGTTGTACTGCCCTCCCCGTGCTCCCCCCACCCCACACATTAAACGTGCTATTGCTTATTCCCCCTTTCTTTCTCCCCCCATTATAACTCCCTTCCCACAAACGCTGCCCACTCCCTTTCCCTTTGGTATCTCTTTGTCCACTCTCGGGTTCTGTGAGTCTGCTGCTGTATTTTTCCTTCAGTTTTTATTTGTTGATATACTCCACAAATGAGTGAAATCATTTGGTACTTGCCTTTCTCTTCCTGGCCTATTTCACTGGGCATAATACCGTCTAGTTCCATCCACGTTGTTCCAAAAGGTAGGATTTGTTTTCTTCTTAAGCCTGCTTAGTGCACTTTTTAAACCGGATTTCTGTCTTCTCTTTGGCCTGTATATTCGCTACGTGCTTTCACCATTGCTCTCCTGGTTATGAGCAATAGCTTTGTGTTAATCGGTATGTATCTGTATCTATCTTTCTAACTTTCTATCTATCTATCTATCTATCTATCTATCTATCTATCTATCATCTATCTATGAATCTATCTGTCTATCTATCTATCTATCAATCAATCAAGCATATTTTGTATTTCCCATCCGTCCTTGTGTGCAGAACAGTTAAAAACATAGAGTATGCCACTGGCCTACATTATGCTTCCAAAAATCTTGCAAGGTAACTAGGCAGTAGGGAAAGCACTGGATTCACCGAGACACTTGCAGGTTGAATCATCCGTGTGTACCTACAAAACCAGGAAATGGTGGTGCAGGGACTTGAACGCGTGTCTCTCTCCTCTGTCCTCTTATATCCTTCTCACTTGCTGACTGTATTTAGACACATTTATTGACTAAGTGCTTCCGGAAGACCTCAAGAATCCTTCCTCTGGACCTGTTGTAGACAGGGAAGTAAACTTGGTGCTTTGCTCACCACTATGTTTCTTGGACATCGGCGTGATCACCGCTGAAAGGAGGGTGGGACAAATGAAAAGGAACACCAATTTATAGACATGAGCAGTTGGGAGCAAAGAGTGTGTTGTGGAGTGACGTGTTTATTTGAGTGTCCAAACTTCCCTCTTTATCTGGTTATTACTTCTTTACATTCGTGAACATCTTAAAACCCACTGATTTTAAAGGCTCACTCACACATTATTACAGCAATTCAGTTGTTGAGGTGAGAGAAAATGAGAAGTACGCTGCTGCACCACTAAATCTATGGCTGGGCTCTGCTGAAACCAAACAAAAAGTATTCACGGTGACCAGATAGGGCTATTTTCTAGTGACTGTCTGTGGGTACTCAAGCAGAATCCATTTGTTTGATTGTTTTGTTTTTCAGTTTCAATTGTGTAGGGTTCCTGTCCCCACCCATTTGGATTGTAGTTTGTCTGTGTCCTTGGATCTCAAGTGAGTCTCCTGTTAGGGAGCCCCTAGGTGGCCTTGAGATTTCATCCCTTCTTTTAACCCTGTGTCTTTTGTTTGTAGCACTCAAAGCCTGTCCTTTTATTCTTATGGTTCTGAGCTTTGCCCTTATTGCCCATTAAAAATTATTTTGTTACCATTAATCTACAATCACGTAAAGAACATTATGTTTACTAGGCTCCCCACTTCAACAAGTCCCCCACAACAACCTCTTACAGTTGCTGTCCATCAGCGTAGTTGGATGCTTTAGACCATGTCACCATGACCCACACGACACCTCATTACAGTCGCTGTCCATCAGCATGTAGTAAGATGCTGCAGAATCTCTACTTGCCTTCTCTGTGTTGTAGAGCCGTCTACATGCCACCCGACCCCACGCATTATGCATGCTAATCCTAATGCCCCCTTTCTTTCTCCCCGCCCTTATCCCTCCCTTCCCACCCATCCTGCCCAGTCCCTTTCCCTTTGGTAACTGTTAGACCACTCTCGGGTTCTGTGAGTCTGCTACTTTTTTTTTTCTTCAGTTTTACTTTGTTGTTTTACTCCACACATGAGTGAAATCACTTTTTACTTGTCTTTCTCCGCCTGGCCTATTTCACTGAGCATACTACTGTCTAGCGAAATCCACGTCATTGCAAATCATATAATTTGTTTCCTTCTTACGGCTGCTTACTTCACTTTTTAAACAGGATTTCATTCTTCCTTTTTGTTTGTAGTTTCGCCTTGTACTTTCACCGTTGATCTCCTGGTTATGAGCAATAGCTATCTGTTAATCGATATGTATCTTTATTTATCTATCTGTCTGTCTGTCTGTCAATCTATCCTGACTTCATATCTATCTATTTATCTATCTATCTCTCTATTTTCCTATCATCTATCTATGATGTCTAACATCTATCAATCTATGTACCTATCCATTTATAATCTATCTATCTATGAATCAATCATCTTTTTGTCTGCCCATCTATCCTTATGTACAGAACAGTTGACAACATAGCCTATGTCACTTCCCTACATTATGCTTCCAAAAATCTTGCAATGTAACTAGGCCATAGCTGGAACACAGGGTTCACCGAGACACTTGCAGGTCGATTCAGCCGCGTGTGCTTACAAAACCAGTAAATTGTGCTGCAGGGACTTATACCCGTATATCTGTCCTCTGTCCTCTGTCCTCTTTAACCTCCTTCTCGCTTGCTGACTCTATTTAGCCACATTCACTGAATAAGTGCTCCCTGAAGACCACAAGTATCCTTCCTCAGGGCCTGTTGTTGACAGAAAAGTGTACTTGGTTATTTGCACACCACCATGTTTGAGGGACATCGGCGTGATCACCCACTGATAGGAGGATGGACTAATAAAAAGGAACACCTGTTTCTAGACAGGAGCAGTTGGGAACAAAGAGTGTGTTGTGGAGTGTCGTGTTTATTTGAGTGTCCAAACTTCCCTCTTTATGTGGTTATTACTTCTTTACATTCATGAACGTCATAAAACCCACTGATTTCAAAGGCCCAGATGCATATTATTACAGCAATTCAGTTGTTGAGGTGAGAGAATATGAGAAGGAAGGTGCGGCACCACTAAATCTATGGCTGGGCACTGCTGAAAACAAACAAAGAGTTCACGGTGGCCAGATAGGGCTCTTTTCTAGTGACTGTCTCTGGGGACTCAAACAGAATCCATTGGTTTGTTTGTTTCTCTGCTTCACTTGTGTAGGGTACCTGTCCCCGCCCCTTCGGCTAGTAGATTGTCTGTGTATTTGGATCTCAAGTGAGTCTCCTGTAAGGGAGCGCATGAGCACATAGTTGGTCTTGAGTTTTCATTCCTTCTTCTAACCCTGTGTCTTTTGATTGGAGCTCTCAAAGCCTGTCCTTTTATTCTGATAATTGAGAGGTGCTCTATTACTTCACATTGAAATTTTTTTGTTATCATTATGTTTACTAGGCAACCCCCTCCAACAATTACCCACAAAAAACCCTATTACAGTCGCATTCCTTCAGCATGGTTGGATGCCTCAGACCCCTTCACGATGTAACCCCCACACACCCCGTTACAGTCGCTGTTCATCAGCGTGTAGTAGTTGAATGCTGTAGACTCACTACTTGTTTTCTCAGTGTTGTACACTCCTCCCCAAGACTGCAAACCCCACACATTATATATGCTCATCCTAATGCCCTCTTCCTTTTTCCCCGCCCTTATCCCTCCCTTCTCCCCCACCATGCCCTGTCTCTTTCCCTTTTTTAAATGTTAGTCCACTCTCGGGTTCTGTGAGTCTGCTGCTGTTTTTTTCCAACAGCTTTTCTTTGTTGTTATACTCCACACATGAGTGAAATCATTTGTTACTTTTCTTTCTCTGACTGGCTTTTTTCACTTAGTATAACACCATCAAGCTCCATCCACGTCATTGCAAATATTAGGATTATATTCTTCTTATGGCTGCTTACTGAACTTTTTAAACTGGATTTCATTCTTCTTCTTTGTATGTAGTTTCGCTATGTGCTTCCACCATTACTCTCCTGGTTTATGAGCAATAGCTTTTATTGATTGATATGTACCTATATCTATCTCTCGATATCTCTCTCAATCTATCTGTCATCTATGTGTCTTCTATTATCTTTCTATCTATCTATCAATCAATCATCTTTTTGTCTGAACTTCTGTCCTTATGTACAGAACAGTTAACAACATAGCCTCTGTCACTTCCCTACTTTATGATTCAAAAAATCTTGCAAGGTAACTAGGACGTAGGGAGAGCACTGGGTTCACCAAGACACTTGCAGGTCGAGTCAGTCACGTGTGCCTACAAAACCAGGAAACGCTGGTGCAGGGACTTGTACCCGTATCTCTGTCCTCTGTCCTCTTTTACCTCCTTCTCGCTTGCTGACTGTATTTAGCCACATTCATTTACTAAGTGCTCCCGGAAGACCACAAGAATCCTTCCTCTGGGCCTGTTATAGACAGAAAAGTAAACTTGGTTCTTTGCTCACCACCATGTTTGAGGGACATCTGCATGATAACCGCTGATGGGAGGAGGAACCAGTAAGAAGGAAGAAAAATTTCTAGACAGGAGTAATTGGGAGAAAAGAGTGTGTTGTGGAGTGACGTGTTTATTTGAGTGTCCAAACTACTCTCTTTACATTGTTATTAGTTCTTTTCATTGGTGAACATCATAAAACGCACTGATTTCAAAAGCCCAGACCCATATTTTTATAGCAATTCGGTTGCTCAGGTGAGAAAAAATGAGAAGGACGTTGCTGTACCACTAAATCTACGGCTGGGCACTGCTGAAACCAAACAAAAAGTGTTCACGGTGGCGAGATAGGGCTATTTTCAACTGACTGTTTCTGGGGACTCAAACCGAATCCATTTGTTTGTTTGTTTGCTTCCCAGTTTCACTTTTGTAGGGTACCTGCCCCGCCCCTTCAGCTTGTAGTTTGTCTGTGTCCTTCTATCTCAAGTGAGTCTCCAGTAAGGGAGCACGTAGGTGGTCTTGAGATTTCATCCCTTCTTCTAACCCTGTGTCTTTTAATTGGAGCACTCAAAGCCTGTCCTTTTATTCTGATAATTGAGAGCTGTGCTCTTACTGCACTTTGAAATTTTTTTATCATTAATATACAATCACATGAGGAACATTATGCTTACTAGGCTACCCCGTTCACCAAATCCCCACCAAAACACCGTTACAGTCGCAGTCCATCAGCATGGTTGGATGCTGTAGACCCCTTCACCATGTCCCTATCAAACACCGCGTTACAGACGCTGTCCATCCGCGTGAAGTAAGATGCTGTAGAATCACTACTTCTCTTCTCTGTGTTGTACTGCCCTCCCCGTGCTCCCCCCACCCCACACATTAAACGTGCTATTGCTTATTCCCCCTTTCTTTCTCCCCCCATTATAACTCCCTTCCCACAAACGCTGCCCACTCCCTTTCCCTTTGGTATCTCTTTGTCCACTCTCGGGTTCTGTGAGTCTGCTGCTGTATTTTTCCTTCAGTTTTTATTTGTTGATATACTCCACAAATGAGTGAAATCATTTGGTACTTGCCTTTCTCTTCCTGGCCTATTTCACTGGGCATAATACCGTCTAGTTCCATCCACGTTGTTCCAAAAGGTAGGATTTGTTTTCTTCTTAAGCCTGCTTAGTGCACTTTTTAAACCGGATTTCTGTCTTCTCTTTGGCCTGTATATTCGCTACGTGCTTTCACCATTGCTCTCCTGGTTATGAGCAATAGCTTTGTGTTAATCGGTATGTATCTGTATCTATCTTTCTAACTTTCTATCTATCTATCTATCTATCTATCTATCTATCTATCTATCATCTATCTATGAATCTATCTGTCTATCTATCTATCTATCAATCAATCAAGCATATTTTGTATTTCCCATCCGTCCTTGTGTGCAGAACAGTTAAAAACATAGAGTATGCCACTGGCCTACATTATGCTTCCAAAAATCTTGCAAGGTAACTAGGCAGTAGGGAAAGCACTGGATTCACCGAGACACTTGCAGGTCGAATCATCCATGTGTACCTACAAAACCAGGAAATGGTGGTGCAGGGACTTGAACGCGTGTCTCTCTCCTCTGTCCTCTTTTATATCCTTCTCACTTGCTGACTGTATTTAGACACATTTATTGACTAAGTGCTTCCGGAAGACCTCAAGAATCCTTCCTCTGGACCTGTTGTAGACAGGGAAGTAAACTTGGTGCTTTGCTCACCACTATGTTTCTTGGACATCGGCGTGATCACCGCTGAAAGGAGGGTGGGACAAATGAAAAGGAACACCAATTTATAGACATGAGCAGTTGGGAGCAAAGAGTGTGTTGTGGAGTGACGTGTTTATTTGAGTGTCCAAACTTCCCTCTTTATCTGGTTATTACTTCTTTACATTCGTGAACATCTTAAAACCCACTGATTTTAAAGGCTCACTCACACATTATTACAGCAATTCAGTTGTTGAGGTGAGAGAAAATGAGAAGTACGCTGCTGCACCACTAAATCTATGGCTGGGCTCTGCTGAAACCAAACAAAAAGTATTCACGGTGACCAGATAGGGCTATTTTCTAGTGACTGTCTGTGGGTACTCAAGCAGAATCCATTTGTTTGATTGTTTTGTTTTTCAGTTTCAATTGTGTAGGGTTCCTGTCCCCACCCATTTGGATTGTAGTTTGTCTGTGTCCTTGGATCTCAAGTGAGTCTCCTGTTAGGGAGCCCCTAGGTGGCCTTGAGATTTCATCCCTTCTTTTAACCCTGTGTCTTTTGTTTGTAGCACTCAAAGCCTGTCCTTTTATTCTTATGGTTCTGAGCTTTGCCCTTATTGCCCATTAAAAATTATTTTGTTACCATTAATCTACAATCACGTAAAGAACATTATGTTTACTAGGCTCCCCACTTCAACAAGTCCCCCACAACAACCTCTTACAGTTGCTGTCCATCAGCGTAGTTGGATGCTTTAGACCATGTCACCATGACCCACACGACACCTCATTACAGTCGCTGTCCATCAGCACGTAGTAAGATGCTGCAGAATCTCTACTTGCCTTCTCTGTGTTGTAGAGCCGTCTACATGCCACCCGACCCCACGCATTATGCATGCTAATCCTAATGCCCCCTTTCTTTCTCCCCGCCCTTATCCCTCCCTTCCCACCCATCCTGCCCAGTCCCTTTCCCTTTGGTAACTGTTAGACCACTCTCGGGTTCTGTGAGTCTGCTACTTTTTTTTTTCTTCAGTTTTACTTTGTTGTTTTACTCCACACATGAGTGAAATCACTTTTTACTTGTCTTTCTCCGCCTGGCCTATTTCACTGAGCATACTACTGTCTAGCGAAATCCACGTCATTGCAAATCATATAATTTGTTTCCTTCTTACGGCTGCTTACTTCACTTTTTAAACAGGATTTCATTCTTCCTTTTTGTTTGTAGTTTCGCCTTGTACTTTCACCATTGATCTCCTGGTTATGAGCAATAGCTATCTGTTAATCGATATGTATCTTTATTTATCTATCTGTCTGTCTGTCTGTCAATCTATCCTGACTTCATATCTATCTATTTATCTATCTATCTCTCTATTTTCCTATCATCTATCTATGATGTCTAACATCTATCAATCTATGTACCTATCCATTTATAATCTATCTATCTATGAATCAATCATCTTTTTGTCTGCCCATCTATCCTTATGTACAGAACAGTTGACAACATAGCCTATGTCACTTCCCTACATTATGCTTCCAAAAATCTTGCAATGTAACTAGGCCATAGCTGGAACACAGGGTTCACCGAGACACTTGCAGGTCGATTCAGCCGCGTGTGCTTACAAAACCAGTAAATTGTGCTGCAGGGACTTATACCCGTATATCTGTCCTCTGTCCTCTGTCCTCTTTAACCTCCTTCTCGCTTGCTGACTCTATTTAGCCACATTCACTGAATAAGTGCTCCCTGAAGACCACAAGTATCCTTCCTCAGGGCCTGTTGTTGACAGAAAAGTGTACTTGGTTATTTGCACACCACCATGTTTGAGGGACATCGGCGTGATCACCCACTGATAGGAGGATGGACTAATAAAAAGGAACACCTGTTTCTAGACAGGAGCAGTTGGGAACAAAGAGTGTGTTGTGGAGTGTCGTGTTTATTTGAGTGTCCAAACTTCCCTCTTTATGTGGTTATTACTTCTTTACATTCATGAACGTCATAAAACCCACTGATTTCAAAGGCCCAGATGCATATTATTACAGCAATTCAGTTGTTGAGGTGAGAGAATATGAGAAGGAAGGTGCGGCACCACTAAATCTATGGCTGGGCACTGCTGAAAACAAACAAAGAGTTCACGGTGGCCAGATAGGGCTCTTTTCTAGTGACTGTCTCTGGGGACTCAAACAGAATCCATTGGTTTGTTTGTTTCTCTGCTTCACTTGTGTAGGGTACCTGTCCCCGCCCCTTCGGCTAGTAGATTGTCTGTGTATTTGGATCTCAAGTGAGTCTCCTGTAAGGGAGCGCATGAGCACATAGTTGGTCTTGAGTTTTCATTCCTTCTTCTAACCCTGTGTCTTTTGATTGGAGCTCTCAAAGCCTGTCCTTTTATTCTGATAATTGAGAGGTGCTCTATTACTTCACATTGAAATTTTTTTGTTATCATTATGTTTACTAGGCAACCCCCTCCAACAATTACCCACAAAAAACCCTATTACAGTCGCATTCCTTCAGCATGGTTGGATGCCTCAGACCCCTTCACGATGTAACCCCCACACACCCCGTTACAGTCGCTGTTCATCAGCGTGTAGTAGTTGAATGCTGTAGACTCACTACTTGTTTTCTCAGTGTTGTACACTCCTCCCCAAGACTGCAAACCCCACACATTATATATGCTCATCCTAATGCCCTCTTCCTTTTTCCCCACCCTTATCCCTCCCTTCTCCCCAACCATGCCCTGTCTCTTTCCCTTTTTTAAATGTTAGTCCACTCTCGGGTTCTGTGAGTCTGCTGCTGTTTTTTTCCAACAGCTTTTCTTTGTTGTTATACTCCACACATGAGTGAAATCATTTGTTACTTTTCTTTCTCTGACTGGCTTTTTTCACTTAGTATAACACCATCAAGCTCCATCCACGTCATTGCAAATATTAGGATTATATTCTTCTTATGGCTGCTTACTGAACTTTTTAAACTGGATTTCATTCTTCTTCTTTGTATGTAGTTTCGCTATGTGCTTCCACCATTACTCTCCTGGTTTATGAGCAATAGCTTTTATTGATTGATATGTACCTATATCTATCTCTCGATATCTCTCTCAATCTATCTGTCATCTATGTGTCTTCTATTATCTTTCTATCTATCTATCAATCAATCATCTTTTTGTCTGAACTTCTGTCCTTATGTACAGAACAGTTAACAACATAGCCTCTGTCACTTCCCTACTTTATGATTCAAAAAATCTTGCAAGGTAACTAGGACGTAGGGAGAGCACTGGGTTCACCAAGACACTTGCAGGTCGAGTCAGTCACGTGTGCCTACAAAACCAGGAAACGCTGGTGCAGGGACTTGTACCCGTATCTCTGTCCTCTGTCCTCTTTTACCTCCTTCTCGCTTGCTGACTGTATTTAGCCACATTCATTTACTAAGTGCTCCCGGAAGACCACAAGAATCCTTCCTCTGGGCCTGTTATAGACAGAAAAGTAAACTTGGTTCTTTGCTCACCACCATGTTTGAGGGACATCTGCATGATAACCGCTGATGGGAGGAGGAACCAGTAAGAAGGAAGAAAAATTTCTAGACAGGAGTAATTGGGAGAAAAGAGTGTGTTGTGGAGTGACGTGTTTATTTGAGTGTCCAAACTACTCTCTTTACATTGTTATTAGTTCTTTTCATTGGTGAACATCATAAAACGCACTGACTTCAAAAGCCCAGACCCATATTTTTATAGCAATTCGGTTGCTCAGGTGAGAAAAAATGAGAAGGACGTTGCTGTACCACTAAATCTACGGCTGGGCACTGCTGAAACCAAACAAAAAGTGTTCACGGTGGCGAGATAGGGCTATTTGCAACTGACTGTTTCTGGGGACTCAAACCGAATCCATTTGTTTGTTTGTTTGTTTGCTTCCCAGTTTCACTTTTGTAGGGTACCTGCCCCGCCCCTTCAGCTTGTAGTTTGTCTGTGTCCTTCTATCTCAAGTGAGTCTCCAGTAAGGGAGCACGTAGGTGGTCTTGAGATTTCATCCCTTCTTCTAACCCTGTGTCTTTTAATTGGAGCACTCAAAGCCTGTCCTTTTATTCTGATAATTGAGAGCTGTGCTCTTACTGCACTTTGAAATTTTTTTTATCATTAATATACAATCACATGAGGAACATTATGCTTACTAGGCTACCCCGTTCACCAAATCCCCACCAAAACACCGTTACAGTCGCAGTCCATCAGCATGGTTGGATGCTGTAGACCCCTTCACCATGTCCCTATCAAACACCGCGTTACAGACGCTGTCCATCCGCGTGAAGTAAGATGCTGTAGAATCACTACTTCTCTTCTCTGTGTTGTACTGCCCTCCCCGTGCTCCCCCCACCCCACACATTAAACGTGCTATTGCTTATTCCCCCTTTCTTTCTCCCCCCATTATAACTCCCTTCCCACAAACGCTGCCCACTCCCTTTCCCTTTGGTATCTCTTTGTCCACTCTCGGGTTCTGTGAGTCTGCTGCTGTATTTTTCCTTCAGTTTTTATTTGTTGATATACTCCACAAATGAGTGAAATCATTTGGTACTTGCCTTTCTCTTCCTGGCCTATTTCACTGGGCATAATACCGTCTAGTTCCATCCACGTTGTTCCAAAAGGTAGGATTTGTTTTCTTCTTAAGCCTGCTTAGTGCACTTTTTAAACCGGATTTCTGTCTTCTCTTTGGCCTGTATATTCGCTACGTGCTTTCACCATTGCTCTCCTGGTTATGAGCAATAGCTTTGTGTTAATCGGTATGTATCTGTATCTATCTTTCTAACTTTCTATCTATCTATCTATCTATCTATCTATCTATCTATCTATCTATCTATCTATCTATCATCTATCTATGAATCTATCTGTCTATCTATCTATCTATCAATCAATCAAGCATATTTTGTATTTCCCATCCGTCCTTGTGTGCAGAAAAGTTAAAAACATAGAGTATGCCACTGGCCTACATTATGCTTCCAAAAATCTTGCAAGGTAACTAGGCAGTAGGGAAAGCACTGGATTCACCGAGACACTTGCAGGTCGAATCATCCGTGTGTACCTACAAAACCAGGAAATGGTGGTGCAGGGACTTGAACGCGTGTCTCTCTCCTCTGTCCTCTTTTATATCCTTCTCACTTGCTGACTGTATTTAGACACATTTATTGACTAAGTGCTTCCGGAAGACCTCAAGAATCCTTCCTCTGGACCTGTTGTAGACAGGGAAGTAAACTTGGTGCTTTGCTCACCACTATGTTTCTTGGACATCGGCGTGATCACCGCTGAAAGGAGGGTGGGACAAATGAAAAGGAACACCAATTTATAGACATGAGCAGTTGGGAGCAAAGAGTGTGTTGTGGAGTGATGTGTTTATTTGAGTGTCCAAACTTCCCTCTTTATCTGGTTATTACTTCTTTACATTCGTGAACATCTTAAAACCCACTGATTTTAAAGGCTCACTCACACATTATTACAGCAATTCAGTTGTTGAGGTGAGAGAAAATGAGAAGTACGCTGCTGCACCACTAAATCTATGGCTGGGCTCTGCTGTAACCAAACAAAAAGTATTCACGGTGACCAGATAGGGCTATTTTCTAGTGACTGTCTGTGGGTACTCAAGCAGAATCCATTTGTTTGATTGTTTTGTTTTTCAGTTTCAATTGTGTAGGGTTCCTGTCCCCACCCATTTGGATTGTAGTTTGTCTGTGTCCTTGGATCTCAAGTGAGTCTCCTGTTAGGGAGCCCCTAGGTGGCCTTGAGATTTCATCCCTTCTTTTAACCCTGTGTCTTTTGTTTGTAGCACTCAAAGCCTGTCCTTTTATTCTTATGGTTCTGAGCTTTGCCCTTATTGCCCATTAAAAATTATTTTGTTACCATTAATCTACAATCACGTAAAGAACATTATGTTTACTACGCTCCCCACTTCAACAAGTCCCCCACAACAACCTCTTACAGTTGCTGTCCATCAGCGTAGTTGGATGCTTTAGACCATGTCACCATGACCCACACGACACCCCATTACAGTCGCTGTCCATCAGCACGTAGTAAGATGCTGCAGAATCTCTACTTGCCTTCTCTGTGTTGTAGAGCCGTCTACATGCCACCCGACCCCACGCATTATGCATGCTAATCCTAATGCCCCCTTTCTTTCTCCCCGCCCTTATCCCTCCCTTCCCACCCATCCTGCCCAGTCCCTTTCCCTTTGGTAACTGTTAGACCACTCTCGGGTTCTGTGAGTCTGCTACTTTTTTTTTTCTTCAGTTTTACTTTGTTGTTTTACTCCACACATGAGTGAAATCACTTTTTACTTGTCTTTCTCCGCCTGGCCTATTTCACTGAGCATACTACTGTCTAGCGAAATCCACGTCATTGCAAATCATATAATTTGTTTCCTTCTTACGGCTGCTTACTTCACTTTTTAAACAGGATTTCATTCTTCCTTTTTGTTTGTAGTTTCGCCTTGTACTTTCACCATTGATCTCCTGGTTATGAGCAATAGCTATCTGTTAATCGATATGTATCTTTATTTATCTATCTGTCTGTCTGTCTGTCAATCTATCCTGACTTCATATCTATCTATTTATCTATCTATCTCTCTATTTTCCTATCATCTATCTATGATGTCTAACATCTATCAATCTATGTACCTATCCATTTATAATCTATCTATCTATGAATCAATCATCTTTTTGTCTGCCCATCTATCCTTATGTACAGAACAGTTGACAACATAGCCTATGTCACTTCCCTACATTATGCTTCCAAAAATCTTGCAATGTAACTAGGCCATAGCTGGAACACAGGGTTCACCGAGACACTTGCAGGTCGATTCAGCCGCGTGTGCTTACAAAACCAGTAAATTGTGCTGCAGGGACTTATACCCGTATATCTGTCCTCTGTCCTCTGTCCTCTTTAACCTCCTTCTCGCTTGCTGACTCTATTTAGCCACATTCACTGAATAAGTGCTCCCTGAAGACCACAAGTATCCTTCCTCAGGGCCTGTTGTTGACAGAAAAGTGTACTTGGTTATTTGCACACCACCATGTTTGAGGGACATCGGCGTGATCACCCACTGATAGGAGGATGGACTAATAAAAAGGAACACCTGTTTCTAGACAGGAGCAGTTGGGAACAAAGAGTGTGTTGTGGAGTGTCGTGTTTATTTGAGTGTCCAAACTTCCCTCTTTATGTGGTTATTACTTCTTTACATTCATGAACGTCATAAAACCCACTGATTTCAAAGGCCCAGATGCATATTATTACAGCAATTCAGTTGTTGAGGTGAGAGAATATGAGAAGGAAGGTGCGGCACCACTAAATCTATGGCTGGGCACTGCTGAAAACAAACAAAGAGTTCACGGTGGCCAGATAGGGCTCTTTTCTAGTGACTGTCTCTGGGGACTCCAACAGAATCCATTGGTTTGTTTGTTTCTCTGCTTCACTTGTGTAGGGTACCTGTCCCCGCCCCTTCGGCTAGTAGATTGTCTGTGTATTTGGATCTCAAGTGAGTCTCCTGTAAGGGAGCGCATGAGCACATAGTTGGTCTTGAGTTTTCATTCCTTCTTCTAACCCTGTGTCTTTTGATTGGAGCTCTCAAAGCCTGTCCTTTTATTCTGATAATTGGGAGGTGCTCTATTACTTCACATTGAAATTTTTTTGTTATCATTATGTTTACTAGGCAACCCCCTCCAACAATTACCCACAAAAAACCCTATTACAGTCGCATTCCTTCAGCATGGTTGGATGCCTCAGACCCCTTCACGATGTAACCCCCACACACCCCGTTACAGTCGCTGTTCATCAGCGTGTAGTAGTTGAATGCTGTAGACTCACTACTTGTTTTCTCAGTGTTGTACACTCCTCCCCAAGACTGCAAACCCCACACATTATATATGCTCATCCTAATGCCCTCTTCCTTTTTCCCCGCCCTTATCCCTCCCTTCTCCCCCACCATGCCCTGTCTCTTTCCCTTTTTTAAATGTTAGTCCACTCTCGGGTTCTGTGAGTCTGCTGCTGTTTTTTTCCAACAGCTTTTCTTTGTTGTTATACTCCACACATGAGTGAAATCATTTGTTACTTTTCTTTCTCTGACTGGCTTTTTTCACTTAGTATAATACCATCAAGCTCCATCCACGTCATTGCAAATATTAGGATTATATTCTTCTTATGGCTGCTTACTGAACTTTTTAAACTGGATTTCATTCTTCTTCTTTGTATGTAGTTTCGCTATGTGCTTCCACCATTACTCTCCTGGTTTATGAGCAATAGCTTTTATTGATTGATATGTACCTATATCTATCTCTCGATATCTCTCTCAATCTATCTGTCATCTATGTGTCTTCCATTATCTTTCTATCTATCTATCAATCAATCATCTTTTTGTCTGAACTTCTGTCCTTATGTACAGAACAGTTAACAACATAGCCTCTGTCACTTCCCTACTTTATGATTCAAAAAATCTTGCAAGGTAATAGGACGTAGGGAGAGCACTGGGTTCACCAAGACACTTGCAGGTCGAGTCAGTCACGTGTGCCTACAAAACCAGGAAACGCTGGTGCAGGGACTTGTACCCGTATCTCTGTCCTCTGTCCTCTTTTACCTCCTTCTCGCTTGCTGACTGTATTTAGCCACATTCATTTACTAAGTGCTCCCGGAAGACCACAAGAATCCTTCCTCTGGGCCTGTTATAGACAGAAAAGTAAACTTGGTTCTTTGCTCACCACCATGTTTGAGGGACATCTGCATGATAACCGCTGATGGGAGGAGGAACCAGTAAGAAGGAAGAAAAATTTCTAGACAGGAGTAATTGGGAGAAAAGAGTGTGTTGTGGAGTGACGTGTTTATTTGAGTGTCCAAACTACTCTCTTTACATTGTTATTAGTTCTTTTCATTGGTGAACATCATAAAACGCACTGATTTCAAAAGCCCAGACCCATATTTTTATAGCAATTCGGTTGCTCAGGTGAGAAAAAATGAGAAGGACGTTGCTGTACCACTAAATCTACGGCTGGGCACTGCTGAAACCAAACAAAAAGTGTTCACGGTGGCGAGATAGGGCTATTTTCAACTGACTGTTTCTGGGGACTCAAACCGAATCCATTTGTTTGTTTGTTTGTTTGCTTCCCAGTTTCACTTTTGTAGGGTACCTGCCCCGCCCCTTCAGCTTGTAGTTTGTCTGTGTCCTTCTATCTCAAGTGAGTCTCCAGTAAGGGAGCACGTAGGTGGTCTTGAGATTTCATCCCTTCTTCTAACCCTGTGTCTTTTAATTGGAGCACTCAAAGCCTGTCCTTTTATTCTGATAATTGAGAGCTGTGCTCTTACTGCACTTTGAAATTTTTTTTATCATTAATATACAATCACATGAGGAACATTATGCTTACTAGGCTACCCCGTTCACCAAATCCCCACCAAAACACCGTTACAGTCGCAGTCCATCAGCATGGTTGGATGCTGTAGACCCCTTCAGCATGTCCCTATCAAACACCGCGTTACAGACGCTGTCCATCCGCGTGAAGTAAGATGCTGTAGAATCACTACTTCTCTTCTCTGTGTTGTACTGCCCTCCCCGTGCTCCCCCCACCCCACACATTAAACGTGCTATTGCTTATTCCCCCTTTCTTTCTCCCCCCATTATAACTCCCTTCCCACAAACGCTGCCCACTCCCTTTCCCTTTGGTATCTCTTTGTCCACTCTCGGGTTCTGTGAGTCTGCTGCTGTATTTTTCCTTCAGTTTTTATTTGTTGATATACTCCACAAATGAGTGAAATCATTTGGTACTTGCCTTTCTCTTCCTGGCCTATTTCACTGGGCATAATACCGTCTAGTTCCATCCACGTTGTTCCAAAAGGTAGGATTTGTTTTCTTCTTAAGCCTGCTTAGTGCACTTTTTAAACCGGATTTCTGTCTTCTCTTTGGCCTGTATATTCGCTACGTGCTTTCACCATTGCTCTCCTGGTTATGAGCAATAGCTTTGTGTTAATCGGTATGTATCTGTATCTATCTTTCTAACTTTCTATCTATCTATCTATCTATCTATCTATCTATCTATCTATCTATCTATCATCTATCTATGAATCTATCTGTCTATCTATCTATCTATCAATCAATCAAGCATATTTTGTATTTCCCATCCGTCCTTGTGTGCAGAACAGTTAAAAACATAGAGTATGCCACTGGCCTACATTATGCTTCCAAAAATCTTGCAAGGTAACTAGGCAGTAGGGAAAGCACTGGATTCACCGAGACACTTGCAGGTCGAATCATCCGTGTGTACCTACAAAACCAGGAAATGGTGGTGCAGGGACTTGAACGCGTGTCTCTCTCCTCTGTCCTCTTTTATATCCTTCTCACTTGCTGACTGTATTTAGACACATTTATTGACTAAGTGCTTCCGGAAGACCTCAAGAATCCTTCCTCTGGACCTGTTGTAGACAGGGAAGTAAACTTGGTGCTTTGCTCACCACTATGTTTCTTGGACATCGGCGTGATCACCGCTGAAAGGAGGGTGGGACAAATGAAAAGGAACACCAATTTATAGACATGAGCAGTTGGGAGCAAAGAGTGTGTTGTGGAGTGACGTGTTTATTTGAGTGTCCAAACTTCCCTCTTTATCTGGTTATTACTTCTTTACATTCGTGAACATCTTAAAACCCACTGATTTTAAAGGCTCACTCACACATTATTACAGCAATTCAGTTGTTGAGGTGAGAGAAAATGAGAAGTACGCTGCTGCACCACTAAATCTATGGCTGGGCTCTGCTGAAACCAAACAAAAAGTATTCACGGTGACCAGATAGGGCTATTTTCTAGTGACTGTCTGTGGGTACTCAAGCAGAATCCATTTGTTTGATTGTTTTGTTTTTCAGTTTCAATTGTGTAGGGTTCCTGTCCCCACCCATTTGGATTGTAGTTTGTCTGTGTCCTTGGATCTCAAGTGAGTCTCCTGTTAGGGAGCCCCTAGGTGGCCTTGAGATTTCATCCCTTCTTTTAACCCTGTGTCTTTTGTTTGTAGCACTCAAAGCCTGTCCTTTTATTCTTATGGTTCTGAGCTTTGCCCTTATTGCCCATTAAAAATTATTTTGTTACCATTAATCTACAATCACGTAAAGAACATTATGTTTACTACGCTCCCCACTTCAACAAGTCCCCCACAACAACCTCTTACAGTTGCTGTCCATCAGCGTAGTTGGATGCTTTAGACCATGTCACCATGACCCACACGACACCCCATTACAGTCGCTGTCCATCAGCACGTAGTAAGATGCTGCAGAATCTCTACTTGCCTTCTCTGTGTTGTAGAGCCGTCTACATGCCACCCGACCCCACGCATTATGCATGCTAATCCTAATGCCCCCTTTCTTTCTCCCCGCCCTTATCCCTCCCTTCCCACCCATCCTGCCCAGTCCCTTTCCCTTTGGTAACTGTTAGACCACTCTCGGGTTCTGTGAGTCTGCTACTTTTTTTTTTCTTCAGTTTTACTTTGTTGTTTTACTCCACACATGAGTGAAATCACTTTTTACTTGTCTTTCTCCGCCTGGCCTATTTCACTGAGCATACTACTGTCTAGCGAAATCCACGTCATTGCAAATCATATAATTTGTTTCCTTCTTACGGCTGCTTACTTCACTTTTTAAACAGGATTTCATTCTTCCTTTTTGTTTGTAGTTTCGCCTTGTACTTTCACCATTGATCTCCTGGTTATGAGCAATAGCTATCTGTTAATCGATATGTATCTTTATTTATCTATCTGTCTGTCTGTCTGTCAATCTATCCTGACTTCATATCTATCTATTTATCTATCTATCTCTCTATTTTCCTATCATCTATCTATGATGTCTAACATCTATCAATCTATGTACCTATCCATTTATAATCTATCTATCTATGAATCAATCATCTTTTTGTCTGTCCATCTATCCTTATGTACAGAACAGTTGACAACATAGCCTATGTCACTTCCCTACATTATGCTTCCAAAAATCTTGCAATGTAACTAGGCCATAGCTGGAACACAGGGTTCACCGAGACACTTGCAGGTCGATTCAGCCGCGTGTGCTTACAAAACCAGTAAATTGTGCTGCAGGGACTTATACCCGTATATCTGTCCTCTGTCCTCTGTCCTCTTTAACCTCCTTCTCGCTTGCTGACTCTATTTAGCCACATTCACTGAATAAGTGCTCCCTGAAGACCACAAGTATCCTTCCTCAGGGCCTGTTGTTGACAGAAAAGTGTACTTGGTTATTTGCACACCACCATGTTTGAGGGACATCGGCGTGATCACCCACTGATAGGAGGATGGACTAATAAAAAGGAACACCTGTTTCTAGACAGGAGCAGTTGGGAACAAAGAGTGTGTTGTGGAGTGTCGTGTTTATTTGAGTGTCCAAACTTCCCTCTTTATGTGGTTATTACTTCTTTACATTCATGAACGTCATAAAACCCACTGATTTCAAAGGCCCAGATGCATATTATTACAGCAATTCAGTTGTTGAGGTGAGAGAATATGAGAAGGAAGGTGCGGCACCACTAAATCTATGGCTGGGCACTGCTGAAAACAAACAAAGAGTTCACGGTGGCCAGATAGGGCTCTTTTCTAGTGACTGTCTCTGGGGACTCCAACAGAATCCATTGGTTTGTTTGTTTCTCTGCTTCACTTGTGTAGGGTACCTGTCCCCGCCCCTTCGGCTAGTAGATTGTCTGTGTATTTGGATCTCAAGTGAGTCTCCTGTAAGGGAGCGCATGAGCACATAGTTGGTCTTGAGTTTTCATTCCTTCTTCTAACCCTGTGTCTTTTGATTGGAGCTCTCAAAGCCTGTCCTTTTATTCTGATAATTGGGAGGTGCTCTATTACTTCACATTGAAATTTTTTTGTTATCATTATGTTTACTAGGCAACCCCCTCCAACAATTACCCACAAAAAACCCTATTACAGTCGCATTCCTTCAGCATGGTTGGATGCCTCAGACCCCTTCACGATGTAACCCCCACACACCCCGTTACAGTCGCTGTTCATCAGCGTGTAGTAGTTGAATGCTGTAGACTCACTACTTGTTTTCTCAGTGTTGTACACTCCTCCCCAAGACTGCAAACCCCACACATTATATATGCTCATCCTAATGCCCTCTTCCTTTTTCCCCGCCCTTATCCCTCCCTTCTCCCCCACCATGCCCTGTCTCTTTCCCTTTTTTAAATGTTAGTCCACTCTCGGGTTCTGTGAGTCTGCTGCTGTTTTTTTCCAACAGCTTTTCTTTGTTGTTATACTCCACACATGAGTGAAATCATTTGTTACTTTTCTTTCTCTGACTGGCTTTTTTCACTTAGTATAATACCATCAAGCTCCATCCACGTCATTGCAAATATTAGGATTATATTCTTCTTATGGCTGCTTACTGAACTTTTTAAACTGGATTTCATTCTTCTTCTTTGTATGTAGTTTCGCTATGTGCTTCCACCATTACTCTCCTGGTTTATGAGCAATAGCTTTTATTGATTGATATGTACCTATATCTATCTCTCGATATCTCTCTCAATCTATCTGTCATCTATGTGTCTTCCATTATCTTTCTATCTATCTATCAATCAATCATCTTTTTGTCTGAACTTCTGTCCTTATGTACAGAACAGTTAACAACATAGCCTCTGTCACTTCCCTACTTTATGATTCAAAAAATCTTGCAAGGTAACTAGGACGTAGGGAGAGCACTGGGTTCACCAAGACACTTGCAGGTCGAGTCAGTCACGTGTGCCTACAAAACCAGGAAACGCTGGTGCAGGGACTTGTACCCGTATCTCTGTCCTCTGTCCTCTTTTACCTCCTTCTCGCTTGCTGACTGTATTTAGCCACATTCATTTACTAAGTGCTCCCGGAAGACCACAAGAATCCTTCCTCTGGGCCTGTTATAGACAGAAAAGTAAACTTGGTTCTTTGCTCACCACCATGTTTGAGGGACATCTGCATGATAACCGCTGATGGGAGGAGGAACCAGTAAGAAGGAAGAAAAATTTCTAGACAGGAGTAATTGGGAGAAAAGAGTGTGTTGTGGAGTGACGTGTTTATTTGAGTGTCCAAACTACTCTCTTTACATTGTTATTAGTTCTTTTCATTGGTGAACATCATAAAACGCACTGATTTCAAAAGCCCAGACCCATATTTTTATAGCAATTCGGTTGCTCAGGTGAGAAAAAATGAGAAGGACGTTGCTGTACCACTAAATCTACGGCTGGGCACTGCTGAAACCAAACAAAAAGTGTTCACGGTGGCGAGATAGGGCTATTTTCAACTGACTGTTTCTGGGGACTCAAACCGAATCCATTTGTTTGTTTGTTTGTTTGCTTCCCAGTTTCACTTTTGTAGGGTACCTGCCCCGCCCCTTCAGCTTGTAGTTTGTCTGTGTCCTTCTATCTCAAGTGAGTCTCCAGTAAGGGAGCACGTAGGTGGTCTTGAGATTTCATCCCTTCTTCTAACCCTGTGTCTTTTAATTGGAGCACTCAAAGCCTGTCCTTTTATTCTGATAATTGAGAGCTGTGCTCTTACTGCACTTTGAAATTTTTTTTATCATTAATATACAATCACATGAGGAACATTATGCTTACTAGGCTACCCCGTTCACCAAATCCCCACCAAAACACCGTTACAGTCGCAGTCCATCAGCATGGTTGGATGCTGTAGACCCCTTCAGCATGTCCCTATCAAACACCGCGTTACAGACGCTGTCCATCCGCGTGAAGTAAGATGCTGTAGAATCACTACTTCTCTTCTCTGTGTTGTACTGCCCTCCCCGTGCTCCCCCCACCCCACACATTAAACGTGCTATTGCTTATTCCCCCTTTCTTTCTCCCCCCATTATAACTCCCTTCCCACAAACGCTGCCCACTCCCTTTCCCTTTGGTATCTCTTTGTCCACTCTCGGGTTCTGTGAGTCTGCTGCTGTATTTTTCCTTCAGTTTTTATTTGTTGATATACTCCACAAATGAGTGAAATCATTTGGTACTTGCCTTTCTCTTCCTGGCCTATTTCACTGGGCATAATACCGTCTAGTTCCATCCACGTTGTTCCAAAAGGTAGGATTTGTTTTCTTCTTAAGCCTGCTTAGTGCACTTTTTAAACCGGATTTCTGTCTTCTCTTTGGCCTGTATATTCGCTACGTGCTTTCACCATTGCTCTCCTGGTTATGAGCAATAGCTTTGTGTTAATCGGTATGTATCTGTATCTATCTTTCTAACTTTCTATCTATCTATCTATCTATCTATCTATCTATCTATCTATCTATCTATCTATCATCTATCTATGAATCTATCTGTCTATCTATCTATCTATCAATCAATCAAGCATATTTTGTATTTCCCATCCGTCCTTGTGTGCAGAACAGTTAAAAACATAGAGTATGCCACTGGCCTACATTATGCTTCCAAAAATCTTGCAAGGTAACTAGGCAGTAGGGAAAGCACTGGATTCACCGAGACACTTGCAGGTCGAATCATCCGTGTGTACCTACAAAACCAGGAAATGGTGGTGCAGGGACTTGAACGCGTGTCTCTCTCCTCTGTCCTCTTTTATATCCTTCTCACTTGCTGACTGTATTTAGACACATTTATTGACTAAGTGCTTCCGGAAGACCTCAAGAATCCTTCCTCTGGACCTGTTGTAGACAGGGAAGTAAACTTGGTGCTTTGCTCACCACTATGTTTCTTGGACATCGGCGTGATCACCGCTGAAAGGAGGGTGGGACAAATGAAAAGGAACACCAATTTATAGACATGAGCAGTTGGGAGCAAAGAGTGTGTTGTGGAGTGACGTGTTTATTTGAGTGTCCAAACTTCCCTCTTTATCTGGTTATTACTTCTTTACATTCGTGAACATCTTAAAACCCACTGATTTTAAAGGCTCACTCACACATTATTACAGCAATTCAGTTGTTGAGGTGAGAGAAAATGAGAAGTACGCTGCTGCACCACTAAATCTATGGCTGGGCTCTGCTGAAACCAAACAAAAAGTATTCACGGTGACCAGATAGGGCTATTTTCTAGTGACTGTCTGTGGGTACTCAAGCAGAATCCATTTGTTTGATTGTTTTGTTTTTCAGTTTCAATTGTGTAGGGTTCCTGTCCCCACCCATTTGGATTGTAGTTTGTCTGTGTCCTTGGATCTCAAGTGAGTCTCCTGTTAGGGAGCCCCTAGGTGGCCTTGAGATTTCATCCCTTCTTTTAACCCTGTGTCTTTTGTTTGTAGCACTCAAAGCCTGTCCTTTTATTCTTATGGTTCTGAGCTTTGCCCTTATTGCCCATTAAAAATTATTTTGTTACCATTAATCTACAATCACGTAAAGAACATTATGTTTACTAGGCTCCCCACTTCAACAAGTCCCCCACAACAACCTCTTACAGTTGCTGTCCATCAGCGTAGTTGGATGCTTTAGACCATGTCACCATGACCCACACGACACCTCATTACAGTCGCTGTCCATCAGCACGTAGTAAGATGCTGCAGAATCTCTACTTGCCTTCTCTGTGTTGTAGAGCCGTCTACATGCCACCCGACCCCACGCATTATGCATGCTAATCCTAATGCCCCCTTTCTTTCTCCCCGCCCTTATCCCTCCCTTCCCACCCATCCTGCCCAGTCCCTTTCCCTTTGGTAACTGTTAGACCACTCTCGGGTTCTGTGAGTCTGCTACTTTTTTTTTTCTTCAGTTTTACTTTGTTGTTTTACTCCACACATGAGTGAAATCACTTTTTACTTGTCTTTCTCCGCCTGGCCTATTTCACTGAGCATACTACTGTCTAGCGAAATCCACGTCATTGCAAATCATATAATTTGTTTCCTTCTTACGGCTGCTTACTTCACTTTTTAAACAGGATTTCATTCTTCCTTTTTGTTTGTAGTTTCGCCTTGTACTTTCACCATTGATCTCCTGGTTATGAGCAATAGCTATCTGTTAATCGATATGTATCTTTATTTATCTATCTGTCTGTCTGTCTGTCAATCTATCCTGACTTCATATCTATCTATTTATCTATCTATCTCTCTATTTTCCTATCATCTATCTATGATGTCTAACATCTATCAATCTATGTACCTATCCATTTATAATCTATCTATCTATGAATCAATCATCTTTTTGTCTGCCCATCTATCCTTATGTACAGAACAGTTGACAACATAGCCTATGTCACTTCCCTACATTATGCTTCCAAAAATCTTGCAATGTAACTAGGCCATAGCTGGAACACAGGGTTCACCGAGACACTTGCAGGTCGATTCAGCCGCGTGTGCTTACAAAACCAGTAAATTGTGCTGCAGGGACTTATACCCGTATATCTGTCCTCTGTCCTCTGTCCTCTTTAACCTCCTTCTCGCTTGCTGACTCTATTTAGCCACATTCACTGAATAAGTGCTCCCTGAAGACCACAAGTATCCTTCCTCAGGGCCTGTTGTTGACAGAAAAGTGTACTTGGTTATTTGCACACCACCATGTTTGAGGGACATCGGCGTGATCACCCACTGATAGGAGGATGGACTAATAAAAAGGAACACCTGTTTCTAGACAGGAGCAGTTGGGAACAAAGAGTGTGTTGTGGAGTGTCGTGTTTATTTGAGTGTCCAAACTTCCCTCTTTATGTGGTTATTACTTCTTTACATTCATGAACGTCATAAAACCCACTGATTTCAAAGGCCCAGATGCATATTATTACAGCAATTCAGTTGTTGAGGTGAGAGAATATGAGAAGGAAGGTGCGGCACCACTAAATCTATGGCTGGGCACTGCTGAAAACAAACAAAGAGTTCACGGTGGCCAGATAGGGCTCTTTTCTAGTGACTGTCTCTGGGGACTCAAACAGAATCCATTGGTTTGTTTGTTTCTCTGCTTCACTTGTGTAGGGTACCTGTCCCCGCCCCTTCGTCTAGTAGATTGTCTGTGTATTTGGATCTCAAGTGAGTCTCCTGTAAGGGAGCGCATGAGCACATAGTTGGTCTTGAGTTTTCATTCCTTCTTCTAACCCTGTGTCTTTTGATTGGAGCTCTCAAAGCCTGTCCTTTTATTCTGATAATTGAGAGGTGCTCTATTACTTCACATTGAAATTTTTTTGTTATCATTATGTTTACTAGGCAACCCCCTCCAACAATTACCCACAAAAAACCCTATTACAGTCGCATTCCTTCAGCATGGTTGGATGCCTCAGACCCCTTCACGATGTAACCCCCACACACCCCGTTACAGTCGCTGTTCATCAGCGTGTAGTAGTTGAATGCTGTAGACTCACTACTTGTTTTCTCAGTGTTGTACACTCCTCCCCAAGACTGCAAACCCCACACATTATATATGCTCATCCTAATGCCCTCTTCCTTTTTCCCCGCCCTTATCCCTCCCTTCTCCCCCACCATGCCCTGTCTCTTTCCCTTTTTTAAATGTTAGTCCACTCTCGGGTTCTGTGAGTCTGCTGCTGTTTTTTTCCAACAGCTTTTCTTTGTTGTTATACTCCGCACATGAGTGAAATCATTTGTTACTTTTCTTTCTCTGACTGGCTTTTTTCACTTAGTATAATACCATCAAGCTCCATCCACGTCATTGCAAATATTAGGATTATATTCTTCTTATGGCTGCTTACTGAACTTTTTAAACTGGATTTCATTCTTCTTCTTTGTATGTAGTTTCGCTATGTGCTTCCACCATTACTCTCCTGGTTTATGAGCAATAGCTTTTATTGATTGATATGTACCTATATCTATCTCTCGATATCTCTCTCAATCTATCTGTCATCTATGTGTCTTCTATTATCTTTCTATCTATCTATCAATCAATCATCTTTTTGTCTGAACTTCTGTCCTTATGTACAGAACAGTTAACAACATAGCCTCTGTCACTTCCCTACTTTATGATTCAAAAAATCTTGCAAGGTAACTAGGACGTAGGGAGAGCACTGGGTTCACCAAGACACTTGCAGGTCGAGTCAGTCACGTGTGCCTACAAAACCAGGAAACGCTGGTGCAGGGACTTGTACCCGTATCTCTGTCCTCTGTCCTCTTTTACCTCCTTCTCGCTTGCTGACTGTATTTAGCCACATTCATTTACTAAGTGCTCCCGGAAGACCACAAGAATCCTTCCTCTGGGCCTGTTATAGACAGAAAAGTAAACTTGGTTCTTTGCTCACCACCATGTTTGAGGGACATCTGCATGATAACCGCTGATGGGAGGAGGAACCAGTAAGAAGGAAGAAAAATTTCTAGACAGGAGTAATTGGGAGAAAAGAGTGTGTTGTGGAGTGATGTGTTTATTTGAGTGTCCAAACTACTCTCTTTACATTGTTATTAGTTCTTTTCATTGGTGAACATCATAAAACGCACTGATTTCAAAAGCCCAGACCCATATTTTTATAGCAATTCGGTTGCTCAGGTGAGAAAAAATGAGAAGGACGTTGCTGTACCACTAAATCTACGGCTGGGCACTGCTGAAACCAAACAAAAAGTGTTCACGGTGGCGAGATAGGGCTATTTTCAACTGACTGTTTCTGGGGACTCAAACCGAATCCATTTGTTTGTTTGTTTGTTTGCTTCCCAGTTTCACTTTAGTAGGGTACCTGCCCCGCCCCTTCAGCTTGTAGTTTGTCTGTGTCCTTCTATCTCAAGTGAGTCTCCAGTAAGGGAGCACGTAGGTGGTCTTGAGATTTCATCCCTTCTTCTAACCCTGTGTCTTTTAATTGGAGCACTCAAAGCCTGTCCTTTTATTCTGATAATTGAGAGCTGTGCTCTTACTGCACTTTGAAATTTTTTTTATCATTAATATACAATCACATGAGGAACATTATGCTTACTAGGCTACCCCGTTCACCAAATCCCCACCAAAACACCGTTACAGTCGCAGTCCATCAGCATGGTTGGATGCTGTAGACCCCTTCAGCATGTCCCTATCAAACACCGCGTTACAGACGCTGTCCATCCGCGTGAAGTAAGATGCTGTAGAATCACTACTTCTCTTCTCTGTGTTGTACTGCCCTCCCCGTGCTCCCCCCACCCCACACATTAAACGTGCTATTGCTTATTCCCCCTTTCTTTCTCCCCCCATTATAACTCCCTTCCCACAAACGCTGCCCACTCCCTTTCCCTTTGGTATCTCTTTGTCCACTCTCGGGTTCTGTGAGTCTGCTGCTGTATTTTTCCTTCAGTTTTTATTTGTTGATATACTCCACAAATGAGTGAAATCATTTGGTACTTGCCTTTCTCTTCCTGGCCTATTTCACTGGGCATAATACCGTCTAGTTCCATCCACGTTGTTCCAAAAGGTAGGATTTGTTTTCTTCTTAAGCCTGCTTAGTGCACTTTTTAAACCGGATTTCTGTCTTCTCTTTGGCCTGTATATTCGCTACGTGCTTTCACCATTGCTCTCCTGGTTATGAGCAATAGCTTTGTGTTAATCGGTATGTATCTGTATCTATCTTTCTAACTTTCTATCTATCTATCTATCTATCTATCTATCTATCTATCTATCTATCTATCTATCTATCTATCTATCATCTATCTATGAATCTATCTGTCTATCTATCTATCTATCAATCAATCAAGCATATTTTGTATTTCCCATCCGTCCTTGTGTGCAGAACAGTTAAAAACATAGAGTATGCCACTGGCCTACATTATGCTTCCAAAAATCTTGCAAGGTAACTAGGCAGTAGGGAAAGCACTGGATTCACCGAGACACTTGCAGGTCGAATCATCCGTGTGTACCTACAAAACCAGGAAATGGTGGTGCAGGGACTTGAACGCGTGTCTCTCTCCTCTGTCCTCTTTTATATCCTTCTCACTTGCTGACTGTATTTAGACACATTTATTGACTAAGTGCTTCCGGAAGACCTCAAGAATCCTTCCTCTGGACCTGTTGTAGACAGGGAAGTAAACTTGGTGCTTTGCTCACCACTATGTTTCTTGGACATCGGAGTGATCACCGCTGAAAGGAGGGTGGGACAAATGAAAAGGAACACCAATTTATAGACATGAGCAGTTGGGAGCAAAGAGTGTGTTGTGGAGTGACGTGTTTATTTGAGTGTCCAAACTTCCCTCTTTATCTGGTTATTACTTCTTTACATTCGTGAACATCTTAAAACCCACTGATTTTAAAGGCTCACTCACACATTATTACAGCAATTCAGTTGTTGAGGTGAGAGAAAATGAGAAGTACGCTGCTGCACCACTAAATCTATGGCTGGGCTCTGCTGAAACCAAACAAAAAGTATTCACGGTGACCAGATAGGGCTATTTTCTAGTGACTGTCTGTGGGTACTCAAGCAGAATCCATTTGTTTGATTGTTTTGTTTTTCAGTTTCAATTGTGTAGGGTTCCTGTCCCCACCCATTTGGATTGTAGTTTGTCTGTGTCCTTGGATCTCAAGTGAGTCTCCTGTTAGGGAGACCCTAGGTGGCCTTGAGATTTCATCCCTTCTTTTAACCCTGTGTCTTTTGTTTGTAGCACTCAAAGCCTGTCCTTTTATTCTTATGGTTCTGAGCTTTGCCCTTATTGCCCATTAAAAATTATTTTGTTACCATTAATCTACAATCACGTAAAGAACATTATGTTTACTAGGCTCCCCACTTCAACAAGTCCCCCACAACAACCTCTTACAGTTGCTGTCCATCAGCGTAGTTGGATGCTTTAGACCATGTCACCATGACCCACACGACACCTCATTACAGTCGCTGTCCATCAGCATGTAGTAAGATGCTGCAGAATCTCTACTTGCCTTCTCTGTGTTGTAGAGCCGTCTACATGCCACCCGACCCCACGCATTATGCATGCTAATCCTAATGCCCCCTTTCTTTCTCCCCGCCCTTATCCCTCCCTTCCCACCCATCCTGCCCAGTCCCTTTCCCTTTGGTAACTGTTAGACCACTCTCGGGTTCTGTGAGTCTGCTACTTTTTTTTTTCTTCAGTTTTACTTTGTTGTTTTACTCCACACATGAGTGAAATCACTTTTTACTTGTCTTTCTCCGCCTGGCCTATTTCACTGAGCATACTACTGTCTAGCGAAATCCACGTCATTGCAAATCATATAATTTGTTTCCTTCTTACGGCTGCTTACTTCACTTTTTAAACAGGATTTCATTCTTCCTTTTTGTTTGTAGTTTCGCCTTGTACTTTCACCGTTGATCTCCTGGTTATGAGCAATAGCTATCTGTTAATCGATATGTATCTTTATTTATCTATCTGTCTGTCTGTCTGTCAATCTATCCTGACTTCATATCTATCTATTTATCTATCTATCTCTCTATTTTCCTATCATCTATCTATGATGTCTAACATCTATCAATCTATGTACCTATCCATTTATAATCTATCTATCTATGAATCAATCATCTTTTTGTCTGCCCATCTATCCTTATGTACAGAACAGTTGACAACATAGCCTATGTCACTTCCCTACATTATGCTTCCAAAAATCTTGCAATGTAACTAGGCCATAGCTGGAACACAGGGTTCACCGAGACACTTGCAGGTCGATTCAGCCGCGTGTGCTTACAAAACCAGTAAATTGTGCTGCAGGGACTTATACCCGTATATCTGTCCTCTGTCCTCTGTCCTCTTTAACCTCCTTCTCGCTTGCTGACTCTATTTAGCCACATTCACTGAATAAGTGCTCCCTGAAGACCACAAGTATCCTTCCTCAGGGCCTGTTGTTGACAGAAAAGTGTACTTGGTTATTTGCACACCACCATGTTTGAGGGACATCGGCGTGATCACCCACTGATAGGAGGATGGACTAATAAAAAGGAACACCTGTTTCTAGACAGGAGCAGTTGGGAACAAAGAGTGTGTTGTGGAGTGTCGTGTTTATTTGAGTGTCCAAACTTCCCTCTTTATGTGGTTATTACTTCTTTACATTCATGAACGTCATAAAACCCACTGATTTCAAAGGCCCAGATGCATATTATTACAGCAATTCAGTTGTTGAGGTGAGAGAATATGAGAAGGAAGGTGCGGCACCACTAAATCTATGGCTGGGCACTGCTGAAAACAAACAAAGAGTTCACGGTGGCCAGATAGGGCTCTTTTCTAGTGACTGTCTCTGGGGACTCCAACAGAATCCATTGGTTTGTTTGTTTCTCTGCTTCACTTGTGTAGGGTACCTGTCCCCGCCCCTTCGGCTAGTAGATTGTCTGTGTATTTGGATCTCAAGTGAGTCTCCTGTAAGGGAGCGCATGAGCACATAGTTGGTCTTGAGTTTTCATTCCTTCTTCTAACCCTGTGTCTTTTGATTGGAGCTCTCAAAGCCTGTCCTTTTATTCTGATAATTGAGAGGTGCTCTATTACTTCACATTGAAATTTTTTTGTTATCATTATGTTTACTAGGCAACCCCCTCCAACAATTACCCACAAAAAACCCTATTACAGTCGCATTCCTTCAGCATGGTTGGATGCCTCAGACCCCTTCACGATGTAACCCCCACACACCCCGTTACAGTCGCTGTTCATCAGCGTGTAGTAGTTGAATGCTGTAGACTCACTACTTGTTTTCTCAGTGTTGTACACTCCTCCCCAAGACTGCAAACCCCACACATTATATATGCTCATCCTAATGCCCTCTTCCTTTTTCCCCGCCCTTATCCCTCCCTTCTCCCCCACCATGCCCTGTCTCTTTCCCTTTTTTAAATGTTAGTCCACTCTCGGGTTCTGTGAGTCTGCTGCTGTTTTTTTCCAACAGCTTTTCTTTGTTGTTATACTCCGCACATGAGTGAAATCATTTGTTACTTTTCTTTCTCTGACTGGCTTTTTTCACTTAGTATAATACCATCAAGCTCCATCCACGTCATTGCAAATATTAGGATTATATTCTTCTTATGGCTGCTTACTGAACTTTTTAAACTGGATTTCATTCTTCTTCTTTGTATGTAGTTTCGCTATGTGCTTCCACCATTACTCTCCTGGTTTATGAGCAATAGCTTTTATTGATTGATATGTACCTATATCTATCTCTCGATATCTCTCTCAATCTATCTGTCATCTATGTGTCTTCTATTATCTTTCTATCTATCTATCAATCAATCATCTTTTTGTCTGAACTTCTGTCCTTATGTACAGAACAGTTAACAACATAGCCTCTGTCACTTCCCTACTTTATGATTCAAAAAATCTTGCAAGGTAACTAGGACGTAGGGAGAGCACTGGGTTCACCAAGACACTTGCAGGTCGAGTCAGTCACGTGTGCCTACAAAACCAGGAAACGCTGGTGCAGGGACTTGTACCCGTATCTCTGTCCTCTGTCCTCTTTTACCTCCTTCTCGCTTGCTGACTGTATTTAGCCACATTCATTTACTAAGTGCTCCCGGAAGACCACAAGAATCCTTCCTCTGGGCCTGTTATAGACAGAAAAGTAAACTTGGTTCTTTGCTCACCACCATGTTTGAGGGACATCTGCATGATAACCGCTGATGGGAGGAGGAACCAGTAAGAAGGAAGAAAAATTTCTAGACAGGAGTAATTGGGAGAAAAGAGTGTGTTGTGGAGTGACGTGTTTATTTGAGTGTCCAAACTACTCTCTTTACATTGTTATTAGTTCTTTTCATTGGTGAACATCATAAAACGCACTGATTTCAAAAGCCCAGACCCATATTTTTATAGCAATTCGGTTGCTCAGGTGAGAAAAAATGAGAAGGACGTTGCTGTACCACTAAATCTACGGCTGGGCACTGCTGAAACCAAACAAAAAGTGTTCACGGTGGCGAGATAGGGCTATTTTCAACTGACTGTTTCTGGGGACTCAAACTGAATCCATTTGTTTGTTTGTTTGTTTGCTTCCCAGTTTCACTTTTGTAGGGTACCTGCCCCGCCCCTTCAGCTTGTAGTTTGTCTGTGTCCTTCTATCTCAAGTGAGTCTCCAGTAAGGGAGCACGTAGGTGGTCTTGAGATTTCATCCCTTCTTCTAACCCTGTGTCTTTTAATTGGAGCACTCAAAGCCTGTCCTTTTATTCTGATAATTGAGAGCTGTGCTCTTACTGCACTTTGAAATTTTTTTTATCATTAATATACAATCACATGAGGAACATTATGCTTACTAGGCTACCCCGTTCACCAAATCCCCACCAAAACACCGTTACAGTCGCAGTCCATCAGCATGGTTGGATGCTGTAGACCCCTTCACCATGTCCCTATCAAACACCGCGTTACAGACGCTGTCCATCCGCGTGAAGTAAGATGCTGTAGAATCACTACTTCTCTTCTCTGTGTTGTACTGCCCTCCCCGTGCTCCCCCCACCCCACACATTAAACGTGCTATTGCTTATTCCCCCTTTCTTTCTCCCCCCATTATAACTCCCTTCCCACAAACGCTGCCCACTCCCTTTCCCTTTGGTATCTCTTTGTCCACTCTCGGGTTCTGTGAGTCTGCTGCTGTATTTTTCCTTCAGTTTTTATTTGTTGATATACTCCACAAATGAGTGAAATCATTTGGTACTTGCCTTTCTCTTCCTGGCCTATTTCACTGGGCATAATACCGTCTAGTTCCATCCACGTTGTTCCAAAAGGTAGGATTTGTTTTCTTCTTAAGCCTGCTTAGTGCACTTTTTAAACCGGATTTCTGTCTTCTCTTTGGCCTGTATATTCGCTACGTGCTTTCACCATTGCTCTCCTGGTTATGAGCAATAGCTTTGTGTTAATCGGTATGTATCTGTATCTATCTTTCTAACTTTCTATCTATCTATCTATCTATCTATCTATCTATCTATCTATCTATCTATCTATCTATCTATCATCTATCTATGAATCTATCTGTCTATCTATCTATCTATCAATCAATCAAGCATATTTTGTATTTCCCATCCGTCCTTGTGTGCAGAACAGTTAAAAACATAGAGTATGCCACTGGCCTACATTATGCTTCCAAAAATCTTGCAAGGTAACTAGGCAGTAGGGAAAGCACTGGATTCACCGAGACACTTGCAGGTCGAATCATCCGTGTGTACCTACAAAACCAGGAAATGGTGGTGCAGGGACTTGAACGCGTGTCTCTCTCCTCTGTCCTCTTTTATATCCTTCTCACTTGCTGACTGTATTTAGACACATTTATTGACTAAGTGCTTCCGGAAGACCTCAAGAATCCTTCCTCTGGACCTGTTGTAGACAGGGAAGTAAACTTGGTGCTTTGCTCACCACTATGTTTCTTGGACATCGGCGTGATCACCGCTGAAAGGAGGGTGGGACAAATGAAAAGGAACACCAATTTATAGACATGAGCAGTTGGGAGCAAAGAGTGTGTTGTGGAGTGACGTGTTTATTTGAGTGTCCAAACTTCCCTCTTTATCTGGTTATTACTTCTTTACATTCGTGAACATCTTAAAACCCACTGATTTTAAAGGCTCACTCACACATTATTACAGCAATTCAGTTGTTGAGGTGAGAGAAAATGAGAAGTACGCTGCTGCACCACTAAATCTATGGCTGGGCTCTGCTGAAACCAAACAAAAAGTATTCACGGTGACCAGATAGGGCTATTTTCTAGTGACTGTCTGTGGGTACTCAAGCAGAATCCATTTGTTTGATTGTTTTGTTTTTCAGTTTCAATTGTGTAGGGTTCCTGTCCCCACCCATTTGGATTGTAGTTTGTCTGTGTCCTTGGATCTCAAGTGAGTCTCCTGTTAGGGAGCCCCTAGGTGGCCTTGAGATTTCATCCCTTCTTTTAACCCTGTGTCTTTTGTTTGTAGCACTCAAAGCCTGTCCTTTTATTCTTATGGTTCTGAGCTTTGCCCTTATTGCCCATTAAAAATTATTTTGTTACCATTAATCTACAATCACGTAAAGAACATTATGTTTACTAGGCTCCCCACTTCAACAAGTCCCCCACAACAACCTCTTACAGTTGCTGTCCATCAGCGTAGTTGGATGCTTTAGACCATGTCACCATGACCCACACGACACCTCATTACAGTCGCTGTCCATCAGCACGTAGTAAGATGCTGCAGAATCTCTACTTGCCTTCTCTGTGTTGTAGAGCCGTCTACATGCCACCCGACCCCACGCATTATGCATGCTAATCCTAATGCCCCCTTTCTTTCTCCCCGCCCTTATCCCTCCCTTCCCACCCATCCTGCCCAGTCCCTTTCCCTTTGGTAACTGTTAGACCACTCTCGGGTTCTGTGAGTCTGCTACTTTTTTTTTTCTTCAGTTTTACTTTGTTGTTTTACTCCACACATGAGTGAAATCACTTTTTACTTGTCTTTCTCCGCCTGGCCTATTTCACTGAGCATACTACTGTCTAGCGAAATCCACGTCATTGCAAATCATATAATTTGTTTCCTTCTTACGGCTGCTTACTTCACTTTTTAAACAGGATTTCATTCTTCCTTTTTGTTTGTAGTTTCGCCTTGTACTTTCACCATTGATCTCCTGGTTATGAGCAATAGCTATCTGTTAATCGATATGTATCTTTATTTATCTATCTGTCTGTCTGTCTGTCAATCTATCCTGACTTCATATCTATCTATTTATCTATCTATCTCTCTATTTTCCTATCATCTATCTATGATGTCTAACATCTATCAATCTATGTACCTATCCATTTATAATCTATCTATCTATGAATCAATCATCTTTTTGTCTGCCCATCTATCCTTATGTACAGAACAGTTGACAACATAGCCTATGTCACTTCCCTACATTATGCTTCCAAAAATCTTGCAATGTAACTAGGCCATAGCTGGAACACAGGGTTCACCGAGACACTTGCAGGTCGATTCAGCCGCGTGTGCTTACAAAACCAGTAAATTGTGCTGCAGGGACTTATACCCGTATATCTGTCCTCTGTCCTCTGTCCTCTTTAACCTCCTTCTCGCTTGCTGACTCTATTTAGCCACATTCACTGAATAAGTGCTCCCTGAAGACCACAAGTATCCTTCCTCAGGGCCTGTTGTTGACAGAAAAGTGTACTTGGTTATTTGCACACCACCATGTTTGAGGGACATCGGCGTGATCACCCACTGATAGGAGGATGGACTAATAAAAAGGAACACCTGTTTCTAGACAGGAGCAGTTGGGAACAAAGAGTGTGTTGTGGAGTGTCGTGTTTATTTGAGTGTCCAAACTTCCCTCTTTATGTGGTTATTACTTCTTTACATTCATGAACGTCATAAAACCCACTGATTTCAAAGGCCCAGATGCATATTATTACAGCAATTCAGTTGTTGAGGTGAGAGAATATGAGAAGGAAGGTGCGGCACCACTAAATCTATGGCTGGGCACTGCTGAAAACAAACAAAGAGTTCACGGTGGCCAGATAGGGCTCTTTTCTAGTGACTGTCTCTGGGGACTCAAACAGAATCCATTGGTTTGTTTGTTTCTCTGCTTCACTTGTGTAGGGTACCTGTCCCCGCCCCTTCGGCTAGTAGATTGTCTGTGTATTTGGATCTCAAGTGAGTCTCCTGTAAGGGAGCGCATGAGCACATAGTTGGTCTTGAGTTTTCATTCCTTCTTCTAACCCTGTGTCTTTTGATTGGAGCTCTCAAAGCCTGTCCTTTTATTCTGATAATTGAGAGGTGCTCTATTACTTCACATTGAAATTTTTTTGTTATCATTATGTTTACTAGGCAACCCCCTCCAACAATTACCCACAAAAAACCCTATTACAGTCGCATTCCTTCAGCATGGTTGGATGCCTCAGACCCCTTCACGATGTAACCCCCACACACCCCGTTACAGTCGCTGTTCATCAGCGTGTAGTAGTTGAATGCTGTAGACTCACTACTTGTTTTCTCAGTGTTGTACACTCCTCCCCAAGACTGCAAACCCCACACATTATATATGCTCATCCTAATGCCCTCTTCCTTTTTCCCCGCCCTTATCCCTCCCTTCTCCCCAACCATGCCCTGTCTCTTTCCCTTTTTTAAATGTTAGTCCACTCTCGGGTTCTGTGAGTCTGCTGCTGTTTTTTTCCAACAGCTTTTCT
This sequence comes from Manis pentadactyla, assembly GCF_030020395.1. NCBI lineage: Eukaryota > Metazoa > Chordata > Mammalia > Pholidota > Manidae > Manis > Manis pentadactyla. The sequence continues at coordinate 467,784 of NW_026645219.1, read as the reverse complement.
TTGTTGTTATACTCCACACATGAGTGAAATCATTTGTTACTTTTCTTTCTCTGACTGGCTTTTTTCACTTAGTATAACACCATCAAGCTCCATCCACGTCATTGCAAATATTAGGATTATATTCTTCTTATGGCTGCTTACTGAACTTTTTAAACTGGATTTCATTCTTCTTCTTTGTATGTAGTTTCGCTATGTGCTTCCACCATTACTCTCCTGGTTTATGAGCAATAGCTTTTATTGATTGATATGTACCTATATCTATCTCTCGATATCTCTCTCAATCTATCTGTCATCTATGTGTCTTCTATTATCTTTCTATCTATCTATCAATCAATCATCTTTTTGTCTGAACTTCTGTCCTTATGTACAGAACAGTTAACAACATAGCCTCTGTCACTTCCCTACTTTATGATTCAAAAAATCTTGCAAGGTAACTAGGACGTAGGGAGAGCACTGGGTTCACCAAGACACTTGCAGGTCGAGTCAGTCACGTGTGCCTACAAAACCAGGAAACGCTGGTGCAGGGACTTGTACCCGTATCTCTGTCCTCTGTCCTCTTTTACCTCCTTCTCGCTTGCTGACTGTATTTAGCCACATTCATTTACTAAGTGCTCCCGGAAGACCACAAGAATCCTTCCTCTGGGCCTGTTATAGACAGAAAAGTAAACTTGGTTCTTTGCTCACCACCATGTTTGAGGGACATCTGCATGATAACCGCTGATGGGAGGAGGAACCAGTAAGAAGGAAGAAAAATTTCTAGACAGGAGTAATTGGGAGAAAAGAGTGTGTTGTGGAGTGACGTGTTTATTTGAGTGTCCAAACTACTCTCTTTACATTGTTATTAGTTCTTTTCATTGGTGAACATCATAAAACGCACTGACTTCAAAAGCCCAGACCCATATTTTTATAGCAATTCGGTTGCTCAGGTGAGAAAAAATGAGAAGGACGTTGCTGTACCACTAAATCTACGGCTGGGCACTGCTGAAACCAAACAAAAAGTGTTCACGGTGGCGAGATAGGGCTATTTGCAACTGACTGTTTCTGGGGACTCAAACCGAATCCATTTGTTTGTTTGTTTGTTTGCTTCCCAGTTTCACTTTTGTAGGGTACCTGCCCCGCCCCTTCAGCTTGTAGTTTGTCTGTGTCCTTCTATCTCAAGTGAGTCTCCAGTAAGGGAGCACGTAGGTGGTCTTGAGATTTCATCCCTTCTTCTAACCCTGTGTCTTTTAATTGGAGCACTCAAAGCCTGTCCTTTTATTCTGATAATTGAGAGCTGTGCTCTTACTGCACTTTGAAATTTTTTTTATCATTAATATACAATCACATGAGGAACATTATGCTTACTAGGCTACCCCGTTCACCAAATCCCCACCAAAACACCGTTACAGTCGCAGTCCATCAGCATGGTTGGATGCTGTAGACCCCTTCACCATGTCCCTATCAAACACCGCGTTACAGACGCTGTCCATCCGCGTGAAGTAAGATGCTGTAGAATCACTACTTCTCTTCTCTGTGTTGTACTGCCCTCCCCGTGCTCCCCCCACCCCACACATTAAACGTGCTATTGCTTATTCCCCCTTTCTTTCTCCCCCCATTATAACTCCCTTCCCACAAACGCTGCCCACTCCCTTTCCCTTTGGTATCTCTTTGTCCACTCTCGGGTTCTGTGAGTCTGCTGCTGTATTTTTCCTTCAGTTTTTATTTGTTGATATACTCCACAAATGAGTGAAATCATTTGGTACTTGCCTTTCTCTTCCTGGCCTATTTCACTGGGCATAATACTGTCTAGTTCCATCCACGTTGTTCCAAAAGGTAGGATTTGTTTTCTTCTTAAGCCTGCTTAGTGCACTTTTTAAACCGGATTTCTGTCTTCTCTTTGGCCTGTATATTCGCTACGTGCTTTCACCATTGCTCTCCTGGTTATGAGCAATAGCTTTGTGTTAATCGGTATGTATCTGTATCTATCTTTCTAACTTTCTATCTATCTATCTATCTATCTATCTATCTATCTATCTATCTATCTATCATCTATCTATGAATCTATCTGTCTATCTATCTATCTATCAATCAATCAAGCATATTTTGTATTTCCCATCCGTCCTTGTGTGCAGAACAGTTAAAAACATAGAGTATGCCACTGGCCTACATTATGCTTCCAAAAATCTTGCAAGGTAACTAGGCAGTAGGGAAAGCACTGGATTCACCGAGACACTTGCAGGTCGAATCATCCGTGTGTACCTACAAAACCAGGAAATGGTGGTGCAGGGACTTGAACGCGTGTCTCTCTCCTCTGTCCTCTTTTATATCCTTCTCACTTGCTGACTGTATTTAGACACATTTATTGACTAAGTGCTTCCGGAAGACCTCAAGAATCCTTCCTCTGGACCTGTTGTAGACAGGGAAGTAAACTTGGTGCTTTGCTCACCACTATGTTTCTTGGACATCGGCGTGATCACCGCTGAAAGGAGGGTGGGACAAATGAAAAGGAACACCAATTTATAGACATGAGCAGTTGGGAGCAAAGAGTGTGTTGTGGAGTGATGTGTTTATTTGAGTGTCCAAACTTCCCTCTTTATCTGGTTATTACTTCTTTACATTCGTGAACATCTTAAAACCCACTGATTTTAAAGGCTCACTCACACATTATTACAGCAATTCAGTTGTTGAGGTGAGAGAAAATGAGAAGTACGCTGCTGCACCACTAAATCTATGGCTGGGCTCTGCTGAAACCAAACAAAAAGTATTCACGGTGACCAGATAGGGCTATTTTCTAGTGACTGTCTGTGGGTACTCAAGCAGAATCCATTTGTTTGATTGTTTTGTTTTTCAGTTTCAATTGTGTAGGGTTCCTGTCCCCACTCATTTGGATTGTAGTTTGTCTGTGTCCTTGGATCTCAAGTGAGTCTCCTGTTAGGGAGCCCCTAGGTGGCCTTGAGATTTCATCCCTTCTTTTAACCCTGTGTCTTTTGTTTGTAGCACTCAAAGCCTGTCCTTTTATTCTTATGGTTCTGAGCTTTGCCCTTATTGCCCATTAAAAATTATTTTGTTACCATTAATCTACAATCACGTAAAGAACATTATGTTTACTACGCTCCCCACTTCAACAAGTCCCCCACAACAACCTCTTACAGTTGCTGTCCATCAGCGTAGTTGGATGCTTTAGACCATGTCACCATGACCCACACGACACCCCATTACAGTCGCTGTCCATCAGCACGTAGTAAGATGCTGCAGAATCTCTACTTGCCTTCTCTGTGTTGTAGAGCCGTCTACATGCCACCCGACCCCACGCATTATGCATGCTAATCCTAATGCCCCCTTTCTTTCTCCCCGCCCTTATCCCTCCCTTCCCACCCATCCTGCCCAGTCCCTTTCCCTTTGGTAACTGTTAGACCACTCTCGGGTTCTGTGAGTCTGCTACTTTTTTTTTTCTTCAGTTTTACTTTGTTGTTTTACTCCACACATGAGTGAAATCACTTTTTACTTGTCTTTCTCCGCCTGGCCTATTTCACTGAGCATACTACTGTCTAGCGAAATCCACGTCATTGCAAATCATATAATTTGTTTCCTTCTTACGGCTGCTTACTTCACTTTTTAAACAGGATTTCATTCTTCCTTTTTGTTTGTAGTTTCGCCTTGTACTTTCACCATTGATCTCCTGGTTATGAGCAATAGCTATCTGTTAATCGATATGTATCTTTATTTATCTATCTGTCTGTCTGTCTGTCAATCTATCCTGACTTCATATCTATCTATTTATCTATCTATCTCTCTATTTTCCTATCATCTATCTATGATGTCTAACATCTATCAATCTATGTACCTATCCATTTATAATCTATCTATCTATGAATCAATCATCTTTTTGTCTGCCCATCTATCCTTATGTACAGAACAGTTGACAACATAGCCTATGTCACTTCCCTACATTATGCTTCCAAAAATCTTGCAATGTAACTAGGCCATAGCTGGAACACAGGGTTCACCGAGACACTTGCAGGTCGATTCAGCCGCGTGTGCTTACAAAACCAGTAAATTGTGCTGCAGGGACTTATACCCGTATATCTGTCCTCTGTCCTCTGTCCTCTTTAACCTCCTTCTCGCTTGCTGACTCTATTTAGCCACATTCACTGAATAAGTGCTCCCTGAAGACCACAAGTATCCTTCCTCAGGGCCTGTTGTTGACAGAAAAGTGTACTTGGTTATTTGCACACCACCATGTTTGAGGGACATCGGCGTGATCACCCACTGATAGGAGGATGGACTAATAAAAAGGAACACCTGTTTCTAGACAGGAGCAGTTGGGAACAAAGAGTGTGTTGTGGAGTGTCGTGTTTATTTGAGTGTCCAAACTTCCCTCTTTATGTGGTTATTACTTCTTTACATTCATGAACGTCATAAAACCCACTGATTTCAAAGGCCCAGATGCATATTATTACAGCAATTCAGTTGTTGAGGTGAGAGAATATGAGAAGGAAGGTGCGGCACCACTAAATCTATGGCTGGGCACTGCTGAAAACAAACAAAGAGTTCACGGTGGCCAGATAGGGCTCTTTTCTAGTGACTGTCTCTGGGGACTCCAACAGAATCCATTGGTTTGTTTGTTTCTCTGCTTCACTTGTGTAGGGTACCTGTCCCCGCCCCTTCGGCTAGTAGATTGTCTGTGTATTTGGATCTCAAGTGAGTCTCCTGTAAGGGAGCGCATGAGCACATAGTTGGTCTTGAGTTTTCATTCCTTCTTCTAACCCTGTGTCTTTTGATTGGAGCTCTCAAAGCCTGTCCTTTTATTCTGATAATTGGGAGGTGCTCTATTACTTCACATTGAAATTTTTTTGTTATCATTATGTTTACTAGGCAACCCCCTCCAACAATTACCCACAAAAAACCCTATTACAGTCGCATTCCTTCAGCATGGTTGGATGCCTCAGACCCCTTCACGATGTAACCCCCACACACCCCGTTACAGTCGCTGTTCATCAGCGTGTAGTAGTTGAATGCTGTAGACTCACTACTTGTTTTCTCAGTGTTGTACACTCCTCCCCAAGACTGCAAACCCCACACATTATATATGCTCATCCTAATGCCCTCTTCCTTTTTCCCCGCCCTTATCCCTCCCTTCTCCCCCACCATGCCCTGTCTCTTTCCCTTTTTTAAATGTTAGTCCACTCTCGGGTTCTGTGAGTCTGCTGCTGTTTTTTTCCAACAGCTTTTCTTTGTTGTTATACTCCACACATGAGTGAAATCATTTGTTACTTTTCTTTCTCTGACTGGCTTTTTTCACTTAGTATAATACCATCAAGCTCCATCCACGTCATTGCAAATATTAGGATTATATTCTTCTTATGGCTGCTTACTGAACTTTTTAAACTGGATTTCATTCTTCTTCTTTGTATGTAGTTTCGCTATGTGCTTCCACCATTACTCTCCTGGTTTATGAGCAATAGCTTTTATTGATTGATATGTACCTATATCTATCTCTCGATATCTCTCTCAATCTATCTGTCATCTATGTGTCTTCCATTATCTTTCTATCTATCTATCAATCAATCATCTTTTTGTCTGAACTTCTGTCCTTATGTACAGAACAGTTAACAACATAGCCTCTGTCACTTCCCTACTTTATGATTCAAAAAATCTTGCAAGGTAACTAGGACGTAGGGAGAGCACTGGGTTCACCAAGACACTTGCAGGTCGAGTCAGTCACGTGTGCCTACAAAACCAGGAAACGCTGGTGCAGGGACTTGTACCCGTATCTCTGTCCTCTGTCCTCTTTTACCTCCTTCTCGCTTGCTGACTGTATTTAGCCACATTCATTTACTAAGTGCTCCCGGAAGACCACAAGAATCCTTCCTCTGGGCCTGTTATAGACAGAAAAGTAAACTTGGTTCTTTGCTCACCACCATGTTTGAGGGACATCTGCATGATAACCGCTGATGGGAGGAGGAACCAGTAAGAAGGAAGAAAAATTTCTAGACAGGAGTAATTGGGAGAAAAGAGTGTGTTGTGGAGTGACGTGTTTATTTGAGTGTCCAAACTACTCTCTTTACATTGTTATTAGTTCTTTTCATTGGTGAACATCATAAAACGCACTGATTTCAAAAGCCCAGACCCATATTTTTATAGCAATTCGGTTGCTCAGGTGAGAAAAAATGAGAAGGACGTTGCTGTACCACTAAATCTACGGCTGGGCACTGCTGAAACCAAACAAAAAGTGTTCACGGTGGCGAGATAGGGCTATTTTCAACTGACTGTTTCTGGGGACTCAAACCGAATCCATTTGTTTGTTTGTTTGTTTGCTTCCCAGTTTCACTTTTGTAGGGTACCTGCCCCGCCCCTTCAGCTTGTAGTTTGTCTGTGTCCTTCTATCTCAAGTGAGTCTCCAGTAAGGGAGCACGTAGGTGGTCTTGAGATTTCATCCCTTCTTCTAACCCTGTGTCTTTTAATTGGAGCACTCAAAGCCTGTCCTTTTATTCTGATAATTGAGAGCTGTGCTCTTACTGCACTTTGAAATTTTTTTTATCATTAATATACAATCACATGAGGAACATTATGCTTACTAGGCTACCCCGTTCACCAAATCCCCACCAAAACACCGTTACAGTCGCAGTCCATCAGCATGGTTGGATGCTGTAGACCCCTTCAGCATGTCCCTATCAAACACCGCGTTACAGACGCTGTCCATCCGCGTGAAGTAAGATGCTGTAGAATCACTACTTCTCTTCTCTGTGTTGTACTGCCCTCCCCGTGCTCCCCCCACCCCACACATTAAACGTGCTATTGCTTATTCCCCCTTTCTTTCTCCCCCCATTATAACTCCCTTCCCACAAACGCTGCCCACTCCCTTTCCCTTTGGTATCTCTTTGTCCACTCTCGGGTTCTGTGAGTCTGCTGCTGTATTTTTCCTTCAGTTTTTATTTGTTGATATACTCCACAAATGAGTGAAATCATTTGGTACTTGCCTTTCTCTTCCTGGCCTATTTCACTGGGCATAATACCGTCTAGTTCCATCCACGTTGTTCCAAAAGGTAGGATTTGTTTTCTTCTTAAGCCTGCTTAGTGCACTTTTTAAACCGGATTTCTGTCTTCTCTTTGGCCTGTATATTCGCTACGTGCTTTCACCATTGCTCTCCTGGTTATGAGCAATAGCTTTGTGTTAATCGGTATGTATCTGTATCTATCTTTCTAACTTTCTATCTATCTATCTATCTATCTATCTATCTATCTATCTATCTATCTATCTATCTATCTATCATCTATCTATGAATCTATCTGTCTATCTATCTATCTATCAATCAATCAAGCATATTTTGTATTTCCCATCCGTCCTTGTGTGCAGAACAGTTAAAAACATAGAGTATGCCACTGGCCTACATTATGCTTCCAAAAATCTTGCAAGGTAACTAGGCAGTAGGGAAAGCACTGGATTCACCGAGACACTTGCAGGTCGAATCATCCGTGTGTACCTACAAAACCAGGAAATGGTGGTGCAGGGACTTGAACGCGTGTCTCTCTCCTCTGTCCTCTTTTATATCCTTCTCACTTGCTGACTGTATTTAGACACATTTATTGACTAAGTGCTTCCGGAAGACCTCAAGAATCCTTCCTCTGGACCTGTTGTAGACAGGGAAGTAAACTTGGTGCTTTGCTCACCACTATGTTTCTTGGACATCGGCGTGATCACCGCTGAAAGGAGGGTGGGACAAATGAAAAGGAACACCAATTTATAGACATGAGCAGTTGGGAGCAAAGAGTGTGTTGTGGAGTGATGTGTTTATTTGAGTGTCCAAACTTCCCTCTTTATCTGGTTATTACTTCTTTACATTCGTGAACATCTTAAAACCCACTGATTTTAAAGGCTCACTCACACATTATTACAGCAATTCAGTTGTTGAGGTGAGAGAAAATGAGAAGTACGCTGCTGCACCACTAAATCTATGGCTGGGCTCTGCTGAAACCAAACAAAAAGTATTCACGGTGACCAGATAGGGCTATTTTCTAGTGACTGTCTGTGGGTACTCAAGCAGAATCCATTTGTTTGATTGTTTTGTTTTTCAGTTTCAATTGTGTAGGGTTCCTGTCCCCACCCATTTGGATTGTAGTTTGTCTGTGTCCTTGGATCTCAAGTGAGTCTCCTGTTAGGGAGCCCCTAGGTGGCCTTGAGATTTCATCCCTTCTTTTAACCCTGTGTCTTTTGTTTGTAGCACTCAAAGCCTGTCCTTTTATTCTTATGGTTCTGAGCTTTGCCCTTATTGCCCATTAAAAATTATTTTGTTACCATTAATCTACAATCACGTAAAGAACATTATGTTTACTACGCTCCCCACTTCAACAAGTCCCCCACAACAACCTCTTACAGTTGCTGTCCATCAGCGTAGTTGGATGCTTTAGACCATGTCACCATGACCCACACGACACCCCATTACAGTCGCTGTCCATCAGCACGTAGTAAGATGCTGCAGAATCTCTACTTGCCTTCTCTGTGTTGTAGAGCCGTCTACATGCCACCCGACCCCACGCATTATGCATGCTAATCCTAATGCCCCCTTTCTTTCTCCCCGCCCTTATCCCTCCCTTCCCACCCATCCTGCCCAGTCCCTTTCCCTTTGGTAACTGTTAGACCACTCTCGGGTTCTGTGAGTCTGCTACTTTTTTTTTTCTTCAGTTTTACTTTGTTGTTTTACTCCACACATGAGTGAAATCACTTTTTACTTGTCTTTCTCCGCCTGGCCTATTTCACTGAGCATACTACTGTCTAGCGAAATCCACGTCATTGCAAATCATATAATTTGTTTCCTTCTTACGGCTGCTTACTTCACTTTTTAAACAGGATTTCATTCTTCCTTTTTGTTTGTAGTTTCGCCTTGTACTTTCACCATTGATCTCCTGGTTATGAGCAATAGCTATCTGTTAATCGATATGTATCTTTATTTATCTATCTGTCTGTCTGTCTGTCAATCTATCCTGACTTCATATCTATCTATTTATCTATCTATCTCTCTATTTTCCTATCATCTATCTATGATGTCTAACATCTATCAATCTATGTACCTATCCATTTATAATCTATCTATCTATGAATCAATCATCTTTTTGTCTGTCCATCTATCCTTATGTACAGAACAGTTGACAACATAGCCTATGTCACTTCCCTACATTATGCTTCCAAAAATCTTGCAATGTAACTAGGCCATAGCTGGAACACAGGGTTCACCGAGACACTTGCAGGTCGATTCAGCCGCGTGTGCTTACAAAACCAGTAAATTGTGCTGCAGGGACTTATACCCGTATATCTGTCCTCTGTCCTCTGTCCTCTTTAACCTCCTTCTCGCTTGCTGACTCTATTTAGCCACATTCACTGAATAAGTGCTCCCTGAAGACCACAAGTATCCTTCCTCAGGGCCTGTTGTTGACAGAAAAGTGTACTTGGTTATTTGCACACCACCATGTTTGAGGGACATCGGCGTGATCACCCACTGATAGGAGGATGGACTAATAAAAAGGAACACCTGTTTCTAGACAGGAGCAGTTGGGAACAAAGAGTGTGTTGTGGAGTGTCGTGTTTATTTGAGTGTCCAAACTTCCCTCTTTATGTGGTTATTACTTCTTTACATTCATGAACGTCATAAAACCCACTGATTTCAAAGGCCCAGATGCATATTATTACAGCAATTCAGTTGTTGAGGTGAGAGAATATGAGAAGGAAGGTGCGGCACCACTAAATCTATGGCTGGGCACTGCTGAAAACAAACAAAGAGTTCACGGTGGCCAGATAGGGCTCTTTTCTAGTGACTGTCTCTGGGGACTCCAACAGAATCCATTGGTTTGTTTGTTTCTCTGCTTCACTTGTGTAGGGTACCTGTCCCCGCCCCTTCGGCTAGTAGATTGTCTGTGTATTTGGATCTCAAGTGAGTCTCCTGTAAGGGAGCGCATGAGCACATAGTTGGTCTTGAGTTTTCATTCCTTCTTCTAACCCTGTGTCTTTTGATTGGAGCTCTCAAAGCCTGTCCTTTTATTCTGATAATTGGGAGGTGCTCTATTACTTCACATTGAAATTTTTTTGTTATCATTATGTTTACTAGGCAACCCCCTCCAACAATTACCCACAAAAAACCCTATTACAGTCGCATTCCTTCAGCATGGTTGGATGCCTCAGACCCCTTCACGATGTAACCCCCACACACCCCGTTACAGTCGCTGTTCATCAGCGTGTAGTAGTTGAATGCTGTAGACTCACTACTTGTTTTCTCAGTGTTGTACACTCCTCCCCAAGACTGCAAACCCCACACATTATATATGCTCATCCTAATGCCCTCTTCCTTTTTCCCCGCCCTTATCCCTCCCTTCTCCCCCACCATGCCCTGTCTCTTTCCCTTTTTTAAATGTTAGTCCACTCTCGGGTTCTGTGAGTCTGCTGCTGTTTTTTTCCAACAGCTTTTCTTTGTTGTTATACTCCACACATGAGTGAAATCATTTGTTACTTTTCTTTCTCTGACTGGCTTTTTTCACTTAGTATAATACCATCAAGCTCCATCCACGTCATTGCAAATATTAGGATTATATTCTTCTTATGGCTGCTTACTGAACTTTTTAAACTGGATTTCATTCTTCTTCTTTGTATGTAGTTTCGCTATGTGCTTCCACCATTACTCTCCTGGTTTATGAGCAATAGCTTTTATTGATTGATATGTACCTATATCTATCTCTCGATATCTCTCTCAATCTATCTGTCATCTATGTGTCTTCCATTATCTTTCTATCTATCTATCAATCAATCATCTTTTTGTCTGAACTTCTGTCCTTATGTACAGAACAGTTAACAACATAGCCTCTGTCACTTCCCTACTTTATGATTCAAAAAATCTTGCAAGGTAACTAGGACGTAGGGAGAGCACTGGGTTCACCAAGACACTTGCAGGTCGAGTCAGTCACGTGTGCCTACAAAACCAGGAAACGCTGGTGCAGGGACTTGTACCCGTATCTCTGTCCTCTGTCCTCTTTTACCTCCTTCTCGCTTGCTGACTGTATTTAGCCACATTCATTTACTAAGTGCTCCCGGAAGACCACAAGAATCCTTCCTCTGGGCCTGTTATAGACAGAAAAGTAAACTTGGTTCTTTGCTCACCACCATGTTTGAGGGACATCTGCATGATAACCGCTGATGGGAGGAGGAACCAGTAAGAAGGAAGAAAAATTTCTAGACAGGAGTAATTGGGAGAAAAGAGTGTGTTGTGGAGTGACGTGTTTATTTGAGTGTCCAAACTACTCTCTTTACATTGTTATTAGTTCTTTTCATTGGTGAACATCATAAAACGCACTGATTTCAAAAGCCCAGACCCATATTTTTATAGCAATTCGGTTGCTCAGGTGAGAAAAAATGAGAAGGACGTTGCTGTACCACTAAATCTACGGCTGGGCACTGCTGAAACCAAACAAAAAGTGTTCACGGTGGCGAGATAGGGCTATTTTCAACTGACTGTTTCTGGGGACTCAAACCGAATCCATTTGTTTGTTTGTTTGTTTGCTTCCCAGTTTCACTTTTGTAGGGTACCTGCCCCGCCCCTTCAGCTTGTAGTTTGTCTGTGTCCTTCTATCTCAAGTGAGTCTCCAGTAAGGGAGCACGTAGGTGGTCTTGAGATTTCATCCCTTCTTCTAACCCTGTGTCTTTTAATTGGAGCACTCAAAGCCTGTCCTTTTATTCTGATAATTGAGAGCTGTGCTCTTACTGCACTTTGAAATTTTTTTTATCATTAATATACAATCACATGAGGAACATTATGCTTACTAGGCTACCCCGTTCACCAAATCCCCACCAAAACACCGTTACAGTCGCAGTCCATCAGCATGGTTGGATGCTGTAGACCCCTTCAGCATGTCCCTATCAAACACCGCGTTACAGACGCTGTCCATCCGCGTGAAGTAAGATGCTGTAGAATCACTACTTCTCTTCTCTGTGTTGTACTGCCCTCCCCGTGCTCCCCCCACCCCACACATTAAACGTGCTATTGCTTATTCCCCCTTTCTTTCTCCCCCCATTATAACTCCCTTCCCACAAACGCTGCCCACTCCCTTTCCCTTTGGTATCTCTTTGTCCACTCTCGGGTTCTGTGAGTCTGCTGCTGTATTTTTCCTTCAGTTTTTATTTGTTGATATACTCCACAAATGAGTGAAATCATTTGGTACTTGCCTTTCTCTTCCTGGCCTATTTCACTGGGCATAATACCGTCTAGTTCCATCCACGTTGTTCCAAAAGGTAGGATTTGTTTTCTTCTTAAGCCTGCTTAGTGCACTTTTTAAACCGGATTTCTGTCTTCTCTTTGGCCTGTATATTCGCTACGTGCTTTCACCATTGCTCTCCTGGTTATGAGCAATAGCTTTGTGTTAATCGGTATGTATCTGTATCTATCTTTCTAACTTTCTATCTATCTATCTATCTATCTATCTATCTATCTATCTATCTATCTATCTATCTATCTATCATCTATCTATGAATCTATCTGTCTATCTATCTATCTATCAATCAATCAAGCATATTTTGTATTTCCCATCCGTCCTTGTGTGCAGAACAGTTAAAAACATAGAGTATGCCACTGGCCTACATTATGCTTCCAAAAATCTTGCAAGGTAACTAGGCAGTAGGGAAAGCACTGGATTCACCGAGACACTTGCAGGTCGAATCATCCGTGTGTACCTACAAAACCAGGAAATGGTGGTGCAGGGACTTGAACGCGTGTCTCTCTCCTCTGTCCTCTTTTATATCCTTCTCACTTGCTGACTGTATTTAGACACATTTATTGACTAAGTGCTTCCGGAAGACCTCAAGAATCCTTCCTCTGGACCTGTTGTAGACAGGGAAGTAAACTTGGTGCTTTGCTCACCACTATGTTTCTTGGACATCGGCGTGATCACCGCTGAAAGGAGGGTGGGACAAATGAAAAGGAACACCAATTTATAGACATGAGCAGTTGGGAGCAAAGAGTGTGTTGTGGAGTGATGTGTTTATTTGAGTGTCCAAACTTCCCTCTTTATCTGGTTATTACTTCTTTACATTCGTGAACATCTTAAAACCCACTGATTTTAAAGGCTCACTCACACATTATTACAGCAATTCAGTTGTTGAGGTGAGAGAAAATGAGAAGTACGCTGCTGCACCACTAAATCTATGGCTGGGCTCTGCTGAAACCAAACAAAAAGTATTCACGGTGACCAGATAGGGCTATTTTCTAGTGACTGTCTGTGGGTACTCAAGCAGAATCCATTTGTTTGATTGTTTTGTTTTTCAGTTTCAATTGTGTAGGGTTCCTGTCCCCACCCATTTGGATTGTAGTTTGTCTGTGTCCTTGGATCTCAAGTGAGTCTCCTGTTAGGGAGCCCCTAGGTGGCCTTGAGATTTCATCCCTTCTTTTAACCCTGTGTCTTTTGTTTGTAGCACTCAAAGCCTGTCCTTTTATTCTTATGGTTCTGAGCTTTGCCCTTATTGCCCATTAAAAATTATTTTGTTACCATTAATCTACAATCACGTAAAGAACATTATGTTTACTACGCTCCCCACTTCAACAAGTCCCCCACAACAACCTCTTACAGTTGCTGTCCATCAGCGTAGTTGGATGCTTTAGACCATGTCACCATGACCCACACGACACCCCATTACAGTCGCTGTCCATCAGCACGTAGTAAGATGCTGCAGAATCTCTACTTGCCTTCTCTGTGTTGTAGAGCCGTCTACATGCCACCCGACCCCACGCATTATGCATGCTAATCCTAATGCCCCCTTTCTTTCTCCCCGCCCTTATCCCTCCCTTCCCACCCATCCTGCCCAGTCCCTTTCCCTTTGGTAACTGTTAGACCACTCTCGGGTTCTGTGAGTCTGCTACTTTTTTTTTTCTTCAGTTTTACTTTGTTGTTTTACTCCACACATGAGTGAAATCACTTTTTACTTGTCTTTCTCCGCCTGGCCTATTTCACTGAGCATACTACTGTCTAGCGAAATCCACGTCATTGCAAATCATATAATTTGTTTCCTTCTTACGGCTGCTTACTTCACTTTTTAAACAGGATTTCATTCTTCCTTTTTGTTTGTAGTTTCGCCTTGTACTTTCACCATTGATCTCCTGGTTATGAGCAATAGCTATCTGTTAATCGATATGTATCTTTATTTATCTATCTGTCTGTCTGTCTGTCAATCTATCCTGACTTCATATCTATCTATTTATCTATCTATCTCTCTATTTTCCTATCATCTATCTATGATGTCTAACATCTATCAATCTATGTACCTATCCATTTATAATCTATCTATCTATGAATCAATCATCTTTTTGTCTGTCCATCTATCCTTATGTACAGAACAGTTGACAACATAGCCTATGTCACTTCCCTACATTATGCTTCCAAAAATCTTGCAATGTAACTAGGCCATAGCTGGAACACAGGGTTCACCGAGACACTTGCAGGTCGATTCAGCCGCGTGTGCTTACAAAACCAGTAAATTGTGCTGCAGGGACTTATACCCGTATATCTGTCCTCTGTCCTCTGTCCTCTTTAACCTCCTTCTCGCTTGCTGACTCTATTTAGCCACATTCACTGAATAAATGCTCCCTGAAGACCACAAGTATCCTTCCTCAGGGCCTGTTGTTGACAGAAAAGTGTACTTGGTTATTTGCACACCACCATGTTTGAGGGACATCGGCGTGATCACCCACTGATAGGAGGATGGACTAATAAAAAGGAACACCTGTTTCTAGACAGGAGCAGTTGGGAACAAAGAGTGTGTTGTGGAGTGTCGTGTTTATTTGAGTGTCCAAACTTCCCTCTTTATGTGGTTATTACTTCTTTACATTCATGAACGTCATAAAACCCACTGATTTCAAAGGCCCAGATGCATATTATTACAGCAATTCAGTTGTTGAGGTGAGAGAATATGAGAAGGAAGGTGCGGCACCACTAAATCTATGGCTGGGCACTGCTGAAAACAAACAAAGAGTTCACGGTGGCCAGATAGGGCTCTTTTCTAGTGACTGTCTCTGGGGACTCCAACAGAATCCATTGGTTTGTTTGTTTCTCTGCTTCACTTGTGTAGGGTACCTGTCCCCGCCCCTTCGGCTAGTAGATTGTCTGTGTATTTGGATCTCAAGTGAGTCTCCTGTAAGGGAGCGCATGAGCACATAGTTGGTCTTGAGTTTTCATTCCTTCTTCTAACCCTGTGTCTTTTGATTGGAGCTCTCAAAGCCTGTCCTTTTATTCTGATAATTGGGAGGTGCTCTATTACTTCACATTGAAATTTTTTTGTTATCATTATGTTTACTAGGCAACCCCCTCCAACAATTACCCACAAAAAACCCTATTACAGTCGCATTCCTTCAGCATGGTTGGATGCCTCAGACCCCTTCACGATGTAACCCCCACACACCCCGTTACAGTCGCTGTTCATCAGCGTGTAGTAGTTGAATGCTGTAGACTCACTACTTGTTTTCTCAGTGTTGTACACTCCTCCCCAAGACTGCAAACCCCACACATTATATATGCTCATCCTAATGCCCTCTTCCTTTTTCCCCGCCCTTATCCCTCCCTTCTCCCCCACCATGCCCTGTCTCTTTCCCTTTTTTAAATGTTAGTCCACTCTCGGGTTCTGTGAGTCTGCTGCTGTTTTTTTCCAACAGCTTTTCTTTGTTGTTATACTCCACACATGAGTGAAATCATTTGTTACTTTTCTTTCTCTGACTGGCTTTTTTCACTTAGTATAATACCATCAAGCTCCATCCACGTCATTGCAAATATTAGGATTATATTCTTCTTATGGCTGCTTACTGAACTTTTTAAACTGGATTTCATTCTTCTTCTTTGTATGTAGTTTCGCTATGTGCTTCCACCATTACTCTCCTGGTTTATGAGCAATAGCTTTTATTGATTGATATGTACCTATATCTATCTCTCGATATCTCTCTCAATCTATCTGTCATCTATGTGTCTTCCATTATCTTTCTATCTATCTATCAATCAATCATCTTTTTGTCTGAACTTCTGTCCTTATGTACAGAACAGTTAACAACATAGCCTCTGTCACTTCCCTACTTTATGATTCAAAAAATCTTGCAAGGTAACTAGGACGTAGGGAGAGCACTGGGTTCACCAAGACACTTGCAGGTCGAGTCAGTCACGTGTGCCTACAAAACCAGGAAACGCTGGTGCAGGGACTTGTACCCGTATCTCTGTCCTCTGTCCTCTTTTACCTCCTTCTCGCTTGCTGACTGTATTTAGCCACATTCATTTACTAAGTGCTCCCGGAAGACCACAAGAATCCTTCCTCTGGGCCTGTTATAGACAGAAAAGTAAACTTGGTTCTTTGCTCACCACCATGTTTGAGGGACATCTGCATGATAACCGCTGATGGGAGGAGGAACCAGTAAGAAGGAAGAAAAATTTCTAGACAGGAGTAATTGGGAGAAAAGAGTGTGTTGTGGAGTGACGTGTTTATTTGAGTGTCCAAACTACTCTCTTTACATTGTTATTAGTTCTTTTCATTGGTGAACATCATAAAACGCACTGATTTCAAAAGCCCAGACCCATATTTTTATAGCAATTCGGTTGCTCAGGTGAGAAAAAATGAGAAGGACGTTGCTGTACCACTAAATCTACGGCTGGGCACTGCTGAAACCAAACAAAAAGTGTTCACGGTGGCGAGATAGGGCTATTTTCAACTGACTGTTTCTGGGGACTCAAACCGAATCCATTTGTTTGTTTGTTTGTTTGCTTCCCAGTTTCACTTTTGTAGGGTACCTGCCCCGCCCCTTCAGCTTGTAGTTTGTCTGTGTCCTTCTATCTCAAGTGAGTCTCCAGTAAGGGAGCACGTAGGTGGTCTTGAGATTTCATCCCTTCTTCTAACCCTGTGTCTTTTAATTGGAGCACTCAAAGCCTGTCCTTTTATTCTGATAATTGAGAGCTGTGCTCTTACTGCACTTTGAAATTTTTTTTATCATTAATATACAATCACATGAGGAACATTATGCTTACTAGGCTACCCCGTTCACCAAATCCCCACCAAAACACCGTTACAGTCGCAGTCCATCAGCATGGTTGGATGCTGTAGACCCCTTCAGCATGTCCCTATCAAACACCGCGTTACAGACGCTGTCCATCCGCGTGAAGTAAGATGCTGTAGAATCACTACTTCTCTTCTCTGTGTTGTACTGCCCTCCCCGTGCTCCCCCCACCCCACACATTAAACGTGCTATTGCTTATTCCCCCTTTCTTTCTCCCCCCATTATAACTCCCTTCCCACAAACGCTGCCCACTCCCTTTCCCTTTGGTATCTCTTTGTCCACTCTCGGGTTCTGTGAGTCTGCTGCTGTATTTTTCCTTCAGTTTTTATTTGTTGATATACTCCACAAATGAGTGAAATCATTTGGTACTTGCCTTTCTCTTCCTGGCCTATTTCACTGGGCATAATACCGTCTAGTTCCATCCACGTTGTTCCAAAAGGTAGGATTTGTTTTCTTCTTAAGCCTGCTTAGTGCACTTTTTAAACCGGATTTCTGTCTTCTCTTTGGCCTGTATATTCGCTACGTGCTTTCACCATTGCTCTCCTGGTTATGAGCAATAGCTTTGTGTTAATCGGTATGTATCTGTATCTATCTTTCTAACTTTCTATCTATCTATCTATCTATCTATCTATCTATCTATCTATCTATCTATCTATCATCTATCTATGAATCTATCTGTCTATCTATCTATCTATCAATCAATCAAGCATATTTTGTATTTCCCATCCGTCCTTGTGTGCAGAACAGTTAAAAACATAGAGTATGCCACTGGCCTACATTATGCTTCCAAAAATCTTGCAAGGTAACTAGGCAGTAGGGAAAGCACTGGATTCACCGAGACACTTGCAGGTCGAATCATCCGTGTGTACCTACAAAACCAGGAAATGGTGGTGCAGGGACTTGAACGCGTGTCTCTCTCCTCTGTCCTCTTTTATATCCTTCTCACTTGCTGACTGTATTTAGACACATTTATTGACTAAGTGCTTCCGGAAGACCTCAAGAATCCTTCCTCTGGACCTGTTGTAGACAGGGAAGTAAACTTGGTGCTTTGCTCACCACTATGTTTCTTGGACATCGGCGTGATCACCGCTGAAAGGAGGGTGGGACAAATGAAAAGGAACACCAATTTATAGACATGAGCAGTTGGGAGCAAAGAGTGTGTTGTGGAGTGATGTGTTTATTTGAGTGTCCAAACTTCCCTCTTTATCTGGTTATTACTTCTTTACATTCGTGAACATCTTAAAACCCACTGATTTTAAAGGCTCACTCACACATTATTACAGCAATTCAGTTGTTGAGGTGAGAGAAAATGAGAAGTACGCTGCTGCACCACTAAATCTATGGCTGGGCTCTGCTGAAACCAAACAAAAAGTATTCACGGTGACCAGATAGGGCTATTTTCTAGTGACTGTCTGTGGGTACTCAAGCAGAATCCATTTGTTTGATTGTTTTGTTTTTCAGTTTCAATTGTGTAGGGTTCCTGTCCCCACCCATTTGGATTGTAGTTTGTCTGTGTCCTTGGATCTCAAGTGAGTCTCCTGTTAGGGAGCCCCTAGGTGGCCTTGAGATTTCATCCCTTCTTTTAACCCTGTGTCTTTTGTTTGTAGCACTCAAAGCCTGTCCTTTTATTCTTATGGTTCTGAGCTTTGCCCTTATTGCCCATTAAAAATTATTTTGTTACCATTAATCTACAATCACGTAAAGAACATTATGTTTACTACGCTCCCCACTTCAACAAGTCCCCCACAACAACCTCTTACAGTTGCTGTCCATCAGCGTAGTTGGATGCTTTAGACCATGTCACCATGACCCACACGACACCCCATTACAGTCGCTGTCCATCAGCACGTAGTAAGATGCTGCAGAATCTCTACTTGCCTTCTCTGTGTTGTAGAGCCGTCTACATGCCACCCGACCCCACGCATTATGCATGCTAATCCTAATGCCCCCTTTCTTTCTCCCCGCCCTTATCCCTCCCTTCCCACCCATCCTGCCCAGTCCCTTTCCCTTTGGTAACTGTTAGACCACTCTCGGGTTCTGTGAGTCTGCTACTTTTTTTTTTCTTCAGTTTTACTTTGTTGTTTTACTCCACACATGAGTGAAATCACTTTTTACTTGTCTTTCTCCGCCTGGCCTATTTCACTGAGCATACTACTGTCTAGCGAAATCCACGTCATTGCAAATCATATAATTTGTTTCCTTCTTACGGCTGCTTACTTCACTTTTTAAACAGGATTTCATTCTTCCTTTTTGTTTGTAGTTTCGCCTTGTACTTTCACCATTGATCTCCTGGTTATGAGCAATAGCTATCTGTTAATCGATATGTATCTTTATTTATCTATCTGTCTGTCTGTCTGTCAATCTATCCTGACTTCATATCTATCTATTTATCTATCTATCTCTCTATTTTCCTATCATCTATCTATGATGTCTAACATCTATCAATCTATGTACCTATCCATTTATAATCTATCTATCTATGAATCAATCATCTTTTTGTCTGCCCATCTATCCTTATGTACAGAACAGTTGACAACATAGCCTATGTCACTTCCCTACATTATGCTTCCAAAAATCTTGCAATGTAACTAGGCCATAGCTGGAACACAGGGTTCACCGAGACACTTGCAGGTCGATTCAGCCGCGTGTGCTTACAAAACCAGTAAATTGTGCTGCAGGGACTTATACCCGTATATCTGTCCTCTGTCCTCTGTCCTCTTTAACCTCCTTCTCGCTTGCTGACTCTATTTAGCCACATTCACTGAATAAGTGCTCCCTGAAGACCACAAGTATCCTTCCTCAGGGCCTGTTGTTGACAGAAAAGTGTACTTGGTTATTTGCACACCACCATGTTTGAGGGACATCGGCGTGATCACCCACTGATAGGAGGATGGACTAATAAAAAGGAACACCTGTTTCTAGACAGGAGCAGTTGGGAACAAAGAGTGTGTTGTGGAGTGTCGTGTTTATTTGAGTGTCCAAACTTCCCTCTTTATGTGGTTATTACTTCTTTACATTCATGAACGTCATAAAACCCACTGATTTCAAAGGCCCAGATGCATATTATTACAGCAATTCAGTTGTTGAGGTGAGAGAATATGAGAAGGAAGGTGCGGCACCACTAAATCTATGGCTGGGCACTGCTGAAAACAAACAAAGAGTTCACGGTGGCCAGATAGGGCTCTTTTCTAGTGACTGTCTCTGGGGACTCCAACAGAATCCATTGGTTTGTTTGTTTCTCTGCTTCACTTGTGTAGGGTACCTGTCCCCGCCCCTTCGGCTAGTAGATTGTCTGTGTATTTGGATCTCAAGTGAGTCTCCTGTAAGGGAGCGCATGAGCACATAGTTGGTCTTGAGTTTTCATTCCTTCTTCTAACCCTGTGTCTTTTGATTGGAGCTCTCAAAGCCTGTCCTTTTATTCTGATAATTGGGAGGTGCTCTATTACTTCACATTGAAATTTTTTTGTTATCATTATGTTTACTAGGCAACCCCCTCCAACAATTACCCACAAAAAACCCTATTACAGTCGCATTCCTTCAGCATGGTTGGATGCCTCAGACCCCTTCACGATGTAACCCCCACACACCCCGTTACAGTCGCTGTTCATCAGCGTGTAGTAGTTGAATGCTGTAGACTCACTACTTGTTTTCTCAGTGTTGTACACTCCTCCCCAAGACTGCAAACCCCACACATTATATATGCTCATCCTAATGCCCTCTTCCTTTTTCCCCGCCCTTATCCCTCCCTTCTCCCCCACCATGCCCTGTCTCTTTCCCTTTTTTAAATGTTAGTCCACTCTCGGGTTCTGTGAGTCTGCTGCTGTTTTTTTCCAACAGCTTTTCTTTGTTGTTATACTCCACACATGAGTGAAATCATTTGTTACTTTTCTTTCTCTGACTGGCTTTTTTCACTTAGTATAATACCATCAAGCTCCATCCACGTCATTGCAAATATTAGGATTATATTCTTCTTATGGCTGCTTACTGAACTTTTTAAACTGGATTTCATTCTTCTTCTTTGTATGTAGTTTCGCTATGTGCTTCCACCATTACTCTCCTGGTTTATGAGCAATAGCTTTTATTGATTGATATGTACCTATATCTATCTCTCGATATCTCTCTCAATCTATGTGTCATCTATGTGTCTTCCATTATCTTTCTATCTATCTATCAATCAATCATCTTTTTGTCTGAACTTCTGTCCTTATGTACAGAACAGTTAACAACATAGCCTCTGTCACTTCCCTACTTTATGATTCAAAAAATCTTGCAAGGTAACTAGGACGTAGGGAGAGCACTGGGTTCACCAAGACACTTGCAGGTCGAGTCAGTCACGTGTGCCTACAAAACCAGGAAACGCTGGTGCAGGGACTTGTACCCGTATCTCTGTCCTCTGTCCTCTTTTACCTCCTTCTCGCTTGCTGACTGTATTTAGCCACATTCATTTACTAAGTGCTCCCGGAAGACCACAAGAATCCTTCCTCTGGGCCTGTTATAGACAGAAAAGTAAACTTGGTTCTTTGCTCACCACCATGTTTGAGGGACATCTGCATGATAACCGCTGATGGGAGGAGGAACCAGTAAGAAGGAAGAAAAATTTCTAGACAGGAGTAATTGGGAGAAAAGAGTGTGTTGTGGAGTGACGTGTTTATTTGAGTGTCCAAACTACTCTCTTTACATTGTTATTAGTTCTTTTCATTGGTGAACATCATAAAACGCACTGATTTCAAAAGCCCAGACCCATATTTTTATAGCAATTCGGTTGCTCAGGTGAGAAAAAATGAGAAGGACGTTGCTGTACCACTAAATCTACGGCTGGGCACTGCTGAAACCAAACAAAAAGTGTTCACGGTGGCGAGATAGGGCTATTTTCAACTGACTGTTTCTGGGGACTCAAACCGAATCCATTTGTTTGTTTGTTTGTTTGCTTCCCAGTTTCACTTTTGTAGGGTACCTGCCCCGCCCCTTCAGCTTGTAGTTTGTCTGTGTCCTTCTATCTCAAGTGAGTCTCCAGTAAGGGAGCACGTAGGTGGTCTTGAGATTTCATCCCTTCTTCTAACCCTGTGTCTTTTAATTGGAGCACTCAAAGCCTGTCCTTTTATTCTGATAATTGAGAGCTGTGCTCTTACTGCACTTTGAAATTTTTTTTATCATTAATATACAATCACATGAGGAACATTATGCTTACTAGGCTACCCCGTTCACCAAATCCCCACCAAAACACCGTTACAGTCGCAGTCCATCAGCATGGTTGGATGCTGTAGACCCCTTCAGCATGTCCCTATCAAACACCGCGTTACAGACGCTGTCCATCCGCGTGAAGTAAGATGCTGTAGAATCACTACTTCTCTTCTCTGTGTTGTACTGCCCTCCCCGTGCTCCCCCCACCCCACACATTAAACGTGCTATTGCTTATTCCCCCTTTCTTTCTCCCCCCATTATAACTCCCTTCCCACAAACGCTGCCCACTCCCTTTCCCTTTGGTATCTCTTTGTCCACTCTCGGGTTCTGTGAGTCTGCTGCTGTATTTTTCCTTCAGTTTTTATTTGTTGATATACTCCACAAATGAGTGAAATCATTTGGTACTTGCCTTTCTCTTCCTGGCCTATTTCACTGGGCATAATACCGTCTAGTTCCATCCACGTTGTTCCAAAAGGTAGGATTTGTTTTCTTCTTAAGCCTGCTTAGTGCACTTTTTAAACCGGATTTCTGTCTTCTCTTTGGCCTGTATATTCGCTACGTGCTTTCACCATTGCTCTCCTGGTTATGAGCAATAGCTTTGTGTTAATCGGTATGTATCTGTATCTATCTTTCTAACTTTCTATCTATCTATCTATCTATCTATCTATCTATCTATCTATCTATCTATCTATCATCTATCTATGAATCTATCTGTCTATCTATCTATCTATCAATCAATCAAGCATATTTTGTATTTCCCATCCGTCCTTGTGTGCAGAACAGTTAAAAACATAGAGTATGCCACTGGCCTACATTATGCTTCCAAAAATCTTGCAAGGTAACTAGGCAGTAGGGAAAGCACTGGATTCACCGAGACACTTGCAGGTCGAATCATCCGTGTGTACCTACAAAACCAGGAAATGGTGGTGCAGGGACTTGAACGCGTGTCTCTCTCCTCTGTCCTCTTTTATATCCTTCTCACTTGCTGACTGTATTTAGACACATTTATTGACTAAGTGCTTCCGGAAGACCTCAAGAATCCTTCCTCTGGACCTGTTGTAGACAGGGAAGTAAACTTGGTGCTTTGCTCACCACTATGTTTCTTGGACATCGGCGTGATCACCGCTGAAAGGAGGGTGGGACAAATGAAAAGGAACACCAATTTATAGACATGAGCAGTTGGGAGCAAAGAGTGTGTTGTGGAGTGACGTGTTTATTTGAGTGTCCAAACTTCCCTCTTTATCTGGTTATTACTTCTTTACATTCGTGAACATCTTAAAACCCACTGATTTTAAAGGCTCACTCACACATTATTACAGCAATTCAGTTGTTGAGGTGAGAGAAAATGAGAAGTACGCTGCTGCACCACTAAATCTATGGCTGGGCTCTGCTGAAACCAAACAAAAAGTATTCACGGTGACCAGATAGGGCTATTTTCTAGTGACTGTCTGTGGGTACTCAAGCAGAATCCATTTGTTTGATTGTTTTGTTTTTCAGTTTCAATTGTGTAGGGTTCCTGTCCCCACCCATTTGGATTGTAGTTTGTCTGTGTCCTTGGATCTCAAGTGAGTCTCCTGTTAGGGAGCCCCTAGGTGGCCTTGAGATTTCATCCCTTCTTTTAACCCTGTGTCTTTTGTTTGTAGCACTCAAAGCCTGTCCTTTTATTCTTATGGTTCTGAGCTTTGCCCTTATTGCCCATTAAAAATTATTTTGTTACCATTAATCTACAATCACGTAAAGAACATTATGTTTACTACGCTCCCCACTTCAACAAGTCCCCCACAACAACCTCTTACAGTTGCTGTCCATCAGCGTAGTTGGATGCTTTAGACCATGTCACCATGACCCACACGACACCCCATTACAGTCGCTGTCCATCAGCACGTAGTAAGATGCTGCAGAATCTCTACTTGCCTTCTCTGTGTTGTAGAGCCGTCTACATGCCACCCGACCCCACGCATTATGCATGCTAATCCTAATGCCCCCTTTCTTTCTCCCCGCCCTTATCCCTCCCTTCCCACCCATCCTGCCCAGTCCCTTTCCCTTTGGTAACTGTTAGACCACTCTCGGGTTCTGTGAGTCTGCTACTTTTTTTTTTCTTCAGTTTTACTTTGTTGTTTTACTCCACACATGAGTGAAATCACTTTTTACTTGTCTTTCTCCGCCTGGCCTATTTCACTGAGCATACTACTGTCTAGCGAAATCCACGTCATTGCAAATCATATAATTTGTTTCCTTCTTACGGCTGCTTACTTCACTTTTTAAACAGGATTTCATTCTTCCTTTTTGTTTGTAGTTTCGCCTTGTACTTTCACCATTGATCTCCTGGTTATGAGCAATAGCTATCTGTTAATCGATATGTATCTTTATTTATCTATCTGTCTGTCTGTCTGTCAATCTATCCTGACTTCATATCTATCTATTTATCTATCTATCTCTCTATTTTCCTATCATCTATCTATGATGTCTAACATCTATCAATCTATGTACCTATCCATTTATAATCTATCTATCTATGAATCAATCATCTTTTTGTCTGTCCATCTATCCTTATGTACAGAACAGTTGACAACATAGCCTATGTCACTTCCCTACATTATGCTTCCAAAAATCTTGCAATGTAACTAGGCCATAGCTGGAACACAGGGTTCACCGAGACACTTGCAGGTCGATTCAGCCGCGTGTGCTTACAAAACCAGTAAATTGTGCTGCAGGGACTTATACCCGTATATCTGTCCTCTGTCCTCTGTCCTCTTTAACCTCCTTCTCGCTTGCTGACTCTATTTAGCCACATTCACTGAATAAGTGCTCCCTGAAGACCACAAGTATCCTTCCTCAGGGCCTGTTGTTGACAGAAAAGTGTACTTGGTTATTTGCACACCACCATGTTTGAGGGACATCGGCGTGATCACCCACTGATAGGAGGATGGACTAATAAAAAGGAACACCTGTTTCTAGACAGGAGCAGTTGGGAACAAAGAGTGTGTTGTGGAGTGTCGTGTTTATTTGAGTGTCCAAACTTCCCTCTTTATGTGGTTATTACTTCTTTACATTCATGAACGTCATAAAACCCACTGATTTCAAAGGCCCAGATGCATATTATTACAGCAATTCAGTTGTTGAGGTGAGAGAATATGAGAAGGAAGGTGCGGCACCACTAAATCTATGGCTGGGCACTGCTGAAAACAAACAAAGAGTTCACGGTGGCCAGATAGGGCTCTTTTCTAGTGACTGTCTCTGGGGACTCCAACAGAATCCATTGGTTTGTTTGTTTCTCTGCTTCACTTGTGTAGGGTACCTGTCCCCGCCCCTTCGGCTAGTAGATTGTCTGTGTATTTGGATCTCAAGTGAGTCTCCTGTAAGGGAGCGCATGAGCACATAGTTGGTCTTGAGTTTTCATTCCTTCTTCTAACCCTGTGTCTTTTGATTGGAGCTCTCAAAGCCTGTCCTTTTATTCTGATAATTGGGAGGTGCTCTATTACTTCACATTGAAATTTTTTTGTTATCATTATGTTTACTAGGCAACCCCCTCCAACAATTACCCACAAAAAACCCTATTACAGTCGCATTCCTTCAGCATGGTTGGATGCCTCAGACCCCTTCACGATGTAACCCCCACACACCCCGTTACAGTCGCTGTTCATCAGCGTGTAGTAGTTGAATGCTGTAGACTCACTACTTGTTTTCTCAGTGTTGTACACTCCTCCCCAAGACTGCAAACCCCACACATTATATATGCTCATCCTAATGCCCTCTTCCTTTTTCCCCGCCCTTATCCCTCCCTTCTCCCCCACCATGCCCTGTCTCTTTCCCTTTTTTAAATGTTAGTCCACTCTCGGGTTCTGTGAGTCTGCTGCTGTTTTTTTCCAACAGCTTTTCTTTGTTGTTATACTCCACACATGAGTGAAATCATTTGTTACTTTTCTTTCTCTGACTGGCTTTTTTCACTTAGTATAATACCATCAAGCTCCATCCACGTCATTGCAAATATTAGGATTATATTCTTCTTATGGCTGCTTACTGAACTTTTTAAACTGGATTTCATTCTTCTTCTTTGTATGTAGTTTCGCTATGTGCTTCCACCATTACTCTCCTGGTTTATGAGCAATAGCTTTTATTGATTGATATGTACCTATATCTATCTCTCGATATCTCTCTCAATCTATCTGTCATCTATGTGTCTTCCATTATCTTTCTATCTATCTATCAATCAATCATCTTTTTGTCTGAACTTCTGTCCTTATGTACAGAACAGTTAACAACATAGCCTCTGTCACTTCCCTACTTTATGATTCAAAAAATCTTGCAAGGTAACTAGGACGTAGGGAGAGCACTGGGTTCACCAAGACACTTGCAGGTCGAGTCAGTCACGTGTGCCTACAAAACCAGGAAACGCTGGTGCAGGGACTTGTACCCGTATCTCTGTCCTCTGTCCTCTTTTACCTCCTTCTCGCTTGCTGACTGTATTTAGCCACATTCATTTACTAAGTGCTCCCGGAAGACCACAAGAATCCTTCCTCTGGGCCTGTTATAGACAGAAAAGTAAACTTGGTTCTTTGCTCACCACCATGTTTGAGGGACATCTGCATGATAACCGCTGATGGGAGGAGGAACCAGTAAGAAGGAAGAAAAATTTCTAGACAGGAGTAATTGGGAGAAAAGAGTGTGTTGTGGAGTGACGTGTTTATTTGAGTGTCCAAACTACTCTCTTTACATTGTTATTAGTTCTTTTCATTGGTGAACATCATAAAACGCACTGATTTCAAAAGCCCAGACCCATATTTTTATAGCAATTCGGTTGCTCAGGTGAGAAAAAATGAGAAGGACGTTGCTGTACCACTAAATCTACGGCTGGGCACTGCTGAAACCAAACAAAAAGTGTTCACGGTGGCGAGATAGGGCTATTTTCAACTGACTGTTTCTGGGGACTCAAACCGAATCCATTTGTTTGTTTGTTTGTTTGCTTCCCAGTTTCACTTTTGTAGGGTACCTGCCCCGCCCCTTCAGCTTGTAGTTTGTCTGTGTCCTTCTATCTCAAGTGAGTCTCCAGTAAGGGAGCACGTAGGTGGTCTTGAGATTTCATCCCTTCTTCTAACCCTGTGTCTTTTAATTGGAGCACTCAAAGCCTGTCCTTTTATTCTGATAATTGAGAGCTGTGCTCTTACTGCACTTTGAAATTTTTTTTATCATTAATATACAATCACATGAGGAACATTATGCTTACTAGGCTACCCCGTTCACCAAATCCCCACCAAAACACCGTTACAGTCGCAGTCCATCAGCATGGTTGGATGCTGTAGACCCCTTCAGCATGTCCCTATCAAACACCGCGTTACAGACGCTGTCCATCCGCGTGAAGTAAGATGCTGTAGAATCACTACTTCTCTTCTCTGTGTTGTACTGCCCTCCCCGTGCTCCCCCCACCCCACACATTAAACGTGCTATTGCTTATTCCCCCTTTCTTTCTCCCCCCATTATAACTCCCTTCCCACAAACGCTGCCCACTCCCTTTCCCTTTGGTATCTCTTTGTCCACTCTCGGGTTCTGTGAGTCTGCTGCTGTATTTTTCCTTCAGTTTTTATTTGTTGATATACTCCACAAATGAGTGAAATCATTTGGTACTTGCCTTTCTCTTCCTGGCCTATTTCACTGGGCATAATACCGTCTAGTTCCATCCACGTTGTTCCAAAAGGTAGGATTTGTTTTCTTCTTAAGCCTGCTTAGTGCACTTTTTAAACCGGATTTCTGTCTTCTCTTTGGCCTGTATATTCGCTACGTGCTTTCACCATTGCTCTCCTGGTTATGAGCAATAGCTTTGTGTTAATCGGTATGTATCTGTATCTATCTTTCTAACTTTCTATCTATCTATCTATCTATCTATCTATCTATCTATCTATCTATCTATCTATCTATCTATCTATCTATCTATCTATCATCTATCTATGAATCTATCTGTCTATCTATCTATCTATCAATCAATCAAGCATATTTTGTATTTCCCATCCGTCCTTGTGTGCAGAACAGTTAAAAACATAGAGTATGCCACTGGCCTACATTATGCTTCCAAAAATCTTGCAAGGTAACTAGGCAGTAGGGAAAGCACTGGATTCACCGAGACACTTGCAGGTCGAATCATCCGTGTGTACCTACAAAACCAGGAAATGGTGGTGCAGGGACTTGAACGCGTGTCTCTCTCCTCTGTCCTCTTTTATATCCTTCTCACTTGCTGACTGTATTTAGACACATTTATTGACTAAGTGCTTCCGGAAGACCTCAAGAATCCTTCCTCTGGACCTGTTGTAGACAGGGAAGTAAACTTGGTGCTTTGCTCACCACTATGTTTCTTGGACATCGGCGTGATCACCGCTGAAAGGAGGGTGGGACAAATGAAAAGGAACACCAATTTATAGACATGAGCAGTTGGGAGCAAAGAGTGTGTTGTGGAGTGATGTGTTTATTTGAGTGTCCAAACTTCCCTCTTTATCTGGTTATTACTTCTTTACATTCGTGAACATCTTAAAACCCACTGATTTTAAAGGCTCACTCACACATTATTACAGCAATTCAGTTGTTGAGGTGAGAGAAAATGAGAAGTACGCTGCTGCACCACTAAATCTATGGCTGGGCTCTGCTGAAACCAAACAAAAAGTATTCACGGTGACCAGATAGGGCTATTTTCTAGTGACTGTCTGTGGGTACTCAAGCAGAATCCATTTGTTTGATTGTTTTGTTTTTCAGTTTCAATTGTGTAGGGTTCCTGTCCCCACCCATTTGGATTGTAGTTTGTCTGTGTCCTTGGATCTCAAGTGAGTCTCCTGTTAGGGAGCCCCTAGGTGGCCTTGAGATTTCATCCCTTCTTTTAACCCTGTGTCTTTTGTTTGTAGCACTCAAAGCCTGTCCTTTTATTCTTATGGTTCTGAGCTTTGCCCTTATTGCCCATTAAAAATTATTTTGTTACCATTAATCTACAATCACGTAAAGAACATTATGTTTACTACGCTCCCCACTTCAACAAGTCCCCCACAACAACCTCTTACAGTTGCTGTCCATCAGCGTAGTTGGATGCTTTAGACCATGTCACCATGACCCACACGACACCCCATTACAGTCGCTGTCCATCAGCACGTAGTAAGATGCTGCAGAATCTCTACTTGCCTTCTCTGTGTTGTAGAGCCGTCTACATGCCACCCGACCCCACGCATTATGCATGCTAATCCTAATGCCCCCTTTCTTTCTCCCCGCCCTTATCCCTCCCTTCCCACCCATCCTGCCCAGTCCCTTTCCCTTTGGTAACTGTTAGACCACTCTCGGGTTCTGTGAGTCTGCTACTTTTTTTTTTCTTCAGTTTTACTTTGTTGTTTTACTCCACACATGAGTGAAATCACTTTTTACTTGTCTTTCTCCGCCTGGCCTATTTCACTGAGCATACTACTGTCTAGCGAAATCCACGTCATTGCAAATCATATAATTTGTTTCCTTCTTACGGCTGCTTACTTCACTTTTTAAACAGGATTTCATTCTTCCTTTTTGTTTGTAGTTTCGCCTTGTACTTTCACCATTGATCTCCTGGTTATGAGCAATAGCTATCTGTTAATCGATATGTATCTTTATTTATCTATCTGTCTGTCTGTCTGTCAATCTATCCTGACTTCATATCTATCTATTTATCTATCTATCTCTCTATTTTCCTATCATCTATCTATGATGTCTAACATCTATCAATCTATGTACCTATCCATTTATAATCTATCTATCTATGAATCAATCATCTTTTTGTCTGTCCATCTATCCTTATGTACAGAACAGTTGACAACATAGCCTATGTCACTTCCCTACATTATGCTTCCAAAAATCTTGCAATGTAACTAGGCCATAGCTGGAACACAGGGTTCACCGAGACACTTGCAGGTCGATTCAGCCGCGTGTGCTTACAAAACCAGTAAATTGTGCTGCAGGGACTTATACCCGTATATCTGTCCTCTGTCCTCTGTCCTCTTTAACCTCCTTCTCGCTTGCTGACTCTATTTAGCCACATTCACTGAATAAGTGCTCCCTGAAGACCACAAGTATCCTTCCTCAGGGCCTGTTGTTGACAGAAAAGTGTACTTGGTTATTTGCACACCACCATGTTTGAGGGACATCGGCGTGATCACCCACTGATAGGAGGATGGACTAATAAAAAGGAACACCTGTTTCTAGACAGGAGCAGTTGGGAACAAAGAGTGTGTTGTGGAGTGTCGTGTTTATTTGAGTGTCCAAACTTCCCTCTTTATGTGGTTATTACTTCTTTACATTCATGAACGTCATAAAACCCACTGATTTCAAAGGCCCAGATGCATATTATTACAGCAATTCAGTTGTTGAGGTGAGAGAATATGAGAAGGAAGGTGCGGCACCACTAAATCTATGGCTGGGCACTGCTGAAAACAAACAAAGAGTTCACGGTGGCCAGATAGGGCTCTTTTCTAGTGACTGTCTCTGGGGACTCCAACAGAATCCATTGGTTTGTTTGTTTCTCTGCTTCACTTGTGTAGGGTACCTGTCCCCGCCCCTTCGGCTAGTAGATTGTCTGTGTATTTGGATCTCAAGTGAGTCTCCTGTAAGGGAGCGCATGAGCACATAGTTGGTCTTGAGTTTTCATTCCTTCTTCTAACCCTGTGTCTTTTGATTGGAGCTCTCAAAGCCTGTCCTTTTATTCTGATAATTGGGAGGTGCTCTATTACTTCACATTGAAATTTTTTTGTTATCATTATGTTTACTAGGCAACCCCCTCCAACAATTACCCACAAAAAACCCTATTACAGTCGCATTCCTTCAGCATGGTTGGATGCCTCAGACCCCTTCACGATGTAACCCCCACACACCCCGTTACAGTCGCTGTTCATCAGCGTGTAGTAGTTGAATGCTGTAGACTCACTACTTGTTTTCTCAGTGTTGTACACTCCTCCCCAAGACTGCAAACCCCACACATTATATATGCTCATCCTAATGCCCTCTTCCTTTTTCCCCGCCCTTATCCCTCCCTTCTCCCCCACCATGCCCTGTCTCTTTCCCTTTTTTAAATGTTAGTCCACTCTCGGGTTCTGTGAGTCTGCTGCTGTTTTTTTCCAACAGCTTTTCTTTGTTGTTATACTCCGCACATGAGTGAAATCATTTGTTACTTTTCTTTCTCTGACTGGCTTTTTTCACTTAGTATAATACCATCAAGCTCCATCCACGTCATTGCAAATATTAGGATTATATTCTTCTTATGGCTGCTTACTGAACTTTTTAAACTGGATTTCATTCTTCTTCTTTGTATGTAGTTTCGCTATGTGCTTCCACCATTACTCTCCTGGTTTATGAGCAATAGCTTTTATTGATTGATATGTACCTATATCTATCTCTCGATATCTCTCTCAATCTATCTGTCATCTATGTGTCTTCCATTATCTTTCTATCTATCTATCAATCAATCATCTTTTTGTCTGAACTTCTGTCCTTATGTACAGAACAGTTAACAACATAGCCTCTGTCACTTCCCTACTTTATGATTCAAAAAATCTTGCAAGGTAACTAGGACGTAGGGAGAGCACTGGGTTCACCAAGACACTTGCAGGTCGAGTCAGTCACGTGTGCCTACAAAACCAGGAAACGCTGGTGCAGGGACTTGTACCCGTATCTCTGTCCTCTGTCCTCTTTTACC
This sequence comes from Manis pentadactyla, assembly GCF_030020395.1. NCBI lineage: Eukaryota > Metazoa > Chordata > Mammalia > Pholidota > Manidae > Manis > Manis pentadactyla. The sequence goes on along the minus strand of NW_026645219.1, from coordinate 435,882 downwards.
TCCTTCTCGCTTGCTGACTGTATTTAGCCACATTCATTTACTAAGTGCTCCCGGAAGACCACAAGAATCCTTCCTCTGGGCCTGTTATAGACAGAAAAGTAAACTTGGTTCTTTGCTCACCACCATGTTTGAGGGACATCTGCATGATAACCGCTGATGGGAGGAGGAACCAGTAAGAAGGAAGAAAAATTTCTAGACAGGAGTAATTGGGAGAAAAGAGTGTGTTGTGGAGTGACGTGTTTATTTGAGTGTCCAAACTACTCTCTTTACATTGTTATTAGTTCTTTTCATTGGTGAACATCATAAAACGCACTGATTTCAAAAGCCCAGACCCATATTTTTATAGCAATTCGGTTGCTCAGGTGAGAAAAAATGAGAAGGACGTTGCTGTACCACTAAATCTACGGCTGGGCACTGCTGAAACCAAACAAAAAGTGTTCACGGTGGCGAGATAGGGCTATTTTCAACTGACTGTTTCTGGGGACTCAAACCGAATCCATTTGTTTGTTTGTTTGTTTGCTTCCCAGTTTCACTTTTGTAGGGTACCTGCCCCGCCCCTTCAGCTTGTAGTTTGTCTGTGTCCTTCTATCTCAAGTGAGTCTCCAGTAAGGGAGCACGTAGGTGGTCTTGAGATTTCATCCCTTCTTCTAACCCTGTGTCTTTTAATTGGAGCACTCAAAGCCTGTCCTTTTATTCTGATAATTGAGAGCTGTGCTCTTACTGCACTTTGAAATTTTTTTTATCATTAATATACAATCACATGAGGAACATTATGCTTACTAGGCTACCCCGTTCACCAAATCCCCACCAAAACACCGTTACAGTCGCAGTCCATCAGCATGGTTGGATGCTGTAGACCCCTTCAGCATGTCCCTATCAAACACCGCGTTACAGACGCTGTCCATCCGCGTGAAGTAAGATGCTGTAGAATCACTACTTCTCTTCTCTGTGTTGTACTGCCCTCCCCGTGCTCCCCCCACCCCACACATTAAACGTGCTATTGCTTATTCCCCCTTTCTTTCTCCCCCCATTATAACTCCCTTCCCACAAACGCTGCCCACTCCCTTTCCCTTTGGTATCTCTTTGTCCACTCTCGGGTTCTGTGAGTCTGCTGCTGTATTTTTCCTTCAGTTTTTATTTGTTGATATACTCCACAAATGAGTGAAATCATTTGGTACTTGCCTTTCTCTTCCTGGCCTATTTCACTGGGCATAATACCGTCTAGTTCCATCCACGTTGTTCCAAAAGGTAGGATTTGTTTTCTTCTTAAGCCTGCTTAGTGCACTTTTTAAACCGGATTTCTGTCTTCTCTTTGGCCTGTATATTCGCTACGTGCTTTCACCATTGCTCTCCTGGTTATGAGCAATAGCTTTGTGTTAATCGGTATGTATCTGTATCTATCTTTCTAACTTTCTATCTATCTATCTATCTATCTATCTATCTATCTATCTATCTATCTATCTATCTATCATCTATCTATGAATCTATCTGTCTATCTATCTATCTATCAATCAATCAAGCATATTTTGTATTTCCCATCCGTCCTTGTGTGCAGAACAGTTAAAAACATAGAGTATGCCACTGGCCTACATTATGCTTCCAAAAATCTTGCAAGGTAACTAGGCAGTAGGGAAAGCACTGGATTCACCGAGACACTTGCAGGTCGAATCATCCGTGTGTACCTACAAAACCAGGAAATGGTGGTGCAGGGACTTGAACGCGTGTCTCTCTCCTCTGTCCTCTTTTATATCCTTCTCACTTGCTGACTGTATTTAGACACATTTATTGACTAAGTGCTTCCGGAAGACCTCAAGAATCCTTCCTCTGGACCTGTTGTAGACAGGGAAGTAAACTTGGTGCTTTGCTCACCACTATGTTTCTTGGACATCGGCGTGATCACCGCTGAAAGGAGGGTGGGACAAATGAAAAGGAACACCAATTTATAGACATGAGCAGTTGGGAGCAAAGAGTGTGTTGTGGAGTGACGTGTTTATTTGAGTGTCCAAACTTCCCTCTTTATCTGGTTATTACTTCTTTACATTCGTGAACATCTTAAAACCCACTGATTTTAAAGGCTCACTCACACATTATTACAGCAATTCAGTTGTTGAGGTGAGAGAAAATGAGAAGTACGCTGCTGCACCACTAAATCTATGGCTGGGCTCTGCTGAAACCAAACAAAAAGTATTCACGGTGACCAGATAGGGCTATTTTCTAGTGACTGTCTGTGGGTACTCAAGCAGAATCCATTTGTTTGATTGTTTTGTTTTTCAGTTTCAATTGTGTAGGGTTCCTGTCCCCACCCATTTGGATTGTAGTTTGTCTGTGTCCTTGGATCTCAAGTGAGTCTCCTGTTAGGGAGCCCCTAGGTGGCCTTGAGATTTCATCCCTTCTTTTAACCCTGTGTCTTTTGTTTGTAGCACTCAAAGCCTGTCCTTTTATTCTTATGGTTCTGAGCTTTGCCCTTATTGCCCATTAAAAATTATTTTGTTACCATTAATCTACAATCACGTAAAGAACATTATGTTTACTAGGCTCCCCACTTCAACAAGTCCCCCACAACAACCTCTTACAGTTGCTGTCCATCAGCGTAGTTGGATGCTTTAGACCATGTCACCATGACCCACACGACACCTCATTACAGTCGCTGTCCATCAGCACGTAGTAAGATGCTGCAGAATCTCTACTTGCCTTCTCTGTGTTGTAGAGCCGTCTACATGCCACCCGACCCCACGCATTATGCATGCTAATCCTAATGCCCCCTTTCTTTCTCCCCGCCCTTATCCCTCCCTTCCCACCCATCCTGCCCAGTCCCTTTCCCTTTGGTAACTGTTAGACCACTCTCGGGTTCTGTGAGTCTGCTACTTTTTTTTTTCTTCAGTTTTACTTTGTTGTTTTACTCCACACATGAGTGAAATCACTTTTTACTTGTCTTTCTCCGCCTGGCCTATTTCACTGAGCATACTACTGTCTAGCGAAATCCACGTCATTGCAAATCATATAATTTGTTTCCTTCTTACGGCTGCTTACTTCACTTTTTAAACAGGATTTCATTCTTCCTTTTTGTTTGTAGTTTCGCCTTGTACTTTCACCATTGATCTCCTGGTTATGAGCAATAGCTATCTGTTAATCGATATGTATCTTTATTTATCTATCTGTCTGTCTGTCTGTCAATCTATCCTGACTTCATATCTATCTATTTATCTATCTATCTCTCTATTTTCCTATCATCTATCTATGATGTCTAACATCTATCAATCTATGTACCTATCCATTTATAATCTATCTATGAATCAATCATCTTTTTGTCTGCCCATCTATCCTTATGTACAGAACAGTTGACAACATAGCCTATGTCACTTCCCTACATTATGCTTCCAAAAATCTTGCAATGTAACTAGGCCATAGCTGGAACACAGGGTTCACCGAGACACTTGCAGGTCGATTCAGCCGCGTGTGCTTACAAAACCAGTAAATTGTGCTGCAGGGACTTATACCCGTATATCTGTCCTCTGTCCTCTGTCCTCTTTAACCTCCTTCTCGCTTGCTGACTCTATTTAGCCACATTCACTGAATAAGTGCTCCCTGAAGACCACAAGTATCCTTCCTCAGGGCCTGTTGTTGACAGAAAAGTGTACTTGGTTATTTGCACACCACCATGTTTGAGGGACAACGGCGTGATCACCCACTGATAGGAGGATGGACTAATAAAAAGGAACACCTGTTTCTAGACAGGAGCAGTTGGGAACAAAGAGTGTGTTGTGGAGTGTCGTGTTTATTTGAGTGTCCAAACTTCCCTCTTTATGTGGTTATTACTTCTTTACATTCATGAACGTCATAAAACCCACTGATTTCAAAGGCCCAGATGCATATTATTACAGCAATTCAGTTGTTGAGGTGAGAGAATATGAGAAGGAAGGTGCGGCACCACTAAATCTATGGCTGGGCACTGCTGAAAACAAACAAAGAGTTCACGGTGGCCAGATAGGGCTCTTTTCTAGTGACTGTCTCTGGGGACTCAAACAGAATCCATTGGTTTGTTTGTTTCTCTGCTTCACTTGTGTAGGGTACCTGTCCCCGCCCCTTCGGCTAGTAGATTGTCTGTGTATTTGGATCTCAAGTGAGTCTCCTGTAAGGGAGCGCATGAGCACATAGTTGGTCTTGAGTTTTCATTCCTTCTTCTAACCCTGTGTCTTTTGATTGGAGCTCTCAAAGCCTGTCCTTTTATTCTGATAATTGAGAGGTGCTCTATTACTTCACATTGAAATTTTTTTGTTATCATTATGTTTACTAGGCAACCCCCTCCAACAATTACTCACAAAAAACCCTATTACAGTCGCATTCCTTCAGCATGGTTGGATGCCTCAGACCCCTTCACGATGTAACCCCCACACACCCCGTTACAGTCGCTGTTCATCAGCGTGTAGTAGTTGAATGCTGTAGACTCACTACTTGTTTTCTCAGTGTTGTACACTCCTCCCCAAGACTGCAAACCCCACACATTATATATGCTCATCCTAATGCCCTCTTCCTTTTTCCCCGCCCTTATCCCTCCCTTCTCCCCCACCATGCCCTGTCTCTTTCCCTTTTTTAAATGTTAGTCCACTCTCGGGTTCTGTGAGTCTGCTGCTGTTTTTTTCCAACAGCTTTTCTTTGTTGTTATACTCCGCACATGAGTGAAATCATTTGTTACTTTTCTTTCTCTGACTGGCTTTTTTCACTTAGTATAATACCATCAAGCTCCATCCACGTCATTGCAAATATTAGGATTATATTCTTCTTATGGCTGCTTACTAAACTTTTTAAACTGGATTTCATTCTTCTTCTTTGTATGTAGTTTCGCTATGTGCTTCCACCATTACTCTCCTGGTTTATGAGCAATAGCTTTTATTGATTGATATGTACCTATATCTATCTCTCGATATCTCTCTCAATCTATCTGTCATCTATGTGTCTTCTATTATCTTTCTATCTATCTATCAATCAATCATCTTTTTGTCTGAACTTCTGTCCTTATGTACAGAACAGTTAACAACATAGCCTCTGTCACTTCCCTACTTTATGATTCAAAAAATCTTGCAAGGTAACTAGGACGTAGGGAGAGCACTGGGTTCACCAAGACACTTGCAGGTCGAGTCAGTCACGTGTGCCTACAAAACCAGGAAACGCTGGTGCAGGGACTTGTACCCGTATCTCTGTCCTCTGTCCTCTTTTACCTCCTTCTCGCTTGCTGACTGTATTTAGCCACATTCATTTACTAAGTGCTCCCGGAAGACCACAAGAATCCTTCCTCTGGGCCTGTTATAGACAGAAAAGTAAACTTGGTTCTTTGCTCACCACCATGTTTGAGGGACATCTGCATGATAACCGCTGATGGGAGGAGGAACCAGTAAGAAGGAAGAAAAATTTCTAGACAGGAGTAATTGGGAGAAAAGAGTGTGTTGTGGAGTGATGTGTTTATTTGAGTGTCCAAACTACTCTCTTTACATTGTTATTAGTTCTTTTCATTGGTGAACATCATAAAACGCACTGATTTCAAAAGCCCAGACCCATATTTTTATAGCAATTCGGTTGCTCAGGTGAGAAAAAATGAGAAGGACGTTGCTGTACCACTAAATCTACGGCTGGGCACTGCTGAAACCAAACAAAAAGTGTTCACGGTGGCGAGATAGGGCTATTTTCAACTGACTGTTTCTGGGGACTCAAACCGAATCCATTTGTTTGTTTGTTTGTTTGCTTCCCAGTTTCACTTTAGTAGGGTACCTGCCCCGCCCCTTCAGCTTGTAGTTTGTCTGTGTCCTTCTATCTCAAGTGAGTCTCCAGTAAGGGAGCACGTAGGTGGTCTTGAGATTTCATCCCTTCTTCTAACCCTGTGTCTTTTAATTGGAGCACTCAAAGCCTGTCCTTTTATTCTGATAATTGAGAGCTGTGCTCTTACTGCACTTTGAAATTTTTTTTATCATTAATATACAATCACATGAGGAACATTATGCTTACTAGGCTACCCCGTTCACCAAATCCCCACCAAAACACCGTTACAGTCGCAGTCCATCAGCATGGTTGGATGCTGTAGACCCCTTCACCATGTCCCTATCAAACACCGCGTTACAGACGCTGTCCATCCGCGTGAAGTAAGATGCTGTAGAATCACTACTTCTCTTCTCTGTGTTGTACTGCCCTCCCCGTGCTCCCCCCACCCCACACATTAAACGTGCTATTGCTTATTCCCCCTTTCTTTCTCCCCCCATTATAACTCCCTTCCCACAAACGCTGCCCACTCCCTTTCCCTTTGGTATCTCTTTGTCCACTCTCGGGTTCTGTGAGTCTGCTGCTGTATTTTTCCTTCAGTTTTTATTTGTTGATATACTCCACAAATGAGTGAAATCATTTGGTACTTGCCTTTCTCTTCCTGGCCTATTTCACTGGGCATAATACCGTCTAGTTCCATCCACGTTGTTCCAAAAGGTAGGATTTGTTTTCTTCTTAAGCCTGCTTAGTGCACTTTTTAAACCGGATTTCTGTCTTCTCTTTGGCCTGTATATTCGCTACGTGCTTTCACCATTGCTCTCCTGGTTATGAGCAATAGCTTTGTGTTAATCGGTATGTATCTGTATCTATCTTTCTAACTTTCTATCTATCTATCTATCTATCTATCTATCTATCTATCTATCTATCTATCTATCATCTATCTATGAATCTATCTGTCTATCTATCTATCTATCAATCAATCAAGCATATTTTGTATTTCCCATCCGTCCTTGTGTGCAGAACAGTTAAAAACATAGAGTATGCCACTGGCCTACATTATGCTTCCAAAAATCTTGCAAGGTAACTAGGCAGTAGGGAAAGCACTGGATTCACCGAGACACTTGCAGGTCGAATCATCCGTGTGTACCTACAAAACCAGGAAATGGTGGTGCAGGGACTTGAACGCGTGTCTCTCTCCTCTGTCCTCTTTTATATCCTTCTCACTTGCTGACTGTATTTAGACACATTTATTGACTAAGTGCTTCCGGAAGACCTCAAGAATCCTTCCTCTGGACCTGTTGTAGACAGGGAAGTAAACTTGGTGCTTTGCTCACCACTATGTTTCTTGGACATCGGCGTGATCACCGCTGAAAGGAGGGTGGGACAAATGAAAAGGAACACCAATTTATAGACATGAGCAGTTGGGAGCAAAGAGTGTGTTGTGGAGTGACGTGTTTATTTGAGTGTCCAAACTTCCCTCTTTATCTGGTTATTACTTCTTTACATTCGTGAACATCTTAAAACCCACTGATTTTAAAGGCTCACTCACACATTATTACAGCAATTCAGTTGTTGAGGTGAGAGAAAATGAGAAGTACGCTGCTGCACCACTAAATCTATGGCTGGGCTCTGCTGAAACCAAACAAAAAGTATTCACGGTGACCAGATAGGGCTATTTTCTAGTGACTGTCTGTGGGTACTCAAGCAGAATCCATTTGTTTGATTGTTTTGTTTTTCAGTTTCAATTGTGTAGGGTTCCTGTCCCCACCCATTTGGATTGTAGTTTGTCTGTGTCCTTGGATCTCAAGTGAGTCTCCTGTTAGGGAGCCCCTAGGTGGCCTTGAGATTTCATCCCTTCTTTTAACCCTGTGTCTTTTGTTTGTAGCACTCAAAGCCTGTCCTTTTATTCTTATGGTTCTGAGCTTTGCCCTTATTGCCCATTAAAAATTATTTTGTTACCATTAATCTACAATCACGTAAAGAACATTATGTTTACTAGGCTCCCCACTTCAACAAGTCCCCCACAACAACCTCTTACAGTTGCTGTCCATCAGCGTAGTTGGATGCTTTAGACCATGTCACCATGACCCACACGACACCTCATTACAGTCGCTGTCCATCAGCACGTAGTAAGATGCTGCAGAATCTCTACTTGCCTTCTCTGTGTTGTAGAGCCGTCTACATGCCACCCGACCCCACGCATTATGCATGCTAATCCTAATGCCCCCTTTCTTTCTCCCCGCCCTTATCCCTCCCTTCCCACCCATCCTGCCCAGTCCCTTTCCCTTTGGTAACTGTTAGACCACTCTCGGGTTCTGTGAGTCTGCTACTTTTTTTTTTCTTCAGTTTTACTTTGTTGTTTTACTCCACACATGAGTGAAATCACTTTTTACTTGTCTTTCTCCGCCTGGCCTATTTCACTGAGCATACTACTGTCTAGCGAAATCCACGTCATTGCAAATCATATAATTTGTTTCCTTCTTACGGCTGCTTACTTCACTTTTTAAACAGGATTTCATTCTTCCTTTTTGTTTGTAGTTTCGCCTTGTACTTTCACCGTTGATCTCCTGGTTATGAGCAATAGCTATCTGTTAATCGATATGTATCTTTATTTATCTATCTGTCTGTCTGTCTGTCAATCTATCCTGACTTCATATCTATCTATTTATCTATCTATCTCTCTATTTTCCTATCATCTATCTATGATGTCTAACATCTATCAATCTATGTACCTATCCATTTATAATCTATCTATCTATGAATCAATCATCTTTTTGTCTGCCCATCTATCCTTATGTACAGAACAGTTGACAACATAGCCTATGTCACTTCCCTACATTATGCTTCCAAAAATCTTGCAATGTAACTAGGCCATAGCTGGAACACAGGGTTCACCGAGACACTTGCAGGTCGATTCAGCCGCGTGTGCTTACAAAACCAGTAAATTGTGCTGCAGGGACTTATACCCGTATATCTGTCCTCTGTCCTCTGTCCTCTTTAACCTCCTTCTCGCTTGCTGACTCTATTTAGCCACATTCACTGAATAAGTGCTCCCTGAAGACCACAAGTATCCTTCCTCAGGGCCTGTTGTTGACAGAAAAGTGTACTTGGTTATTTGCACACCACCATGTTTGAGGGACATCGGCGTGATCACCCACTGATAGGAGGATGGACTAATAAAAAGGAACACCTGTTTCTAGACAGGAGCAGTTGGGAACAAAGAGTGTGTTGTGGAGTGTCGTGTTTATTTGAGTGTCCAAACTTCCCTCTTTATGTGGTTATTACTTCTTTACATTCATGAACGTCATAAAACCCACTGATTTCAAAGGCCCAGATGCATATTATTACAGCAATTCAGTTGTTGAGGTGAGAGAATATGAGAAGGAAGGTGCGGCACCACTAAATCTATGGCTGGGCACTGCTGAAAACAAACAAAGAGTTCACGGTGGCCAGATAGGGCTCTTTTCTAGTGACTGTCTCTGGGGACTCAAACAGAATCCATTGGTTTGTTTGTTTCTCTGCTTCACTTGTGTAGGGTACCTGTCCCCGCCCCTTCGGCTAGTAGATTGTCTGTGTATTTGGATCTCAAGTGAGTCTCCTGTAAGGGAGCGCATGAGCACATAGTTGGTCTTGAGTTTTCATTCCTTCTTCTAACCCTGTGTCTTTTGATTGGAGCTCTCAAAGCCTGTCCTTTTATTCTGATAATTGAGAGGTGCTCTATTACTTCACATTGAAATTTTTTTGTTATCATTATGTTTACTAGGCAACCCCCTCCAACAATTACCCACAAAAAACCCTATTACAGTCGCATTCCTTCAGCATGGTTGGATGCCTCAGACCCCTTCACGATGTAACCCCCACACACCCCGTTACAGTCGCTGTTCATCAGCGTGTAGTAGTTGAATGCTGTAGACTCACTACTTGTTTTCTCAGTGTTGTACACTCCTCCCCAAGACTGCAAACCCCACACATTATATATGCTCATCCTAATGCCCTCTTCCTTTTTCCCCGCCCTTATCCCTCCCTTCTCCCCCACCATGCCCTGTCTCTTTCCCTTTTTTAAATGTTAGTCCACTCTCGGGTTCTGTGAGTCTGCTGCTGTTTTTTTCCAACAGCTTTTCTTTGTTGTTATACTCCGCACATGAGTGAAATCATTTGTTACTTTTCTTTCTCTGACTGGCTTTTTTCACTTAGTATAATACCATCAAGCTCCATCCACGTCATTGCAAATATTAGGATTATATTCTTCTTATGGCTGCTTACTGAACTTTTTAAACTGGATTTCATTCTTCTTCTTTGTATGTAGTTTCGCTATGTGCTTCCACCATTACTCTCCTGGTTTATGAGCAATAGCTTTTATTGATTGATATGTACCTATATCTATCTCTCGATATCTCTCTCAATCTATCTGTCATCTATGTGTCTTCTATTATCTTTCTATCTATCTATCAATCAATCATCTTTTTGTCTGAACTTCTGTCCTTATGTACAGAACAGTTAACAACATAGCCTCTGTCACTTCCCTACTTTATGATTCAAAAAATCTTGCAAGGTAACTAGGACGTAGGGAGAGCACTGGGTTCACCAAGACACTTGCAGGTCGAGTCAGTCACGTGTGCCTACAAAACCAGGAAACGCTGGTGCAGGGACTTGTACCCGTATCTCTGTCCTCTGTCCTCTTTTACCTCCTTCTCGCTTGCTGACTGTATTTAGCCACATTCATTTACTAAGTGCTCCCGGAAGACCACAAGAATCCTTCCTCTGGGCCTGTTATAGACAGAAAAGTAAACATGGTTCTTTGCTCACCACCATGTTTGAGGGACATCTGCATGATAACCGCTGATGGGAGGAGGAACCAGTAAGAAGGAAGAAAAATTTCTAGACAGGAGTAATTGGGAGAAAAGAGTGTGTTGTGGAGTGACGTGTTTATTTGAGTGTCCAAACTACTCTCTTTACATTGTTATTAGTTCTTTTCATTGGTGAACATCATAAAACGCACTGATTTCAAAAGCCCAGACCCATATTTTTATAGCAATTCGGTTGCTCAGGTGAGAAAAAATGAGAAGGACGTTGCTGTACCACTAAATCTACGGCTGGGCACTGCTGAAACCAAACAAAAAGTGTTCACGGTGGCGAGATAGGGCTATTTTCAACTGACTGTTTCTGGGGACTCAAACCGAATCCATTTGTTTGTTTGTTTGTTTGCTTCCCAGTTTCACTTTTGTAGGGTACCTGCCCCGCCCCTTCAGCTTGTAGTTTGTCTGTGTCCTTCTATCTCAAGTGAGTCTCCAGTAAGGGAGCACGTAGGTGGTCTTGAGATTTCATCCCTTCTTCTAACCCTGTGTCTTTTAATTGGAGCACTCAAAGCCTGTCCTTTTATTCTGATAATTGAGAGCTGTGCTCTTACTGCACTTTGAAATTTTTTTTATCATTAATATACAATCACATGAGGAACATTATGCTTACTAGGCTACCCCGTTCACCAAATCCCCACCAAAACACCGTTACAGTCGCAGTCCATCAGCATGGTTGGATGCTGTAGACCCCTTCACCATGTCCCTATCAAACACCGCGTTACAGACGCTGTCCATCCGCGTGAAGTAAGATGCTGTAGAATCACTACTTCTCTTCTCTGTGTTGTACTGCCCTCCCCGTGCTCCCCCCACCCCACACATTAAACGTGCTATTGCTTATTCCCCCTTTCTTTCTCCCCCCATTATAACTCCCTTCCCACAAACGCTGCCCACTCCCTTTCCCTTTGGTATCTCTTTGTCCACTCTCGGGTTCTGTGAGTCTGCTGCTGTATTTTTCCTTCAGTTTTTATTTGTTGATATACTCCACAAATGAGTGAAATCATTTGGTACTTGCCTTTCTCTTCCTGGCCTATTTCACTGGGCATAATACCGTCTAGTTCCATCCACGTTGTTCCAAAAGGTAGGATTTGTTTTCTTCTTAAGCCTGCTTAGTGCACTTTTTAAACCGGATTTCTGTCTTCTCTTTGGCCTGTATATTCGCTACGTGCTTTCACCATTGCTCTCCTGGTTATGAGCAATAGCTTTGTGTTAATCGGTATGTATCTGTATCTATCTTTCTAACTTTCTATCTATCTATCTATCTATCTATCTATCTATCTATCTATCTATCTATCTATCTATCATCTATCTATGAATCTATCTGTCTATCTATCTATCTATCAATCAATCAAGCATATTTTGTATTTCCCATCCGTCCTTGTGTGCAGAACAGTTAAAAACATAGAGTATGCCACTGGCCTACATTATGCTTCCAAAAATCTTGCAAGGTAACTAGGCAGTAGGGAAAGCACTGGATTCACCGAGACACTTGCAGGTCGAATCATCCGTGTGTACCTACAAAACCAGGAAATGGTGGTGCAGGGACTTGAACGCGTGTCTCTCTCCTCTGTCCTCTTTTATATCCTTCTCACTTGCTGACTGTATTTAGACACATTTATTGACTAAGTGCTTCCGGAAGACCTCAAGAATCCTTCCTCTGGACCTGTTGTAGACAGGGAAGTAAACTTGGTGCTTTGCTCACCACTATGTTTCTTGGACATCGGCGTGATCACCGCTGAAAGGAGGGTGGGACAAATGAAAAGGAACACCAATTTATAGACATGAGCAGTTGGGAGCAAAGAGTGTGTTGTGGAGTGACGTGTTTATTTGAGTGTCCAAACTTCCCTCTTTATCTGGTTATTACTTCTTTACATTCGTGAACATCTTAAAACCCACTGATTTTAAAGGCTCACTCACACATTATTACAGCAATTCAGTTGTTGAGGTGAGAGAAAATGAGAAGTACGCTGCTGCACCACTAAATCTATGGCTGGGCTCTGCTGAAACCAAACAAAAAGTATTCACGGTGACCAGATAGGGCTATTTTCTAGTGACTGTCTGTGGGTACTCAAGCAGAATCCATTTGTTTGATTGTTTTGTTTTTCAGTTTCAATTGTGTAGGGTTCCTGTCCCCACCCATTTGGATTGTAGTTTGTCTGTGTCCTTGGATCTCAAGTGAGTCTCCTGTTAGGGAGCCCCTAGGTGGCCTTGAGATTTCATCCCTTCTTTTAACCCTGTGTCTTTTGTTTGTAGCACTCAAAGCCTGTCCTTTTATTCTTATGGTTCTGAGCTTTGCCCTTATTGCCCATTAAAAATTATTTTGTTACCATTAATCTACAATCACGTAAAGAACATTATGTTTACTAGGCTCCCCACTTCAACAAGTCCCCCACAACAACCTCTTACAGTTGCTGTCCATCAGCGTAGTTGGATGCTTTAGACCATGTCACCATGACCCACACGACACCTCATTACAGTCGCTGTCCATCAGCACGTAGTAAGATGCTGCAGAATCTCTACTTGCCTTCTCTGTGTTGTAGAGCCGTCTACATGCCACCCGACCCCACGCATTATGCATGCTAATCCTAATGCCCCCTTTCTTTCTCCCCGCCCTTATCCCTCCCTTCCCACCCATCCTGCCCAGTCCCTTTCCCTTTGGTAACTGTTAGACCACTCTCGGGTTCTGTGAGTCTGCTACTTTTTTTTTTCTTCAGTTTTACTTTGTTGTTTTACTCCACACATGAGTGAAATCACTTTTTACTTGTCTTTCTCCGCCTGGCCTATTTCACTGAGCATACTACTGTCTAGCGAAATCCACGTCATTGCAAATCATATAATTTGTTTCCTTCTTACGGCTGCTTACTTCACTTTTTAAACAGGATTTCATTCTTCCTTTTTGTTTGTAGTTTCGCCTTGTACTTTCACCATTGATCTCCTGGTTATGAGCAATAGCTATCTGTTAATCGATATGTATCTTTATTTATCTATCTGTCTGTCTGTCTGTCAATCTATCCTGACTTCATATCTATCTATTTATCTATCTATCTCTCTATTTTCCTATCATCTATCTATGATGTCTAACATCTATCAATCTATGTACCTATCCATTTATAATCTATCTATCTATGAATCAATCATCTTTTTGTCTGCCCATCTATCCTTATGTACAGAACAGTTGACAACATAGCCTATGTCACTTCCCTACATTATGCTTCCAAAAATCTTGCAATGTAACTAGGCCATAGCTGGAACACAGGGTTCACCGAGACACTTGCAGGTCGATTCAGCCGCGTGTGCTTACAAAACCAGTAAATTGTGCTGCAGGGACTTATACCCGTATATCTGTCCTCTGTCCTCTGTCCTCTTTAACCTCCTTCTCGCTTGCTGACTCTATTTAGCCACATTCACTGAATAAGTGCTCCCTGAAGACCACAAGTATCCTTCCTCAGGGCCTGTTGTTGACAGAAAAGTGTACTTGGTTATTTGCACACCACCATGTTTGAGGGACAACGGCGTGATCACCCACTGATAGGAGGATGGACTAATAAAAAGGAACACCTGTTTCTAGACAGGAGCAGTTGGGAACAAAGAGTGTGTTGTGGAGTGTCGTGTTTATTTGAGTGTCCAAACTTCCCTCTTTATGTGGTTATTACTTCTTTACATTCATGAACGTCATAAAACCCACTGATTTCAAAGGCCCAGATGCATATTATTACAGCAATTCAGTTGTTGAGGTGAGAGAATATGAGAAGGAAGGTGCGGCACCACTAAATCTATGGCTGGGCACTGCTGAAAACAAACAAAGAGTTCACGGTGGCCAGATAGGGCTCTTTTCTAGTGACTGTCTCTGGGGACTCAAACAGAATCCATTGGTTTGTTTGTTTCTCTGCTTCACTTGTGTAGGGTACCTGTCCCCGCCCCTTCGTCTAGTAGATTGTCTGTGTATTTGGATCTCAAGTGAGTCTCCTGTAAGGGAGCGCATGAGCACATAGTTGGTCTTGAGTTTTCATTCCTTCTTCTAACCCTGTGTCTTTTGATTGGAGCTCTCAAAGCCTGTCCTTTTATTCTGATAATTGAGAGGTGCTCTATTACTTCACATTGAAATTTTTTTGTTATCATTATGTTTACTAGGCAACCCCCTCCAACAATTACCCACAAAAAACCCTATTACAGTCGCATTCCTTCAGCATGGTTGGATGCCTCAGACCCCTTCACGATGTAACCCCCACACACCCCGTTACAGTCGCTGTTCATCAGCGTGTAGTAGTTGAATGCTGTAGACTCACTACTTGTTTTCTCAGTGTTGTACACTCCTCCCCAAGACTGCAAACCCCACACATTATATATGCTCATCCTAATGCCCTCTTCCTTTTTCCCCGCCCTTATCCCTCCCTTCTCCCCCACCATGCCCTGTCTCTTTCCCTTTTTTAAATGTTAGTCCACTCTCGGGTTCTGTGAGTCTGCTGCTGTTTTTTTCCAACAGCTTTTCTTTGTTGTTATACTCCGCACATGAGTGAAATCATTTGTTACTTTTCTTTCTCTGACTGGCTTTTTTCACTTAGTATAATACCATCAAGCTCCATCCACGTCATTGCAAATATTATTATTATTTTCTTCTTATGGCTGCTTACTGAACTTTTTAAACTGGATTTCATTCTTCTTCTTTGTATGTAGTTTCGCTATGTGCTTCCACCATTACTCTCCTGGTTTATGAGCAATAGCTTTTATTGATTGATATGTACCTATATCTATCTCTCGATATCTCTCTCAATCTATCTGTCATCTATGTGTCTTCTATTATCTTTCTATCTATCTATCAATCAATCATCTTTTTGTCTGAACTTCTGTCCTTATGTACAGAACAGTTAACAACATAGCCTCTGTCACTTCCCTACTTTATGATTCAAAAAATCTTGCAAGGTAACTAGGACGTAGGGAGAGCACTGGGTTCACCAAGACACTTGCAGGTCGAGTCAGTCACGTGTGCCTACAAAACCAGGAAACGCTGGTGCAGGGACTTGTACCCGTATCTCTGTCCTCTGTCCTCTTTTACCTCCTTCTCGCTTGCTGACTGTATTTAGCCACATTCATTTACTAAGTGCTCCCGGAAGACCACAAGAATCCTTCCTCTGGGCCTGTTATAGACAGAAAAGTAAACTTGGTTCTTTGCTCACCACCACGTTTGAGGGACATCTGCATGATAACCGCTGATGGGAGGAGGAACCAGTAAGAAGGAAGAAAAATTTCTAGACAGGAGTAATTGGGAGAAAAGAGTGTGTTGTGGAGTGACGTGTTTATTTGAGTGTCCAAACTACTCTCTTTACATTGTTATTAGTTCTTTTCATTGGTGAACATCATAAAACGCACTGATTTCAAAAGCCCAGACCCATATTTTTATAGCAATTCGGTTGCTCAGGTGAGAAAAAATGAGAAGGACGTTGCTGTACCACTAAATCTACGGCTGGGCACTGCTGAAACCAAACAAAAAGTGTTCATGGTGGCGAGATAGGGCTATTTTCAACTGACTGTTTCTGGGGACTCAAACCGAATCCATTTGTTTGTTTGTTTGCTTCCCAGTTTCACTTTTGTAGGGTACGTGCCCCGCCCCTTCGGCTTGTAGTTTGTCTGTGTCCTTCTATCTCAAGTGAGTCTCCAGTAAGGGAGCACGTAGGTGGTCTTGAGATTTCATCCCTTCTTCTAACCCTGTGTCTTTTAATTGGAGCACTCAAAGCCTGTCCTTTTATTCTGATAATTGAGAGCTGTGCTCTTACTGCACTTTGAAATTTTTTTTATCATTAATATACAATCACATGAGGAACATTATGCTTACTAGGCTACCCCGTTCACCAAATCCCCACCAAAACACCGTTACAGTCGCAGTCCATCAGCATGGTTGGATGCTGTAGACCCCTTCACCATGTCCCTATCAAACACCGCGTTACAGACGCTGTCCATCCGCGTGAAGTAAGATGCTGTAGAATCACTACTTCTCTTCTCTGTGTTGTACTGCCCTCCCCGTGCTCCCCCCACCCCACACATTAAACGTGCTATTGCTTATTCCCCCTTTCTTTCTCCCCCCATTATAACTCCCTTCCCACAAACGCTGCCCACTCCCTTTCCCTTTGGTATCTCTTTGTCCACTCTCGGGTTCTGTGAGTCTGCTGCTGTATTTTTCCTTCAGTTTTTATTTGTTGATATACTCCACAAATGAGTGAAATCATTTGGTACTTGCCTTTCTCTTCCTGGCCTATTTCACTGGGCATAATACCGTCTAGTTCCATCCACGTTGTTCCAAAAGGTAGGATTTGTTTTCTTCTTAAGCCTGCTTAGTGCACTTTTTAAACCGGATTTCTGTCTTCTCTTTGGCCTGTATATTCGCTACGTGCTTTCACCATTGCTCTCCTGGTTATGAGCAATAGCTTTGTGTTAATCGGTATGTATCTGTATCTATCTTTCTAACTTTCTATCTATCTATCTATCTATCTATCTATCTATCTATCTATCTATCTATCTATCTATCTATCATCTATCTATGAATCTATCTGTCTATCTATCTATCTATCAATCAATCAAGCATATTTTGTATTTCCCATCCGTCCTTGTGTGCAGAACAGTTAAAAACATAGAGTATGCCACTGGCCTACATTATGCTTCCAAAAATCTTGCAAGGTAACTAGGCAGTAGGGAAAGCACTGGATTCACCGAGACACTTGCAGGTCGAATCATCCGTGTGTACCTACAAAACCAGGAAATGGTGGTGCAGGGACTTGAACGCGTGTCTCTCTCCTCTGTCCTCTTTTATATCCTTCTCACTTGCTGACTGTATTTAGACACATTTATTGACTAAGTGCTTCCGGAAGACCTCAAGAATCCTTCCTCTGGACCTGTTGTAGACAGGGAAGTAAACTTGGTGCTTTGCTCACCACTATGTTTCTTGGACATCGGCGTGATCACCGCTGAAAGGAGGGTGGGACAAATGAAAAGGAACACCAATTTATAGACATGAGCAGTTGGGAGCAAAGAGTGTGTTGTGGAGTGACGTGTTTATTTGAGTGTCCAAACTTCCCTCTTTATCTGGTTATTACTTCTTTACATTCGTGAACATCTTAAAACCCACTGATTTTAAAGGCTCACTCACACATTATTACAGCAACTCAGTTGTTGAGGTGAGAGAAAATGAGAAGTACGCTGCTGCACCACTAAATCTATGGCTGGGCTCTGCTGAAACCAAACAAAAAGTATTCACGGTGACCAGATAGGGCTATTTTCTAGTGACTGTCTGTGGGTACTCAAGCAGAATCCATTTGTTTGATTGTTTTGTTTTTCAGTTTCAATTGTGTAGGGTTCCTGTCCCCACCCATTTGGATTGTAGTTTGTCTGTGTCCTTGGATCTCAAGTGAGTCTCCTGTTAGGGAGCCCCTAGGTGGCCTTGAGATTTCATCCCTTCTTTTAACCCTGTGTCTTTTGTTTGTAGCACTCAAAGCCTGTCCTTTTATTCTTATGGTTCTGAGCTTTGCCCTTATTGCCCATTAAAAATTATTTTGTTACCATTAATCTACAATCACGTAAAGAACATTATGTTTACTAGGCTCCCCACTTCAACAAGTCCCCCACAACAACCTCTTACAGTTGCTGTCCATCAGCGTAGTTGGATGCTTTAGACCATGTCACCATGACCCCCACGACACCTCATTACAGTCGCTGTCCATCAGCACGTAGTAAGATGCTGCAGAATCTCTACTTGCGTTCTCTGTGTTGTAGAGCCGTCTACATGCCACCCGACCCCATGCATTATGCATGCTAATCCTAATGCCCCCTTTCTTTCTCCCCGCCCTTATCCCTCCCTTCCCACCCATCCTGCCCAGTCCCTTTCCCTTTGGTAACTGTTAGACCACTCTCGGGTTCTGTGAGTCTGCTACTTTTTTTTTTCTTCAGTTTTACTTTGTTGTTTTACTCCACACATGAGTGAAATCACTTTTTACTTGTCTTTCTCCGCCTGGCCTATTTCACTGAGCATACTACTGTCTAGCGAAATCCACGTCATTGCAAATCATATAATTTGTTTCCTTCTTACGGCTGCTTACTTCACTTTTTAAACAGGATTTCATTCTTCCTTTTTGTTTGTAGTTTCGCCTTGTACTTTCACCATTGATCTCCTGGTTATGAGCAATAGCTATCTGTTAATCGATATGTATCTTTATTTATCTATCTGTCTGTCTGTCTGTCAATCTATCCTGACTTCATATCTATCTATTTATCTATCTATCTCTCTATTTTCCTATCATCTATCTATGATGTCTAACATCTATCAATCTATGTACCTATCCATTTATAATCTATCTATCTATGAATCAATCATCTTTTTGTCTGCCCATCTATCCTTATGTACAGAACAGTTGACAACATAGCCTATGTCACTTCCCTACATTATGCTTCCAAAAATCTTGCAATGTAACTAGGCCATAGCTGGAACACAGGGTTCACCGAGACACTTGCAGGTCGATTCAGCCGCGTGTGCTTACAAAACCAGTAAATTGTGCTGCAGGGACTTATACCCGTATATCTGTCCTCTGTCCTCTGTCCTCTTTAACCTCCTTCTCGCTTGCTGACTCTATTTAGCCACATTCACTGAATAAGTGCTCCCTGAAGACCACAAGTATCCTTCCTCAGGGCCTGTTGTTGACAGAAAAGTGTACTTGGTTATTTGCACACCACCATGTTTGAGGGACATCGGCGTGATCACCCACTGATAGGAGGATGGACTAATAAAAAGGAACACCTGTTTCTAGACAGGAGCAGTTGGGAACAAAGAGTGTGTTGTGGAGTGTCGTGTTTATTTGAGTGTCCAAACTTCCCTCTTTATGTGGTTATTACTTCTTTACATTCATGAACGTCATAAAACCCACTGATTTCAAAGGCCCAGATGCATATTATTACAGCAATTCAGTTGTTGAGGTGAGAGAATATGAGAAGGAAGGTGCGGCACCACTAAATCTATGGCTGGGCACTGCTGAAAACAAACAAAGAGTTCACGGTGGCCAGATAGGGCTCTTTTCTAGTGACTGTCTCTGGGGACTCAAACAGAATCCATTGGTTTGTTTGTTTCTCTGCTTCACTTGTGTAGGGTACCTGTCCCCGCCCCTTCGGCTAGTAGATTGTCTGTGTATTTGGATCTCAAGTGAGTCTCCTGTAAGGGAGCGCATGAGCACATAGTTGGTCTTGAGTTTTCATTCCTTCTTCTAACCCTGTGTCTTTTGATTGGAGCTCTCAAAGCCTGTCCTTTTATTCTGATAATTGAGAGGTGCTCTATTACTTCACATTGAAATTTTTTTTTGTTATCATTATGTTTACTAGGCGACCCCCTCCAACAATTACCCACAAAAAACCCTATTACAGTCGCATTCCTTCAGCATGGTTGGATGCCTCAGACCCCTTCACGATGTAACCCCCACACACCCCGTTACAGTCGCTGTTCATCAGCGTGTAGTAGTTGAATGCTGTAGACTCACTACTTGTTTTCTCAGTGTTGTACACTCCTCCCCAAGACTGCAAACCCCACACATTATATATGCTCATCCTAATGCCCTCTTCCTTTTTCCCCGCCCTTATCCCTCCCTTCTCCCCCACCATGCCCTGTCTCTTTCCCTTTTTTAAATGTTAGTCCACTCTCGGGTTCTATGAGTCTGCTGCTGTTTTTTTCCAACAGCTTTTCTTTGTTGTTATACTCCACACATGAGTGAAATCATTTGTTACTTTTCTTTCTCTGACTGGCTTTTTTCACTTAGTATAATACCATCAAGCTCCATCCACGTCATTGCAAATATTAGGATTATTTTCTTCTTATGGCTGCTTACTGAACTTTTTAAACTGGATTTCATTCTTCTTCTTTGTATGTAGTTTCGCTATGTGCTTCCACCATTACTCTCCTGGTTTATGAGCAATAGCTTTTATTGATTGATATGTACCTATATCTATCTCTCGATATCTCTCTCAATCTATCTGTCATCTATGTGTCTTCTATTATCTTTCTATCTATCTATCAATCAATCATCTTTTTGTCTGAACTTCTGTCCTTATGTACAGAACAGTTAACAACATAGCCTCTGTCACTTCCCTACTTTATGATTCAAAAAATCTTGCAAGGTAACTAGGACGTAGGGAGAGCACTGGGTTCACCAAGACACTTGCAGGTCGAGTCAGTCACGTGTGCCTACAAAACCAGGAAACGCTGGTGCAGGGACTTGTACCCGTATCTCTGTCCTCTGTCCTCTTTTACCTCCTTCTCGCTTGCTGACTGTATTTAGCCACATTCATTTACTAAGTGCTCCCGGAAGACCACAAGAATCCTTCCTCTGGGCCTGTTATAGACAGAAAAGTAAACTTGGTTCTTTGCTCACCACCATGTTTGAGGGACATCTGCATGATAACCGCTGATGGGAGGAGGAACCAGTAAGAAGGAAGAAAAATTTCTAGACAGGAGTAATTGGGAGAAAAGAGTGTGTTGTGGAGTGACGTGTTTATTTGAGTGTCCAAACTACTCTCTTTACATTGTTATTAGTTCTTTTCATTGGTGAACATCATAAAACGCACTGATTTCAAAAGCCCAGACCCATATTTTTATAGCAATTCGGTTGCTCAGGTGAGAAAAAATGAGAAGGACGTTGCTGTACCACTAAATCTACGGCTGGGCACTGCTGAAACCAAACAAAAAGTGTTCACGGTGGCGAGATAGGGCTATTTTCAACTGACTGTTTCTGGGGACTCAAACCGAATCCATTTGTTTGTTTGTTTGCTTCCCAGTTTCACTTTTGTAGGGTACGTGCCCCGCCCCTTCGGCTTGTAGTTTGTCTGTGTCCTTCTATCTCAAGTGAGTCTCCAGTAAGGGAGCACGTAGGTGGTCTTGAGATTTCATCCCTTCTTCTAACCCTGTGTCTTTTAATTGGAGCACTCAAAGCCTGTCCTTTTATTCTGATAATTGAGAGCTGTGCTCTTACTGCACTTTGAAATTTTTTTTATCATTAATATACAATCACATGAGGAACATTATGCTTACTAGGCTACCCCGTTCACCAAATCCCCACCAAAACACCGTTACAGTCGCAGTCCATCAGCATGGTTGGATGCTGTAGACCCCTTCACCATGTCCCTATCAAACACCGCGTTACAGACGCTGTCCATCCGCGTGAAGTAAGATGCTGTAGAATCACTACTTCTCTTCTCTGTGTTGTACTGCCCTCCCCGTGCTCCCCCCACCATACACATTAAACGTGCTCTTGCTTATTCCCCCTTTCTTTCTCCCCCCATTATAACTCCCTTCCCACAAACGCTGCCCACTCCCTTTCCCTTTGGTATCTCTTTGTCCACTCTCGGGTTCTGTGAGTCTGCTGCTGTATTTTTCCTTCAGTTTTTATTTGTTGATATACTCCACACATGAGTGAAATCATTTGGTACTTGCCTTTCTCTTCCTGGCCTATTTCACTGGGCATAATACCATCTAGTTCCATCCACGTTGTTCCAAAAGGTAGGATTTGTTTTCTTCTTAAGCCCGCTTAGTGCACTTTTTAAACCGGATTTCTGTCTTCTCTTTGGCCTGTATATTCGCTACGTGCTTTCACCATTGCTCTCCTGGTTATGAGCAATAGCTTTGTGTTAATTGGTATGTATCTGTATCTATCTTTCTACCTGTCTATCTATCTATCTATCTATCTATCTATCTATCTATCTATCTATCATCTATCTATGAATCTATCTGTCTATCTATCTATCTATCAATCAATCAAGCATATTTTGTATTTCCCATCCGTCCTTGTGTGCAGAACAGTTAAAAACATAGAGTATGCCACTGGCCTACATTATGCTTCCAAAAATCTTGCAAGGTAACTAGGCAGTAGGGAAAGCACTGGATTCACCGAGACACTTGCAGGTCGAATCATCCGTGTGTACCTACAAAACCAGGAAATGGTGGTGCAGGGACTTGAACGCGTGTCTCTCTCCTCTGTCCTCTTTTATATCCTTCTCACTTGCTGACTGTATTTAGACACATTTATTGACTAAGTGCTTCCGGAAGACCTCAAGAATCCTTCCTCTGGACCTGTTGTAGACAGGGAAGTAAACTTGGTGCTTTGCTCACCACTATGTTTCTTGGACATCGGCGTGATCACCGCTGAAAGGAGGGTGGGACAAATGAAAAGGAACACCAATTTATAGACATGAGCAGTTGGGAGCAAAGAGTGTGTTGTGGAGTGACGTGTTTATTTGAGTGTCCAAACTTCCCTCTTTATCTGGTTATTACTTCTTTACATTCGTGAACATCTTAAAACCCACTGATTTTAAAGGCTCACTCACACATTATTACAGCAACTCAGTTGTTGAGGTGAGAGAAAATGAGAAGTACGCTGCTGCACCACTAAATCTATGGCTGGGCTCTGCTGAAACCAAACAAAAAGTATTCACGGTGACCAGATAGGGCTATTTTCTAGTGACTGTCTGTGGGTACTCAAGCAGAATCCATTTGTTTGATTGTTTTGTTTTTCAGTTTCAATTGTGTAGGGTTCCTGTCCCCACCCATTTGGATTGTAGTTTGTCTGTGTCCTTGGATCTCAAGTGAGTCTCCTGTTAGGGAGCCCCTAGGTGGCCTTGAGATTTCATCCCTTCTTTTAACCCTGTGTCTTTTGTTTGTAGCACTCAAAGCCTGTCCTTTTATTCTTATGGTTCTGAGCTTTGCCCTTATTGCCCATTAAAAATTATTTTGTTACCATTAATCTACAATCACGTAAAGAACATTATGTTTACTAGGCTCCCCACTTCAACAAGTCCCCCACAACAACCTCTTACAGTTGCTGTCCATCAGCGTAGTTGGATGCTTTAGACCATGTCACCATGACCCCCACGACACCTCATTACAGTCGCTGTCCATCAGCACGTAGTAAGATGCTGCAGAATCTCTACTTGCGTTCTCTGTGTTGTAGAGCCGTCTACATGCCACCCGACCCCATGCATTATGCATGCTAATCCTAATGCCCCCTTTCTTTCTCCCCGCCCTTATCCCTCCCTTCCCACCCATCCTGCCCAGTCCCTTTCCCTTTGGTAACTGTTAGACCACTCTCGGGTTCTGTGAGTCTGCTACTTTTTTTTTTCTTCAGTTTTACTTTGTTGTTTTACTCCACACATGAGTGAAATCACTTTTTACTTGTCTTTCTCCGCCTGGCCTATTTCACTGAGCATACTACTGTCTAGCGAAATCCACGTCATTGCAAATCATATAATTTGTTTCCTTCTTACGGCTGCTTACTTCACTTTTTAAACAGGATTTCATTCTTCCTTTTTGTTTGTAGTTTCGCCTTGTACTTTCACCATTGATCTCCTGGTTATGAGCAATAGCTATCTGTTAATCGATATGTATCTTTATTTATCTATCTGTCTGTCTGTCTGTCAATCTATCCTGACTTCATATCTATCTATTTATCTATCTATCTCTCTATTTTCCTATCATCTATCTATGATGTCTAACATCTATCAATCTATGTACCTATCCATTTATAATCTATCTATCTATGAATCAATCATCTTTTTGTCTGCCCATCTATCCTTATGTACAGAACAGTTGACAACATAGCCTATGTCACTTCCCTACATTATGCTTCCAAAAATCTTGCAATGTAACTAGGCCATAGCTGGAACACAGGGTTCACCGAGACACTTGCAGGTCGATTCAGCCGCGTGTGCTTACAAAACCAGTAAATTGTGCTGCAGGGACTTATACCCGTATATCTGTCCTCTGTCCTCTGTCCTCTTTAACCTCCTTCTCGCTTGCTGACTCTATTTAGCCACATTCACTGAATAAGTGCTCCCTGAAGACCACAAGTATCCTTCCTCAGGGCCTGTTGTTGACAGAAAAGTGTACTTGGTTATTTGCACACCACCATGTTTGAGGGACATCGGCGTGATCACCCACTGATAGGAGGATGGACTAATAAAAAGGAACACCTGTTTCTAGACAGGAGCAGTTGGGAACAAAGAGTGTGTTGTGGAGTGTCGTGTTTATTTGAGTGTCCAAACTTCCCTCTTTATGTGGTTATTACTTCTTTACATTCATGAACGTCATAAAACCCACTGATTTCAAAGGCCCAGATGCATATTATTACAGCAATTCAGTTGTTGAGGTGAGAGAATATGAGAAGGAAGGTGCGGCACCACTAAATCTATGGCTGGGCACTGCTGAAAACAAACAAAGAGTTCACGGTGGCCAGATAGGGCTCTTTTCTAGTGACTGTCTCTGGGGACTCAAACAGAATCCATTGGTTTGTTTGTTTCTCTGCTTCACTTGTGTAGGGTACCTGTCCCCGCCCCTTCGGCTAGTAGATTGTCTGTGTATTTGGATCTCAAGTGAGTCTCCTGTAAGGGAGCGCATGAGCACATAGTTGGTCTTGAGTTTTCATTCCTTCTTCTAACCCTGTGTCTTTTGATTGGAGCTCTCAAAGCCTGTCCTTTTATTCTGATAATTGAGAGGTGCTCTATTACTTCACATTGAAATTTTTTTTTGTTATCATTATGTTTACTAGGCGACCCCCTCCAACAATTACCCACAAAAAACCCTATTACAGTCGCATTCCTTCAGCATGGTTGGATGCCTCAGACCCCTTCACGATGTAACCCCCACACACCCCGTTACAGTCGCTGTTCATCAGCGTGTAGTAGTTGAATGCTGTAGACTCACTACTTGTTTTCTCAGTGTTGTACACTCCTCCCCAAGACTGCAAACCCCACACATTATATATGCTCATCCTAATGCCCTCTTCCTTTTTCCCCGCCCTTATCCCTCCCTTCTCCCCCACCATGCCCTGTCTCTTTCCCTTTTTTAAATGTTAGTCCACTCTCGGGTTCTATGAGTCTGCTGCTGTTTTTTTCCAACAGCTTTTCTTTGTTGTTATACTCCACACATGAGTGAAATCATTTGTTACTTTTCTTTCTCTGACTGGCTTTTTTCACTTAGTATAATACCATCAAGCTCCATCCACGTCATTGCAAATATTAGGATTATTTTCTTCTTATGGCTGCTTACTGAACTTTTTAAACTGGATTTCATTCTTCTTCTTTGTATGTAGTTTCGCTATGTGCTTCCACCATTACTCTCCTGGTTTATGAGCAATAGCTTTTATTGATTGATATGTACCTATATCTATCTCTCGATATCTCTCTCAATCTATCTGTCATCTATGTGTCTTCTATTATCTTTCTATCTATCTATCAATCAATCATCTTTTTGTCTGAACTTCTGTCCTTATGTACAGAACAGTTAACAACATAGCCTCTGTCACTTCCCTACTTTATGATTCAAAAAATCTTGCAAGGTAACTAGGACGTAGGGAGAGCACTGGGTTCACCAAGACACTTGCAGGTCGAGTCAGTCACGTGTGCCTACAAAACCAGGAAACGCTGGTGCAGGGACTTGTACCCGTATCTCTGTCCTCTGTCCTCTTTTACCTCCTTCTCGCTTGCTGACTGTATTTAGCCACATTCATTTACTAAGTGCTCCCGGAAGACCACAAGAATCCTTCCTCTGGGCCTGTTATAGACAGAAAAGTAAACTTGGTTCTTTGCTCACCACCATGTTTGAGGGACATCTGCATGATAACCGCTGATGGGAGGAGGAACCAGTAAGAAGGAAGAAAAATTTCTAGACAGGAGTAATTGGGAGAAAAGAGTGTGTTGTGGAGTGACGTGTTTATTTGAGTGTCCAAACTACTCTCTTTACATTGTTATTAGTTCTTTTCATTGGTGAACATCATAAAACGCACTGATTTCAAAAGCCCAGACCCATATTTTTATAGCAATTCGGTTGCTCAGGTGAGAAAAAATGAGAAGGACGTTGCTGTACCACTAAATCTACGGCTGGGCACTGCTGAAACCAAACAAAAAGTGTTCACGGTGGCGAGATAGGGCTATTTTCAACTGACTGTTTCTGGGGACTCAAACCGAATCCATTTGTTTGTTTGTTTGCTTCCCAGTTTCACTTTTGTAGGGTACGTGCCCCGCCCCTTCGGCTTGTAGTTTGTCTGTGTCCTTCTATCTCAAGTGAGTCTCCAGTAAGGGAGCACGTAGGTGGTCTTGAGATTTCATCCCTTCTTCTAACCCTGTGTCTTTTAATTGGAGCACTCAAAGCCTGTCCTTTTATTCTGATAATTGAGAGCTGTGCTCTTACTGCACTTTGAAATTTTTTTTATCATTAATATACAATCACATGAGGAACATTATGCTTACTAGGCTACCCCGTTCACCAAATCCCCACCAAAACACCGTTACAGTCGCAGTCCATCAGCATGGTTGGATGCTGTAGACCCCTTCACCATGTCCCTATCAAACACCGCGTTACAGACGCTGTCCATCCGCGTGAAGTAAGATGCTGTAGAATCACTACTTCTCTTCTCTGTGTTGTACTGCCCTCCCCGTGCTCCCCCCACCCCACACATTAAACGTGCTATTGCTTATTCCCCCTTTCTTTCTCCCCCCATTATAACTCCCTTCCCACAAACGCTGCCCACTCCCTTTCCCTTTGGTATCTCTTTGTCCACTCTCGGGTTCTGTGAGTCTGCTGCTGTATTTTTCCTTCAGTTTTTATTTGTTGATATACTCCACAAATGAGTGAAATCATTTGGTACTTGCCTTTCTCTTCCTGGCCTATTTCACTGGGCATAATACCGTCTAGTTCCATCCACGTTGTTCCAAAAGGTAGGATTTGTTTTCTTCTTAAGCCTGCTTAGTGCACTTTTTAAACCGGATTTCTGTCTTCTCTTTGGCCTGTATATTCGCTACGTGCTTTCACCATTGCTCTCCTGGTTATGAGCAATAGCTTTGTGTTAATCGGTATGTATCTGTATCTATCTTTCTAACTTTCTATCTATCTATCTATCTATCTATCTATCTATCTATCTATCTATCTATCTATCTATCATCTATCTATGAATCTATCTGTCTATCTATCTATCTATCAATCAATCAAGCATATTTTGTATTTCCCATCTGTCCTTGTGTGCAGAACAGTTAAAAACATAGAGTATGCCACTGGCCTACATTATGCTTCCAAAAATCTTGCAAGGTAACTAGGCAGTAGGGAAAGCACTGGATTCACCGAGACACTTGCAGGTCGAATCATCCGTGTGTACCTACAAAACCAGGAAATGGTGGTGCAGGGACTTGAACGCGTGTCTCTCTCCTCTGTCCTCTTTTATATCCTTCTCACTTGCTGACTGTATTTAGACACATTTATTGACTAAGTGCTTCCGGAAGACCTCAAGAATCCTTCCTCTGGACCTGTTGTAGACAGGGAAGTAAACTTGGTGCTTTGCTCACCACTATGTTTCTTGGACATCGGCGTGATCACCGCTGAAAGGAGGGTGGGACAAATGAAAAGGAACACCAATTTATAGACATGAGCAGTTGGGAGCAAAGAGTGTGTTGTGGAGTGACGTGTTTATTTGAGTGTCCAAACTTCCCTCTTTATCTGGTTATTACTTCTTTACATTCGTGAACATCTTAAAACCCACTGATTTTAAAGGCTCACTCACACATTATTACAGCAACTCAGTTGTTGAGGTGAGAGAAAATGAGAAGTACGCTGCTGCACCACTAAATCTATGGCTGGGCTCTGCTGAAACCAAACAAAAAGTATTCACGGTGACCAGATAGGGCTATTTTCTAGTGACTGTCTGTGGGTACTCAAGCAGAATCCATTTGTTTGATTGTTTTGTTTTTCAGTTTCAATTGTGTAGGGTTCCTGTCCCCACCCATTTGGATTGTAGTTTGTCTGTGTCCTTGGATCTCAAGTGAGTCTCCTGTTAGGGAGCCCCTAGGTGGCCTTGAGATTTCATCCCTTCTTTTAACCCTGTGTCTTTTGTTTGT
The DNA here is from genome assembly GCF_030020395.1 of Manis pentadactyla. Lineage (NCBI taxonomy): Eukaryota > Metazoa > Chordata > Mammalia > Pholidota > Manidae > Manis > Manis pentadactyla. The sequence continues at coordinate 407,383 of NW_026645219.1, read as the reverse complement.
AGCACTCAAAGCCTGTCCTTTTATTCTTATGGTTCTGAGCTTTGCCCTTATTGCCCATTAAAAATTATTTTGTTACCATTAATCTACAATCACGTAAAGAACATTATGTTTACTAGGCTCCCCACTTCAACAAGTCCCCCACAACAACCTCTTACAGTTGCTGTCCATCAGCGTAGTTGGATGCTTTAGACCATGTCACCATGACCCCCACGACACCTCATTACAGTCGCTGTCCATCAGCACGTAGTAAGATGCTGCAGAATCTCTACTTGCGTTCTCTGTGTTGTAGAGCCGTCTACATGCCACCCGACCCCATGCATTATGCATGCTAATCCTAATGCCCCCTTTCTTTCTCCCCGCCCTTATCCCTCCCTTCCCACCCATCCTGCCCAGTCCCTTTCCCTTTGGTAACTGTTAGACCACTCTCGGGTTCTGTGAGTCTGCTACTTTTTTTTTTCTTCAGTTTTACTTTGTTGTTTTACTCCACACATGAGTGAAATCACTTTTTACTTGTCTTTCTCCGCCTGGCCTATTTCACTGAGCATACTACTGTCTAGCGAAATTCACGTCATTGCAAATCATATAATTTGTTTCCTTCTTACGGCTGCTTACTTCACTTTTTAAACAGGATTTCATTCTTCCTTTTTGTTTGTAGTTTCGCCTTGTACTTTCACCATTGATCTCCTGGTTATGAGCAATAGCTATCTGTTAATCGATATGTATCTTTATTTATCTATCTGTCTGTCTGTCTGTCAATCTATCCTGACTTCATATCTATCTATTTATCTATCTATCTCTCTATTTTCCTATCATCTATCTATGATGTATAACATCTATCAATCTATGTACCTATCCATTTATAATCTATCTATCTATGAATCAATCATCTTTTTGTCTGCCCATCTATCCTTATGTACAGAACAGTTGACAACATAGCCTATGTCACTTCCCTACATTATGCTTCCAAAAATCTTGCAATGTAACTAGGCCATAGCTGGAACACAGGGTTCACCGAGACACTTGCAGGTCGATTCAGCCGCGTGTGCTTACAAAACCAGTAAATTGTGCTGCAGGGACTTATACCCGTATATCTGTCCTCTGTCCTCTGTCCTCTTTAACCTCCTTCTCGCTTGCTGACTCTATTTAGCCACATTCACTGAATAAGTGCTCCCTGAAGACCACAAGTATCCTTCCTCAGGGCCTGTTGTTGACAGAAAAGTGTACTTGGTTATTTGCACACCACCATGTTTGAGGGACATCGGCGTGATCACCCACTGATAGGAGGATGGACTAATAAAAAGGAACACCTGTTTCTAGACAGGAGCAGTTGGGAACAAAGAGTGTGTTGTGGAGTGTCGTGTTTATTTGAGTGTCCAAACTTCCCTCTTTATGTGGTTATTACTTCTTTACATTCATGAACGTCATAAAACCCACTGATTTCAAAGGCCCAGATGCATATTATTACAGCAATTCAGTTGTTGAGGTGAGAGAATATGAGAAGGAAGGTGCGGCACCACTAAATCTATGGCTGGGCACTGCTGAAAACAAACAAAGAGTTCACGGTGGCCAGATAGGGCTCTTTTCTAGTGACTGTCTCTGGGGACTCAAACAGAATCCATTGGTTTGTTTGTTTCTCTGCTTCACTTGTGTAGGGTACCTGTCCCTGCCCCTTCGGCTAGTAGATTGTCTGTGTATTTGGATCTCAAGTGAGTCTCCTGTAAGGGAGCGCATGAGCACATAGTTGGTCTTGAGTTTTCATTCCTTCTTCTAACCCTGTGTCTTTTGATTGGAGCTCTCAAAGCCTGTCCTTTTATTCTGATAATTGAGAGGTGCTCTATTACTTCACATTGAAATTTTTTTTTGTTATCATTATGTTTACTAGGCGACCCCCTCCAACAATTACCCACAAAAAACCCTATTACAGTCGCATTCCTTCAGCATGGTTGGATGCCTCAGACCCCTTCACGATGTAACCCCCACACACCCCGTTACAGTCGCTGTTCATCAGCGTGTAGTAGTTGAATGCTGTAGACTCACTACTTGTTTTCTCAGTGTTGTACACTCCTCCCCAAGACTGCAAACCCCACACATTATATATGCTCATCCTAATGCCCTCTTCCTTTTTCCCCGCCCTTATCCCTCCCTTCTCCCCCACCATGCCCTGTCTCTTTCCCTTTTTTAAATGTTAGTCCACTCTCGGGTTCTATGAGTCTGCTGCTGTTTTTTTCCAACAGCTTTTCTTTGTTGTTATACTCCACACATGAGTGAAATCATTTGTTACTTTTCTTTCTCTGACTGGCTTTTTTCACTTAGTATAATACCATCAAGCTCCATCCACGTCATTGCAAATATTAGGATTATTTTCTTCTTATGGCTGCTTACTGAACTTTTTAAACTGGATTTCATTCTTCTTCTTTGTATGTAGTTTCGCTATGTGCTTCCACCATTACTCTCCTGGTTTATGAGCAATAGCTTTTATTGATTGATATGTACCTATATCTATCTCTCGATATCTCTCTCAATCTATCTGTCATCTATGTGTCTTCTATTATCTTTCTATCTATCTATCAATCAATCATCTTTTTGTCTGAACTTCTGTCCTTATGTACAGAACAGTTAACAACATAGCCTCTGTCACTTCCCTATTTTATGATTCAAAAAATCTTGCAAGGTAACTAGGACGTAGGGAGAGCACTGGGTTCACCAAGACACTTGCAGGTCGAGTCAGTCACTTGTGCCTACAAAACCAGGAAACGCTGGTGCAGGGACTTGTACCCGTATCTCTGTCCTCTGTCCTCTTTTACCTCCTTCTCGCTTGCTGACTGTATTTAGCCACATTCATTTACTAAGTGCTCCCGGAAGACCACAAGAATCCTTCCTCTGGGCCTGTTATAGACAGAAAAGTAAACTTGGTTCTTTGCTCACCACCATGTTTGAGGGACATCTGCATGATAACCGCTGATGGGAGGAGGAACCAGTAAGAAGGAAGAAAAATTTCTAGACAGGAGTAATTGGGAGAAAAGAGTGTGTTGTGGAGTGACGTGTTTATTTGAGTGTCCAAACTACTCTCTTTACATTGTTATTAGTTCTTTTCATTGGTGAACATCATAAAACGCACTGATTTCAAAAGCCCAGACCCATATTTTTATAGCAATTCGGTTGCTCAGGTGAGAAAAAATGAGAAGGACGTTGCTGTACCACTAAATCTACGGCTGGGCACTGCTGAAACCAAACAAAAAGTGTTCACGGTGGCGAGATAGGGCTATTTTCAACTGACTGTTTCTGGGGACTCAAACCGAATCCATTTGTTTGTTTGTTTGCTTCCCAGTTTCACTTTTGTAGGGTACCTGCCCCGCCCCTTCGGCTTGTAGTTTGTCTGTGTCCTTCTATCTCAAGTGAGTCTCCAGTAAGGGAGCACGTAGGTGGTCTTGAGATTTCATCACTTCTTCTAACCCTGTGTCTTTTAATTGGAGCACTCAAAGCCTGTCCTTTTATTCTGATAATTGAGAGCTGTGCTCTTACTGCACTTTGAAATTTTTTTTATCATTAATATACAATCACATGAGGAACATTATGCTTACTAGGCTACCCCGTTTACCAAATCCCCACCAAAACACCGTTACAGTCGCAGTCCATCAGCACGGTTGGATGCTGTAGACCCCTTCACCATGTCCCTATCAAACACCGCGTTACAGACGCTGTCCATCCGCGTGAAGTAAGATGCTGTAGAATCACTACTTCTCTTCTCTGTGTTGTACTGCCCTCCCCGTGCTCCCCCCACCATACACATTAAACGTGCTCTTGCTTATTCCCCCTTTCTTTCTCCCCCCATTATAACTCCCTTCCCACAAACGCTGCCCACTCCCTTTCCCTTTGGTATCTCTTTGTCCACTCTCGGGTTCTGTGAGTCTGCTGCTGTATTTTTCCTTCAGTTTTTATTTGTTGATATACTCCACACATGAGTGAAATCATTTGGTACTTGCCTTTCTCTTCCTGGCCTATTTCACTGGGCATAATACCATCTAGTTCCATCCACGTTGTTCCAAAAGGTAGGATTTGTTTTCTTCTTAAGCCCGCTTAGTGCACTTTTTAAACCGGATTTCTGTCTTCTCTTTGGCCTGTATATTCGCTACGTGCTTTTACCATTGCTCTCCTGGTTATGAGCAATAGCTTTGTGTTAATTGGTATGTATCTGTATCTATCTTTCTACCTGTCTATCTATCTATCTATCTATCTATCTATCTATCTATCTATCTATCTATCTATCTATCTATCTATCATCTATCTATGAATCTATCTGTCTATCTATCTATCTATCAATCAATCAAGCATATTTTGTATTTCCCATCTGTCCTTGTGTGCAGAACAGTTAAAAACATAGAGTATGCCACTGGCCTACATTATGCTTCCAAAAATCTTGCAAGGTAACTAGGCAGTAGGGAAAGCACTGGATTCACCGAGACACTTGCAGGTCGAATCATCCGTGTGTACCTACAAAACCAGGAAATGGTGTTGCAGGGACTTGAACGCGTGTCTCTCTCCTCTGTCCTCTTTTATATCCTTCTCACTTGCTGACTGTATTTAGACACATTTATTGACTAAGTGCTTCCGGAAGACCTCAAGAATCCTTCCTCTGGACCTGTTGTAGACAGGGAAGTAAACTTGGTGCTTTGCTCACCACTATGTTTCTTGGACATCAGCGTGATCACCGCTGAAAGGAGGGTGGGACAAATGAAAAGGAACACCAATTTATAGACATGAGCAGTTGGGAGCAAAGAATGTGTTGTGGAGTGACGTGTTTATTTGAGTGTCCAAACTTCCCTCTTTATCTGGTTATTACTTCTTTACATTCGTGAACATCTTAAAACCCACTGATTTTAAAGGCTCACTCACACATTATTACAGCAATTCAGTTGTTGAGGTGAGAGAAAATGAGAAGTACGCTGCTGCACCACTAAATCTATGGCTGGGCTCTGCTGAAACCAAACAAAAAGTATTCACGGTGACCAGATAGGGCTATTTTCTAGTGACTGTCTGTGGGTACTCAAGCAGAATCCATTTGTTTGATTGTTTTGTTTTTCAGTTTCAATTGTGTAGGGTTCCTGTCCCCACCCATTTGGATTGTAGTTTGTCTGTGTCCTTGGATCTCAAGTGAGTCTCCTGTTAGGGAGCCCCTAGGTGGCCTTGAGATTTCATCCCTTCTTTTAACCCTGTGTCTTTTGTTTGTAGCACTCAAAGCCTGTCCTTTTATTCTTATGGTTCTGAGCTTTGCCCTTATTGCCCATTAAAAATTATTTTGTTACCATTAATCTACAATCACGTAAAGAACATTATGTTTACTAGGCTCCCCACTTCAACAAGTCCCCCACAACAACCTCTTACAGTTGCTGTCCATCAGCGTATTTGGATGCTTTAGACCATGTCACCATGACCCACACGACACCTCATTACAGTCGCTGTCCATCAGCACGTAGTAAGATGCTGCAGAATCTCTACTTGCGTTCTCTGTGTTGTAGAGCCGTCTACATGCCACCCGACCCCATGCATTATGCATGCTAATCCTAATGCCCCCTTTCTTTCTCCCCGCCCTTATCCCTCCCTTCCCACCCATCCTGCCCAGTCCCTTTCCCTTTGGTAACTGTTAGACCACTCTCGGGTTCTGTGAGTCTGCTACTTTTTTTTTTCTTCAGTTTTACTTTGTTGTTTTACTCCACACATGAGTGAAATCACTTTTTACTTGTCTTTCTCCGCCTGGCCTATTTCACTGAGCATACTACTGTCTAGCGAAATTCACGTCATTGCAAATCATATAATTTGTTTCCTTCTTACGGCTGCTTACTTCACTTTTTAAACAGGATTTCATTCTTCCTTTTTGTTTGTAGTTTCGCCTTGTACTTTCACCATTGATCTCCTGGTTATGAGCAATAGCTATCTGTTAATCGATATGTATCTTTATTTATCTATCTGTCTGTCTGTCTGTCAATCTATCCTGACTTCATATCTATCTATTTATCTATCTATCTCTCTATTTTCCTATCATCTATCTATGATGTCTAACATCTATCAATCTATGTACCTATCCATTTATAATCTATCTATCTATGAATCAATCATCTTTTTGTCTGCCCATCTATCCTTATGTACAGAACAGTTGACAACATAGCCTATGTCACTTCCCTACATTATGCTTCCAAAAATCTTGCAATGTAACTAGGCCATAGCTGGAACACAGGGTTCACCGAGACACTTGCAGGTCGATTCAGCCGCGTGTGCTTACAAAACCAGTAAATTGTGCTGCAGGGACTTATACCCGTATATCTGTCCTCTGTCCTCTGTCCTCTTTAACCTCCTTCTCGCTTGCTGACTCTATTTAGCCACATTCACTGAATAAGTGCTCCCTGAAGACCACAAGTATCCTTCCTCAGGGCCTGTTGTTGACAGAAAAGTGTACTTGGTTATTTGCACACCACCATGTTTGAGGGACATCGGCGTGATCACCCACTGATAGGAGGATGGACTAATAAAAAGGAACACCTGTTTCTAGACAGGAGCAGTTGGGAACAAAGAGTGTGTTGTGGAGTGTCGTGTTTATTTGAGTGTCCAAACTTCCCTCTTTATGTGGTTATTACTTCTTTACATTCATGAACGTCATAAAACCCACTGATTTCAAAGGCCCAGATGCATATTATTACAGCAATTCAGTTGTTGAGGTGAGAGAATATGAGAAGGAAGGTGCGGCACCACTAAATCTATGGCTGGGCACTGCTGAAAACAAACAAAGAGTTCACGGTGGCCAGATAGGGCTCTTTTCTAGTGACTGTCTCTGGGGACTCAAACAGAATCCATTGGTTTGTTTGTTTCTCTGCTTCACTTGTGTAGGGTACCTGTCCCTGCCCCTTCGGCTAGTAGATTGTCTGTGTATTTGGATCTCAAGTGAGTCTCCTGTAAGGGAGCGCATGAGCACATAGTTGGTCTTGAGTTTTCATTCCTTCTTCTAACCCTGTGTCTTTTGATTGGAGCTCTCAAAGCCTGTCCTTTTATTCTGATAATTGAGAGGTGCTCTATTACTTCACATTGAAATTTTTTTTTGTTATCATTATGTTTACTAGGCGACCCCCTCCAACAATTACCCACAAAAAACCCTATTACAGTCGCATTCCTTCAGCATGGTTGGATGCCTCAGACGCCTTCACGATGTAACCCCCACACACCCCGTTACAGTCGCTGTTCATCAGCGTGTAGTAGTTGAATGCTGTAGACTCACTACTTGTTTTCTCAGTGTTGTACACTCCTCCCCAAGACTGCAAACCCCACACATTATATATGCTCATCCTAATGCCCTCTTCCTTTTTCCCCGCCCTTATCCCTCCCTTCTCCCCCACCATGCCCTGTCTCTTTCCCTTTTTTAAATGTTAGTCCACTCTCGGGTTCTATGAGTCTGCTGCTGTTTTTTTCCAACAGCTTTTCTTTGTTGTTATACTCCACACATGAGTGAAATCATTTGTTACTTTTCTTTCTCTGACTGGCTTTTTTCACTTAGTATAATACCATCAAGCTCCATCCACGTCATTGCAAATATTAGGATTATTTTCTTCTTATGGCTGCTTACTGAACTTTTTAAACTGGATTTCATTCTTCTTCTTTGTATGTAGTTTCGCTATGTGCTTCCACCATTACTCTCCTGGTTTATGAGCAATAGCTTTTATTGATTGATATGTACCTATATCTATCTCTCGATATCTCTCTCAATCTATCTGTCATCTATGTGTCTTCTATTATCTTTCTATCTATCTATCAATCAATCATCTTTTTGTCTGAACTTCTGTCCTTATGTACAGAACAGTTAACAACATAGCCTCTGTCACTTCCCTATTTTATGATTCAAAAAATCTTGCAAGGTAACTAGGACGTAGGGAGAGCACTGGGTTCACCAAGACACTTGCAGGTCGAGTCAGTCACTTGTGCCTACAAAACCAGGAAACGCTGGTGCAGGGACTTGTACCCGTATCTCTGTCCTCTGTCCTCTTTTACCTCCTTCTCGCTTGCTGACTGTATTTAGCCACATTCATTTACTAAGTGCTCCCGGAAGACCACAAGAATCCTTCCTCTGGGCCTGTTATAGACAGAAAAGTAAACTTGGTTCTTTGCTCACCACCATGTTTGAGGGACATCTGCATGATAACCGCTGATGGGAGGAGGAACCAGTAAGAAGGAAGAAAAATTTCTAGACAGGAGTAATTGGGAGAAAAGAGTGTGTTGTGGAGTGACGTGTTTATTTGAGTGTCCAAACTACTCTCTTTACATTGTTATTAGTTCTTTTCATTGGTGAACATCATAAAACGCACTGATTTCAAAAGCCCAGACCCATATTTTTATAGCAATTCGGTTGCTCAGGTGAGAAAAAATGAGAAGGACGTTGCTGTACCACTAAATCTATGGCTGGGCACTGCTGAAACCAAACAAAAAGTGTTCACGGTGGCGAGATAGGGCTATTTTCAACTGACTGTTTCTGGGGACTCAAACCGAATCCATTTGTTTGTTTGTTTGCTTCCCAGTTTCACTTTTGTAGGGTACCTGCCCCGCCCCTTCGGCTTGTAGTTTGTCTGTGTCCTTCTATCTCAAGTGAGTCTCCAGTAAGGGAGCACGTAGGTGGTCTTGAGATTTCATCACTTCTTCTAACCCTGTGTCTTTTAATTGGAGCACTCAAAGCCTGTCCTTTTATTCTGATAATTGAGAGCTGTGCTCTTACTGCACTTTGAAATTTTTTTTATCATTAATATACAATCACATGAGGAACATTATGCTTACTAGGCTACCCCGTTTACCAAATCCCCACCAAAACACCGTTACAGTCGCAGTCCATCAGCACGGTTGGATGCTGTAGACCCCTTCACCATGTCCCTATCAAACACCGCGTTACAGACGCTGTCCATCCGCGTGAAGTAAGATGCTGTAGAATCACTACTTCTCTTCTCTGTGTTGTACTGCCCTCCCCGTGCTCCCCCCACCATACACATTAAACGTGCTCTTGCTTATTCCCCCTTTCTTTCTCCCCCCATTATAACTCCCTTCCCACAAACGCTGCCCACTCCCTTTCCCTTTGGTATCTCTTTGTCCACTCTCGGGTTCTGTGAGTCTGCTGCTGTATTTTTCCTTCAGTTTTTATTTGTTGATATACTCCACACATGAGTGAAATCATTTGGTACTTGCCTTTCTCTTCCTGGCCTATTTCACTGGGCATAATACCATCTAGTTCCATCCACGTTGTTCCAAAAGGTAGGATTTGTTTTCTTCTTAAGCCCGCTTAGTGCACTTTTTAAACCGGATTTCTGTCTTCTCTTTGGCCTGTATATTCGCTACGTGCTTTTACCATTGCTCTCCTGGTTATGAGCAATAGCTTTGTGTTAATTGGTATGTATCTGTATCTATCTTTCTACCTGTCTATCTATCTATCTATCTATCTATCTATCTATCTATCTATCTATCTATCTATCTATCTATCTATCTATCATCTATCTATGAATCTATCTGTCTATCTATCTATCTATCAATCAATCAAGCATATTTTGTATTTCCCATCTGTCCTTGTGTGCAGAACAGTTAAAAACATAGAGTATGCCACTGGCCTACATTATGCTTCCAAAAATCTTGCAAGGTAACTAGGCAGTAGGGAAAGCACTGGATTCACCGAGACACTTGCAGGTCGAATCATCCGTGTGTACCTACAAAACCAGGAAATGGTGTTGCAGGGACTTGAACGCGTGTCTCTCTCCTCTGTCCTCTTTTATATCCTTCTCACTTGCTGACTGTATTTAGACACATTTATTGACTAAGTGCTTCCGGAAGACCTCAAGAATCCTTCCTCTGGACCTGTTGTAGACAGGGAAGTAAACTTGGTGCTTTGCTCACCACTATGTTTCTTGGACATCAGCGTGATCACCGCTGAAAGGAGGGTGGGACAAATGAAAAGGAACACCAATTTATAGACATGAGCAGTTGGGAGCAAAGAATGTGTTGTGGAGTGACGTGTTTATTTGAGTGTCCAAACTTCCCTCTTTATCTGGTTATTACTTCTTTACATTCGTGAACATCTTAAAACCCACTGATTTTAAAGGCTCACTCACACATTATTACAGCAATTCAGTTGTTGAGGTGAGAGAAAATGAGAAGTACGCTGCTGCACCACTAAATCTATGGCTGGGCTCTGCTGAAACCAAACAAAAAGTATTCACGGTGACCAGATAGGGCTATTTTCTAGTGACTGTCTGTGGGTACTCAAGCAGAATCCATTTGTTTGATTGTTTTGTTTTTCAGTTTCAATTGTGTAGGGTTCCTGTCCCCACCCATTTGGATTGTAGTTTGTCTGTGTCCTTGGATCTCAAGTGAGTCTCCTGTTAGGGAGCCCCTAGGTGGCCTTGAGATTTCATCCCTTCTTTTAACCCTGTGTCTTTTGTTTGTAGCACTCAAAGCCTGTCCTTTTATTCTTATGGTTCTGAGCTTTGCCCTTATTGCCCATTAAAAATTATTTTGTTACCATTAATCTACAATCACGTAAAGAACATTATGTTTACTAGGCTCCCCACTTCAACAAGTCCCCCACAACAACCTCTTACAGTTGCTGTCCATCAGCGTAGTTGGATGCTTTAGACCATGTCACCATGACCCACACGACACCTCATTACAGTCGCTGTCCATCAGCACGTAGTAAGATGCTGCAGAATCTCTACTTGCCTTCTCTGTGTTGTAGAGCCGTCTACATGCCACCCGACCCCACGCATTATGCATGCTAATCCTAATGCCCCCTTTCTTTCTCCCTGCCCTTATCCCTCCCTTCCCACCCATCCTGCCCAGTCCCTTTCCCTTTGGTAACTGTTAGACCACTCTCGGGTTCTGTGAGTCTGCTACTTTTTTTTTCTTCAGTTTTACTTTGTTGTTTTACTCCACACATGAGTGAAATCACTTTTTACTTGTCTTTCTCCGCCTGGCCTATTTCACTGAGCATACTACTGTCTAGCGAAATCCACGTCATTGCAAATCATATAATTTGTTTCCTTCTTACGGCTGCTTACTTCACTTTTTAAACAGGATTTCATTCTTCCTTTTTGTTTGTAGTTTCGCCTTGTACTTTCACCATTGATCTCCTGGTTATGAGCAATAGCTATCTGTTAATCGATATGTATCTTTATTTATCTATCTGTCTGTCTGTCTGTCAATCTATCCTGACTTCATATCTATCTATCTATCTATCTCTCTATTTTCCTATCATCTATCTATGATGTCTAATATCTATCAATCTATGTACCTATCCATTTATAATCTATCTATCTATGAATCAATCATCTTTTTGTCTGCCCATCTATCCTTATGTACAGAACAGTTGACAACATAGCCTATGTCACTTCCCTACATTATGCTTCCAAAAATCTTGCAATGTAACTAGGCCATAGCTGGAACACAGGGTTCACCGAGACACTTGCAGGTCGATTCAGCCGCGTGTGCTTACAAAACCAGTAAATTGTGCTGCAGGGACTTATACCCGTATATCTGTCCTCTGTCCTCTGTCCTCTTTAACCTCCTTCTCGCTTGCTGACTCTATTTAGCCACATTCACTGAATAAGTGCTCCCTGAAGACCACAAGTATCCTTCCTCAGGGCCTGTTGTTGACAGAAAAGTGTACTTGGTTATTTGCACACCACCATGTTTGAGGGACATCGGCGTGATCACCCACTGATAGGAGGATGGACTAATAAAAAGGAACACCTGTTTCTAGACAGGAGCAGTTGGGAACAAAGAGTGTGTTGTGGAGTGTCGTGTTTATTTGAGTGTCCAAACTTCCCTCTTTATGTGGTTATTACTTCTTTACATTCATGAACGTCATAAAACCCACTGATTTCAAAGGCCCAGATGCATATTATTACAGCAATTCAGTTGTTGAGGTGAGAGAATATGAGAAGGAAGGTGCGGCACCACTAAATCTATGGCTGGGCACTGCTGAAAACAAACAAAGAGTTCACGGTGGCCAGATAGGGCTCTTTTCTAGTGACTGTCTCTGGGGACTCAAACAGAATCCATTGGTTTGTTTGTTTCTCTGCTTCACTTGTGTAGGGTACCTGTCCCCGCCCCTTCGGCTAGTAGATTGTCTGTGTATTTGGATCTCAAGTGAGTCTCCTGTAAGGGAGCGCATGAGCACATAGTTGGTCTTGAGTTTTCATTCCTTCTTCTAACCCTGTGTCTTTTGATTGGAGCTCTCAAAGCCTGTCCTTTTATTCTGATAATTGAGAGGTGCTCTATTACTTCACATTGAAATTTTTTTTTGTTATCATTATGTTTACTAGGCGACCCCCTCCAACAATTACCCACAAAAAACCCTATTACAGTCGCATTCCTTCAGCATGGTTGGATGCCTCAGACCCCTTCACGATGTAACCCCCACACACCCCGTTACAGTCGCTGTTCATCAGCGTGTAGTAGTTGAATGCTGTAGACTCACTACTTGTTTTCTCAGTGTTGTACACTCCTCCCCAAGACTGCAAACCCCACACATTATATATGCTCATCCTAATGCCCTCTTACTTTTTCCCCGCCCTTATCCCTCCCTTCTCCCCCACCATGCCCTGTCTCTTTCCCTTTTTTAAATGTTAGTCCACTCTCGGGTTCTGTGAGTCTGCTGCTGTTTTTTTCCAACAGCTTTTCTTTGTTGTTATACTCCACACATGAGTGAAATCATTTGTTACTTTTCTTTCTCTGACTGGCTTTTTTCACTTAGTATAATACCATCAAGCTCCATCCACGTCATTGCAAATATTAGGATTATTTTCTTCTTATGGCTGCTTACTGAACTTTTTAAACTGGATTTCATTCTTCTTCTTTGTATGTAGTTTCGCTATGTGCTTCCACCATTACTCTCCTGGTTTATGAGCAATAGCTTTATTGATTGATATGTACCTATATCTATCTCTCGATATCTCTCTCAATCTATCTGTCATCTATGTGTCTTCTATTATCTTTCTATCTATCTATCAATCAATCATCTTTTTGTCTGAACTTCTGTCCTTATGTACAGAACAGTTAACAACATAGCCTCTGTCACTTCCCTACTTTATGATTCAAAAAATCTTGCAAGGTAACTAGGACGTAGGGAGAGCACTGGGTTCACCAAGACACTTGCAGGTCGAGTCAGTCACGTGTGCCTACAAAACCAGGAAACGCTGGTGCAGGGACTTGTACCCGTATCTCTGTCCTCTGTTCTCTTTTACCTCCTTCTCGCTTGCTGACTGTATTTAGCCACATTCATTTACTAAGTGCTCCCGGAAGACCACAAGAATCCTTCCTCTGGGCCTGTTATAGACAGAAAAGTAAACTTGGTTCTTTGCTCACCACCATGTTTGAGGGACATCTGCATGATAACCGCTGATGGGAGGAGGAACCAGTAAGAAGGAAGAAAAATTTCTAGACAGGAGTAATTGGGAGAAAAGAGTGTGTTGTGGAGTGACGTGTTTATTTGAGTGTCCAAACTACTCTCTTTACATTGTTATTAGTTCTTTTCATTGGTGAACATCATAAAACGCACTGATTTCAAAAGCCCAGACCCATATTTTTATAGCAATTCGGTTGCTCAGGTGAGAAAAAATGAGAAGGACGTTGCTGTACCACTAAATCTACGGCTGGGCACTGCTGAAACCAAACAAAAAGTGTTCACGGTGGCGAGATAGGGCTATTTTCAACTGACTGTTTCTGGGGACTCAAACCGAATCCATTTGTTTGTTTGTTTGCTTCCCAGTTTCACTTTTGTAGGGTACGTGCCCCGCCCCTTCGGCTTGTAGTTTGTCTGTGTCCTTCTATCTCAAGTGAGTCTCCAGTAAGGGAGCACGTAGGTGGTCTTGAGATTTCATCCCTTCTTCTAACCCTGTGTCTTTTAATTGGAGCACTCAAAGCCTGTCCTTTTATTCTGATAATTGAGAGCTGTGCTCTTACTGCACTTTGAAATTTTTTTTATCATTAATATACAATCACATGAGGAACATTATGCTTACTAGGCTACCCCGTTCACCAAATCCCCACCAAAACACCGTTACAGTCGCAGTCCATCAGCACGGTTGGATGCTGTAGACCCCTTCACCATGTCCCTATCAAACACCGCGTTACAGACGCTGTCCATCCGCGTGAAGTAAGATGCTGTAGAATCACTACTTCTCTTCTCTGTGTTGTACTGCCCTCCCCGTGCTCCCCCCACCCTACACATTAAACGTGCTATTGCTTATTCCCCCTTTCTTTCTCCCCCCATTATAACTCCCTTCCCACAAACGCTGCCCACTCCCTTTCCCTTTGGTATCTCTTTGTCCACTCTCGGGTTCTGTGAGTCTGCTGCTGTATTTTTCCTTCAGTTTTTATTTGTTGATATACTCCACACATGAGTGAAATCATTTGGTACTTGCCTTTCTCTTCCTGGCCTATTTCACTGGGCATAATACCGTCTAGTTCCATCCACGTTGTTCCAAAAGGTAGGATTTGTTTTCTTCTTAAGCCCGCTTAGTGCACTTTTTAAACCGGATTTCTGTCTTCTCTTTGGCCTGTATATTCGCTACGTGCTTTCACCATTGCTCTCCTGGTTATGAGCAATAGCTTTGTGTTAATTGGTATGTATCTGTATCTATCTTTCTACCTGTCTGTCTATCTATCTATCTATCTATCTATCTATCTATCTATCTATCTATCTATCTATCATCTATCTATGAATCTATCTGTCTATCTATCTATCTATCAATCAATCAAGCATATTTTGTATTTCCCATCTGTCCTTGTGTGCAGAACAGTTAAAAACATAGAGTATGCCACTGGCCTACATTATGCTTCCAAAAATCTTGCAAGGTAACTAGGCAGTAGGGAAAGCACTGGATTCACCGAGACACTTGCAGGTCGAATCATCCGTGTGTACCTACAAAACCAGGAAATGGTTGTGCAGGGACTTGAATGCGTGTCTCTCTCCTCTGTCCTCTTTTATATCCTTCTCACTTGCTGACTGTATTTAGACACATTTATTGACTAAGTGCTTCCGGAAGACCTCAAGAATCCTTCCTCTGGACCTGTTGTAGACAGGGAAGTAAACTTGGTGCTTTGCTCACCACTATGTTTCTTGGACATCGGCGTGATCACCGCTGAAAGGAGGGTGGGACAAATGAAAAGGAACAACAATTTATAGACATGAGCAGTTGGGAGCAAAGAGTGTGTTGTGGAGTGACGTGTTTATTTGAGTGTCCAAACTTCCCTCTTTATCTGGTTATTACTTCTTTACATTCGTGAACATCTTAAAACCCACTGATTTTAAAGGCTCACTCACACATTATTACAGCAATTCAGTTGTTGAGGTGAGAGAAAATGAGAAGTACGCTGCTGCACCACTAAATCTATGGCTGGGCTCTGCTGAAACCAAACAAAAAGTATTCACAGTGACCAGATAGGGCTATTTTCTAGTGACTGTCTGTGGGTACTCAAGCAGAATCCATTTGTTTGATTGTTTTGTTTTTCAGTTTCAATTGTGTAGGGTTCCTGTCCCCACCCATTTGGATTGTAGTTTGTCTTTGTCCTTGGATCTCAAGTGAGTCTCCTGTTAGGGAGCCCCTAGGTGGCCTTGAGATTTCATCCCTTCTTTTAACCCTGTGTCTTTTGTTTGTAGCACTCAAAGCCTGTCCTTTTATTCTTATGGTTCTGAGCTTTGCCCTTATTGCCCATTAAAAATTATTTTGTTACCATTAATCTACAATCACGTAAAGAACATTATGTTTACTAGGCTCCCCACTTCAACAAGTCCCCCACAACAACCTCTTACAGTTGCTGTCCATCAGCGTAGTTGGATGCTTTAGACCATGTCACCATGACCCACACGACACCTCATTACAGTCGCTGTCCATCAGCACGTAGTAAGATGCTGCAGAATCTCTACTTGCCTTCTCTGTGTTGTAGAGCCGTCTACATGCCACCCGACCCCACGCATTATGCATGCTAATCCTAATGCCCCCTTTCTTTCTCCCTGCCCTTATCCCTCCCTTCCCACCCATCCTGCCCAGTCCCTTTCCCTTTGGTAACTGTTAGACCACTCTCGGGTTCTGTGAGTCTGCTACTTTTTTTTTCTTCAGTTTTACTTTGTTGTTTTACTCCACACATGAGTGAAATCACTTTTTACTTGTCTTTCTCCGCCTGGCCTATTTCACTGAGCATACTACTGTCTAGCGAAATCCACGTCATTGCAAATCATATAATTTGTTTCCTTCTTACGGCTGCTTACTTCACTTTTTAAACAGGATTTCATTCTTCCTTTTTGTTTGTAGTTTCGCCTTGTACTTTCACCATTGATCTCCTGGTTATGAGCAATAGCTATCTGTTAATCGATATGTATCTTTATTTATCTATCTGTCTGTCTGTCTGTCAATCTATCCTGACTTCATATCTATCTATCTATCTATCTCTCTATTTTCCTATCATCTATCTATGATGTCTAACATCTATCAATCTATGTACCTATCCATTTATAATCTATCTATCTATGAATCAATCATCTTTTTGTCTGCCCATCTATCCTTATGTACAGAACAGTTGACAACATAGCCTATGTCACTTCCCTACATTATGCTTCCAAAAATCTTGCAATGTAACTAGGCCATAGCTGGAACACAGGGTTCACCGAGACACTTGCAGGTCGATTCAGCCGCGTGTGCTTACAAAACCAGTAAATTGTGCTGCAGGGACTTATACCCGTATATCTGTCCTCTGTCCTCTGTCCTCTTTAACCTCCTTCTCGCTTGCTGACTCTATTTAGCCACATTCACTGAATAAGTGCTCCCTGAAGACCACAAGTATCCTTCCTCAGGGCCTGTTGTTGACAGAAAAGTGTACTTGGTTATTTGCACACCACCATGTTTGAGGGACATCGGCGTGATCACCCACTGATAGGAGGATGGACTAATAAAAAGGAACACCTGTTTCTAGACAGGAGCAGTTGGGAACAAAGAGTGTGTTGTGGAGTGTCGTGTTTATTTGAGTGTCCAAACTTCCCTCTTTATGTGGTTATTACTTCTTTACATTCATGAACGTCATAAAACCCACTGATTTCAAAGGCCCAGATGCATATTATTACAGCAATTCAGTTGTTGAGGTGAGAGAATATGAGAAGGAAGGTGCGGCACCACTAAATCTATGGCTGGGCACTGCTGAAAACAAACAAAGAGTTCACGGTGGCCAGATAGGGCTCTTTTCTAGTGACTGTCTCTGGGGACTCAAACAGAATCCATTGGTTTGTTTGTTTCTCTGCTTCACTTGTGTAGGGTACCTGTCCCCGCCCCTTCGGCTAGTAGATTGTCTGTGTATTTGGATCTCAAGTGAGTCTCCTGTAAGGGAGCGCATGAGCACATAGTTGGTCTTGAGTTTTCATTCCTTCTTCTAACCCTGTGTCTTTTGATTGGAGCTCTCAAAGCCTGTCCTTTTATTCTGATAATTGAGAGGTGCTCTATTACTTCACATTGAAATTTTTTTTTGTTATCATTATGTTTACTAGGCGACCCCCTCCAACAATTACCCACAAAAAACCCTATTACAGTCGCATTCCTTCAGCATGGTTGGATGCCTCAGACCCCTTCACGATGTAACCCCCACACACCCCGTTACAGTCGCTGTTCATCAGCGTGTAGTAGTTGAATGCTGTAGACTCACTACTTGTTTTCTCAGTGTTGTACACTCCTCCCCAAGACTGCAAACCCCACACATTATATATGCTCATCCTAATGCCCTCTTACTTTTTCCCCGCCCTTATCCCTCCCTTCTCCCCCACCATGCCCTGTCTCTTTCCCTTTTTTAAATGTTAGTCCACTCTCGGGTTCTGTGAGTCTGCTGCTGTTTTTTTCCAACAGCTTTTCTTTGTTGTTATACTCCACACATGAGTGAAATCATTTGTTACTTTTCTTTCTCTGACTGGCTTTTTTCACTTAGTATAATACCATCAAGCTCCATCCACGTCATTGCAAATATTAGGATTATTTTCTTCTTATGGCTGCTTACTGAACTTTTTAAACTGGATTTCATTCTTCTTCTTTGTATGTAGTTTCGCTATGTGCTTCCACCATTACTCTCCTGGTTTATGAGCAATAGCTTTATTGATTGATATGTACCTATATCTATCTCTCGATATCTCTCTCAATCTATCTGTCATCTATGTGTCTTCTATTATCTTTCTATCTATCTATCAATCAATCATCTTTTTGTCTGAACTTCTGTCCTTATGTACAGAACAGTTAACAACATAGCCTCTGTCACTTCCCTACTTTATGATTCAAAAAATCTTGCAAGGTAACTAGGACGTAGGGAGAGCACTGGGTTCACCAAGACACTTGCAGGTCGAGTCAGTCACGTGTGCCTACAAAACCAGGAAACGCTGGTGCAGGGACTTGTACCCGTATCTCTGTCCTCTGTTCTCTTTTACCTCCTTCTCGCTTGCTGACTGTATTTAGCCACATTCATTTACTAAGTGCTCCCGGAAGACCACAAGAATCCTTCCTCTGGGCCTGTTATAGACAGAAAAGTAAACTTGGTTCTTTGCTCACCACCATGTTTGAGGGACATCTGCATGATAACCGCTGATGGGAGGAGGAACCAGTAAGAAGGAAGAAAAATTTCTAGACAGGAGTAATTGGGAGAAAAGAGTGTGTTGTGGAGTGACGTGTTTATTTGAGTGTCCAAACTACTCTCTTTACATTGTTATTAGTTCTTTTCATTGGTGAACATCATAAAACGCACTGATTTCAAAAGCCCAGACCCATATTTTTATAGCAATTCGGTTGCTCAGGTGAGAAAAAATGAGAAGGACGTTGCTGTACCACTAAATCTACGGCTGGGCACTGCTGAAACCAAACAAAAAGTGTTCACGGTGGCGAGATAGGGCTATTTTCAACTGACTGTTTCTGGGGACTCAAACCGAATCCATTTGTTTGTTTGTTTGCTTCCCAGTTTCACTTTTGTAGGGTACGTGCCCCGCCCCTTCGGCTTGTAGTTTGTCTGTGTCCTTCTATCTCAAGTGAGTCTCCAGTAAGGGAGCACGTAGGTGGTCTTGAGATTTCATCCCTTCTTCTAACCCTGTGTCTTTTAATTGGAGCACTCAAAGCCTGTCCTTTTATTCTGATAATTGAGAGCTGTGCTCTTACTGCACTTTGAAATTTTTTTTATCATTAATATACAATCACATGAGGAACATTATGCTTACTAGGCTACCCCGTTCACCAAATCCCCACCAAAACACCGTTACAGTCGCAGTCCATCAGCACGGTTGGATGCTGTAGACCCCTTCACCATGTCCCTATCAAACACCGCGTTACAGACGCTGTCCATCCGCGTGAAGTAAGATGCTGTAGAATCACTACTTCTCTTCTCTGTGTTGTACTGCCCTCCCCGTGCTCCCCCCACCCTACACATTAAACGTGCTATTGCTTATTCCCCCTTTCTTTCTCCCCCCATTATAACTCCCTTCCCACAAACGCTGCCCACTCCCTTTCCCTTTGGTATCTCTTTGTCCACTCTCGGGTTCTGTGAGTCTGCTGCTGTATTTTTCCTTCAGTTTTTATTTGTTGATATACTCCACACATGAGTGAAATCATTTGGTACTTGCCTTTCTCTTCCTGGCCTATTTCACTGGGCATAATACCGTCTAGTTCCATCCACGTTGTTCCAAAAGGTAGGATTTGTTTTCTTCTTAAGCCCGCTTAGTGCACTTTTTAAACCGGATTTCTGTCTTCTCTTTGGCCTGTATATTCGCTACGTGCTTTCACCATTGCTCTCCTGGTTATGAGCAATAGCTTTGTGTTAATTGGTATGTATCTGTATCTATCTTTCTACCTGTCTGTCTATCTATCTATCTATCTATCTATCTATCTATCTATCTATCTATCTATCTATCATCTATCTATGAATCTATCTGTCTATCTATCTATCTATCAATCAATCAAGCATATTTTGTATTTCCCATCTGTCCTTGTGTGCAGAACAGTTAAAAACATAGAGTATGCCACTGGCCTACATTATGCTTCCAAAAATCTTGCAAGGTAACTAGGCAGTAGGGAAAGCACTGGATTCACCGAGACACTTGCAGGTCGAATCATCCGTGTGTACCTACAAAACCAGGAAATGGTTGTGCAGGGACTTGAATGCGTGTCTCTCTCCTCTGTCCTCTTTTATATCCTTCTCACTTGCTGACTGTATTTAGACACATTTATTGACTAAGTGCTTCCGGAAGACCTCAAGAATCCTTCCTCTGGACCTGTTGTAGACAGGGAAGTAAACTTGGTGCTTTGCTCACCACTATGTTTCTTGGACATCGGCGTGATCACCGCTGAAAGGAGGGTGGGACAAATGAAAAGGAACACCAATTTATAGACATGAGCAGTTGGGAGCAAAGAGTGTGTTGTGGAGTGACGTGTTTATTTGAGTGTCCAAACTTCCCTCTTTATCTGGTTATTACTTCTTTACATTCGTGAACATCTTAAAACCCACTGATTTTAAAGGCTCACTCACACATTATTACAGCAATTCAGTTGTTGAGGTGAGAGAAAATGAGAAGTACGCTGCTGCACCACTAAATCTATGGCTGGGCTCTGCTGAAACCAAACAAAAAGTATTCACAGTGACCAGATAGGGCTATTTTCTAGTGACTGTCTGTGGGTACTCAAGCAGAATCCATTTGTTTGATTGTTTTGTTTTTCAGTTTCAATTGTGTAGGGTTCCTGTCCCCACCCATTTGGATTGTAGTTTGTCTGTGTCCTTGGATCTCAAGTGAGTCTCCTGTTAGGGAGCCCCTAGGTGGCCTTGAGATTTCATCCCTTCTTTTAACCCTGTGTCTTTTGTTTGTAGCACTCAAAGCCTGTCCTTTTATTCTTATGGTTCTGAGCTTTGCCCTTATTGCCCATTAAAAATTATTTTGTTACCATTAATCTACAATCACGTAAAGAACATTATGTTTACTAGGCTCCCCACTTCAACAAGTCCCCCACAACAACCTCTTACAGTTGCTGTCCATCAGCGTAGTTGGATGCTTTAGACCATGTCACCATGACCCACACGACACCTCATTACAGTCGCTGTCCATCAGCACGTAGTAAGATGCTGCAGAATCTCTACTTGCCTTCTCTGTGTTGTAGAGCCGTCTACATGCCACCCGACCCCACGCATTATGCATGCTAATCCTAATGCCCCCTTTCTTTCTCCCTGCCCTTATCCCTCCCTTCCCACCCATCCTGCCCAGTCCCTTTCCCTTTGGTAACTGTTAGACCACTCTCGGGTTCTGTGAGTCTGCTACTTTTTTTTTCTTCAGTTTTACTTTGTTGTTTTACTCCACACATGAGTGAAATCACTTTTTACTTGTCTTTCTCCGCCTGGCCTATTTCACTGAGCATACTACTGTCTAGCGAAATCCACGTCATTGCAAATCATATAATTTGTTTCCTTCTTACGGCTGCTTACTTCACTTTTTAAACAGGATTTCATTCTTCCTTTTTGTTTGTAGTTTCGCCTTGTACTTTCACCATTGATCTCCTGGTTATGAGCAATAGCTATCTGTTAATCGATATGTATCTTTATTTATCTATCTGTCTGTCTGTCTGTCAATCTATCCTGACTTCATATCTATCTATTTATCTATCTATCTCTCTATTTTCCTATCATCTATCTATGATGTCTAACATCTATCAATCTATGTACCTATCCATTTATAATCTATCTATCTATGAATCAATCATCTTTTTGTCTGCCCATCTATCCTTATGTACAGAACAGTTGACAACATAGCCTATGTCACTTCCCTACATTATGCTTCCAAAAATCTTGCAATGTAACTAGGCCATAGCTGGAACACAGGGTTCACCGAGACACTTGCAGGTCGATTCAGCCGCGTGTGCTTACAAAACCAGTAAATTGTGCTGCAGGGACTTATACCCGTATATCTGTCCTCTGTCCTCTGTCCTCTTTAACCTCCTTCTCGCTTGCTGACTCTATTTAGCCACATTCACTGAATAAGTGCTCCCTGAAGACCACAAGTATCCTTCCTCAGGGCCTGTTGTTGACAGAAAAGTGTACTTGGTTATTTGCACACCACCATGTTTGAGGGACATCGGCGTGATCACCCACTGATAGGAGGATGGACTAATAAAAAGGAACACCTGTTTCTAGACAGGAGCAGTTGGGAACAAAGAGTGTGTTGTGGAGTGTCGTGTTTATTTGAGTGTCCAAACTTCCCTCTTTATGTGGTTATTACTTCTTTACATTCATGAACGTCATAAAACCCACTGATTTCAAAGGCCCAGATGCATATTATTACAGCAATTCAGTTGTTGAGGTGAGAGAATATGAGAAGGAAGGTGCGGCACCACTAAATCTATGGCTGGGCACTGCTGAAAACAAACAAAGAGTTCACGGTGGCCAGATAGGGCTCTTTTCTAGTGACTGTCTCTGGGGACTCAAACAGAATCCATTGGTTTGTTTGTTTCTCTGCTTCACTTGTGTAGGGTACCTGTCCCCGCCCCTTCGGCTAGTAGATTGTCTGTGTATTTGGATCTCAAGTGAGTCTCCTGTAAGGGAGCGCATGAGCACATAGTTGGTCTTGAGTTTTCATTCCTTCTTCTAACCCTGTGTCTTTTGATTGGAGCTCTCAAAGCCTGTCCTTTTATTCTGATAATTGAGAGGTGCTCTATTACTTCACATTGAAATTTTTTTTTGTTATCATTATGTTTACTAGGCGACCCCCTCCAACAATTACCCACAAAAAACCCTATTACAGTCGCATTCCTTCAGCATGGTTGGATGCCTCAGACCCCTTCACGATGTAACCCCCACACACCCCGTTACAGTCGCTGTTCATCAGCGTGTAGTAGTTGAATGCTGTAGACTCACTACTTGTTTTCTCAGTGTTGTACACTCCTCCCCAAGACTGCAAACCCCACACATTATATATGCTCATCCTAATGCCCTCTTCCTTTTTCCCCGCCCTTATCCCTCCCTTCTCCCCCACCATGCCCTGTCTCTTTCCCTTTTTTAAATGTTAGTCCACTCTCGGGTTCTGTGAGTCTGCTGCTGTTTTTTTCCAACAGCTTTTCTTTGTTGTTATACTCCACACATGAGTGAAATCATTTGTTACTTTTCTTTCTCTGACTGGCTTTTTTCACTTAGTATAATACCATCAAGCTCCATCCACGTCATTGCAAATATTAGGATTATTTTCTTCTTATGGCTGCTTACTGAACTTTTTAAACTGGATTTCATTCTTCTTCTTTGTATGTAGTTTCGCTATGTGCTTCCACCATTACTCTCCTGGTTTATGAGCAATAGCTTTTATTGATTGATATGTACCTATATCTATCTCTCGATATCTCTCTCAATCTATCTGTCATCTATGTGTCTTCTATTATCTTTCTATCTATCTATCAATCAATCATCTTTTTGTCTGAACTTCTGTCCTTATGTACAGAACAGTTAACAACATAGCCTCTGTCACTTCCCTACTTTATGATTCAAAAAATCTTGCAAGGTAACTAGGACGTAGGGAGAGCACTGGGTTCACCAAGACACTTGCAGGTCGAGTCAGTCACGTGTGCCTACAAAACCAGGAAACGCTGGTGCAGGGACTTGTACCCGTATCTCTGTCCTCTGTCCTCTTTTACCTCCTTCTCGCTTGCTGACTGTATTTAGCCACATTCATTTACTAAGTGCTCCCGGAAGACCACAAGAATCCTTCCTCTGGGCCTGTTATAGACAGAAAAGTAAACTTGGTTCTTTGCTCACCACCATGTTTGAGGGACATCTGCATGATAACCGCTGATGGGAGGAGGAACCAGTAAGAAGGAAGAAAAATTTCTAGACAGGAGTAATTGGGAGAAAAGAGTGTGTTGTGGAGTGACGTGTTTATTTGAGTGTCCAAACTACTCTCTTTACATTGTTATTAGTTCTTTTCATTCGTGAACATCATAAAACGCACTGATTTCAAAAGCCCAGACCCATATTTTTATAGCAATTCGGTTGCTCAGGTGAGAAAAAATGAGAAGGACGTTGCTGTACCACTAAATCTACGGCTGGGCACTGCTGAAACCAAACAAAAAGTGTTCACGGTGGCGAGATAGGGCTATTTTCAACTGACTGTTTCTGGGGACTCAAACCGAATCCATTTGTTTGTTTGTTTGCTTCCCAGTTTCACTTTTGTAGGGTACGTGCCCCGCCCCTTCGGCTTGTAGTTTGTCTGTGTCCTTCTATCTCAAGTGAGTCTCCAGTAAGGGAGCACGTAGGTGGTCTTGAGATTTCATCCCTTCTTCTAACCCTGTGTCTTTTAATTGGAGCACTCAAAGCCTGTCCTTTTATTCTGATAATTGAGAGCTGTGCTCTTACTGCACTTTGAAATTTTTTTTATCATTAATATACAATCACATGAGGAACATTATGCTTACTAGGCTACCCCGTTCACCAAATCCCCACCAAAACACCGTTACAGTCGCAGTCCATCAGCACGGTTGGATGCTGTAGACCCCTTCACCATGTCCCTATCAAACACCGCGTTACAGACGCTGTCCATCCGCGTGAAGTAAGATGCTGTAGAATCACTACTTCTCTTCTCTGTGTTGTACTGCCCTCCCCGTGCTCCCCCCACCCTACACATTAAACGTGCTATTGCTTATTCCCCCTTTCTTTCTCCCCCCATTATAACTCCCTTCCCACAAACGCTGCCCACTCCCTTTCCCTTTGGTATCTCTTTGTCCACTCTCGGGTTCTGTGAGTCTGCTGCTGTATTTTTCCTTCAGTTTTTATTTGTTGATATACTCCACACATGAGTGAAATCATTTGGTACTTGCCTTTCTCTTCCTGGCCTATTTCACTGGGCATAATACCGTCTAGTTCCATCCACGTTGTTCCAAAAGGTAGGATTTGTTTTCTTCTTAAGCCCGCTTAGTGCACTTTTTAAACCGGATTTCTGTCTTCTCTTTGGCCTGTATATTCGCTACGTGCTTTCACCATTGCTCTCCTGGTTATGAGCAATAGCTTTGTGTTAATTGGTATGTATCTGTATCTATCTTTCTACCTGTCTGTCTATCTATCTATCTATCTATCTATCTATCTATCTATCTATCTATCTATCTATCTATCTATCATCTATCTATGAATCTATCTGTCTATCTATCTATCTATCAATCAATCAAGCATATTTTGTATTTCCTATCTGTCCTTGTGTGCAGAACAGTTAAAAACATAGAGTATGCCACTGGCCTACATTATGCTTCCAAAAATCTTGCAAGGTAACTAGGCAGTAGGGAAAGCACTGGATTCACCGAGACACTTGCAGGTCGAATCATCCGTGTGTACCTACAAAACCAGGAAATGGTTGTGCAGGGACTTGAATGCGTGTCTCTCTCCTCTGTCCTCTTTTATATCCTTCTCACTTGCTGACTGTATTTAGACACATTTATTGACTAAGTGCTTCCGGAAGACCTCAAGAATCCTTCCTCTGGACCTGTTGTAGACAGGGAAGTAAACTTGGTGCTTTGCTCACCACTATGTTTCTTGGACATCGGCGTAATCACCGCTGAAAGGAGGGTGGGACAAATGAAAAGGAACACCAATTTATAGACATGAGCAGTTGGGAGCAAAGAGTGTGTTGTGGAGTGACGTGTTTATTTGAGTGTCCAAACTTCCCTCTTTATCTGGTTATTACTTCTTTACATTCGTGAACATCTTAAAACCCACTGATTTTAAAGGCTCACTCACACATTATTACAGCAATTCAGTTGTTGAGGTGAGAGAAAATGAGAAGTACGCTGCTGCACCACTAAATCTATGGCTGGGCTCTGCTGAAACCAAACAAAAAGTATTCACAGTGACCAGATAGGGCTATTTTCTAGTGACTGTCTGTGGGTACTCAAGCAGAATCCATTTGTTTGATTGTTTTGTTTTTCAGTTTCAATTGTGTAGGGTTCCTGTCCCCACCCATTTGGATTGTAGTTTGTCTGTGTCCTTGGATCTCAAGTGAGTCTCCTGTTAGGGAGCCCCTAGGTGGCCTTGAGATTTCATCCCTTCTTTTAACCCTGTGTCTTTTGTTTGTAGCACTCAAAGCCTGTCCTTTTATTCTTATTGTTCTGAGCTTTGCCCTTATTGCCCATTAAAAATTATTTTGTTACCATTAATCTACAATCACGTAAAGAACATTATGTTTACTAGGCTCCCCACTTCAACAAGTCCCCCACAACAACCTCTTACAGTTGCTGTCCATCAGCGTAGTTGGATGCTTTAGACCATGTCACCATGACCCACACGACACCTCATTACAGTCGCTGTCCATCAGCACGTAGTAAGATGCTGCAGAATCTCTACTTGCCTTCTCTGTGTTGTAGAGCCGTCTACATGCCACCCGACCCCACACATTATGCATGCTAATCCTAATGCCCCCTTTCTTTCTCCCTGCCCTTATCCCTCCCTTCCCACCCATCCTGCCCAGTCCCTTTCCCTTTGGTAACTGTTAGACCACTCTCGGGTTCTGTGAGTCTGCTACTTTTTTTTTCTTCAGTTTTACTTTGTTGTTTTACTCCACACATGAGTGAAATCACTTTTTACTTGTCTTTCTCCGCCTGGCCTATTTCACTGAGCATACTACTGTCTAGCGAAATCCACGTCATTGCAAATCATATAATTTGTTTCCTTCTTACGGCTGCTTACTTCACTTTTTAAACAGGATTTCATTCTTCCTTTTTGTTTGTAGTTTCGCCTTGTACTTTCACCATTGATCTACTGGTTATGAGCAATAGCTATCTGTTAATCGATATGTATCTTTATTTATCTATCTGTCTGTCTGTCTGTCAATCTATCCTGACTTCATATCTATCTATTTATCTATCTATCTCTCTATTTTCCTATCATCTATCTATGATGTCTAACATCTATCAATCTATGTACCTATCCATTTATAATCTATCTATCTATGAATCAATCATCTTTTTGTCTGCCCATCTATCCTTATGTACAGAACAGTTGACAACATAGCCTATGTCACTTCCCTACATTATGCTTCCAAAAATCTTGCAATGTAACTAGGCCATAGCTGGAACACAGGGTTCACCGAGACACTTGCAGGTCGATTCAGCCGCGTGTGCTTACAAAACCAGTAAATTGTGCTGCAGGGACTTATACCCGTATATCTGTCCTCTGTCCTCTGTCCTCTTTAACCTCCTTCTCGCTTGCTGACTCTATTTAGCCACATTCACTGAATAAGTGCTCCCTGAAGACCACAAGTATCCTTCCTCAGGGCCTGTTGTTGACAGAAAAGTGTACTTGGTTATTTGCACACCACCATGTTTGAGGGACATCGGCGTGATCACCCACTGATAGGAGGATGGACTAATAAAAAGGAACACCTGTTTCTAGACAGGAGCAGTTGGGAACAAAGAGTGTGTTGTGGAGTGTCGTGTTTATTTGAGTGTCCAAACTTCCCTCTTTATGTGGTTATTACTTCTTTACATTCATGAACGTCATAAAACCCACTGATTTCAAAGGCCCAGATGCATATTATTACAGCAATTCAGTTGTTGAGGTGAGAGAATATGAGAAGGAAGGTGCGGCACCACTAAATCTATGGCTGGGCACTGCTGAAAACAAACAAAGAGTTCACGGTGGCCAGATAGGGCTCTTTTCTAGTGACTGTCTCTGGGGACTCAAACAGAATCCATTGGTTTGTTTGTTTCTCTGCTTCACTTGTGTAGGGTACCTGTCCCCGCCCCTTCGGCTAGTAGATTGTCTGTGTATTTGGATCTCAAGTGAGTCTCCTGTAAGGGAGCGCATGAGCACATAGTTGGTCTTGAGTTTTCATTCCTTCTTCTAACCCTGTGTCTTTTGATTGGAGCTCTCAAAGCCTGTCCTTTTATTCTGATAATTGAGAGGTGCTCTATTACTTCACATTGAAATTTTTTTTTGTTATCATTATGTTTACTAGGCGACCCCCTCCAACAATTACCCACAAAAAACCCTATTACAGTCGCATTCCTTCAGCATGGTTGGATGCCTCAGACCCCTTCACGATGTAACCCCCACACACCCCGTTACAGTCGCTGTTCATCAGCGTGTAGTAGTTGAATGCTGTAGACTCACTACTTGTTTTCTCAGTGTTGTACACTCCTCCCCAAGACTGCAAACCCCACACATTATATATGCTCATCCTAATGCCCTCTTCCTTTTTCCCCGCCCTTATCCCTCCCTTCTCCCCCACCATGCCCTGTCTCTTTCCCTTTTTTAAATGTTAGTCCACTCTCGGGTCTGTGAGTCTGCTGCTGTTTTTTTCCAACAGCTTTTCTTTGTTGTTATACTCCACACATGAGTGAAATCATTTGTTACTTTTCTTTCTCTGACTGGCTTTTTTCACTTAGTATAATACCATCAAGCTCCATCCACGTCATTGCAAATATTAGGATTATTTTCTTCTTATGGCTGCTTACTGAACTTTTTAAACTGGATTTCATTCTTCTTCTTTGTATGTAGTTTCGCTATGTGCTTCCACCATTACTCTCCTGGTTTATGAGCAATAGCTTTTATTGATTGATATGTACCTATATCTATCTCTCGATATCTCTCTCAATCTATCTGTCATCTATGTGTCTTCTATTATCTTTCTATCTATCTATCAATCAATCATCTTTTTGTCTGAACTTCTGTCCTTATGTACAGAACAGTTAACAACATAGCCTCTGTCACTTCCCTACTTTATGATTCAAAAAATCTTGCAAGGTAACTAGGACGTAGGGAGAGCACTGGGTTCACCAAGACACTTGCAGGTCGAGTCAGTCACGTGTGCCTACAAAACCAGGAAACGCTGGTGCAGGGACTTGTACCCGTATCTCTGTCCTCTGTCCTCTTTTACCTCCTTCTCGCTTGCTGACTGTATTTAGCCACATTCATTTACTAAGTGCTCCCGGAAGACCACAAGAATCCTTCCTCTGGGCCTGTTATAGACAGAAAAGTAAACTTGGTTCTTTGCTCACCACCATGTTTGAGGGACATCTGCATGATAACCGCTGATGGGAGGAGGAACCAGTAAGAAGGAAGAAAAATTTCTAGACAGGAGTAATTGGGAGAAAAGAGTGTGTTGTGGAGTGACGTGTTTATTTGAGTGTCCAAACTACTCTCTTTACATTGTTATTAGTTCTTTTCATTCGTGAACATCATAAAACGCACTGATTTCAAAAGCCCAGACCCATATTTTTATAGCAATTCGGTTGCTCAGGTGAGAAAAAATGAGAAGGACGTTGCTGTACCACTAAATCTACGGCTGGGCACTGCTGAAACCAAACAAAAAGTGTTCACGGTGGCGAGATAGGGCTATTTTCAACTGACTGTTTCTGGGGACTCAAACCGAATCCATTTGTTTGTTTGCTTCCCAGTTTCACTTTTGTAGGGTACGTGCCCCGCCCCTTCGGCTTGTAGTTTGTCTGTGTCCTTCTATCTCAAGTGAGTCTCCAGTAAGGGAGCACGTAGGTGGTCTTGAGATTTCATCCCTTCTTCTAACCCTGTGTCTTTTAATTGGAGCACTCAAAGCCTGTCCTTTTATTCTGATAATTGAGAGCTGTGCTCTTACTGCACTTTGAAATTTTTTTTATCATTAATATACAATCACATGAGGAACATTATGCTTACTAGGCTACCCCGTTCACCAAATCCCCACCAAAACACCGTTACAGTCGCAGTCCATCAGCATGGTTGGATGCTGTAGACCCCTTCACCATGTCCCTATCAAACACCGCGTTACAGACGCTGTCCATCCGCGTGAAGTAAGATGCTGTAGAATCACTACTTCTCTTCTCTGTGTTGTACTGCCCTCCCCGTGCTCCCCCCACCCCACACATTAAACGTGCTATTGCTTATTCCCCCTTTCTTTCTCCCCCCATTATAACTCCCTTCCCACAAACGCTGCCCACTCCCTTTCCCTTTGGTATCTCTTTGTCCACTCTCGGGTTCTGTGAGTCTGCTGCTGTATTTTTCCTTCAGTTTTTATTTGTTGATATAC
This sequence comes from Manis pentadactyla, assembly GCF_030020395.1. Taxonomy (NCBI): domain Eukaryota; kingdom Metazoa; phylum Chordata; class Mammalia; order Pholidota; family Manidae; genus Manis; species Manis pentadactyla. The sequence goes on along the minus strand of NW_026645219.1, from coordinate 377,328 downwards.
TCCACACATGAGTGAAATCATTTGGTACTTGCCTTTCTCTTCCTGGCCTATTTCACTGGGCATAATACCGTCTAGTTCCATCCACGTTGTTCCAAAAGGTAGGATTTGTTTTCTTCTTAAGCCTGCTTAGTGCACTTTTTAAACCGGATTTCTGTCTTCTCTTTGGCCTGTATATTCGCTACGTGCTTTCACCATTGCTCTCCTGGTTATGAGCAATAGCTTTGTGTTAATCGGTATGTATCTGTATCTATCTTTCTACCTGTCTGTCTATCTATCTATCTATCTATCTATCTATCTATCTATCTATCTATCTATCTATCTATCTATCTATCTATCTATCTATCTATCTATCTATCTATCTATCTATCTATCTATCTATCTATCTATCTATCTATCTATCTATCTATCTATCTATCTATCTATCTATCTATCTATCTATCTATCTATCTATCTATCTATCTATCTATCTATCTATCTATCTATCTATCTATCTATCTATCTATCTATCTATCTATCTATCTATCTATCTATCTATCTATCTATCTATCTATCTATCTATCTATCTATCTATCTATCTATCTATCTATCTATCTATCTATCTATCTATCTATCTATCTATCTATCTATCTATCTATCTATCTATCTATCTATCTATCTATCTATCTATCTATCTATCTATCTATCTATCTGTCTACCTGTCTACCTGTCTGTCTGTCTGTCTGTCTGTCTGTCTGTCTGTCTGTCTGTCTGTCTGTCTGTCTATCTATCTATCTATCTATCTATCTATCTGTCTGTCTATCTATCTATCTATCTATCTATCTATCTATCTATCTATCTATCTATCTATCTAATCTATCTATCTATGAATCTATCTGTCTATCTATCTATCTATCAATCATTCAAGCATATTTTGTATTTCCCATCTGTCCTTGTGTGCAGAACAGTTAAAAACATAGAGTATGCCACTGGCCTACATTATGCTTCCAAAAATCTTGCAAGGTAACTAGGCAGTAGGGAAAGCACTGGATTCACCGAGGCACTTGCAGGTCGTATCATCCGTGTGTACCTACAAAACCAGGAAATGGTGGTGCAGGGACTTGAACGCGTGTCTCTCTCCTCTGTCCTCTTTTATATCCTTCTCACTTGCTGACTGTATTTAGACACATTTATTGACTAAGTGCTTCCGGAAGACCTCAAGAATCCTTCCTCTGGACCTGTTGTAGACAGGGAAGTAAACTTGGTGCTTTGCTCACCACTATGTTTCTTGGACATCGGCGTGATCACCGCTGAAAGGAGGGTGGGACAAATGAAAAGGAACACCAATTTATAGACATGAGCAGTTGGGAGCAAAGAGTGTGTTGTGGAGTGACGTGTTTATTTGAGAGTCCAAACTTCCCTCTTCATCTGGTTATTACTTCTTTACATTCGTGAACATCTTAAAACCCACTGATTTTAAAGGCTCACTCACACATTATTACAGCAATTCAGTTGTTGAGGTGAGAGAAAATGAGAAGTACGCTGCTGCACCACTAAATCTATGGCTGGGCTCTGCTGAAACCAAACAAAAAGTATTCACGGTGACCAGATAGGGCTATTTTCTAGTGACTGTCTGTGGGTACTCAAGCAGAATCCATTTGTTTGATTGTTTTGTTTCTCAGTTTCAATTGTGTAGGGTTCCTGTCCCCACCCATTTGGATTGTAGTTTGTCTGTGTCCTTGGATCTCAAGTGAGTCTCCTGTTAGGGAGCCCCTAGGTGGCCTTGAGATTTCATCCCTTCTTTTAACCCTGTGTCTTTTGTTTGTAGCACTCAAAGCCTGTCCTTTTATTCTTATGGTTCTGAGCTTTGCCCTTATTGCCCATTAAAAATTATTTTGTTACCATTAATCTACAATCACGTAAAGAACATTATGTTTACTAGGCTCCCCACTTCAACAAGTCCCCCACAACAACCTCTTACAGTTGCTGTCCATCAGCGTAGTTGGATGCTTTAGACCATGTCACCATGACCCACACGACACCTCATTACAGTCGCTGTCCATCAGCACGTAGTAAGATGCTGCAGAATCTCTACTTGCTTTCTCTGTGTTGTAGAGCCGTCTACATGCCACCCGACCCCACGCATTATGCATGCTAATCCTAATGCCCCCTTTCTTTCTCCCCGCCCTTATCCCTCCCTTCCCACCCATCCTGCCCAGTCCCTTTCCCTTTCGTAACTGTTAGACCACTCTCGGGTTCTGTGAGTCTGCTACTTTTTTTTTCTTCAGTTTTACTTTGTTGTTTTACTCCACACATGAGTGAAATCACTTTTTACTTGTCTTTCTCCGCCTGGCCTATTTCACTGAGCATACTACTGTCTAGCGAAATCCACGTCATTGCAAATCATATAATTTGTTTCCTTCTTACGGCTGCTTACTTCACTTTTTAAACAGGATTTCATTCTTCCTTTTTGTTTGTAGTTTCGCCTTGTACTTTCACCGTTGATCTCCTGGTTATGAGCAATAGCTATCTGTTAATCGATATGTATCTTTATTTATCTATCTGTCTGTCTGTCTGTCAATCTATCCTGACTTCATATCTATCTATTTATCTATCTATCTCTCTATTTTCCTATCATCTATCTATGATGTCTAACATCTATCAATCTATGTACCTATCCATTTATAATCTATCTATCTATGAATCAATCATCTTTTTGTCTGCCCATCTATCCTTATGTACAGAACAGTTGACAACATAGCCTATGTCACTTCCCTACATTATGCTTCCAAAAATCTTGCAATGTAACTAGGCCATAGCTGGAACACAGGGTTCACCGAGACACTTGCAGGTCGATTCAGCCGCGTGTGCTTACAAAACCAGTAAATTGTGCTGCAGGGACTTATACCCGTATATCTGTCCTCTGTCCTCTGTCCTCTTTAACCTCCTTCTCGCTTGCTGACTCTATTTAGCCACATTCACTGAATAAGTGCTCCCTGAAGACCACAAGTATCCTTCCTCAGGGCCTGTTGTTGACAGAAAAGTGTACTTGGTTATTTGCACACCACCATGTTTGAGGGACATCGGCGTGATCACCCACTGATAGGAGGATGGACTAATAAAAAGGAACACCTGTTTCTAGACAGGAGTAGTTGGGAACAAAGAGTGTGTTGTGGAGTGTCGTGTTTATTTGAGTGTCCAAACTTCCCTCTTTATGTGGTTATTACTTCTTTACATTCATGAACGTCATAAAACCCACTGATTTCAAAGGCCCAGATGCATATTATTACAGCAATTCAGTTGTTGAGGTGAGAGAATATGAGAAGGAAGGTGCGGCACCACTAAATCTATGGCTGGGCACTGCTGAAAACAAACAAAGAGTTCACGGTGGCCAGATAGGGCTCTTTTCTAGTGACTGTCTCTGGGGACTCAAACAGAATCCATTGGTTTGTTTGTTTCTCTGCTTCACTTGTGTAGGGTACCTGTCCCCGCCCCTTCGGCTAGTAGATTGTCTGTGTATTTGGATCTCAAGTGAGTCTCCTGTAAGGGAGCGCATGAGCACATAGTTGGTCTTGAGTTTTCATTCCTTCTTCTAACCCTGTGTCTTTTGATTGGAGCTCTCAAAGCCTGTCCTTTTATTCTGATAATTGAGAGGTGCTCTATTACTTCACATTGAAATTTTTTTTTGTTATCATTATGTTTACTAGGCGACCCCCTCCAACAATTACCCACAAAAAACCCTATTACAGTCGCATTCCTTCAGCATGGTTGGATGCCTCAGACCCCTTCACGATGTAACCCCCACACACCCCGTTACAGTCGCTGTTCATCAGCGTGTAGTAGTTGAATGCTGTAGACTCACTACTTGTTTTCTCAGTGTTGTACACTCCTCCCCAAGACTGCAAACCCCACACATTATATATGCTCATCCTAATGCCCTCTTCCTTTTTCCCCGCCCTTATCCCTCCCTTCTCCCCCACCATGCCCTGTCTCTTTCCCTTTTTTAAATGTTAGTCCACTCTCGGGTTCTGTGAGTCTGCTGCTGTTTTTTTCCAACAGCTTTTCTTTGTTGTTATACTCCACACATGAGTGAAATCATTTGTTACTTTTCTTTCTCTGACTGGCTTTTTTCACTTAGTATAATACCATCAAGCTCCATCCACGTCATTGCAAATATTAGGATTGTTTTCTTCTTATGGCTGCTTACTGAACTTTTTAAACTGGATTTCATTCTTCTTCTTTGTATGTAGTTTCGCTATGTGCTTCCACCATTACTCTCCTGGTTTATGAGCAATAGCTTTTATTGATTGATATGTACCTATATCTATCTCTCGATATCTCTCTCAATCTATCTGTCATCTATGTGTCTTCTATTATCTTTCTATCTATCTATCAATCAATCATCTTTTTGTCTGAACTTCTGTCCTTATGTACAGAACAGTTAACAACATAGCCTCTGTCACTTCCCTACTTTATGATTCAAAAAATCTTGCAAGGTAACTAGGACATAGGGAGAGCACTGGGTTCACCAAGACACTTGCAGGTCGAGTCAGTCACGTGTGCCTACAAAACCAGGAAACGCTGGTGCAGGGACTTGTACCCGTATCTCTGTCCTCTGTCCTCTTTTACCTCCTTCTCGCTTGCTGACTGTATTTAGCCACATTCATTTAGTAAGTGCTCCCGGAAGACCACAAGAATCCTTCCTCTGGGCCTGTTATAGACAGAAAAGTAAACTTGGTTCTTTGCTCACCACCATGTTTGAGGGACATCTGCATGATAACCGCTGATGGGAGGAGGAACCAGTAAGAAGGAAGAAAAATTTCTAGACAGGAGTAATTGGGAGAAAAGAGTGTGTTGTGGAGTGACGTGTTTATTTGAGTGTCCAAACTACTCTCTTTACATTGTTATTAGTTCTTTTCATTCGTGAACATCATAAAACGCACTGATTTCAAAAGCCCAGACCCATATTTTTATAGCAATTCGGTTGCTCAGGTGAGAAAAAATGAGAAGGACGTTGCTGTACCACTAAATCTACGGCTGGGCACTGCTGAAACCAAACAAAAAGTGTTCACGGTGGCGAGATAGGGCTATATTCAACTGACTGTTTCTGGGGACTCAAACCGAATCCATTTGTTTGTTTGTTTGCTTCCCAGTTTCACTTTTGTAGGGTACCTGCCCCGCCCCTTCGGCTTGTAGTTTGTCTGTGTCCTTCTATCTCAAGTGAGTCTCCAGTAAGGGAGCACGTAGGTGGTCTTGAGATTTCATCCCTTCTTCTAACCCTGTGTCTTTTAATTGGAGCACTCAAAGCCTGTCCTTTTATTCTGATAATTGAGAGCTGTGCTCTTACTGCACTTTGAAATTTTTTTTATCATTAATATACAATCACATGAGGAACATTATGCTTACTAGGCTACCCCGTTCACCAAATCCCCACCAAAACACCGTTACAGTCGCAGTCCATCAGCATGGTTGGATGCTGTAGACCCCTTCACCATGTCCCTATCAAACACCGCGTTACAGACGCTGTCCATCCGCGTGAAGTAAGATGCTGTAGAATCACTACTTCTCTTCTCTGTGTTGTACTGCCCTCCCCGTGCTCCCCCTACCCCACACATTAAACGTGCTATTGCTTATTCCCCCTTTCTTTCTCCCCCCATTATAACTCCCTTCCCACAAACGCTGCCCACTCCCTTTCCCTTTGGTATCTCTTTGTCCACTCTCGGGTTCTGTGAGTCTGCTGCTGTATTTTTCCTTCAGTTTTTATTTGTTGATATACTCCACACATGAGTGAAATCATTTGGTACTTGCCTTTCTCTTCCTGGCCTATTTCACTGGGCATAATACCGTCTAGTTCCATCCACGTTGTTCCAAAAGGTAGGATTTGTTTTCTTCTTAAGCCTGCTTAGTGCACTTTTTAAACCGGATTTCTGTCTTCTCTTTGGCCTGTATATTCGCTACGTGCTTTCACCATTGCTCTCCTGGTTATGAGCAATAGCTTTGTGTTAATCGGTATGTATCTGTATCTATCTTTCTACCTGTCTGTCTATCTATCTATCTATCTATCTATCTATCTATCTATCTATCTGTCTGTCTGTCTGTCTGTCTGTCTGTCTGTCTGTCTGTCTGTCTGTCTGTCTATCTATCTATCTATCTATCTATCTATCTGTCTGTCTATCTATCTATCTATCTATCTATCTATCTATCTATCTATCTATCTATCTATCTATCTAATCTATCTATCTATGAATCTATCTGTCTATCTATCTATCTATCAATCAATCAAGCATATTTTGTATTTCCCATCTGTCCTTGTGTGCAGAACAGTTAAAAACATAGAGTATGCCACTGGCCTACGTTATGCTTCCAAAAATCTTGCAAGGTAACTAGGCAGTAGGGAAAGCACTGGATTCACCGAGACACTTGCAGGTCGAATCATCCGTGTGTACCTACAAAACCAGGAAATGGTGGTGCAGGGACTTGAACGCGTGTCTCTCTCCTCTGTCCTCTTTTATATCCTTCTCACTTGCTGACTGTATTTAGACACATTTATTGACTAAGTGCTTCCGGAAGACCTCAAGAATCCTTCCTCTGGACCTGTTGTAGACAGGGAAGTAAACTTGGTGCTTTGCTCACCACTATGTTTCTTGGACATCGGCGTGATCACCGCTGAAAGGAGGGTGGGACAAATGAAAAGGAACACCAATTTATAGACATGAGCAGTTGGGAGCAAAGAGTGTGTTGTGGAGTGACGTGTTTATTTGAGTGTCCAAACTTCCCTCTTTATCTGGTTATTACTTCTTTACATTCGTGAACATCTTAAAACCCACTGATTTTAAAGGCTCACTCACACATTATTACAGCAATTCAGTTGTTGAGGTGAGAGAAAATGAGAAGTACGCTGCTGCACCACTAAATCTATGGCTGGGCTCTGCTGAAACCAAACAAAAAGTATTCACGGTGACCAGATAGGGCTATTTTCTAGTGACTGTCTGTGGGTACTCAAGCAGAATCCATTTGTTTGATTGTTTTGTTTCTCAGTTTCAATTGTGTAGGGTTCCTGTCCCCACCCATTTGGATTGTAGTTTGTCTGTGTCCTTGGATCTCAAGTGAGTCTCCTGTTAGGGAGCCCCTAGGTGGCCTTGAGATTTCATCCCTTCTTTTAACCCTGTGTCTTTTGTTTGTAGCACTCAAAGCCTGTCCTTTTATTCTTATGGTTCTGAGCTTTGCCCTTATTGCCCATTAAAAATTATTTTGTTACCATTAATCTACAATCACGTAAAGAACATTATGTTTACTAGGCTCCCCACTTCAACAAGTCCCCCACAACAACCTCTTACAGTTGCTGTCCATCAGCGTAGTTGGATGCTTTAGACCATGTCACCATGACCCACACGACACCTCATTACAGTCGCTGTCCATCAGCACGTAGTAAGATGCTGCAGAATCTCTACTTGCCTTCTCTGTGTTGTAGAGCCGTCTACATGCCACCCGACCCCACGCATTATGCATGCTAATCCTAATGCCCCCTTTCTTTCTCCCCGCCCTTATCCCTCCCTTCCCACCCATCCTGCCCAGTCCCTTTCCCTTTGGTAACTGTTAGACCACTCTCGGGTTCTGTGAGTCTGCTACTTTTTTTTTCTTCAGTTTTACTTTGTTGTTTTACTCCACACATGAGTGAAATCACTTTTTACTTGTCTTTCTCCGCCTGGCCTATTTCACTGAGCATACTACTGTCTAGCGAAATCCACATCATTGCAAATCATATAATTTGTTTCCTTCTTACGGCTGCTTACTTCACTTTTTAAACAGGATTTCATTCTTCCTTTTTGTTTGTAGTTTCGCCTTGTACTTTCACCGTTGATCTCCTGGTTATGAGCAATAGCTATCTGTTAATCGATATGTATCTTTATTTATCTATCTGTCTGTCTGTCTGTCAATCTATCCTGACTTCATATCTATCTATTTATCTATCTATCTCTCTATTTTCCTATCATCTATCTATGATGTCTAACATCTATCAATCTATGTACCTATCCATTTATAATCTATCTATCTATGAATCAATCATCTTTTTGTCTGCCCATCTATCCTTATGTACAGAACAGTTGACAACATAGCCTATGTCACTTCCCTACATTATGCTTCCAAAAATCTTGCAATGTAACTAGGCCATAGCTGGAACACAGGGTTCACCGAGACACTTGCAGGTCGATTCAGCCGCGTGTGCTTACAAAACCAGTAAATTGTGCTGCAGGGACTTATACCCGTATATCTGTCCTCTGTCCTCTGTCCTCTTTAACCTCCTTCTCGCTTGCTGACTCTATTTAGCCACATTCACTGAATAAGTGCTCCCTGAAGACCACAAGTATCCTTCCTCAGGGCCTGTTGTTGACAGAAAAGTGTACTTGGTTATTTGCACACCACCATGTTTGAGGGACATCGGCGTGATCACCCACTGATAGGAGGATGGACTAATAAAAAGGAACACCTGTTTCTAGACAGGAGCAGTTGGGAACAAAGAGTGTGTTGTGGAGTGTCGTGTTTATTTGAGTGTCCAAACTTCCCTCTTTATGTGGTTATTACTTCTTTACATTCATGAACGTCATAAAACCCACTGATTTCAAAGGCCCAGATGCATATTATTACAGCAATTCAGTTGTTGAGGTGAGAGAATATGAGAAGGAAGGTGCGGCACCACTAAATCTATGGCTGGGCACTGCTGAAAACAAACAAAGAGTTCACGGTGGCCAGATAGGGCTCTTTTCTAGTGACTGTCTCTGGGGACTCAAACAGAATCCATTGGTTTGTTTGTTTCTCTGCTTCACTTGTGTAGGGTACCTGTCCCCGCCCCTTCGGCTAGTAGATTGTCTGTGTATTTGGATCTCAAGTGAGTCTCCTGTAAGGGAGCGCATGAGCACATAGTTGGTCTTGAGTTTTCATTCCTTCTTCTAACCCTGTGTCTTTTGATTGGAGCTCTCAAAGCCTGTCCTTTTATTCTGATAATTGAGAGGTGCTCTATTACTTCACATTGAAATTTTTTTTTGTTATCATTATGTTTACTAGGCGACCCCCTCCAACAATTACCCACAAAAAACCCTATTACAGTCGCATTCCTTCAGCATGGTTGGATGCCTCAGACCCCTTCACGATGTAACCCCCACACACCCCGTTACAGTCGCTGTTCATCAGCGTGTAGTAGTTGAATGCTGTAGACTCACTACTTGTTTTCTCAGTGTTGTACACTCCTCCCCAAGACTGCAAACCCCACACATTATATATGCTCATCCTAATGCCCTCTTCCTTTTTCCCCGCCCTTATCCCTCCCTTCTCCCCCACCATGCCCTGTCTCTTTCCCTTTTTTAAATGTTAGTCCACTCTCGGGTTCTGTGAGTCTGCTGCTGTTTTTTTCCAACAGCTTTTCTTTGTTGTTATACTCCACACATGAGTGAAATCATTTGTTACTTTTCTTTCTCTGACTGGCTTTTTTCACTTAGTATAATACCATCAAGCTCCATCCACGTCATTGCAAATATTAGGATTGTTTTCTTCTTATGGCTGCTTACTGAACTTTTTAAACTGGATTTCATTCTTCTTCTTTGTATGTAGTTTCGCTATGTGCTTCCACCATTACTCTCCTGGTTTATGAGCAATAGCTTTTATTGATTGATATGTACCTATATCTATCTCTCGATATCTCTCTCAATCTATCTGTCATCTATGTGTCTTCTATTATCTTTCTATCTATCTATCAATCAATCATCTTTTTGTCTGAACTTCTGTCCTTATGTACAGAACAGTTAACAACATAGCCTCTGTCACTTCCCTACTTTATGATTCAAAAAATCTTGCAAGGTAACTAGGACGTAGGGAGAGCACTGGGTTCACCAAGACACTTGCAGGTCGAGTCAGTCACGTGTGCCTACAAAACCAGGAAACGCTGGTGCAGGGACTTGTACCCGTATCTCTGTCCTCTGTCCTCTTTTACCTCCTTCTCGCTTGCTGACTGTATTTAGCCACATTCATTTACTAAGTGCTCCCGGAAGACCACAAGAATCCTTCATCTGGGCCTGTTATAGACAGAAAAGTAAACTTGGTTCTTTGCTCACCACCATGTTTGAGGGACATCTGCATGATAACCGCTGATGGGAGGAGGAACCAGTAAGAAGTAAGAAAAATTTCTAGACAGGAGTAATTGGGAGAAAAGAGTGTGTTGTGGAGTGACGTGTTTATTTGAGTGTCCAAACTACTATCTTTACATTGTTACTAGTTCTTTTCATTGGTGAACATCATAAAACGCACTGATTTCAAAAGCCCAGACCCATATTTTTATAGCAATTCGGTTGCTCAGGTGAGAAAAAATGAGAAGGACGTTGCTGTACCACTAAATCTACGGCTGGGCACTGCTGAAACCAAACAAAAAGTGTTCACGGTGGCGAGATAGGGCTATTTTCAACTGACTGTTTCTGGGGACTCAAACCGAATCCATTTGTTTGTTTGTTTGCTTCCCAGTTTCACTTTTGTAGGGTAACTGCCCCACCCCTTCGGCTTGTAGTTTGTCTGTGTCCTTCTATCTCAAGTGAGTCTCCAGTAAGGGAGCACGTAGGTGGTCTTGAGATTTCATCCCTTCTTCTAACCCTGTGTCTTTTAATTGGAGCACTCAAAGCCTGTCCTTTTATTCTGATAATTGAGAGCTGTGCTCTTACTGCACTTTGAAATTTTTTTTATCATTAATATACAATCACATGAGGAACATTATGCTTACGAGTCTACCCCGTTCACCAAATCCCCACCAAAACACCGTTACAGTCGCAGTCCATCAGCATGGTTGGATGCTGTAGACCCCTTCACCATGTCCCTATCAAACACCGCGTTACAGACGCTGTCCATCCGCGTGAAGTAAGATGCTGTAGAATCACTACTTCTCTTCTCTGTGTTGTACTGCCCTCCCCGTGCTCCCCCCACCCCACACATTAAACGTGCTATTGCTTATTCCCCCTTTCTTTCTCCCCCCATTATAACTCCCTTCCCACAAACGCTGCCCATTCCCTTTCCCTTTGGTATCTCTTTGTCCACTCTCGGGTTCTGTGAGTCTGCTGCTGTATTTTTCCTTCAGTTTTTATTTGTTGATATACTCCACACATGAGTGAAATCATTTGGTACTTGCCTTTCTCTTCCTGGCCTATTTCACTGGGCATAATACCGTCTAGTTCCATCCACGTTGTTCCAAAAGGTAGGATTTGTTTTCTTCTTAAGCCCGCTTAGTGCACTTTTTAAACCGGATTTCTGTCTTCTCTTTGGCCTGTATATTCGCTACGTGCTTTCACCATTGCTCTCCTGGTTATGAGCAATAGCTTTGTGTTAATCGGTATGTATCTGTATCTATCTTTCTACCTGTCTGTCTATCTATCTATCTATCTATCTATCTATCTATCTATCTATCTATCTATCTATCTATCTATCTATCTATCTATCTATCTATCTATCTATCTCTCTCTCTATCTATCTATCTATCTATCTATCTATCTATCTATCTATCTATCTATCTATCTATCTGTCTATCTATGTATCTATCTATCTATCTATCTATCTGTCTGTCTGTCTATCTATCTATCTATCTATCTATCTATCTATCTATCTATCTATCTATCTGTCTGTCTGTCTGTCTGTCTATCTATCTATCTATCTATCTATCTATCTATCTATCTATCTATCTAATCTATCTATCTATGAATCTATCTGTCTATCTATCTATCTATCAATCAATCAAGCATATTTTGTATTTCCCATCTGTCCTTGTGTGCAGAACAGTTAAAAACATAGAGTATGCCACTGGCCTACATTATGCTTCCAAAAATCTTGCAAGGTAACTAGGCAGTAGGGAAAGCACTGGATTCACCGAGACACTTGCAGGTCGAATCATCCGTGTGTACCTACAAAACCAGGAAATGGTGGTGCAGGGACTTGAACGCGTGTCTCTCTCCTCTGTCCTCTTTTATATCCTTCTCACTTGCTGACTGTATTTAGACACATTTATTGACTAAGTGCTTCCGGAAGACCTCAAGAATCCTTCCTCTGGACCTGTTGTAGACAGGGAAGTAAACTTGGTGCTTTGCTCACCACTATGTTTCTTGGACATCGGCGTGATCACCGCTGAAAGGAGGGTGGGACAAATGAAAAGGAACACCAATTTATAGACATGAGCAGTTGGGAGCAAAGAGTGTGTTGTGGAGTGACGTGTTTATTTGAGTGTCCAAACTTCCCTCTTTATCTGGTTATTACTTCTTTACATTCGTGAACATCTTAAAACCCACTGATTTTAAAGGCTCACTCACACATTATTACAGCAATTCAGTTGTTGAGGTGAGAGAAAATGAGAAGTACGCTGCTGCACCACTAAATCTATGGCTGGGCTCTGCTGAAACCAGACAAAAATTATTCACGGTGACCAGATAGGGCTATTTTCTAGTGACTGTCTGTGGGTACTCAAGCAGAATCCATTTGTTTGATTGTTTTGTTTTTCAGTTTCAATTGTGTAGGGTTCCTGTCCCCACCCATTTGGATTGTAGTTTGTCTGTGTCCTTGGATCTCAAGTGAGTCTCCTGTTAGGGAGCCCCTAGGTGGCCTTGAGATTTCATCCCTTCTTTTAACCCTGTGTCTTTTGTTTGTAGCACTCAAAGCCTGTCCTTTTATTCTTATGGTTCTGAGCTTTGCCCTTATTGCCCATTAAAAATTATTTTGTTACCATTAATCTACAATCACGTAAAGAACATTATGTTTACTAGGCTCCCCACTTCAACAAGTCCCCCACAACAACCTCTTACAGTTGCTGTCCATCAGCGTAGTTGGATGCTTTAGACCATGTCACCATGACCCACACGACACCTCATTACAGTCGCTGTCCATCAGCACGTAGTAAGATGCTGCAGAATCTCTACTTGCCTTCTCTGTGTTGTAGAGCCGTCTACATGCCACCCGACCCCACGCATTATGCATGCTAATCCTAATGCCCCCTTTCTTTCTCCCCGCCCTTATCCCTCCCTTCCCACCCATCCTGCCCAGTCCCTTTCCCTTTGGTAACTGTTAGACCACTCTCGGGTTCTGTGAGTCTGCTACTTTTTTTTTCTTCAGTTTTACTTTGTTGTTTTACTCCACACATGAGTGAAATCACTTTTTACTTGTCTTTCTCCGCCTGGCCTATTTCACTGAGCATACTACTGTCTAGCGAAATCCACGTCATTGCAAATCATATAATTTGTTTCCTTCTTACGGCTGCTTACTTCACTTTTTAAACAGGATTTCATTCTTCCTTTTTGTTTGTAGTTTCGCCTTGTACTTTCACCATTGATCTCCTGGTTATGAGCAATAGCTATCTGTTAATCGATATGTATCTTTATTTATCTATCTGTCTGTCTGTCTGTCAATCTATCCTGACTTCATATCTATCTATTTATCTATCTATCTCTCTATTTTCCTATCATCTATCTATGATGTCTAACATCTATCAATCTATGTACCTATCCATTTATAATCTATCTATCTATGAATCAATCATCTTTTTGTCTGCCCATCTATCCTTATGTACAGAACAGTTGACAACATAACCTATGTCACTTCCCTACATTATGCTTCCAAAAATCTTGCAATGTAACTAGGCCATAGCTGGAACACAGGGTTCACCGAGACACTTGCAGGTCGATTCAGCCGCGTGTGCTTACAAAACCAGTAAATTGTGCTGCAGGGACTTATACCCGTATATCTGTCCTCTGTCCTCTGTCCTCTTTAACCTCCTTCTCGCTTGCTGACTCTATTTAGCCACATTCACTGAATAAGTGCTCCCTGAAGACCACAAGTATCCTTCCTCAGGGCCTGTTGTTGACAGAAAAGTGTACTTGGTTATTTGCACACCACCATGTTTGAGGGACATCGGCGTGATCACCCACTGATAGGAGGATGGACTAATAAAAAGGAACACCTGTTTCTAGACAGGAGCAGTTGGGAACAAAGAGTGTGTTGTGGAGTGTCGTGTTTATTTGAGTGTCCAAACTTCCCTCTTTATGTGGTTATTACTTCTTTACATTCATGAACGTCATAAAACCCACTGATTTCAAAGGCCCAGATGCATATTATTACAGCAATTCAGTTGTTGAGGTGAGAGAATATGAGAAGGAAGGTGCGGCACCACTAAATCTATGGCTGGGCACTGCTGAAAACAAACAAAGAGTTCACGGTGGCCAGATAGGGCTCTTTTCTAGTGACTGTCTCTGGGGACTCAAACAGAATCCATTGGTTTGTTTGTTTCTCTGCTTCACTTGTGTAGGGTACCTGTCCCCGCCCCTTCGGCTAGTAGATTGTCTGTGTATTTGGATCTCAAGTGAGTCTCCTGTAAGGGAGCGCATGAGCACATAGTTGGTCTTGAGTTTTCATTCCTTCTTCTAACCCTGTGTCTTTTGATTGGAGCTCTCAAAGCCTGTCCTTTTATTCTGATAATTGAGAGGTGCTCTATTACTTCACATTGAAATTTTTTTTTGTTATCATTATGTTTACTAGGCGACCCCCTCCAACAATTACCCACAAAAAACCCTATTACAGTCGCATTCCTTCAGCATGGTTGGATGCCTCAGACCCCTTCACGATGTAACCCCCACACACCCCGTTACAGTCGCTGTTCATCAGCGTGTAGTAGTTGAATGCTGTAGACTCACTACTTGTTTTCTCAGTGTTGTACACTCCTCCCCAAGACTGCAAACCCCACACATTATATATGCTCATCCTAATGCCCTCTTCCTTTTTCCCCGCCCTTATCCCTCCCTTCTCCCCCACCATGCCCTGTCTCTTTCCCTTTTTTAAATGTTTGTCCACTCTCGGGTTCTGTGAGTCTGCTGCTGTTTTTTTCCAACAGCTTTTCTTTGTTGTTATACTCCACACATGAGTGAAATCATTTGTTACTTTTCTTTCTCTGACTGGCTTTTTTCACTTAGTATAATACCATCAAGCTCCATCCACGTCATTGCAAATATTAGGATTATTTTCTTCTTATGGCTGCTTACTGAACTTTTTAAACTGGATTTCATTCTTCTTCTTTGTATGTAGTTTCGCTATGTGCTTCCACCATTACTCTCCTGGTTTATGAGCAATAGCTTTTATTGATTGATATGTACCTATATCTATCTCTCGATATCTCTCTCAATCTATCTGTCATCTATGTGTCTTCTATTATCTTTCTATCTATCTATCAATCAATCATCTTTTTGTCTGAACTTCTGTCCTTATGTACAGAACAGTTAACAACATAGCCTCTGTCACTTCCCTACTTTATGATTCAAAAAATCTTGCAAGGTAACTAGGACGTAGGGAGAGCACTGGGTTCACCAAGACACTTGCAGGTCGAGTCAGTCACGTGTGCCTACAAAACCAGGAAACGCTGGTGCAGGGACTTGTACCCGTATCTCTGTCCTCTGTCCTCTTTTACCTCCTTCTCGCTTGCTGACTGTATTTAGCCACATTCATTTACTAAGTGCTCCCGGAAGACCACAAGAATCCTTCCTCTGGGCCTGTTATAGACAGAAAAGTAAACTTGGTTCTTTGCTCACCACCATGTTTGAGGGACATCTGCATGATAACCGCTGATGGGAGGAGGAACCAGTAAGAAGGAAGAAAAATTTCTAGACAGGAGTAATTGGGAGAAAAGAGTGTGTTGTGGAGTGAGGTGTTTATTTGAGTGTCCAAACTACCCTCTTTACATTGTTATTAGTTCTTTTCATTCGTGAACATCATAAAACGCACTGATTTCAAAAGCCCAGACCCATATTTTTATAGCAATTCGGTTGCTCAGGTGAGAAAAAATGAGAAGGACGTTGCTGTACTACTAAATCTACGGCTGGGCACTGCTGAAACCAAACAAAAAGTGTTCACGGTTGCGAGATTTGGCTATTTTCAACTGACTGTTTCTGGGAACTCAAACCGAATCCATTTGTTTGTTTGTTTGCTTCCCAGTTTCACTTTTGTAGGGTACCTGCCCCGCCCCTTCGGCTTGTAGTTTGTCTGTGTCCTTCTATCTCAAGTGAGTCTCCAGTAAGGGAGCACGTAGGTGGTCTTGAGATTTCATCCCTTCTTCTAACCCTGTGTCTTTTAATTGGAGCACTCAAAGCCTGTCCTTTTATTCTGATAATTGCGAGCTGTGCTCTTACTGCACTTTGAAATTTTTTTTATCATTAATATACAATCACATGAGGAACATTATGCTTACTAGGCTACCCCGTTCACCAAATCCCCACCAAAACACCGTTACAGTCGCAGTCCATCAGCATGGTTGGATGCTGTAGACCCCTTCACCATGTCCCTATCAAACACCGCGTTACAGACGCTGTCCATCCGCGTGAAGTAAGATGCTGTAGAATCACTACTTCTCTTCTCTGTGTTGTACTGCCCTCCCCGTGCTCCCCCCACCCCACACATTAAACGTGCTATTGCTTATTCCCCCTTTCTTTCTCCCCCCATTATAACTCCCTTCCCACAAACGCTGCCCACTCCCTTTCCCTTTGGTATCTCTTTGTCCACTCTCGGGTTCTGTGAGTCTGCTGCTGTATTTTTCCTTCAGTTTTTATTTGTTGATATACTCCACACATGAGTGAAATCATTTGGTACTTGCCTTTCTCTTCCTGGCCTATTTCACTGGGCATAATACCATCTAGTTCCATCCACGTTGTTCCAAAAGGTAGGATTTGTTTTCTTCTTAAGCCTGCTTAGTGCACTTTTTAAACCGGATTTCTGTCTTCTCTTTGGCCTGTATATTCGCTACGTGCTTTCACCATTGCTCTCCTGGTTATGAGCAATAGCTTTGTGTTAATCGGTATGTATCTGTATCTATCTTTCTAATTGTCTGTCTATCTATCTATCTATCTATCTATCTATCTATCTATCTATCTATCTATCTATCTATCTATCTATCTATCTATGTATCTATCTATCTATCTATCTATCTGTCTGTCTATCTATCTATCTATCTATCTATCTATCTATCTATCTATCTATCTAATCTATCTATCTATGAATCTATCTGTCTATCTATCTATCTATCAATCAATCAAGCATATTTTGTATTTCCCATCTGTCCTTGTGTGCAGAACAGTTAAAAACATAGAGTATGCCACTGGCCTACATTATGCTTCCAAAAATCTTGCAAGGTAACTAGGCAGTAGGGAAAGCACTGGATTCACCGAGACACTTGCAGGTCGAATCATCCGTGTGTACCTACAAAACCAGGAAATGGTGGTGCAGGGACTTGAACGCGTGTCTCTCTCCTCTGTCCTCTTTTATATCCTTCTCACTTGCTGACTGTATTTAGACACATTTATTGACTAAGTGCTTCCGGAAGACCTCAAGAATCCTTCCTCTGGACCTGTTGTAGACAGGGAAGTAAACTTGGTGCTTTGCTCACCACTATGTTTCTTGGACATCGGCGTGATCACCGCTGAAAGGAGGGTGGGACAAATGAAAAGGAACACCAATTTATAGACATGAGCAGTTGGGAGCAAAGAGTGTGTTGTGGAGTGACGTGTTTATTTGAGTGTCCAAACTTCCCTCTTTATCTGGTTATTACTTCTTTACATTCGTGAACATCTTAAAACCCACTGATTTTAAAGGCTCACTCACACATTATTACAGCAATTCAGTTGTTGAGGTGAGAGAAAATGAGAAGTACGCTGCTGCACCACTAAATCTATGGCTGGGCTCTGCTGAAACCAGACAAAAATTATTCACGGTGACCAGATAGGGCTATTTTCTAGTGACTGTCTGTGGGTACTCAAGCAGAATCCATTTGTTTGATTGTTTTGTTTTTCAGTTTCAATTGTGTAGGGTTCCTGTCCCCACCCATTTGGATTGTAGTTTGTCTGTGTCCTTGGATCTCAAGTGAGTCTCCTGTTAGGGAGCCCCTAGGTGGCCTTGAGATTTCATCCCTTCTTTTAACCCTGTGTCTTTTGTTTGTAGCACTCAAAGCCTGTCCTTTTATTCTTATGGTTCTGAGCTTTGCCCTTATTGCCCATTAAAAATTATTTTGTTACCATTAATCTACAATCACGTAAAGAACATTATGTTTACTAGGCTCCCCACTTCAACAAGTCCCCCACAACAACCTCTTACAGTTGCTGTCCATCAGCGTAGTTGGATGCTTTAGACCATGTCACCATGACCCACACGACACCTCATTACAGTCGCTGTCCATCAGCACGTAGTAAGATGCTGCAGAATCTCTACTTGCCTTCTCTGTGTTGTAGAGCCGTCTACATGCCACCAGACCCCACACATTATGCATGCTAATCCTAATGCCCCCTTTCTTTCTCCCCGCCCTTATCCCTCCCTTCCCACCCATCCTGCCCAGTCCCTTTCCCTTTGGTAACTGTTAGACCACTGTCGGGTTCTGTGAGTCTGCTACTTTTTTTTTCTTCAGTTTTACTTTGTTGTTTTACTCCACACATGAGTGAAATCACTTTTTACTTGTCTTTCTCCGCCTGGCCTATTTCACTGAGCATACTACTGTCTAGCGAAATCCACGTCATTGCAAATCATATAATTTGTTTCCTTCTTACGGCTGCTTACTTCACTTTTTAAACAGGATTTCATTCTTCCTTTTTGTTTGTAGTTTCGCCTTGTACTTTCACCATTGATCTCCTGGTTATGAACAATAGCTATCTGTTAATCGATATGTATCTTTATTTATCTATCTGTCTGTCTGTCTGTCAATCTATCCTGACTTCATATCTATCTATTTATCTATCTATCTCTCTATTTTCCTATCATCTATCTATGATGTCTAACATCTATCAATCTATGTACCTATCCATTTATAATCTATCTATCTATGAATCAATCATCTTTTTGTCTGCCCATCTATCCTTATGTACAGAACAGTTGACAACATAGCCTATGTCACTTCCCTACATTATGCTTCCAAAAATCTTGCAATGTAACTAGGCCATAACTGGAACACAGGGTTCACCGAGACACTTGCAGGTCGATTCAGCCGCGTGTGCTTACAAAACCAGTAAATTGTGCTGCAGGGACTTATACCCGTATATCTGTCCTCTGTCCTCTGTCCTCTTTAACCTCCTTCTCGCTTGCTGACTCTATTTAGCCACATTCACTGAATAAGTGCTCCCTGAAGACCACAAGTATCCTTCCTCAGGGCCTGTTGTTGACAGAAAAGTGTACTTGGTTATTTGCACACCACCATGTTTGAGGGACATCGGCGTGATCACCCACTGATAGGAGGATGGACTAATAAAAAGGAACACCTGTTTCTAGACAGGAGCAGTTGGGAACAAAGAGTGTGTTGTGGAGTGTCGTGTTTATTTGAGTGTCCAAACTTCCCTCTTTATGTGGTTATTACTTCTTTACATTCATGAACGTCATAAAACCCACTGATTTCAAAGGCCCAGATGCATATTATTACAGCAATTCAGTTGTTGAGGTGAGAGAATATGAGAAGGAAGGTGCGGCACCACTAAATCTATGGCTGGGCACTGCTGAAAACAAACAAAGAGTTCACGGTGGCCAGATAGGGCTCTTTTCTAGTGACTGTCTCTGGGGACTCAAACAGAATCCATTGGTTTGTTTGTTTCTCTGCTTCACTTGTGTAGGGTACCTGTCCCCGCCCCTTCGGCTAGTAGATTGTCTGTGTATTTGGATCTCAAGTGAGTCTCCTGTAAGGGAGCGCATGAGCACATAGTTGGTCTTGAGTTTTCATTCCTTCTTCTAACCCTGTGTCTTTTGATTGGAGCTCTCAAAGCCTGTCCTTTTATTCTGATAATTGAGAGGTGCTCTATTACTTCACATTGAAATTTTTTTTTGTTATCATTATGTTTACTAGGCGACCCCCTCCAACAATTACCCACAAAAAACCCTATTACAGTCGCATTCCTTCAGCATGGTTGGATGCCTCAGACCCCTTCACGATGTAACCCCCACACACCCCGTTACAGTCGCTGTTCATCAGCGTGTAGTAGTTGAATGCTGTAGACTCACTACTTGTTTTCTCAGTGTTGTACACTCCTCCCCAAGACTGCAAACCCCACACATTATATATGCTCATCCTAATGCCCTCTTCCTTTTTCCCCGCCCTTATCCCTCCCTTCTCCCCCACCATGCCCTGTCTCTTTCCCTTTTTTAAATGTTAGTCCACTCTCGGGTTCTGTGAGTCTGCTGCTGTTTTTTTCCAACAGCTTTTCTTTGTTGTTATACTCCACACATGAGTGAAATCATTTGTTACTTTTCTTTCTCTGACTGGCTTTTTTCACTTAGTATAATACCATCAAGCTCCATCCACGTCATTGCAAATATTAGGATTATTTTCTTCTTATGGCTGCTTACTGAACTTTTTAAACTGGATTTCATTCTTCTTCTTTGTATGTAGTTTCGCTATGTGCTTCCACCATTACTCTCCTGGTTTATGAGCAATAGCTTTTATTGATTGATATGTACCTATATCTATCTCTCGATATCTCTCTCAATCTATCTGTCATCTATGTGTCTTCTATTATCTTTCTATCTATCTATCAATCAATCATCTTTTTGTCTGAACTTCTGTCCTTATGTACAGAACAGTTAACAACATAGCCTCTGTCACTTCCCTACTTTATGATTCAAAAAATCTTGCAAGGTAACTAGGACGTAGGGAGAGCACTGGGTTCACCAAGACACTTGCAGGTCGAGTCAGTCACGTGTGCCTACAAAACCAGGAAACGCTGGTGCAGGGACTTGTACCCGTATCTCTGTCCTCTGTCCTCTTTTACCTCCTTCTCGCTTGCTGACTGTATTTAGCCACATTCATTTACTAAGTGCTCCCGGAAGACCACAAGAATCCTTCCTCTGGGCCTGTTATAGACAGAAAAGTAAACTTGGTTCTTTGCTCACCACCATGTTTGAGGGACATCTGCATGATAACCGCTGATGGGAGGAGGAACCAGTAAGAAGGAAGAAAAATTTCTAGACAGGAGTAATTGGGAGAAAAGAGTGTGTTGTGGAGTGACGTGTTTATTTGAGTGTCCAAACTACCCTCTTTACATTGTTATTAGTCCTTTTCATTCGTGAACATCATAAAACGCACTGATTTCAAAAGCCCAGACCCATATTTTTATAGCAATTCGGTTGCTCAGGTGAGAAAAAATGAGAAGGACGTTGCTGTACCACTAAATCTATGGCTGGGCACTGCTGAAACCAAACAAAAAGTGTTCACGGTGGCGAGATAGGGCTATTTTCAACTGACTGTTTCTGGGGACTCAAACCGAATCCATTTGTTTGTTTGTTTGTTTGCTTCCCAGTTTCACTTTTGTAGGGTACCTGCCCCGCCCCTTCGGCTTGTAGTTTGTCTGTGTCCTTCTATCTCAAGTGAGTCTCCAGTAAGGGAGCACGTAGGTGGTCTTGAGATTTCATCCCTTCTTCTAACCCTGTGTCTTTTAATTGGAGCACTCAAAGCCTGTCCTTTTATTCTGATAATTGAGAGCTGTGCTCTTACTGCACTTTGAAATTTTTTTTATCATTAATATACAATCACATGAGGAACATTATGCTTACTAGGCTACCCCGTTCACCAAATCCCCACCAAAACACCGTTACAGTCGCAGTCCATCAGCATGGTTGGATGCTGTTGACCCCTTCACCATGTCCCTATCAAACACCGCGTTACAGACGCTGTCCATCCGCGTGAAGTAAGATGCTGTAGAATCACTACTTCTCTTCTCTGTGTTGTACTGCCCTCCCCGTGCTCCCCCCACCCCACACATTAAACGTGCTATTGCTTATTCCCCCTTTCTTTCTCCCCCCATTATAACTCCCTTCCCACAAACGCTGCCCACTCCCTTTCCCTTTGGTATCTCTTTGTCCACTCTCGGGTTCTGTGAGTCTGCTGCTGTATTTTTCCTTCAGTTTTTATTTGTTGATATACTCCACACATGAGTGAAATCATTTGGTACTTGCCTTTCTCTTCCTGGCCTATTTCACTGGGCATAATACCGTCTAGTTCCATCCACGTTGTTCCAAAAGGTAGGATTTGTTTTCTTCTTAAGCCTGCTTAGTGCACTTTTTAAACCGGATTTCTGTCTTCTCTTTGGCCTGTATATTCGCTACGTGCTTTCACCATTGCTCTCCTGGTTATGAGCAATAGCTTTGTGTTAATCGGTATGTATCTGTATCTATCTTTCTAATT
The DNA here is from genome assembly GCF_030020395.1 of Manis pentadactyla. Lineage (NCBI taxonomy): Eukaryota > Metazoa > Chordata > Mammalia > Pholidota > Manidae > Manis > Manis pentadactyla. The sequence goes on along the minus strand of NW_026645219.1, from coordinate 355,151 downwards.
GTCTGTCTATCTAAATATCTATCTATCTATCTATCTATCTATCTATCTATCTATCTATCTATCTATCTATCTATCTATCTATCTATGTATCTATCTATCTATCTATCTATCTATCTGTCTGTCTATCTATCTATCTATCTATCTATCTATCTATCTATCTATCTATCTATCTATCTATCTATCTAATCTATCTATCTATGAATCTATCTGTCTATCTATCTATCTATCAATCAATCAAGCATATTTTGTATTTCCCATCTGTCCTTGTGTGCAGAACAGTTAAAAACATAGAGTATGCCACTGGCCTACATTATGCTTCCAAAAATCTTGCAAGGTAACTAGGCAGTAGGGAAAGCACTGGATTCACCGAGACACTTGCAGGTCGAATCATCCGTGTGTACCTACAAAACCAGGAAATGTTGGTGCAGGGACTTGAACGCGTGTCTCTCTCCTCTGTCCTCTTTTATATCCTTCTCACTTGCTGACTGTATTTAGACACATTTATTGACTAAGTGCTTCCGGAAGACCTCAAGAATCCTTCCTCTGGACCTGTTGTAGACAGGGAAGTAAACTTGTTGCTTTGCTCACCACTATGTTTCTTGGACATCGGCGTGATCACCGCTGAAAGGAGGGTGGGACAAATGAAAAGGAACACCAATTTATAGACATGAGCAGTTGGGAGCAAAGAGTGTGTTGTGGAGTGACGTGTTTATTTGAGTGTCCAAACTTCCCTCTTTATCTGGTTATTACTTCTTTACATTCGTGAACATCTTAAAACCCACTGATTTTAAAGGCTCACTCACACATTATTACAGCAATTCAGTTGTTGAGGTGAGAGAAAATGAGAAGTACGCTGCTGCACCACTAAATCTATGGCTGGGCTCTGCTGAAACCAGACAAAAATTATTCACGGTGACCAGATAGGGCTATTTTCTAGTGACTGTCTGTGGGTACTCAAGCAGAATCCATTTGTTTGATTGTTTTGTTTTTCAGTTTCAATTGTGTAGGGTTCCTGTCCCCACCCATTTGGATTGTAGTTTGTCTGTGTCCTTGGATCTCAAGTGAGTCTCCTGTTAGGGAGCCCCTAGGTGGCCTTGAGATTTCATCCCTTCTTTTAACCCTGTGTCTTTTGTTTGTAGCACTCAAAGCCTGTCCTTTTATTCTTATGGTTCTGAGCTTTGCCCTTATTGCCCATTAAAAATTATTTTGTTACCATTAATCTACAATCACGTAAAGAACATTATGTTTACTAGGCTCCCCACTTCAACAAGTCCCCCACAACAACCTCTTACAGTTGCTGTCCATCAGCGTAGTTGGATGCTTTAGACCATGTCACCATGACCCACACGACACCTCATTACAGTCGCTGTCCATCAGCACGTAGTAAGATGCTGCAGAATCTCTACTTGCCTTCTCTGTGTTGTAGAGCCGTCTACATGCCACCCGACCCCACGCATTATGCATGCTAATCCTAATGCCCCCTTTCTTTCTCCCCGCCCTTATCCCTCCCTTCCCACCCATCCTGCCCAGTCCCTTTCCCTTTGGTAACTGTTAGACCACTCTCGGGTTCTGTGAGTCTGCTACTTTTTTTTTCTTCAGTTTTACTTTGTTGTTTTACTCCACACATGAGTGAAATCACTTTTTACTTGTCTTTCTCCGCCTGGCCTATTTCACTGAGCATACTACTGTCTAGCGAAATCCACGTCATTGCAAATCATATAATTTGTTTCCTTCTTACGGCTGCTTACTTCACTTTTTAAACAGGATTTCATTCTTCCTTTTTGTTTGCAGTTTCGCCTTGTACTTTCACCATTGATCTCCTGGTTATGAGCAATAGCTATCTGTTAATCGATATGTATCTTTATTTATCTATCTGTCTGTCTGTCTGTCAATCTATCCTGACTTCATATCTATCTATTTATCTATCTATCTCTCTATTTTCCTATCATCTATCTATGATGTCTAACATCTATCAATCTATGTACCTATCCATTTATAATCTATCTATCTATGAATCAATCATCTTTTTGTCTGCCCATCTATCCTTATGTACAGAACAGTTGACAACATAGCCTATGTCACTTCCCTACATTATGCTTCCAAAAATCTTGCAATGTAACTAGGCCATAGCTGGAACACAGGGTTCACCGAGACACTTGCAGGTCGATTCAGCCGCGTGTGCTTACAAAACCAGTAAATTGTGCTGCAGGGACTTATACCCGTATATCTGTCCTCTGTCCTCTGTCCTCTTTAACCTCCTTCTCGCTTGCTGACTCTATTTAGCCACATTCACTGAATAAGTGCTCCCTGAAGACCACAAGTATCCTTCCTCAGGGCCTGTTGTTGACAGAAAAGTGTACTTGGTTATTTGCACACCACCATGTTTGAGGGACATCGGCGTGATCACCCACTGATAGGAGGATGGACTAATAAAAAGGAACACCTGTTTCTAGACAGGAGCAGTTGGGAACAAAGAGTGTGTTGTGGAGTGTCGTGTTTATTTGAGTGTCCAAACTTCCCTCTTTATGTGGTTATTACTTCTTTACATTCATGAACGTCATAAAACCCACTGATTTCAAAGGCCCAGATGCATATTATTACAGCAATTCAGTTGTTGAGGTGAGAGAATATGAGAAGGAAGGTGCGGCACCACTAAATCTATGGCTGGGCACTGCTGAAAACAAACAAAGAGTTCACGGTGGCCAGATAGGGCTCTTTTCTAGTGACTGTCTCTGGGGACTCAAACAGAATCCATTGGTTTGTTTGTTTCTCTGCTTCACTTGTGTAGGGTACCTGTCCCCGCCCCTTCGGCTAGTAGATTGTCTGTGTATTTGGATCTCAAGTGAGTCTCCTGTAAGGGAGCGCATGAGCACATAGTTGGTCTTGAGTTTTCATTCCTTCTTCTAACCCTGTGTCTTTTGATTGGAGCTCTCAAAGCCTGTCCTTTTATTCTGATAATTGAGAGGTGCTCTATTACTTCACATTGAAATTTTTTTTTGTTATCATTATGTTTACTAGGCGACCCCCTCCAACAATTACCCACAAAAAACCCTATTACAGTCGCATTCCTTCAGCATGGTTGGATGCCTCAGACCCCTTCACGATGTAACCCCCACACACCCCGTTACAGTCGCTGTTCATCAGCGTGTAGTAGTTGAATGCTGTAGACTCACTACTTGTTTTCTCAGTGTTGTACACTCCTCCCCAAGACTGCAAACCCCACACATTATATATGCTCATCCTAATGCCCTCTTCCTTTTTCCCCGCCCTTATCCCTCCCTTCTCCCCCACCATGCCCTGTCTCTTTCCCTTTTTTAAATGTTAGTCCACTCTCGGGTTCTGTGAGTCTGCTGCTGTTTTTTTCCAACAGCTTTTCTTTGTTGTTATACTCCACACATGAGTGAAATCATTTGTTACTTTTCTTTCTCTGACTGGCTTTTTTCACTTAGTATAATACCATCAAGCTCCATCCACGTCATTGCAAATATTAGGATTATTTTCTTCTTATGGCTGCTTACTGAACTTTTTAAACTGGATTTCATTCTTCTTCTTTGTATGTAGTTTCGCTATGTGCTTCCACCATTACTCTCCTGGTTTATGAGCAATAGCTTTTATTGATTGATATGTACCTATATCTATCTCTCGATATCTCTCTCAATCTATCTGTCATCTATGTGTCTTCTATTATCTTTCTATCTATCTATCAATCAATCATCTTTTTGTCTGAACTTCTGTCCTTATGTACAGAACAGTTAACAACATAGCCTCTGTCACTTCCCTACTTTATGATTCAAAAAATCTTGCAAGGTAACTAGGACGTAGGGAGAGCACTGGGTTCACCAAGACACTTGCAGGTCGAGTCAGTCACGTGTGCCTACAAAACCAGGAAACGCTGGTGCAGGGACTTGTACCCGTATCTCTGTCCTCTGTCCTCTTTTACCTCCTTCTCGCTTGCTGACTGTATTTAGCCACATTCATTTACTAAGTGCTCCCGGAAGACCACAAGAATCCTTCCTCTGGGCCTGTTATAGACAGAAAAGTAAACTTGGTTCTTTGCTCACCACCATGTTTGAGGGACATCTGCATGATAACCGCTGATGGGAGGAGGAACCAGTAAGAAGGAAGAAAAATTTCTAGACAGGAGTAATTGGGAGAAAAGAGTGTGTTGTGGAGTGACGTGTTTATTTGAATGTCCAAACTACCCTCTTTACATTGTTATTAGTTCTTTTCATTCGTGAACATCATAAAACGCACTGATTTCAAAAGCCCAGACCCATATTTTTATAGCAATTCGGTTGCTCAGGTGAGAAAAAATGAGAAGGACGTTGCTGTACCACTAAATCTACGGCTGGGCACTGCTGAAACCAACAAAAAGTGTTCACGGTGGCGAGATAGGGCTATTTTCAACTGACTGTTTCTGGGGACTCAAACCGAATCCATTTGTTTGTTTGTTTGCTTCCCAGTTTCACTTTTGTAGGGTACCTGCCCCGCCCCTTCGGCTTGTAGTTTGTCTGTGTCCTTCTATCTCAAGTGAGTCTCCAGTAAGGGAGCACGTAGGTGGTCTTGAGATTTCATCCCTTCTTCTAACCCTGTGTCTTTTAATTGGAGCACTCAAAGCCTGTCCTTTTATTCTGATAATTGAGAGCTGTGCTCTTACTGCACTTTGAAATTTTTTTTATCATTAATATACAATCACATGAGGAACATTATGCTTACTAGGCTACCCCGTTCACCAAATCCCCACCAAAACACCGTTACAGTCGCAGTCCATCAGCATGGTTGGATGCTGTAGACCCCTTCACCATGTCCCTATCAAACACCGCGTTACAGACGCTGTCCATCCGCGTGAAGTAAGATGCTGTAGAATCACTACTTCTCTTCTCTGTGTTGTACTGCCCTCCCCGTGCTCCCCCCACCCCACACATTAAACGTGCTATTGCTTATTCCCCCTTTCTTTCTCCCCCCATTATAACTCCCTTCCCACAAACGCTGCCCACTCCCTTTCCCTTTGGTATCTCTTTGTCCACTCTCGGGTTCTGTGAGTCTGCTGCTGTATTTTTCCTTCAGTTTTTATTTGTTGATATACTCCACACATGAGTGAAATCATTTGGTACTTGCCTTTCTCTTCCTGGCCTATTTCACTGGGCATAATACCGTCTAGTTCCATCCACGTTGTTCCAAAAGGTAGGATTTGTTTTCTTCTTAAGCCTGCTTACTGCACTTTTTAAACCGGATTTCTGTCTTCTCTTTGGCCTGTATATTCGCTACGTGCTTTCACCATTGCTCTCCTGGTTATGAGCAATAGCTTTGTGTTAATCGGTATGTATCTGTATCTGTCTTTCTAATTGTCTGTCTATCTATCTATCTATCTATCTATCTATCTATCTATCTATCTATCTATCTATCTATCTATCTATCTATCTATGTATCTATCTATCTATCTATCTATCTGTCTGTCTATCTATCTATCTATCTATCTATCTATCTATCTATCTATCTATCTATCTATCTATCTAATCTATCTATCTATGAATCTATCTGTCTATCTATCTATCTATCAATCAATCAAGCATATTTTGTATTTCCCATCTGTCCTTGTGTGCAGAACAGTTAAAAACGTAGAGTATGCCACTGGCCTACATTATGCTTCCAAAAATCTTGCAAGGTAACTAGGCAGTAGGGAAAGCACTGGATTCACCGAGACACTTGCAGGTCGAATCATCCGTGTGTACCTACAAAACCAGGAAATGGTGGTGCAGGGACTTGAACGCGTGTCTCTCTCCTCTGTCCTCTTTTATATCCTTCTCACTTGCTGACTGTATTTAGACACATTTATTGACTAAGTGCTTCCGGAAGACCTCAAGAATCCTTCCTCTGGACCTGTTGTAGACAGGGAAGTAAACTTGGTGCTTTGCTCACCACTATGTTTCTTGGACATCGGCGTGATCACCGCTGAAAGGAGGGTGGGACAAATGAAAAGGAACACCAATTTATAGACATGAGCAGTTGGGAGCAAAGAGTGTGTTGTGGAGTGACGTGTTTATTTGAGTGTCCAAACTTCCCTCTTTATCTGGTTATTACTTCTTTACATTCGTGAACATCTTAAAACCCACTGATTTTAAAGGCTCACTCACACATTATTACAGCAATTCAGTTGTTGAGGTGAGAGAAAATGAGAAGTACGCTGCTGCACCACTAAATCTATGGCTGGGCTCTGCTGAAACCAGACAAAAATTATTCACGGTGACCAGATAGGGCTATTTTCTAGTGACTGTCTGTGGGTACTCAAGCAGAATCCATTTGTTTGATTGTTTTGTTTCTCAGTTTCAATTGTGTAGGGTTCCTGTCCCCACCCATTTGGATTGTAGTTTGTCTGTGTCCTTGGATCTCAAGTGAGTCTCCTGTTAGGGAGCCCCTAGGTGGCCTTGAGATTTCATCCCTTCTTTTAACCCTGCGTCTTTTGTTTGTAGCACTCAAAGCCTGTCCTTTTATACTTATGGTTCTGAGCTTTGCCCTTATTGCCCATTAAAAATTATTTTGTTACCATTAATCTACAATCACGTAAAGAACATTATGTTTACTAGGCTCCCCACTTCAACAAGTCCCCCACAACAACCTCTTACAGTTGCTGTCCATCAGCGTAGTTGGATGCTTTAGACCATGTCACCATGACCCACACGACACCTCATTACAGTCGCTGTCCATCAGCACGTAGTAAGATGCTGCAGAATCTCTACTTGCCTTCTCTGTGTTGTAGAGCCGTCTACATGCCACCCGACCCCACGCATTATGCATGCTAATCCTAATGCCCCCTTTCTTTCTCCCCGCCCTTATCCCTCCCTTCCCACCCATCCTGCCCAGTCCCTTTCCCTTTGGTAACTGTTAGACCACTCTCGGGTTCTGTGAGTCTGCTACTTTTTTTTTCTTCAGTTTTACTTTGTTGTTTTACTCCACACATGAGTGAAATCACTTTTTACTTGTCTTTCTCCGCCTGGCCTATTTCACTGAGCATACTACTGTCTAGCGAAATCCACGTCATTGCAAATCATATAATTTGTTTCCTTCTTACGGCTGCTTACTTCACTTTTTAAACAGGATTTCATTCTTCCTTTTTGTTTGTAGTTTCGCCTTGTACTTTCACCATTGATCTCCTGGTTATGAGCAATAGCTATCTGTTAATCGATATGTATCTTTATTTATCTATCTGTCTGTCTGTCTGTCAATCTATCCTGACTTCATATCTATCTATTTATCTATCTATCTCTCTATTTTCCTATCATCTATCTATGATGTCTAACATCTATCAATCTATGTACCTATCCATTTATAATCTATCTATCTATGAATCAATCATCTTTTTGTCTGCCCATCTATCCTTATGTACAGAACAGTTGACAACATAGCCTATGTCACTTCCCTACATTATGCTTCCAAAAATCTTGCAATGTAACTAGGCCATAGCTGGAACACAGGGTTCACCGAGACACTTGCAGGTCGATTCAGCCGCGTGTGCTTACAAAACCAGTAAATTGTGCTGCAGGGACTTATACCCGTATATCTGTCCTCTGTCCTCTGTCCTCTTTAACCTCCTTCTCGCTTGCTGACTCTACTTAGCCACATTCACTGAATAAGTGCTCCCTGAAGACCACAAGTATCCTTCCTCAGGGCCTGTTGTTGACAGAAAAGTGTACTTGGTTATTTGCACACCACCATGTTTGAGGGACATCGGCGTGATCACCCACTGATAGGAGGATGGACTAATAAAAAGGAACACCTGTTTCTAGACAGGAGCAGTTGGGAACAAAGAGTGTGTTGTGGAGTGTCGTGTTTATTTGAGTGTCCAAACTTCCCTCTTTATGTGGTTATTACTTCTTTACATTCATGAACGTCATAAAACCCACTGATTTCAAAGGCCCAGATGCATATTATTACAGCAATTCAGTTGTTGAGGTGAGAGAATATGAGAAGGAAGGTGCGGCACCACTAAATCTATGGCTGGGCACTGCTGAAAACAAACAAAGAGTTCACGGTGGCCAGATAGGGCTCTTTTCTAGTGACTGTCTCTGGGGACTCAAACAGAATCCATTGGTTTGTTTGTTTCTCTGCTTCACTTGTGTAGGGTACCTGTCCCCGCCCCTTCGGCTAGTAGATTGTCTGTGTATTTGGATCTCAAGTGAGTCTCCTGTAAGGGAGCGCATGAGCACATAGTTGGTCTTGAGTTTTCATTCCTTCTTCTAACCCTGTGTCTTTTGATTGGAGCTCTCAAAGCCTGTCCTTTTATTCTGATAATTGAGAGGTGCTCTATTACTTCACATTGAAATTTTTTTTTGTTATCATTATGTTTACTAGGCGACCCCCTCCAACAATTACCCACAAAAAACCCTATTACAGTCGCATTCCTTCAGCATGGTTGGATGCCTCAGACCCCTTCACGATGTAACCCCCACACACCCCGTTACAGTCGCTGTTCATCAGCGTGTAGTAGTTGAATGCTGTAGACTCACTACTTGTTTTCTCAGTGTTGTACACTCCTCCCCAAGACTGCAAACCCCACACATTATATATGCTCATCCTAATGCCCTCTTCCTTTTTCCCCGCCCTTATCCCTCCCTTCTCCCCCACCATGCCCTGTCTCTTTCCCTTTTTTAAATGTTAGTCCACTCTCGGGTTCTGTGAGTCTGCTGCTGTTTTTTTCCAACAGCTTTTCTTTGTTGTTATACTCCACACATGAGTGAAATCATTTGTTACTTTTCTTTCTCTGACTGGCTTTTTTCACTTAGTATAATACCATCAAGCTCCATCCACGTCATTGCAAATATTAGGATTATTTTCTTCTTATGGCTGCTTACTGAACTTTTTAAACTGGATTTCATTCTTCTTCTTTGTATGTAGTTTCGCTATGTGCTTCCACCATTACTCTCCTGGTTTATGAGCAATAGCTTTTATTGATTGATATGTACCTATATCTATCTCTCGATATCTCTCTCAATCTATCTGTCATCTATGTGTCTTCTATTATCTTTCTATCTATCTATCAATCAATCATCTTTTTGTCTGAACTTCTGTCCTTATGTACAGAACAGTTAACAACATAGCCTCTGTCACTTCCCTACTTTATGATTCAAAAAATCTTGCAAGGTAACTAGGACGTAGGGAGAGCACTGGGTTCACCAAGACACTTGCAGGTCGAGTCAGTCACGTGTGCCTACAAAACCAGGAAACGCTGGTGCAGGGACTTGTACCCGTATCTCTGTCCTCTGTCCTCTTTTACCTCCTTCTCGCTTGCTGACTGTATTTAGCCACATTCATTTACTAAGTGCTCCCGGAAGACCACAAGAATCCTTCCTCTGGGCCTGTTATAGACAGAAAAGTAAACTTGGTTCTTTGCTCACCACCATGTTTGAGGGACATCTGCATGATAACCGCTGATGGGAGGAGGAACCAGTAAGAAGGAAGAAAAATTTCTAGACAGGAGTAATTGGGAGAAAAGAGTGTGTTGTGGAGTGACGTGTTTATTTGAGTGTCCAAACTACCCTCTTTACATTGTTATTAGTTCTTTTCATTCGTGAACATCATAAAACGCACTGATTTCAAAAGCCCAGACCCATATTTTTATAGCAATTCGGTTGCTCAGGTGAGAAAAAATGAGAAGGACGTTGCTGTACCACTAAATCTACGGCTGGGCACTGCTGAAACCAAACAAAAAGTGTTCACGGTGGCGAGATAGGGCTATTTTCAACTGACTGTTTCTGGGGACTCAAACCGAATCCATTTGTTTGTTTGTTTGCTTCCCAGTTTCACTTTTGTAGGGTACCTGCCCCGCCCCTTCGGCTTGTAGTTTGTCTGTGTCCTTCTATCTCAAGTGAGTCTCCAGTAAGGGAGCACGTAGGTGGTCTTGAGATTTCATCCCTTCTTCTAACCCTGTGTCTTTTAATTGGAGCACTCAAAGCCTGTCCTTTTATTCTGATAATTGAGAGCTGTGCTCTTACTGCACTTTGAAATTTTTTTTATCATTAATATACAATCACATGAGGAACATTATGCTTACTAGGCTACCCCGTTCACCAAATCCCCACCAAAACACCGTTACAGTCGCAGTCCATCAGCATGGTTGGATGCTGTAGACCCCTTCACCATGTCCCTATCAAACACCGCGTTACAGACGCTGTCCATCCGCGTGAAGTAAGATGCTGTAGAATCACTACTTCTCTTCTCTGTGTTGTACTGCCCTCCCCGTGCTCCCCCCACCCCACACATTAAACGTGCTATTGCTTATTCCCCCTTTCTTTCTCCCCCCATTATAACTCCCTTCCCACAAACGCTGCCCACTCCCTTTCCCTTTGGTATCTCTTTGTCCACTCTCGGGTTCTGTGAGTCTGCTGCTGTATTTTTCCTTCAGTTTTTATTTGTTGATATACTCCACACATGAGTGAAATCATTTGGTACTTGCCTTTCTCTTCCTGGCCTATTTCACTGGGCATAATACCGTCTAGTTCCATCCACGTTGTTCCAAAAGGTAGGATTTGTTTTCTTCTTAAGCCTGCTTACTGCACTTTTTAAACCGGATTTCTGTCTTCTCTTTGGCCTGTATATTCGCTACGTGCTTTCACCATTGCTCTCCTGGTTATGAGCAATAGCTTTGTGTTAATCGGTATGTATCTGTATCTATCTTTCTAATTGTCTGTCTATCTATCTATCTACCTATCTATCTATCTATCTATCTATCTATCTATCTATCTATCTATCTATCTATCTATCTATCTATCTATCTATCTATGTATCTATCTATCTATCTATCTATCTGTCTGTCTATCTATCTATCTATCTATCTATCTATCTATCTATCTATCTATCTATCTATCTATCTATCTAATCTATCTATCTATGAATCTATCTGTCTATCTATCTATCTATCAATCAATCAAGCATATTTTGTATTTCCCATCTGTCCTTGTGTGCAGAACAGTTAAAAACATAGAGTATGCCACTGGCCTACATTATGCTTCCAAAAATCTTGCAAGGTAACTAGGCAGTAGGGAAAGCACTGGATTCACCGAGACACTTGCAGGTCGAATCATCCGTGTGTACCTACAAAACCAGGAAATGGTGGTGCAGGGACTTGAACGCGTGTCTCTCTCCTCTGTCCTCTTTTATATCCTTCTCACTTGCTGACTGTATTTAGACACATTTATTGACTAAGTGCTTCCGGAAGACCTCAAGAATCCTTCCTCTGGACCTGTTGTAGACAGGGAAGTAAACTTGGTGCTTTGCTCACCACTATGTTTCTTGGACATCGGCGTGATCACCGCTGAAAGGAGGGTGGGACAAATGAAAAGGAACACCAATTTATAGACATGAGCAGTTGGGAGCAAAGAGTGTGTTGTGGAGTGACGTGTTTATTTGAGTGTCCAAACTTCCCTCTTTATCTGGTTATTACTTCTTTACATTCGTGAACATCTTAAAACCCACTGATTTTAAAGGCTCACTCACACATTATTACAGCAATTCAGTTGTTGAGGTGAGAGAAAATGAGAAGTACGCTGCTGCACCACTAAATCTATGGCTGGGCTCTGCTGAAACCAGACAAAAATTATTCACGGTGACCAGATAGGGCTATTTTCTAGTGACTGTCTGTGGGTACTCAAGCAGAATCCATTTGTTTGATTGTTTTGTTTCTCAGTTTCAATTGTGTAGGGTTCCTGTCCCCACCCATTTGGATTGTAGTTTGTCTGTGTCCTTGGATCTCAAGTGAGTCTCCTGTTAGGGAGCCCCTAGGTGGCCTTGAGATTTCATCCCTTCTTTTAACCCTGCGTCTTTTGTTTGTAGCACTCAAAGCCTGTCCTTTTATACTTATGGTTCTGAGCTTTGCCCTTATTGCCCATTAAAAATTATTTTGTTACCATTAATCTACAATCACGTAAAGAACATTATGTTTACTAGGCTCCCCACTTCAACAAGTCCCCCACAACAACCTCTTACAGTTGCTGTCCATCAGCGTAGTTGGATGCTTTAGACCATGTCACCATGACCCACACGACACCTCATTACAGTCGCTGTCCATCAGCACGTAGTAAGATGCTGCAGAATCTCTACTTGCCTTCTCTGTGTTGTAGAGCCGTCTACATGCCACCCGACCCCACGCATTATGCATGCTAATCCTAATGCCCCCTTTCTTTCTCCCCGCCCTTATCCCTCCCTTCCCACCCATCCTGCCCAGTCCCTTTCCCTTTGGTAACTGTTAGACCACTCTCGGGTTCTGTGAGTCTGCTACTTTTTTTTTCTTCAGTTTTACTTTGTTGTTTTACTCCACACATGAGTGAAATCACTTTTTACTTGTCTTTCTCCGCCTGGCCTATTTCACTGAGCATACTACTGTCTAGCGAAATCCACGTCATTGCAAATCATATAATTTGTTTCCTTCTTACGGCTGCTTACTTCACTTTTTAAACAGGATTTCATTCTTCCTTTTTGTTTGTAGTTTCGCCTTGTACTTTCACCATTGATCTCCTGGTTATGAGCAATAGCTATCTGTTAATCGATATGTATCTTTATTTATCTATCTGTCTGTCTGTCTGTCAATCTATCCTGACTTCATATCTATCTATTTATCTATCTATCTCTCTATTTTCCTATCATCTATCTATGATGTCTAACATCTATCAATCTATGTACCTATCCATTTATAATCTATCTATCTATGAATCAATCATCTTTTTGTCTGCCCATCTATCCTTATGTACAGAACAGTTGACAACATAGCCTATGTCACTTCCCTACATTATGCTTCCAAAAATCTTGCAATGTAACTAGGCCATAGCTGGAACACAGGGTTCACCGAGACACTTGCAGGTCGATTCAGCCGCGTGTGCTTACAAAACCAGTAAATTGTGCTGCAGGGACTTATACCCGTATATCTGTCCTCTGTCCTCTGTCCTCTTTAACCTCCTTCTCGCTTGCTGACTCTATTTAGCCACATTCACTGAATAAGTGCTCCCTGAAGACCACAAGTATCCTTCCTCAGGGCCTGTTGTTGACAGAAAAGTGTACTTGGTTATTTGCACACCACCATGTTTGAGGGACATCGGCGTGATCACCCACTGATAGGAGGATGGACTAATAAAAAGGAACACCTGTTTCTAGACAGGAGCAGTTGGGAACAAAGAGTGTGTTGTGGAGTGTCGTGTTTATTTGAGTGTCCAAACTTCCCTCTTTATGTGGTTATTACTTCTTTACATTCATGAACGTCATAAAACCCACTGATTTCAAAGGCCCAGATGCATATTATTACAGCAATTCAGTTGTTGAGGTGAGAGAATATGAGAAGGAAGGTGCGGCACCACTAAATCTATGGCTGGGCACTGCTGAAAACAAACAAAGAGTTCACGGTGGCCAGATAGGGCTCTTTTCTAGTGACTGTCTCTGGGGACTCAAACAGAATCCATTGGTTTGTTTGTTTCTCTGCTTCACTTGTGTAGGGTACCTGTCCCCGCCCCTTCGGCTAGTAGATTGTCTGTGTATTTGGATCTCAAGTGAGTCTCCTGTAAGGGAGCGCATGAGCACATAGTTGGTCTTGAGTTTTCATTCCTTCTTCTAACCCTGTGTCTTTTGATTGGAGCTCTCAAAGCCTGTCCTTTTATTCTGATAATTGAGAGGTGCTCTATTACTTCACATTGAAATTTTTTTTTGTTATCATTATGTTTACTAGGCGACCCCCTCCAACAATTACCCACAAAAAACCCTATTACAGTCGCATTCCTTCAGCATGGTTGGATGCCTCAGACCCCTTCACGATGTAACCCCCACACACCCCGTTACAGTCGCTGTTCATCAGCGTGTAGTAGTTGAATGCTGTAGACTCACTACTTGTTTTCTCAGTGTTGTACACTCCTCCCCAAGACTGCAAACCCCACACATTATATATGCTCATCCTAATGCCCTCTTCCTTTTTCCCCGCCCTTATCCCTCCCTTCTCCCCCACCATGCCCTGTCTCTTTCCCTTTTTTAAATGTTAGTCCACTCTCGGGTTCTGTGAGTCTGCTGCTGTTTTTTTCCAACAGCTTTTCTTTGTTGTTATACTCCACACATGAGTGAAATCATTTGTTACTTTTCTTTCTCTGACTGGCTTTTTTCACTTAGTATAATACCATCAAGCTCCATCCACGTCATTGCAAATATTAGGATTATTTTCTTCTTATGGCTGCTTACTGAACTTTTTAAACTGGATTTCATTCTTCTTCTTTGTATGTAGTTTCGCTATGTGCTTCCACCATTACTCTCCTGGTTTATGAGCAATAGCTTTTATTGATTGATATGTACCTATATCTATCTCTCGATATCTCTCTCAATCTATCTGTCATCTATGTGTCTTCTATTATCTTTCTATCTATCTATCAATCAATCATCTTTTTGTCTGAACTTCTGTCCTTATGTACAGAACAGTTAACAACATAGCCTCTGTCACTTCCCTACTTTATGATTCAAAAAATCTTGCAAGGTAACTAGGACGTAGGGAGAGCACTGGGTTCACCAAGACACTTGCAGGTCGAGTCAGTCACGTGTGCCTACAAAACCAGGAAACGCTGGTGCAGGGACTTGTACCCGTATCTCTGTCCTCTGTCCTCTTTTACCTCCTTCTCGCTTGCTGACTGTATTTAGCCACATTCATTTACTAAGTGCTCCCGGAAGACCACAAGAATCCTTCCTCTGGGCCTGTTATAGACAGAAAAGTAAACTTGGTTCTTTGCTCACCACCATGTTTGAGGGACATCTGCATGATAACCGCTGATGGGAGGAGGAACCAGTAAGAAGGAAGAAAAATTTCTAGACAGGAGTAATTGGGAGAAAAGAGTGTGTTGTGGAGTGACGTGTTTATTTGAGTGTCCAAACTACTCTCTTTACATTGTTATTAGTTCTTTTCATTCGTGAACATCATAAAACGCACTGATTTCAAAAGCCCAGACCCATATTTTTATAGCAATTCGGTTGCTCAGGTGAGAAAAAATGAGAAGGACGTTGCTGTACCACTAAATCTACGGCTGGGCACTGCTGAAACCAAACAAAAAGTGTTCACGGTGGCGAGATAGGGCTATTTTCAACTGACTGTTTCTGGGGACTCAAACCGAATCCATTTGTTTGTTTGTTTGCTTCCCAGTTTCACTTTTGTAGGGTACCTGCCCCGCCCCTTCGGCTTGTAGTTTGTCTGTGTCCTTCTATCTCAAGTGAGTCTCCAGTAAGGGAGCACGTAGGTGGTCTTGAGATTTCATCCCTTCTTCTAACCCTGTGTCTTTTTATTGGAGCACTCAAAGCCTGTCCTTTTATTCTGATAATTGAGAGCTGTGCTCTTACTGCACTTTGAAATTTTTTTTATCATTAATATACAATCACATGAGGAACATTATGCTTACTAGGCTACCCCGTTCACCAAATCCCCACCAAAACACCGTTACAGTCGCAGTCCATCAGCATGGTTGGATGCTGTAGACCCCTTCACCATGTCCCTATCAAACACCGCGTTACAGACGCTGTCCATCCGCGTGCAGTAAGATGCTGTAGAATCACTACTTCTCTTCTCTGTGTTGTACTGCCCTCCCCGTGCTCCCCCCACCCCACACATTAAACGTGCTATTGCTTATTCCCCCTTTCTTTATCCCCGCATTATAACTCCCTTCCCACAAACGCTGCCCACTCCCTTTCCCTTTGGTATCTCTTTGTCCATTCTCGGGTTCTGTGAGTCTGCTGCTGTATTTTTCCTTCAGTTTTTATTTGTTGATATACTCCACACATGAGTGAAATCATTTGGTACTTGCCTTTCTCTTCCTGGCCTATTTCACTGGGCATAATACCGTCTAGTTCCATCCACGTTGTTCCAAAAGGTAGGATTTGTTTTCTTCTTAAGCCTGCTTAGTGCACTTTTTAAACCGGATTTCTGTCTTCTCTTTTTCCTGTATATTCGCTACGTGCTTTCACCATTGCTCTCCTGGTTATGAGCAATAGCTTTGTGTTAATCGGTATGTATCTGTATCTATCTTTCTAATTGTCTGTCTATCTATCTATCTATCTATCTATCTATCTATCTATCTATCTATCTATCTGTCTGTCTGTCTGTCTGTCTATCTATCTATCTATCTATCTATCTATCTATCTATCTATCTATCTATCTATCTATCTATCTATGAATCTATCTGTCTATCTATCTATCTATCAATCAATCAAGCATATTTTGTATTTCCCATCTGTCCTTGTGTGCAGAACAGTTAAAAACATAGAGTATGCCACTGGCCTACATTATGCTTCCAAAAATCTTGCAAGGTAACTAGGCAGTAGGGAAAGCACTGGATTCACCCAGACACTTGCAGGTCGAATCATCCGTGTGTACCTACAAAACCAGGAAATGGTGGTGCAGGGACTTGAACGCGTGTCTCTCTCCTCTGTCCTCTTTTATATCCTTCTCACTTGCTGACTGTATTTAGACACATTTATTGACTAAGTGCTTCCGGAAGACCTCAAGAATCCTTCCTCTGGACCTGTTGTAGACAGGGAAGTAAACTTGGTGCTTTGCTCACCACTATGTTTCTTGGACATCGGCGTGATCACCGCTGAAAGGAGGGTGGGACAAATGAAAAGGAACACCAATTTATAGACATGAGCAGTTGGGAGCAAAGAATGTGTTGTGGAGTGACGTGTTTATTTGAGTGTCCAAACTTCCCTCTTTATCTGGTTATTACTTCTTTACATTCGTGAACATCTTAAAACCCACTGATTTTAAAGGCTCACTCACACATTATTACAGCAATTCAGTTGTTGAGGTGAGAGAAAATGAGAAGTACGCTGCTGCACCACTAAATCTATGGCTGGGCTCTGCTGAAACCAGACAAAAATTATTCACGGTGACCAGATAGGGCTATTTTCTAGTGACTGTCTGTGGGTACTCAAGCAGAATCCATTTGTTTGATTGTTTTGTTTTTCAGTTTCAATTGTGTAGGGTTCCTGTCCCCACCCATTTGGATTGTAGTTTGTCTGTGTCCTTGGATCTCAAGTGAGTCTCCTGTTAGGGAGCCCCTAGGTGGCCTTGAGATTTCATCCCTTCTTTTAACCCTGTGTCTTTTGTTTGTAGCACTCAAAGCCTGTCCTTTTATACTTATGGTTCTGAGCTTTGCCCTTATTGCCCATTAAAAATTATTTTGTTACCATTAATCTACAATCACGTAAAGAACATTATGTTTACTAGGCTCCCCACTTCAACAAGTCCCCCACAACAACCTCTTACAGTTGCTGTCCATCAGCGTAGTTGGATGCTTTAGACCATGTCACCATGACCCACACGACACCTCATTACAGTCGCTGTCCATCAGCACGTAGTAAGATGCTGCAGAATCTCTACTTGCCTTCTCTGTGTTGTAGAGCCGTCTACATGCCACCCGACCCCACGCATTATGCATGCTAATCCTAATGCCCCCTTTCTTTCTCCCCGCCCTTATCCCTCCCTTCCCTCCCATCCTGCCCAGTCCCTTTCCCTTTGGTAACTGTTAGACCACTCTCGGGTTCTGTGAGTCTGCTACTTTTTTTTTTTTTCAGTTTTACTTTGTTGTTTTACTCCACACATGAGTGAAATCACTTTTTACTTGACTTTCTCCACCTGGCCTATTTCACTGAGCATACTACTGTCTAGCGAAATCCACGTCATTGCAAATCATATAATTTGTTTCCTTCTTACGGCTGCTTACTTCACTTTTTAAACAGGATTTCATTCTTCCTTTTTGTTTGTAGTTTCGCCTTGTACTTTCACCATTGATCTCCTGGTTAAGAGCAATAGCTATCTGTTAATCGATATGTATCTTTATTTATCTATCTGTCTGTCTGTCTGTCAATCTATCCTGACTTCATATCTATCTATTTATCTATCTCTCTATTTTCCTATCATCTATCTATGATGTCTAACATCTATCAATCTATGTACCTATCCATTTATAATCTATCTATCTATGAATCAATCATCTTTTTGTCTGCCCATCTATCCTTATGTACAGAACAGTTGACAACATAGCCTATGTCACTTCCCTACATTATGCTTCCAAAAATCTTGCAATGTAACTAGGCCATAGCTGGAACACAGGGTTCACCGAGACACTTGCAGGTCGATTCAGCCGCGTGTGCTTACAAAACCAGTAAATTGTGCTGCAGGGACTTATACCCGTATATCTGTCCTCTGTCCTCTGTCCTCTTTAACCTCCTTCTCGCTTGCTGACTCTATTTAGCCACATTCACTGAATAAGTGCTCCCTGAAGACCACAAGTATCCTTCCTCAGGGCCTGTTGTTGACAGAAAAGTGTACTTGGTTATTTGCACACCACCATGTTTGAGGGACATCGGCGTGATCACCCACTGATAGGAGGATGGACTAATAAAAAGGAACACCTGTTTCTAGACAGGAGCAGTTGGGAACAAAGAGTGTGTTGTGGAGTGTCGTGTTTATTTGAGTGTCCAAACTTCCCTCTTTATGTGGTTATTACTTCTTTACATTCATGAACGTCATAAAACCCACTGATTTCAAAGGCCCAGATGCATATTATTACAGCAATTCAGTTGTTGAGGTGAGAGAATATGAGAAGGAAGGTGCGGCACCACTAAATCTATGGCTGGGCACTGCTGAAAACAAACAAAAAGAGTTCACGGTGGCCAGATAGGGCTCTTTTCTAGTGACTGTCTCTGGGGACTCAAACAGAATCCATTGGTTTGTTTGTTTCTCTGCTTCACTTGTGTAGGGTACCTGTCCCCGCCCCTTCGGCTAGTAGATTGTCTGTGTATTTGGATCTCAAGTGAGTCTCCTGTAAGGGAGCGCATGAGCACATAGTTGGTCTTGAGTTTTCATTCCTTCTTCTAACCCTGTGTCTTTTGATTGGAGCTCTCAAAGCCTGTCCTTTTATTCTGATAATTGAGAGGTGCTCTATTACTTCACATTGAAATTTTTTTTGTTATCATTATGTTTACTAGGCGACCCCCTCCAACAATTACCCACAAAAAACCCTATTACAGTCGCATTCCTTCAGCATGGTTGGATGCCTCAGACCCCTTCACGATGTAACCCCCACACACCCCGTTACAGTCGCTGTTCATCAGCGTGTAGTAGTTGAATGCTGTAGACTCACTACTTGTTTTCTCAGTGTTGTACACTCCTCCCCAAGACTGCAAACCCCACACATTATATATGCTCATCCTAATGCCCTCTTACTTTTTCCCCGCCCTTATCCCTCCCTTCTCCCCCACCATGCCCTGTCTCTTTCCCTTTTTTAAATGTTAGTCCACTCTCGGGTTCTGTGAGTCTGCTGCTGTTTTTTTCCAACAGCTTTTCTTTGTTGTTATACTCCACACATGAGTGAAATCATTTGTTACTTTTCTTTCTCTGACTGGCTTTTTTCACTTAGTATAATACCATCAAGCTCCATCCACGTCATTGCAAATATTAGGATTATTTTCTTCTTATGGCTGCTTACTGAACTTTTTAAACTGGATTTCATTCTTCTTCTTTGTATGTAGTTTTGCTATGTGCTTCCACCATTACTCTCCTGGTTTATGAGCAATAGCTTTTATTGATTGATATGTACCTATATCTATCTCTCGATATCTCTCTCAATCTATCTGTCATCTATGTGTCTTCTATTATCTTTCTATCTATCTATCAATCAATCATCTTTTTGTCTGAACTTCTGTCCTTATGTACAGAACAGTTAACAACATAGCCTCTGTCACTTCCCTACTTTATGATTCAAAAAATCTTGCAAGGTAACTAGGACGTAGGGAGAGCACTGGGTTCACCAAGACACTTGCAGGTCGAGTCAGTCACGTGTGCCTACAAAACCAGGAAACGCTGGTGCAGGGACTTGTACCCGTATCTCTGTCCTCTGTCCTCTTTTACCTCCTTCTCGCTTGCTGACTGTATTTAGCCACATTCATTTAGTAAGTGCTCCCGGAAGACCACAAGAATCCTTCCTCTGGGCCTGTTATAGACAGAAAAGTAAACTTGGTTCTTTGCTCACCACCATGTTTGAGGGACATCTGCATGATAACCGCTGATGGGAGGAGGAACCAGTAAGAAGGAAGAAAAATTTCTAGACAGGAGTAATTGGGAGCAAAGAGTGTGTTGTGGAGTGACGTGTTTATTTGAGTGTCCAAACTACTCTCTTTACGTTGTTATTAGTTCTTTTCATTGGTGAACATCATAAAACGCACTGATTTCAAAAGCCCAGACCCATATTTTTATAGCAATTCGGTTGCTCAGGTGAGAAAAAATGAGAAGGACGTTGCTGTACCACTAAATCTACGGCTGGGCACTGCTGAAACCAAACAAAAAGTGTTCACGGTGGCGAGATAGGGCTATTTTCAACTGACTGTTTCTGGGGACTCAAACCGAATCCGTTTGTTTGTTTGCTTCCCAGTTTCACTTTTGTAGGGTACCTGCCCCGCCCCTTCGGCTTGTAGTTTGTCTGTGTCCTTCTATCTCAAGTGAGTCTCCAGTAAGGGAGCACGTAGGTGGTCTTGAGATTTCATCCCTTCTTCTAACCCTGTGTCTTTTAATTGGAGCACTCAAAGCCTGTCCTTTTATTCTGATAATTGAGAGCTGTGCTCTTACTGCACTTTGAAATTTTTTTTATCATTAATATACAATCACATGAGGAACATTATGCTTACTAGGCTACCCCGTTCACCAAATCCCCACCAAAACACCGTTACAGTCGCAGTCCATCAGCATGGTTGGATGCTGTAGACCCCTTCACCATGTCCCTATCAAACACCGCGTTACAGACGCTGTCCATCCGCGTGAAGTAAGATGCTGTAGAATCACTACTTCTCTTCTCTGTGTTGTACTGCCCTCCCCGTGCTCCCCCCACCCCACACATTAAACGTGCTATTGCTTATTCCCCCTTTCTTTCTCCCCCCATTATAACTCCCTTCCCACAAACGCTGCCCACTCCCTTTCCCTTTGGTATCTCTTTGTCCACTCTCGGGTTCTGTGAGTCTGCTGCTGTATTTTTCCTTCAGTTTTTATTTGTTGATATACTCCACACATGAGTGAAATCATTTGGTACTTGCCTTTCTCTTCCTGGCCTATTTCACTGGGCATAATACCGTCTAGTTCCATCCACGTTGTTCCAAAAGGTAGGATTTGTTTTCTTCTTAAGCCTGCTTAGTGCACTTTTTAAACCGGATTTCTGTCTTCTCTTTGGCCTGTATATTCGCTACGTGCTTTCACCATTGCTCTCCTGGTTATGAGCAATAGCTTTGTGTTAATCGGTATGTATCTGTATCTATCTTTCTACCTGTCTATCTATCTATCTATCTATCTATCTATCTATCTATCTATCTATCTATCTATCTATCTATCTATCTATCTATCTATCTATCTATCTATCTATCTATCTATCTATCTATCTATCTATCTATCTATCTATCTATCTAATCTATCTATCTATGAATCTATCTGTCTATCTATCTATCTATCAATCAATCAAGCATATTTTGTATTTCCCATCTGTCCTTGTGTGCAGAACAGTTAAAAACGTAGAGTATGCCACTGGCCTACATTATGCTTCCAAAAATCTTGCAAGGTAACTAGGCAGTAGGGAAAGCACTGGATTCACCGAGACACTTGCAGGTCGAATCATCCGTGTGTACCTACAAAACCAGGAAATGGTGGTGCAGGGACTTGAACGCGTGTCTCTCTCCTCTGTCCTCTTTTATATCCTTCTCACTTGCTGACTGTATTTAGACACATTTATTGACTAAGTGCTTCCGGAAGACCTCAAGAATCCTTCCTCTGGACCTGTTGTAGACAGGGAAGTAAACTTGGTGCTTTGCTCACCACTATGTTTCTTGGACATCGGCGTGATCACTGCTGAAAGGAGGGTGGGACAAATGAAAAGGAACACCAATTTCTAGACATGAGCAGTTGGGAGCAAAGAGTGTGTTGTGGAGTGACGTGTTTATTTGAGTGTCCAAACTTCCCTCTTTATCTGGTTATTACTTCTTTACATTCGTGAACATCTTAAAACCCACTGACTTTAAAGGCTCACTCACACATTATTACAGCAATTCAGTTGTTGAGGTGAGAGAAAATGAGAAGTACGCTGCTGCACCACTAAATCTATGGCTGGGCTCTGCTGAAACCAAACAAAAAGTATTCACGGTGACCAGATAGGGCTATTTTCTAGTGACTGTCTGTGGGTACTCAAGCAGAATCCATTTGTTTGATTGTTTGTTTTTCAGTTTCAATTGTGTAGGGTTCCTGTCCCCACCCGTTTGGATTGTAGTTTGTCTGTGTCCTTGGATCTCAAGTGAGTCTCCTGTTAGGGAGCCCCTAGGTGGCCTTGAGATTTCATCCCTTCTTTTAACCCTGTGTCTTTTGTTTGTAGCACTCAGAGCCTGTCCTTTTATTCTTATGGTTCTGAGCTTTGCCCTTATTGCCCATTAAAAATTATTTTGTTACCATTAATCTACAATCACGTAAAGAACATTATGTTTACTAGGCTCCCCACTTCAACAAGTCCCCCACAACAACCTCTTACAGTTGCTGTCCATCAGCGTAGTTGGATGCTTTAGACCATGTCACCATGACCCCCACGACACCTCATTACAGTCGCTGTCCATCAGCACGTAGTAAGATGCTGCAGAATCTCTACTTGCCTTCTCTGTGTTGTAGAGCCGTCTACATGCCACCCGACCCCACGCATTATGCATGCTAATCCTAATGCCCCTTTTCTTTCTCCCCGCCCTTATCCCTCCCTTCCCACCCATCCTGCCCAGTCCCTTTCCCTTTGGTAACTGTTAGACCACTCTCGGGTTCTGTGAGTCTGCTACTTTTTTTTTCTTCAGTTTTACTTTGTTGTTTTACTCCACACATGAGTGAAATCACTTTTTACTTGTCTTTCTCCGCCTGGCCTATTTCACTGAGCATACTACTGTCTAGCGAAATCCACGTCATTGCAAATCATATAATTTGTTTCCTTCTTACGGCTGCTTACTTCACTTTTTAAACAGGATTTCATTCTTCCTTTTTGTTTGTAGTTTCGCCTTGTACTTTCACCATTGATCTCCTGGTTATGAGCAATAGCTATCTGTTAATCGATATGTATCTTTATTTATCTATCTGTCTGTCTGTCTGTCAATCTATCCTGACTTCATATCTATCTATTTATCTATCTATCTCTCTATTTTCCTATCATCTATCTATGATGTCTAACATCTATCAATCTATGTACCTATCCATTTATAATCTATCTATCTATGAATCAATCATCTTTTTGTCTGCCCATCTATCCTTATGTACAGAACAGTTGACAACATAGCCTATGTCACTTCCCTACATTATGCTTCCAAAAATCTTGCAATGTAACTAGGCCATAGCTGGAACACAGGGTTCACCGAGACACTTGCAGGTCGATTCAGCCGCGTGTGCTTACAAAACAAGTAAATTGTGCTGCAGGGACTTATACCCGTATATCTGTTCTCTGTCCTCTGTCCTCTTTAACCTCCTTCTCGCTTGCTGACTCTATTTAGCCACATTCACTGAATAAGTGCTCCCTGAAGACCACAAGTATCCTTCCTCAGGGCCTGTTGTTGACAGAAAAGTGTACTTGGTTATTTGCACACCACCATGTTTGAGGGACATCGGCGTGATCACCCACTGATAGGAGGATGGACTAATAAAAAGGAACACCTGTTTCTAGACAGGAGCAGTTGGGAACAAAGAGTGTGTTGTGGAGTGTCGTGTTTATTTGAGTGTCCAAACTTCCCTCTTTATGTGGTTATTACTTCTTTACATTCATGAACGTCATAAAACCCACTGATTTCAAAGGCCCAGATGCATATTATTACAGCAATTCAGTTGTTGAGGTGAAAGAATATGAGAAGGAAGGTGCGGCACCACTAAATCTATGGCTGGGCACTGCTGAAAACAAACAAAGAGTTCACGGTGGCCAGATAGGGCTCTTTTCTAGTGACTGTCTCTGGGGACTCAAACAGAATCCATTGGTTTGTTTGTTTCTCTGCTTCACTTGTGTAGGGTACCTGTCCCCGCCCCTTCGGCTAGTAGATTGTCTGTGTATTTGGATCTCAAGTGAGTCTCCTGTAAGGGAGCGCATGAGCACATAGTTGGTCTTGAGTTTTCATTCCTTCTTCTAACCCTGTGTCTTTTGATTGGAGCTCTCAAAGCCTGTCATTTTATTCTGATAATTGAGAGGTGCTCTATTACTTCACATTGAAATTTTTTTTTGTTATCATTATGTTTACTAGGCGACCCCCTCCAACAATTACCCACAAAAAACCCTATTACAGTCGCATTCCTTCAGCATGGTTGGATGCCTCAGACCCCTTCACGATGTAACCCCCACACACCCCGTTACAGTCGCTGTTCATCAGCGTGTAGTAGTTGAATGCTGTAGAGTCACTACTTGTTTTCTCAGTGTTGTACACTCCTCCCCAAGACTGCAAACCCCACACATTATATATGCTCATCCTAATGCCCTCTTCCTTTTTCCCCGCCCTTATCCCTCCCTTCTCCCCCACCATGCCCTGTCTCTTTCCCTTTTTTAAATGTTAGTCCACTCTCGGGTTCTGTGAGTCTGCTGCTGTTTTTTTCCAACAGCTTTTCTTTGTTGTTATACTCCACACATGAGTGAAATCATTTGTTACTTTTCTTTCTCTGACTGGCTTTTTTCACTTAGTATAATACCATCAAGCTCCATCCACGTCATTGCAAATATTAGGATTATTTTCTTCTTATGGCTGCTTACTGAACTTTTTAAACTGGATTTCATTCTTCTTCTTTGTATGTAGTTTCGCTATGTGCTTCCACCATTACTCTCCTGGTTTATGAGCAATAGCTTTTATTGATTGATATGTACCTATATCTATCTCTCGATATCTCTCTCAATCTATCTGTCATCTATGTGTCTTCTATTATCTTTCTATCTATCTATCAATCAATCATCTTTTTGTCTGAACTTCTGTCCTTATGTACAGAACAGTTAACAACATAGCCTCTGTCACTTCCCTACTTTATGATTCAAAAAATCTTGCAAGGTAACTAGGACGTAGGGAGAGCACTGGGTTCACCAAGACACTTGCAGGTCGAGTCAGTCACGTGTGCCTACAAAACCAGGAAACGCTGGTGCAGGGACTTGTACCCGTATCTCTGTCCTCTGTCCTCTTTTACCTCCTTCTCGCTTGCTGACTGTATTTAGCCACATTCATTTACTAAGTGCTCCCGGAAGACCACAAGAATCCTTCCTCTGGGCCTGTTATAGACAGAAAAGTAAACTTGGTTCTTTGCTCACCACCATGTTTGAGGGACATCTGCATGATAACCGCTGATGGGAGGAGGAATCAGTAAGAAGGAAGAAAAATTTCTAGACAGGAGTAATTGGGAGCAAAGAGTGTGTTGTGGAGTGACGTGTTTATTTGAGTGTCCAAACTACTCTCTTTACATTGTTATTAGTTCTTTTCATTGGTGAACATCATAAAACGCACTGATTTCAAAAGCCCAGACCCATATTTTTATAGCAATTCGGTTGCTCAGGTGAGAAAAAATGAGAAGGACGTTGCTGTACCACTAAATCTACGGCTGGGCACTGCTGAAACCAAACAAAAAGTGTTCACGGTGGCGAGATAGGGCTATTTTCAACTGACTGTTTCTGGGGACTCAAACCGAATCCGTTTGTTTGTTTGCTTCCCAGTTTCACATTTGTAGGGTACCTGCCCCGCCCCTTTGGCTTGTAGTTTGTCTGTGTCCTTCTATCTCAAGTGAGTCTCCAGTAAGGGAGCACGTAGGTGGTCTTGAGATTTCATCCCTTCTTCTAACCCTGTGTCTTTTAATTGGAGCACTCAAAGCCTGTCCTTTTATTCTGATAATTGAAAGCTGTGCTCTTACTGCACTTTGAAATTTTTTTTATCATTAATATACAATCACATGAGGAACATTATGCTTACTAGGCTACCCCGTTCACCAAATCCCCACCAAAACACCGTTACAGTCGCGGTCCATCAGCATGGTTGGATGCTGTAGACCCCTTCACCATGTCCCTATCAAACACTGCGTTACAGACGCTGTCCATCCGCGTGAAGTAAGATGCTGTAGAATCACTACTTCTCTTCTCTGTGTTGTACTGCCCTCCCCATGCTCCCCCAAACACACACATTAAACGTGCTATTGCTTATTCCCCCTTTCTTTCTCCCCCCATTATAACTCCCTTCCCACAAACGCTGCCCACTCCCTTTCCCATTGGTATCTCTTTGTCCACTCTCGGGTTCTGTGAGTCTGCTGCTGTATTTTTCCTTCAGTTTTTATTTGTTGATATACTCCACACATGAGTGAAATCATTTGGTACTTGCCTTTCTCTTCCTGGCCTATTTCACTGGGCATAATACCGTCTAGTTCCATCCACGTTGTTCCAAAAGGTAGGATTTGTTTTCTTCTTAAGCCTGCTTACTGCACTTTTTAAACCGGATTTCTGTCTTCTCTTTGGCCTGTATATTCGCTACGTGCTTTCACCATTGCTCTCCTGGTTATGAGCAATAGCTTTGTGTTAATCGGTATGTATCTGTATCTATCTTTCTACCTGTCTGTCTATCTATCTATCTATCTATCTATCTATCTATCTATCTATCTATCTATCTATCTATCTATCTATCTATCTATCTATCTATCTATCTATCTATCTATCTATCTATCTATCTATCTATCTATCTATCTATCTATCTATCTATCTATTTATCTATCTATCTAATCTATCTATCTATGAATCTATCTGTCTATCTATCTATCTATCAATCAATCAAGCATATTTTGTATTTCCCATCTGTCCTTGTGTGCAGAACAGTTAAAAACATAGAGTATGCCACTGGCCTACATTATGCTTCCAAAAATCTTGCAAGGTAACTAGGCAGTAGGGAAAGCACTGGATTCACCGAGACACTTGCAGGTCGAATCATCCGTGTGTACCTACAAAACCAGGAAATGTTGGTGCAGGGACTTGAACGCGTGTCTCTCTCCTCTGTCCTCTTTTATATCCTTCTCACTTGCTGACTGTATTTAGACACATTTATTGACTAAGTGCTTCCGGAAGACCTCAAGAATCCTTCCTCTGGACCTGTTTTAGACAGGGAAGTAAACTTGGTGCTTTGCTCACCACTATGTTTCTTGGACATCGGCGTGATCACCGCTGAAAGGAGGGTGGGACAAATGAAAAGGAACACCAATTTCTAGACATGAGCAGTTGGGAGCAAAGAGTGTGTTGTGGAGTGACGTGTTTATTTGAGTGTCCAAACTTCCCTCTTTATCTGGTTATTACTTCTTTACATTCGTGAACATCTTAAAACCCACTGACTTTAAAGGCTCACTCACACATTATTACAGCAATTCAGTTGTTGAGGTGAGAGAAAATGAGAAGTACGCTGCTGCACCACTAAATCTATGGCTGGGCTCTGCTGAAACCAAACAAAAAGTATTCGCGGTGACCAGATAGGGCTATTTTCTAGTGACTGTCTGTGGGTACTCAAGCAGAATCCATTTGTTTGATTGTTTGTTTTTCAGTTTCAATTGTGTAGGGTTCCTGTCCCCACCCGTTTGGATTGTAGTTTGTCTGTGTCCTTGGATCTCAAGTGAGTCTCCTGTTAGGGAGCCCCTAGGTGGCCTTGAGATTTCATCCCTTCTTTTAACCCTGTGTCTTTTGTTTGTAGCACTCAGAGCCTGTCCTTTTATTCTTATGGTTCTGAGCTTTGCCCTTATTGCCCATTAAAAATTATTTTGTTACCATTAATCTACAATCACGTAAAGAACATTATGTTTACTAGGCTCCCCACTTCAACAAGTCCCCCACAACAACCTCTTACAGTTGCTGTCCATCAGCGTAGTTGGATGCTTTAGACCATGTCACCATGACCCCCACGACACCTCATTACAGTCGCTGTCCATCAGCACGTAGTAAGATGCTGCAGAATCTCTACTTGCCTTCTCTGTGTTGTAGAGCCGTCTACATGCCACCCGACCCCACGCATTATGCATGCTAATCCTAATGCCCCTTTTCTTTCTCCCCGCCCTTATCCCTCCCTTCCCACCCATCCTGCCCAGTCCCTTTCCCTTTGGTAACTGTTAGACCACTCTCGGGTTCTGTGAGTCTGCTACTTTTTTTTTCTTCAGTTTTACTTTGTTGTTTTACTCCACACATGAGTGAAATCACTTTTTACTTGTCTTTCTCCGCCTGGCCTATTTCACTGAGCATACTACTGTCTAGCGAAATCCACGTCATTGCAAATCATATAATTTGTTTCCTTCTTACGGCTGCTTACTTCACTTTTTAAACAGGATTTCATTCTTCCTTTTTGTTTGTAGTTTCGCCTTGTACTTTCACCATTGATCTCCTGGTTATGAGCAATAGCTATCTGTTAATCGATATGTATCTTTATTTATCTATCTCTCTGTCTGTCTGTCAATCTATCCTGACTTCATATCTATCTATTTATCTATCTATCTCTCTATTTTCCTATCATCTATCTATGATGTCTAACATCTATCAATCTATGTACCTATCCATTTATAATCTATCTATCTATGAATCAATCATCTTTTTGTCTGCCCATCTATCCTTATGTACAGAACAGTTGACAACATAGCCTATGTCACTTCTCTACATTATGCTTCCAAAAATCTTGCAATGTAACTAGGCCATAGCTGGAACACAGGGTTCACCGAGACACTTGCAGGTCGATTCAGCCGCGTGTGCTTACAAAACCAGTAAATTGTGCTGCAGGGACTTATACCCGTATATCTTTCCTCTGTCCTCTGTCCTCTTTAACCTCCTTCTCGCTTGCTGACTCTATTTAGCCACATTCACTGAATAAGTGCTCCCTGAAGACCACAAGTATCCTTCCTCAGGGCCTGTTGTTGACAGAAAAGTGTACTTGGTTATTTGCACACCACCATGTTTGAGGGACATCGGCGTGATCACCCACTGATAGGAGGATGGACTAATAAAAAGGAACACCTGTTTCTAGACAGGAGCAGTTGGGAACAAAGAGTGTGTTGTGGAGTGTCGTGTTTATTTGAGTGTCCAAACTTCCCTCTTTATGTGGTTATTACTTCTTTACATTCATGAACGTCATAAAACCCACTGATTTCAAAGGCCCAGATGCATATTATTACAGCAATTCAGTTGTTGAGGTGAGAGAATATGAGAAGGAAGGTGCGGCACCACTAAATCTATGGCTGGGCACTGCTGAAAACAAACAAAGAGTTCACGGTGGCCAGATAGGGCTCTTTTCTAGTGACTGTCTCTGGGGACTCAAACAGAATCCATTGGTTTGTTTGTTTCTCTGCTTCACTTGTGTAGGGTACCTGTCCCCGCCCCTTCGGCTAGTAGATTGTCTGTGTATTTGGATCTCAAGTGAGTCTCCTGTAAGGGAGCGCATGAGCACATAGTTGGTCTTGAGTTTTCATTCCTTCTTCTAACCCTGTGTCTTTTGATTGGAGCTCTCAAAGCCTGTCCTTTTATTCTGATAATTGAGAGGTGCTCTATTACTTCACATTGAAATTTTTTTTTGTTATCATTATGTTTACTAGGCGACCCCCTCCAACAATTACCCACAAAAAACCCTATTACAGTCGCATTCCTTCAGCATGGTTGGATGCCTCAGACCCCTTCACGATGTAACCCCCACACACCCCGTTACAGTCGCTGTTCATCAGCGTGTAGTAGTTGAATGCTGTAGACTCACTACTTGTTTTCTCAGTGTTGTACACTCCTCCCCAAGACTGCAAACCCCACACATTATATATGCTCATCCTAATGCCCTCTTCCTTTTTCCCCGCCCTTATCCCTCCCTTCTCCCCCACCATGCCCTGTCTCTTTCCCTTTTTTAAATGTTAGTCCACTCTCGGGTTCTGTGAGTCTGCTGCTGTTTTTTTCCAACAGCTTTTCTTTGTTGTTATACTCCACACATGAGTGAAATCATTTGTTACTTTTCTTTCTCTGACTGGCTTTTTTCACTTAGTATAATACCATCAAGCTCCATCCACGTCATTGCAAATATTAGGATTATTTTCTTCTTATGGCTGCTTACTGAACTTTTTAAACTGGATTTCTTTCTTCTTCTTTGTATGTAGTTTCGCTATGTGCTTCCACCATTACTCTCCTGGTTTATGAGCAATAGCTTTTATTGATTGATATGTACCTATATCTATCTCTCGATATCTCTCTCAATCTATCTGTCATCTATGTGTCTTCTATTATCTTTCTATCTATCTATCAATCAATCATCTTTTTGTCTGAACTTCTGTCCTTATGTACAGAACAGTTAACAACATAGCCTCTGTCACTTCCCTACTTTATGATTCAAAAAATCTTGCAAGGTAACTAGGACGTAGGGAGAGCACTGGGTTCACCAAGACACTTGCAGGTCGAGTCAGTCACGTGTGCCTACAAAACCAGGAAACGCTGGTGCAGGGACTTGTACCCGTATCTCTGTCCTCTGTCCTCTTTTACCTCCTTCTCGCTTGCTGACTGTATTTAGCCACATTCATTTACTAAGTGCTCCCGGAAGACCACAAGAATCCTTCCTCTGGGCCTGTTATAGACAGAAAAGTAAACTTGGTTCTTTGCTCACCACCATGTTTGAGGGACATCTGCATGATAACCGCTGATGGGAGGAGGAACCAGTAAGAAGGAAGAAAAATTTCTAGACAGGAGTAATTGGGAGAAAAGAGTGTGTTGTGGAGTGAGGTGTTTATTTGAGTGTCCAAACTACCCTCTTTACATTGTTATTAGTTCTTTTCATTCGTGAACATCATAAAACGCACTGATTTCAAAAGCCCAGACCCATATTTTTATAGCAATTCGGTTGCTCAGGTGAGAAAAAATGAGAAGGACGTTGCTGTACCACTAAATCTACGGCTGGGCACTGCTGAAACCAAACAAAAAGTGTTCACGGTTGCGAGATTTGGCTATTTTCAACTGACTGTTTCTGGGAACTCAAACCGAATCCATTTGTTTGTTTGTTTGCTTCCCAGTTTCACTTTTGTAGGGTACCTGCCCCGCCCCTTCGGCTTGTAGTTTGTCTGTGTCCTTCTATCTCAAGTGAGTCTCCAGTAAGGGAGCACGTAGGTGGTCTTGAGATTTCATCCCTTCTTCTAACCCTGTGTCTTTTAATTGGAGCACTCAAAGCCTGTCCTTTTATTCTGATAATTGCGAGCTGTGCTCTTACTGCACTTTGAATTTTTTTTATCATTAATATACAATCACATGAGGAACATTATGCTTACTAGGCTACCCCGTTCACCAAATCCCCACCAAAACACCGTTACAGTCGCAGTCCATCAGCATGGTTGGATGCTGTAGACCCCATCACCATGTCCCTATCAAACACCGCGTTACAGACGCTGTCCATCCGCGTGAAGTAAGATGCTGTAGAATCACTACTTCTCTTCTCTGTGTTGTATTGCCCTACCCGTGCTCCCCCCACCCCACACATTAAACGTGCTACTGCTTATTCCCCCTTTCTTTCTCCCCCCATTATAACTCCCTTCCCACAAACGCTGCCCACTCCCTTTCCCTTTGGTATCTCTTTGTCCACTCTCGGGTTCTGTGAGTCTGCTGCTGTATTTTTCCTTCAGTTTTTATTTGTTGATATACTCCACACATGAGTGAAATCATTTGGTACTTGCCTTTCTCTTCCTGGCCTATTTCACTGGGCATAATACCGTCTAGTTCCATCCACGTTGTTCCAAAAGGTAGGATTTGTTTTCTTCTTAAGCCTGCTTAGTGCACTTTTTAAACCGGATTTCTGTCTTCTCTTTGGCCTGTATATTCGCTACGTGCTTTCACCATTGCTCTCCTGGTTATGAGCAATAGCTTTGTGTTAAACGGTATGTATCTGTATCTATCTTTCTACCTGTCTGTCTGTCTATCTATCTATCTATCTATCTATCTATCTATCTATCTATCTATCTATCTATCTATCTATCTATCTATCTATCTATCTACCTATCTATCTATCTATCTATCTATCTATGAATCTATCTGTCTATCTATCTATCTATCAATCAATCAAGCATATTTTGTATTTCCCATCTGTCCTTGTGTGCAGAACAGTTAAAAACATAGAGTATGCCACTGGCCTACATTATGCTTCCAAAAATCTTGCAAGGTAACTAGGCTGTAGGGAAAGCACTGGATTCACCGAGACACTTGCAGGTCAAATCATCCGTGTGTACCTACAAAACCAGGAAATGGTGGTGCAGGGACTTGAACGCGTGTCTCTCTCCTCTGTCCTCTTTTATATCCTTCTCACTTGCTGACTGTATTTAGACACATTTATTGACTAAGTGCTTCCGGAAGACCTCAAGAATCCTTCCTCTGGATCTGTTGTAGACAGGGAAATAAACTTGGTGCTTTGCTCACCACTATGTTTCTTGGACATCGGCGTGATCACCGCTGAAAGGAGGGTGGGACAAATGAAAAGGAACACCAATTTCTAGACATGAGCAGTTGGGAGCAAAGAGTGTGTTATGGAGTGACGTGTTTATTTGAGTGTCCAAACTTCCCTCTTTATCTGGTTATTACTTCTTTACATTCGTGAACATCTTAAAACCCACTGACTTTAAAGGCTCACTCACACATTATTACAGCAATTCAGTTGTTGAGGTGAGAGAAAATGAGAAGTATGCTGCTGCACCACTAAATCTATGGCTGGGCTCTGCTGAAACCAAACAAAAAGTATTCACGGTGACCAGATAGGGCTATTTTCTAGTGACTGTCTGTGGGTACTCAAGCAGAATCCATTTGTTTGATTGTTTTTCAGTTTCAATTGTGTAGGGTTCCTGTCCCCACCCGTTTGGATTGTAGTTTGTCTGTGTCCTTGGATCTCAAGTGAGTCTCCTGTTAGGGAGCCCCTAGGTGGCCTTGAGATTTCATCCCTTCTTTTAACCCTGTGTCTTTTGTTTGTAGCACTCAAAGCCTGTCCTTTTATTCTTATGGTTCTGAGCTTTGCCCTTATTGCCCATTAAAAATTATTTTGTTACCACTAATCTACAATCACGTAAAGAACATTATGTTTACTAGGCTCCCCACTTCAACAAGTCCCCCACAACAACCTCTTACAGTTGCTGTCCATCAGCGTAGTTGGATGCTTTAGACCATGTCACCATGATCCCCACGACACCTCATTACAGTCGCTGTCCATCAGCACGTAGTATGATGCTGCAGAATCTCTACTTGCCTTCTCTGTGTTGTAGAGCCGTCTACATGCCACCCGACCCCACGCATTATGCATGCTAATCCTAATGCCCCCTTTCTTTCTCCCCGCCCTTATCCCTCCCTTCCCAACCATCCTGCCCAGTCCCTTTCCCTTTGGTAACTGTTAGACCACTCTCGGGTTCTGTGAGTCTGCTACTTTTTTTTTCTTCAGTTTTACTTTGTTGTTTTACTCCACACATGAGTGAAATCACTTTTTACTTGTCTTTCTCCGCCTGGCCTATTTCACTGAGCATACTACTGTCTAGCGAAATCCACGTCATTGCAAATCGTATAATTTGTTTCCTTCTTACGGCTGCTTACTTCACTTTTTAAACAGGATTTCATTCTTCCTTTTTGTTTGTAGTTTTGCTATGTACTTTCACCATTGATCTCCTGGTTATGAGCAATAGCTATCTGTTAATCGATATGTATCTTTATTTATCTATCTGTCTGTCTGTCTGTCAAACTATCCTAACTTCATATCTATCTATTTATCTATCTATCTCTCTATTTTCCTATCATCTATCTATGATGTCTAACATCTATCAATCTATGTACCTATAAATTTATAATCTATCTATCTATGAATCAATCATCTTTTTGTCTGCCCATCTATCCTTATGTACAGAACAGTTGACAACATAGCCTATGTCACTTCCCTACATTATGCTTCCAAAAATCTTGCAAAGTAACAAGGCCATAGCTGGAACACAGGGTTCACCGAGACACTTGCAGGTCGATTCAGCCGCGTGTGCTTACAAAACCAGTAAATTGTGCTGCAGGGACTTATACCCGTATATCTGTCCTCTGTCCTCTGTCCTCTTTAACCTCCTTTTCGCTTGCTGACCTTATTTAGCCACATTCACTGAATAAGTGCTCCCTGAAGACCACAAGTATCCTTCCTCAGGGCCTGTTGTTGACAGAAAAGTGTACTTGGTTATTTGCACACCACCATGTTTGAGGGACATCGGCGTGATCACCCACTGATAGGACGATGGACTAATAAAAAGGAACACCTGTTTCTAGACAGGAGCAGTTGGGAACAGAGAGTGTGTTGTGGAGTGTCGTGTTTATTTGAGTGTCCAAACTTCCCTCTTTATGTGGTTATTACTTCTTTACATTCATGAACATCATAAAACCCACTGATTTCAAAGGCCCAGATGCATATTATTACAGCAATTCAGTTGTTGAGGTGAGAGAATATGAGAAGGAAGGTGCGGCACCACTAAATCTATGGCTGGGCACTGCTGAAAACAAACAAAGGGTTCACGGTGGCCAGATAGGGCTCTTTTCTAGTGACTGTCTCTGGGGACTCAAACAGAATCCATTGGTTTGTTTGTTTCTCTGCTTCACTTGTGTAGGGTACCTGTCCCCGCCCCTTCGGCTAGTAGATTGTCTGTGTATTTGGATCTCAAGTGAGTCTCCTGTAAGGGAGCGCATGAGCACATAGTTGGTCTTGAGTTTTCATTCCCTCTTCTAACACTGTGTCTTTTGATTGGAGCTCTCAAAGCCTGTCCTTTTATTCTGATAATTGAGATGTGCTCTATTACTTCACATTGAAATTTTTTTTGTTATCATTATGTTTACTAGGCAACCCCCTCCAACAATTACCCACAAAAAACCCTATTACAGTCACAGTCCTTCAGCATGGTTGGATGCCTCAGACCCCTTCACGATGTAACCCCCACACACCCCGTTACAGTCGCTGTTCATCAGCGTGTAGTAGTTGAATGCTGTAGACTCACTACTTGTTTTCTCAGTGTTGTACACTCCTCCCCAAGACCGCAAACCCCACACATTATACATGCTCATCCTAATGCCCCCTTCCTTTTTCCCCGCCCTTATCCCTCCCTTCTCCCCCACCATGCCCAGTCTCTTTCCCTTTTTTAAATGTTAGTCCACTCTCGGGTTCTGTGAGTCTGCTGCTGTTTTTTTCCAACAGCTTTTCTTTGTTGTTATACTCCACACATGAGTGAAATCATTTGTTACTTTTCTTTCTCTGACTTGCTTTTTTCACTTAGTATAATACCATCAAGCTCCATCCACGTCATTGCAAATATTAGGATTATTTTCTTCTTATGGCTGCTTACTGAACTTTTTAAACTGGATTTCATTCTTCTTCTTTGTATGTAGTTTCGCTATGTGCTTCCACCATTACTCTCCTGGTTTATGAGCAATAGCTTTTATTGATTGATATGTACCTATATCTATCTCTCGATATCTCTCTCAATCTATCTGTCATCTATGTGTCTTCTATTATCTTTCTATCTATCTATCAATCAATCATCTTTTTGTCTGCCCTTCTGTCCTTATGTACAGAACAGTTAACAACATAGCCTCTGTCACTTCCCTACTTTATGATTCAAAAAATCTTGCAAGGTAACTAGGACGTAGGGAGAGCACTGGGTTCACCAAGACACTTGCAGGTCGAGTCAGTCACGTGTGCCTACAAAACCAGGAAACGCTGGTGCAGGGACTTGTACCCGTATCTCTGTCCTCTGTCCTCTTTTACCTCCTTCTCGCTTGCTGACTGTATTTAGCCACATTCATTTACTAAGTGCTCCCGGAAGACCACAAGAATCCTTCCTCTGGGCCTGTTATAGACAGAAAAGTAAACTTGGTTCTTTGCTCACCACCATGTTTGAGGGACATCTGCATGATAAAAGCTGATGGGAGCAGGAACCAGTAAGAAGGAAGAACAATTTCTAGACAGGAGTAATTGGGAGCAAAGAGTGTGTTGTGGTGTGACGTGTTTATTTGAGTGTCCAAACTACTCTCTTTACGTTGTTATTAGTTCTTTTCATTGGTGAACATCATAAAACGCACTGATTTCTAAAGCCCAGACCCATATTTTTATAGCAATTCGGTTGCTCAGGTGAGAAAAAATGAGAAGGACGTTGCTGTTCCACTAAATCTACGGCTGGGCACTGCTGAAACCAAACAAAAAGTGTTCACGGTGGTGAGATAGGGCTATTTTCAACTGACTGTTTCTAGGGACTCAAACCGAATCCATTTGTTTGTTTGTTTGGTTCCCAGTTTCACTTTTGTAGGGTACCTGCCCCAACCCTTTGGCTTGTAGTTTGTCTGTGTCCTTCTATCTCAAGTGAGTCTCCAGAAAG
This sequence comes from Manis pentadactyla, assembly GCF_030020395.1. Lineage (NCBI taxonomy): Eukaryota > Metazoa > Chordata > Mammalia > Pholidota > Manidae > Manis > Manis pentadactyla. The sequence goes on along the minus strand of NW_026645219.1, from coordinate 318,754 downwards.
GGAGCACGTACGTTGTCTTGAGATTTCATCCCTTCTTCTAACCCTGTGTCTTTTAATTGGAGCACTCAAAGCCTGTCCTTTTATTCTGATAATTGAGAGCTGTGCTCTTACTGCACTTTGAAATTTTTTTTTATCATTAATATACACTCACATGAGGAACATTATGCTTACTAGGCTACCCCGTTCACCAAATCCCCACCAAAACACCGTTACAGTCGCAGTCCATCAGCATGGTTGGATGCTGTAGACCCCTTCATCATGTCCCTATCAAACACCGCGTTACAGACGCTGTCCATCCGCGTGCAGTAAGATGCTGTAGAATCACTACTTCTCTTCTCTGTGTTGTACTGCCCTCCCCGTGCTCCCCCCACCCCACACATTAAACGTGCTATTGCTTATTCCCCCTTTCTTTCTCCCTCCATTATAACTCCCTTCCCACAAACGCTGCCCACTCCCGTTCCCTTTGGTATCTCTTTGTCCACTCTCGGGTTCTGTGAGTCTGCTGCTGTATTTTTCCTTCAGTTTTTATTTGTTGATATACTCCACACATGAGTGAAATCATTTGGTACTTGCCTTTCTCTTCCTGGCCTATTTCACTGGGCATAATACCGTCTAGTTCCATCCACGTTGTTCCAAAAGGTAGGATTTGTTTTCTTCTTAAGCCTGCTTAGTGCACTTTTTAAACCGGATTTCTGTCTTCTCTTTGGCCTGTATATTCGCTACGTGCTTTCACCATTGCTCTCCTGGTTATGAGCAATAGCTTTGTGTTAATCGGTATGTATCTGTATCTAACTTTCTACCTGTCTATCTATCTATCTATCTATCTATGTATCTATCTATCTATCTATCTATCTATGTATCATCTATGAATCTATCTGTCTATCTATCTATCTATCAATCAATCAAGCATATTTTGTATTTCCCATCTGTCCTTGTGTGTAGAACAGTTAAAAACATAGAGTATGCCACTGGCCTACATTATGCTTCCAATAATCTTGCAAGGTAACAAGGCAGTAGGGAAAGCACTGGATTCACCGAGACACTTGCAGGTCGAATCATCCGTGTGTACCTACAAAACCAGGAAATGGTGGTGCAGGGACTTGAACGCGTGTCTCTCTCCTCTGTCCTCTTTTATATCCTTCTCACTTGCTGACTGTATTTAGACACATTTATTGACTAAGTGCTTCCGGAAGACCTCAAGAATCCTTCCTCTGGACCTGTTGTAGACAGGGAAGTAAACTTGGTGCTTTGCTCACCACTATGTTTCTTGGACATCGGCGTGATCACCGCTGAAAGGAGGGTGGGACAAATGAAAAGGAACACCAATTTCTAGACATGAGCAGTTGGGAGCAAAGCGTGTGTTATGGAGTGACGTGTTTATTTGAGTGTCCAAACTTCCCTCTTTATCTGGTTATTACTTCCTTACATTCGTGAACATCTTAAAACCCACTGATTTTAAAGGCTCACTCACACATTATTACAGCAATTCAGTTGTTGAGGTGAGAGAAAATGAGAAGTACGCTGCTGCACCACTAAATCTATGGCTGGGCTCTGCTGAAACCAAACAAAAAGTATTCACGGTGACCAGATAGGGCTATTTTCTAGTGACTGTCTGTGGGTACTCAAGCAGAATCCATTTGTTTGATTGTTTGTTTTTCAGTTTCAATTGTGTAGGGTTCCTGTCCCCACCCGTTTGGATTGTAGTTTGTCTGTGTCCTTGGATCTCAAGTGAGTCTCCTGTTATTGAGCCCCTAGGTGGCCTTGAGATTTCATCCCTTCTTTTAACCCTGTGTCTTTTGTTTGTAGAACTCAAAGCCTGTCCTTTTATTCTTATGGTTCTGAGCTTTGCCCTTATTGCCCATTAAAAATTATTTTGTTACCATTAATCTACAATCACGTAAAGAACATTATGGTTACTAGGCTCCCCACTTCAACAAGTCCCCCACAACAACCTCTTACAGTTGCTGTCCATCAGCGTAGTTGGATGCTTTAGACCATGTCACCATGACCCCCACGACACCTCATTACAGTCGCTGTCCATCAGCACGTAGTAAGATGCTGCAGAATCTCTACTTGCCTTCTCTGTGTTGTAGAGCCGTCTACATGCCACCCGACCCCACGCATTATGCATGCTAATCCTAATGCCCCCTTTCTTTCTCCCCGGCCTTATCCCTCCCTTCCCACCCATCCTGCCCAGTCCCTTTCCCTTTGGTAACTGTTAGACCACTCTCGGGTTCTGTGAGTCTGCTACTTTTTTTTTTCTTCAGTTTTACTTTGTTGTTTTACTCCACACATGAGTGAAATCACTTTTTACTTGTCTTTCTCCGCCTGGCCTATTTCACTGAGCATACTACTGTCTAGCGAAATCCACGTCATTGCAAATCGTATAATTTGTTTCCTTCTTACGGCTGCTTACTTCACTTTTTAAACAGGATTTCATTCTTCCTTTTTGTTTGTAGTTTCGCTATGTACTTTCACCATTGATCTCCTGGTTATGAGCAATAGCTATCTGTTAATCGATATGTATCTTTATTTATCTATCTGTCTGTCTGTCTGTCAATCTATCCTAACTTCATATCTATCTATTTATCTATCTATCTCTCTATTTTCCTATCATCTATCTATGATGTCTAACATCTATCAATCTATGTACCTATAAATTTATAATCTATCTATCTATGAATCAATCATCTTTTTGTCTGCCCATCTATCCTTATGTACAGAACAGTTGACAACATAGCCTATGTCACTTAACTACATTATGCTTCCAAAAATCTTGCAAAGTAACTAGGCCATAGCTGGAACACAGGGTTCACCGAGACACTTGCAGGTCGATTCAGCCGCGTGTGCTTACAAAACCAGTAAATTGTGCTGCAGGGACTTATACCCGTATATCTGTCCTCTGTCCTCTGTCCTCTTTAACCTCCTTCTCGCTTGCTGACTCTATTTAGCCACATTCACTGAATAAGTGCTCCCTGAAGACCACAAGTATCCTTCCTCAGGGCCTGTTGTTGACAGAAAAGTGTACTTGGTTATTTGCACACCACCATGTTTGAGGGACATCGGCGTGATCACCCACTGATAGGAGGATGGACTAATAAAAATTAACACCTGTTTCTAGACAGGAGCAGTTGGGAACAGAGAGTGTGTTGTGGAGTGTCGTGTTTATTTGAGTGTCCAAACTTCCCTCTTTATGTGGTTATTACTTCTTTACATTCATGAACGTCATAAAACCCACTGATTTCAAAGGCCCAGATGCATATTATTACAGCAATTCAGTTGTTGAGGTGAGAGAATATGAGAAGGAAGGTGCGGCACCACTAAATCTATGGCTGGGCACTTCTGAAATCAAACAAAGAGTTCACGGTGGCCAGATAGGGCTCTTTTCTAGTGACTGTCTCTGGGGACTCAAACAGAATCCATTGGTTTGTTTGTTTCTCTGCTTCACTTGTGTAGGGTACCTGTCCCCGCCCCTTCGGCTAGTAGATTGTCTGTGTATTTGGATCTCAAGTGAGTCTCCTGTAAGGGAGCGCATGAGCACATAGTTGGTCTTGAGTTTTCATTCCTTCTTCTAACCCTGTGACTTTTGATTGGAGCTCTCAAAGCCTGTCCTTTTATTCTGATAATTGAGAGGTGCTCTATTACTTCACATTGAAATTTATTTTTGTTATCATTATGTTTATTAGGCAACCCCCTCCAACAATTACCCACAAAAAAACCTATTACAGTCGCAGTCCTTCAGCATGGTTGGATGCCTCAGACCCCTTCACGATGTAACCCCCACACACCCCGTTACAGTCGCTGTTCATCAGCGTGTAGTAGTTGAATGCTGTAGACTCACTACTTGTTTTCTCAGTGTTGTACACTCCTCCCCAAGACCGCAAACCCCACACATTATACATGCTCATCCTAATGCCCCCTTCCTTTTTCCCCGCCCTTATCCCTCCCTTCTCCCCCACCATGCCCAGTCTCTTTCCCTTTTTTAAATGTTAGTCCACTCTCGGGTTCTGTGAGTCTGCTGCTGTTTTTTTCCAACAGCTTTTCTTTGTTGTTATACTCCACACATGAGTGAAATCATTTGTTACTTTTCTTTCTCTGACTTGCTTTTTTCACTTAGTATAATACCATCAAGCTCCATCCACGTCATTGCAAATATTAGGATTATTTTCTTCTTATGGCTGCTTACTGAACTTTTTAAACTGGATTTCATTCTTCTTCTTTGTATGTAGTTTCGCTATGTGCTTCCACCATTACTCTCCTGGTTTATGAGCAATAGCTTTTATTGATTGATATGTACCTATATCTATCTCTCGATATCTCTCTCAATCTATCTGTCATCTATGTGTCTTCTATTATCTTTCTATCTATCTATCAATCAATCATCTTTTTGTCTGCCCTTCTGTCCTTATGTACAGAACAGTTAACAACATAGCCTCTGTCACTTCCCTACTTTATGATTCAAAAAATCTTGCAAGGTAACTAGGACGTAGGGAGAGCACTGGGTTCACCAAGACACTTGCAGGTCGAGTCAGTCACGTGTGCCTACAAAACCAGGAAACGCTGGTGCAGGGACTTGTACCCATATCTCTGTCCTCTGTCCTCTTTTACCTCCTTCTCGCTTGCTGACTGTATTTAGCCACATTCATTTACTAAGTGCTCCCGGAAGACCACAAGAATCCTTCCTCTGGGCCTGTTATAGACAGAAAAGTAAACTTGGTTCTTTGCTCACCACCATGTTTGAGGGACATCTGCATGATAACCGCTGATGGGAGGAGGAACCAGTAAGAAGGAAGAACAATTTCTAGACAGGAGTAATTGGGAGCAAAGAGTGTGTTGTGGAGTGACATGTTTATTTGAGTGTCCAAACTACTCTCTTTACGTTGTTATTAGTTCTTTTCATTGGTGAACATCATAAAACGCACTGATTTCTAAAGCCCAGACCCATATTTTTAAAGCAATTCGGTTGCTCAGGTGAGAAAAAATGAGAAGGACGTTGCTGTACCACTAAATCTACGGCTGGGCACTGCTGAAACCAAACAAAAAGTGTTCACGGTGGCGAGATAGGTCTATTTTCAACTCACTGTTTCTAGGGACTCAAACCGAATCCATTTGTTTGTTTGTTTGGTTCCCAGTTTCACTTTTGTAGGGTACCTGCCCCGCCCCTTTGGCTTGTAGTTTGTCTGTGTCCTTCTATCTCTAGTGAGTCTCCAGAAAGGGAGCACGTAGGTGGTCTTGAGATTTCATCCCTTCTTCTAACCCTGTGTCTTTTAATTGGAGCACTCAAAGCCTGTCCTTTTATTCTGATAATTGAGAGCTGTGCTCTTACTGCACTTTGAAATTTTTTTTTATCATTAATATACACTCACATGAGGATCATTATGCTTACTAGGCTACCCCGTTCACCAAATCCCCACCAAAACACCGTTACAGTCGCAGTCCATCAGCATGGTTGGATGCTGTAGACCCCTTCACAATGTCCCTATCAAACACCGCGTTACAGACGCTGTCCATTCGCGTGAAGATGCTGTAGAATCACTACTTCTCTTCTCTGTGTTGTACTGCCCTCCCCATGCTCCCCACACCCCACACATTAAATGTGCTATTGCTTATTCCCCCTTTCTTTCTCCCCCCATTATAACTCCCTTCCCACAAACGCTGCCCACTCCCTTTCCCTTTGGTATCTCTTTGTATACTGTCGGGTTCTGTGAGTCTGCTGCTGTATTTTTCCTTCAGTTTTTATTTGTTGATATACTCCACACATGAGTGAAATCATTTGGTACTTGCCTTTCTCTTCCTGGCCTATTTCACTGGGCATAATACCGTCTAGTTCCATCCACGTTGTTCCAAAAGGTAGGATTTGTTTTCTTCTTAAGCCTGCTTAGTGCACTTTTTAAACCGGATTTCTGTCTTCTCTTTGGCCTGTATATTCGCTACGTGCTTTCACCATTGCTCTCCTGGTTATGAGCAATAGCTTTGTGTTAATCGGTATGTATCTGTATCTATCTTTCTACCTGTCTATCTATCTATCTATCTATCTATGTATCTATCTATCTATCTATCTATCTATGTATCATCTATGAATCTATCTGTCTATCTATCTATCTATCAATCAATCAAGCATATTTTGTATTTCCCATCTGTCCTTGTGTGTAGAACAGTTAAAAACACAGAGTATGCCACTGGCCTACATTATGCTTCCAAAAATCTTGCAAGGTAACTAGGCAGTAGGGAAAGCACTGGATTCACCGAGACACTTGCAGGTCGAATCATCCGTGTGTACCTACAAAACCAGGAAATGGTGGTGCAGGGACTTGAACGCGTGTCTCTCTCCTCTGTCCTCTTTTATATCCTTCTCACTTGCTGACTGTATTTAGACACATTTATTGACTAAGTGCTTCCGGAAGACCTCAAGAATCCTTCCTCTGGATCTGTTGTAGACAGGGAAGTAAACTTGGTGCTTTGCTCACCACTATGTTTCTTGGACATCGGCGTGATCACCGCTGAAAGGAGGGTGGGACAAATGAAAAGGAACACCAATTTCTAGACATGAGCAGTTGGGAGCAAAGCGTGTGTTATGGAGTGACGTGTTTATTTGAGTGTCCAAACTTCCCTCTTTATCTGGTTATTACTTCCTTACATTCGTGAACATCTTAAAACCCACTGATTTTAAAGGCTCACTCACACATTATTACAGCAATTCAGTTGTTGAGGTGAGAGAAAATGAGAAGTACGCTGCTGCACCACTAAATCTATGGCTGGGCTCTGCTGAAACCAAACAAAAAGTATTCACGGTGACCAGATAGGGCTATTTTCTAGTGACTGTCTGTGGGTACTCAAGCAGAATCCATTTGTTTGATTGTTTGTTTTTCAGTTTCAATTGTGTAGGGTTCCTGTCCCCACCCGTTTGGATTGTAGTTTGTCTGTGTCCTTGGATCTCAAGTGAGTCTCCTGTTAGGGAGCCCCTAGGTGGCCTTGAGATTTCATCCCTTCTTTTAACCCTGTGTCTTTTGTTTGTAGAACTCAAAGCCTGTCCTTTTATTCTTATGGTTCTGAGCTTTGCCCTTATTGCCCATTAAAAATTATTTTGTTACCATTAATCTACAATCACGTAAAGAAAATTATGGTTACTAGGCTCCCCACTTCAACAAGTCCCACACAACAACCTCTTACAGTTGCTGTCCATCAGCGTAGTTGGATGCTTTAGACCATGTCACATGACCCCCACGACACCTCATTACAGTCGCTGTCCATCAGCACGTAGTAAGATGCTGCAGAATCTCTACATGCCTTCTCTGTGTTGTAGAGCCGTCTACATGCCACCCGACCCCACGCATTATGCATGCTAATCCTAATGCCCCCTTTCTTTCTCCCCGCCCTTATCCCTCCCTTCCCACCCATCCTGCCCAGTCCCTTTCCCTTTGGTAACTGTTAGACCACTCTCGGGTTCTGTGAGTCTGCTACTTTTTTTTTTCTTCAGTTTTACTTTGTTGTTTTACTCCACACATGAGTGAAATCACTTTTTACTTGTCTTTCTCCGCCTGGCCTATTTCACTGAGCATACTACTGTCTAGCGAAATCCACGTCATTGCAAATCGTATAATTTGTTTCCTTCTTACGGCTGCTTACTTCACTTTTTAAACAGGATTTCATTCTTCCTTTTTGTTTGTAGTTTCGCTATGTACTTTCACCATTGATCTCCTGGTTATGAGCAATAGCTATCTGTTAATCGATATGTATCTTTATTTATCTATCTGTCTGTCTGTCTGTCAATCTATCCTGACTTCATATCTATCTATTTATCTATCTATTTCTCTATTTTCCTCTCATCTATCTATGATGTCTAACATCTATCAATCTATGTACCTATCCATTTATAATCTATCTATCTATGAATCAATCATCTTTTTGTCTGCCCATCTATCCTTATGTACAGAACAGTTGACAACATAGCCTATGTCACTTCCCTACATTATGCTTCCAAAAATCTTGCAATGTAACTAGGCCATAGCTGGAACACAGGGTTCACCGAGACACTTGCAGGTCGATTCAGCCGCATGTGCTTACAAAACCAGTAAATTGTGCTGCAGGGACTTATACCCGTATATCTGTCCTCTGTCCTCTGTCCTCTTTAACCTCCTTCTCGCTTGCTGACTCTATTTAGCCACATTCACTGAATAAGTGCTCCCTGAAGACCACAAGTATCCTTCCTCAGGGCCTGTTGTTGACAGAAAAGTGTACTTGGTTATTTGCACACCACCATGTTTGAGGGACATCGGCGTGATCACCCACTGATAGGAGGATGGACTAATAAAAAGGAACACCTGTTTCTAGACAGGAGCAGTTGGGAACAAAGAGTGTGTTGTGGAGTGTCGTGTTTATTTGAGTGTCCAAACTTCCCTCTTTATGTGGTTATTACTTCTTTACATTCATGAACGTCATAAAACCCACTGATTTCAAAGGCCCAGATGCATATTATTACAGCAATTCAGTTGTTGAGGTGAGAGAATATGAGAAGGAAGGTGCGGCACCACTAAATCTATGGCTGGGCACTGCTGAAAACAAACAAAAAGAGTTCACGGTGGCCAGATAGGGCTCTTTTCTAGTGACTGTCTCTGGGGACTCAAACAGAATCCATTGGTTTGTTTGTTTCTCTGCTTCACTTGTGTAGGGTACCTGTCCCCGCCCCTTCGGCTAGTAGATTGTCTGTGTATTTGGATCTCAAGTGAGTCTCCTGTAAGGGAGCGCATGAGCACATAGTTGGTCTTGAGTTTTCATTCCTTCTTCTAACCCTGTGACTTTTGATTGGAGCTCTCAAAGCCTGTCCTTTTATTCTGATAATTGAGAGGTGCTCTATTACTTCACATTGAAATTTATTTTTGTTATCATTATGTTTACTAGGCAACCCCCTCCAACAATTACCCACAAAAAACCCTATTACAGTCGCAGTCCTTCAGCATGGTTGGATGCCTCAGACCACTTCACGATGTAACCCCCACACACCAAGTTACAGTCGCTGTTCATCAGCGTGTAGTAGTTGAATGCTGTAGACTCACTACTTGTTTTCTCAGTGTTGTACACTCCTCCCCAAGACCGCAAACCCCACACATTATACATGCTCATCCTAATGCCCCCTTCCTTTTTCCCCGCCCTTATCCCTCCCTTCTCCCCCACCATGCCCAGTCTCTTTCCCTTTTTTAAATGTTAGTCCACTCTCGGGTTCTGTGAGTCTGCTGCTGTTTTTTTCCAACAGCTTTTCTTTGTTGTTATACTCCACACATGAGTGAAATCATTTGTTACTTTTCTTTCTCTGACTTGCTTTTTTCACTTAGTATAATACCATCAAGCTCCATCCACGTCATTGCAAATATTAGGATTATTTTCTTCTTATGGCTGCTTACTGAACTTTTTAAACTGGATTTCATTCTTCTTCTTTGTATGTAGTTTCGCTATGTGCTTCCACCATTACTCTCCTGGTTTATGAGCAATGGCTTTTATTGATTGATATGTACCTATATCTATCTCTCGATATCTCTCTCAATCTATCTGTCATCTATGTGTCTTCTATTATCTTTCTATCTATCTATCAATCAATCATCTTTTTGTCTGAACTTCTGTCCTTATGTACAGAACAGTTAACAACATAGCCTCTGTCACTTCCCTACTTTATGATTCAAAAAATCTTGCAAGGTAACTAGGACGTAGGGAGAGCACTGGGTTCACCAAGACACTTGCAGGTCGAGTCAGTCACGTGTGCCTACAAAACCAGGAAACGCTGGTGCAGGGACTTGTACCCGTATCTCTGTCCTCTGTCCTCTTTTACCTCCTTCTCGCTTGCTGACTGTATTTAGCCACATTCATTTACTAAGTGCTCCCGGAAGACCACAAGAATCCTTCCTCTGGGCCTGTTATAGACAGAAAAGTAAACTTGGTTCTTTGCTCACCACCATGTTTGAGGGACATCTGCATGATAACCGCTGATGGGAGGAGGAACCAGTAAGAAGGAAGAAAAATTTCTAGACAGGAGTAATTGGGAGAAAAGAGTGTGTTGTGGAGTGAGGTGTTTATTTGAGTGTCCAAACTACCCTCTTTACATTGTTATTAGTTCTTTTCATTCGTGAACATCATAAAACGCACTGATTTCAAAAGCCCAGACCCATATTTTTATAGCAATTCGGTTGCTCAGGTGAGAAAAAATGAGAAGGACGTTGCTGTACCACTAAATCTACGGCTGGGAACTGCTGAAACCAAACAAAAAGTGTTCACGGTTGCGAGATTTGGCTATTTTCAACTGACTGTTTCTGGGAACTCAAACCGAATCCATTTGTTTGTTTGTTTGCTTCCCAGTTTCACTTTTGTAGGGTACCTGCCCCGCCCCTTCGGCTTGTAGTTTGTCTGTGTCCTTCTATCTCAAGTGAGTCTCCAGTAAGGGAGCACGTAGGTGGTCTTGAGATTTCATCCCTTCTTCTAACCCTGTGTCTTTTAATTGGAGCACTCAAAGCCTGTCCTTTTATTCTGATAATTGCGAGCTGTGCTCTTACTGCACTTTGAATTTTTTTTATCATTAATATACAATCACATGAGGAACATTATGCTTACTAGGCTACCCCGTTCACCAAATCCCCACCAAAACACCGTTACAGTCGCAGTCCATCAGCATGGTTGGATGCTGTAGACCCCATCACCATGTCCCTATCAAACACCGCGTTACAGACGCTGTCCATCCGCGTGAAGTAAGATGCTGTAGAATCACTACTTCTCTTCTCTGTGTTGTATTGCCCTACCCGTGCTCCCCCCACCCCACACATTAAACGTGCTACTGCTTATTCCCCCTTTCTTTCTCCCCCCATTATAACTCCCTTCCCACAAACGCTGCCCACTCCCTTTCCCTTTGGTATCTCTTTGTCCACTCTCGGGTTCTGTGAGTCTGCTGCTGTATTTTTCCTTCAGTTTTTATTTGTTGATATACTCCACACATGAGTGAAATCATTTGGTACTTGCCTTTCTCTTCCTGGCCTATTTCACTGGGCATAATACCGTCTAGTTCCATCCACGTTGTTCCAAAAGGTAGGATTTGTTTTCTTCTTAAGCCTGCTTAGTGCACTTTTTAAACCGGATTTCTGTCTTCTCTTTGGCCTGTATATTCGCTACGTGCTTTCACCATTGCTCTCCTGGTTATGAGCAATAGCTTTGTGTTAAACGGTATGTATCTGTATCTATCTTTCTACCTGTCTGTCTATCTATCTATCTATCTATCTATCTATCTATCTATCTATCTATCTATCTATCTATCTATCTACCTATCTATCTATCTATCTATCTATCTATGAATCTATCTGTCTATCTATCTATCTATCAATCAATCAAGCATATTTTGTATTTCCCATCTGTCCTTGTGTGCAGAACAGTTAAAAACATAGAGTATGCCACTGGCCTACATTATGCTTCCAAAAATCTTGCAAGGTAACTAGGCTGTAGGGAAAGCACTGGATTCACCGAGACACTTGCAGGTCAAATCATCCGTGTGTACCTACAAAACCAGGAAATGGTGGTGCAGGGACTTGAACGCGTGTCTCTCTCCTCTGTCCTCTTTTATATCCTTCTCACTTGCTGACTGTATTTAGACACATTTATTGACTAAGTGCTTCCGGAAGACCTCAAGAATCCTTCCTCTGGATCTGTTGTAGACAGGGAAATAAACTTGGTGCTTTGCTCACCACTATGTTTCTTGGACATCGGCGTGATCACCGCTGAAAGGAGGGTGGGACAAATGAAAAGGAACACCAATTTCTAGACATGAGCAGTTGGGAGCAAAGAGTGTGTTATGGAGTGACGTGTTTATTTGAGTGTCCAAACTTCCCTCTTTATCTGGTTATTACTTCTTTACATTCGTGAACATCTTAAAACCCACTGACTTTAAAGGCTCACTCACACATTATTACAGCAATTCAGTTGTTGAGGTGAGAGAAAATGAGAAGTATGCTGCTGCACCACTAAATCTATGGCTGGGCTCTGCTGAAACCAAACAAAAAGTATTCACGGTGACCAGATAGGGCTATTTTCTAGTGACTGTCTGTGGGTACTCAAGCAGAATCCATTTGTTTGATTGTTTTTCAGTTTCAATTGTGTAGGGTTCCTGTCCCCACCCGTTTGGATTGTAGTTTGTCTGTGTCCTTGGATCTCAAGTGAGTCTCCTGTTAGGGAGCCCCTAGGTGGCCTTGAGATTTCATCCCTTCTTTTAACCCTGTGTCTTTTGTTTGTAGCACTCAAAGCCTGTCCTTTTATTCTTATGGTTCTGAGCTTTGCCCTTATTGCCCATTAAAAATTATTTTGTTACCACTAATCTACAATCACGTAAAGAACATTATGTTTACTAGGCTCCCCACTTCAACAAGTCCCCCACAACAACCTCTTACAGTTGCTGTCCATCAGCGTAGTTGGATGCTTTAGACCATGTCACCATGATCCCCACGACACCTCATTACAGTCGCTGTCCATCAGCACGTAGTATGATGCTGCAGAATCTCTACTTGCCTTCTCTGTGTTGTAGAGCCGTCTACATGCCACCCGACCCCACGCATTATGCATGCTAATCCTAATGCCCCCTTTCTTTCTCCCCGCCCTTATCCCTCCCTTCCCAACCATCCTGCCCAGTCCCTTTCCCTTTGGTAACTGTTAGACCACTCTCGGGTTCTGTGAGTCTGCTACTTTTTTTTTCTTCAGTTTTACTTTGTTGTTTTACTCCACACATGAGTGAAATCACTTTTTACTTGTCTTTCTCCGCCTGGCCTATTTCACTGAGCATACTACTGTCTAGCGAAATCCACGTCATTGCAAATCGTATAATTTGTTTCCTTCTTACGGCTGCTTACTTCACTTTTTAAACAGGATTTCATTCTTCCTTTTTGTTTGTAGTTTTGCTATGTACTTTCACCATTGATCTCCTGGTTATGAGCAATAGCTATCTGTTAATCGATATGTATCTTTATTTATCTATCTGTCTGTCTGTCTGTCAAACTATCCTAACTTCATATCTATCTATTTATCTATCTATCTCTCTATTTTCCTATCATCTATCTATGATGTCTAACATCTATCAATCTATGTACCTATAAATTTATAATCTATCTATCTATGAATCAATCATCTTTTTGTCTGCCCATCTATCCTTATGTACAGAACAGTTGACAACATAGCCTATGTCACTTCCCTACATTATGCTTCCAAAAATCTTGCAAAGTAACAAGGCCATAGCTGGAACACAGGGTTCACCGAGACACTTGCAGGTCGATTCAGCCGCGTGTGCTTACAAAACCAGTAAATTGTGCTGCAGGGACTTATACCCGTATATCTGTCCTCTGTCCTCTGTCCTCTTTAACCTCCTTTTCGCTTGCTGACCTTATTTAGCCACATTCACTGAATAAGTGCTCCCTGAAGACCACAAGTATCCTTCCTCAGGGCCTGTTGTTGACAGAAAAGTGTACTTGGTTATTTGCACACCACCATGTTTGAGGGACATCGGCGTGATCACCCACTGATAGGACGATGGACTAATAAAAAGGAACACCTGTTTCTAGACAGGAGCAGTTGGGAACAGAGAGTGTGTTGTGGAGTGTCGTGTTTATTTGAGTGTCCAAACTTCCCTCTTTATGTGGTTATTACTTCTTTACATTCATGAACATCATAAAACCCACTGATTTCAAAGGCCCAGATGCATATTATTACAGCAATTCAGTTGTTGAGGTGAGAGAATATGAGAAGGAAGGTGCGGCACCACTAAATCTATGGCTGGGCACTGCTGAAAACAAACAAAGAGTTCACGGTGGCCAGATAGGGCTCTTTTCTAGTGACTGTCTCTGGGGACTCAAACAGAATCCATTGGTTTGTTTGTTTCTCTGCTTCACTTGTGTAGGGTACCTGTCCCCGCCCCTTCGGCTAGTAGATTGTCTGTGTATTTGGATCTCAAGTGAGTCTCCTGTAAGGGAGCGCATGAGCACATAGTTGGTCTTGAGTTTTCATTCCCTCTTCTAACACTGTGTCTTTTGATTGGAGCTCTCAAAGCCTGTCCTTTTATTCTGATAATTGAGATGTGCTCTATTACTTCACATTGAAATTTTTTTTGTTATCATTATGTTTACTAGGCAACCCCCTCCAACAATTACCCACAAAAAACCCTATTACAGTCACAGTCCTTCAGCATGGTTGGATGCCTCAGACCCCTTCACGATGTAACCCCCACACACCCCGTTACAGTCGCTGTTCATCAGCGTGTAGTAGTTGAATGCTGTAGACTCACTACTTGTTTTCTCAGTGTTGTACACTCCTCCCCAAGACCGCAAACCCCACACATTATACATGCTCATCCTAATGCCCCCTTCCTTTTTCCCCGCCCTTATCCCTCCCTTCTCCCCCACCATGCCCAGTCTCTTTCCCTTTTTTAAATGTTAGTCCACTCTCGGGTTCTGTGAGTCTGCTGCTGTTTTTTTTCCAACAGCTTTTCTTTGTTGTTATACTCCACACATGAGTGAAATCATTTGTTACTTTTCTTTCTCTGACTTGCTTTTTTCACTTAGTATAATACCATCAAGCTCCATCCACGTCATTGCAAATATTAGGATTATTTTCTTCTTATGGCTGCTTACTGAACTTTTTAAACTGGATTTCATTCTTCTTCTTTGTATGTAGTTTCGCTATGTGCTTCCACCATTACTCTCCTGGTTTATGAGCAATAGCTTTTATTGATTGATATGTACCTATATCTATCTCTCGATATCTCTCTCAATCTATCTGTCATCTATGTGTCTTCTATTATCTTTCTATCTATCTATCAATCAATCATCTTTTTGTCTGCCCTTCTGTCCTTATGTACAGAACAGTTAACAACATAGCCTCTGTCACTTCCCTACTTTATGATTCAAAAAATCTTGCAAGGTAACTAGGACGTAGGGAGAGCACTGGGTTCACCAAGACACTTGCAGGTCGAGTCAGTCACGTGTGCCTACAAAACCAGGAAACGCTGGTGCAGGGACTTGTACCCGTATCTCTGTCCTCTGTCCTCTTTTACCTCCTTCTCGCTTGCTGACTGTATTTAGCCACATTCATTTACTAAGTGCTCCCGGAAGACCACAAGAATCCTTCCTCTGGGCCTGTTATAGACAGAAAAGTAAACTTGGTTCTTTGCTCACCACCATGTTTGAGGGACATCTGCATGATAAAAGCTGATGGGAGCAGGAACCAGTAAGAAGGAAGAACAATTTCTAGACAGGAGTAATTGGGAGCAAAGAGTGTGTTGTGGAGTGACGTGTTTATTTGAGTGTCCAAACTACTCTCTTTACGTTGTTATTAGTTCTTTTCATTGGTGAACATCATAAAACGCACTGATTTCTAAAGCCCAGACCCATATTTTTATAGCAATTCGGTTGCTCAGGTGAGAAAAAATGAGAAGGACGTTGCTGTTCCACTAAATCTACGGCTGGGCACTGCTGAAACCAAACAAAAAGTGTTCACGGTGGTGAGATAGGGCTATTTTCAACTGACTGTTTCTAGGGACTCAAACCGAATCCATTTGTTTGTTTGTTTGGTTCCCAGTTTCACTTTTGTAGGGTACCTGCCCCAACCCTTTGGCTTGTAGTTTGTCTGTGTCCTTCTATCTCAAGTGAGTCTCCAGAAAGGGAGCACGTAGGTTGTCTTGAGATTTCATCCCTTCTTCTAACCCTGTGTCTTTTAATTGGAGCACTCAAAGCCTGTCCTTTTATTCTGATAATTGAGAGCTGTGCTCTTACTGCACTTTGAAATTTTTTTTTATCATTAATATACACTCACATGAGGAACATTATGCTTACTAGGCTACCCCGTTCACCAAATCCCCACCAAAACACCGTTACAGTCGCAGTCCATCAGCATGGTTGGATGCTGTAGACCCCTTCATCATGTCCCTATCAAACACCGCGTTACAGACGCTGTCCATCCGCGTGCAGTAAGATGCTGTAGAATCACTACTTCTCTTCTCTGTGTTGTACTGCCCTCCCCGTGCTCCCCCCACCCCACACATTAAACGTGCTATTGCTTATTCCCCCTTTCTTTCTCCCTCCATTATAACTCCCTTCCCACAAACGCTGCCCACTCCCGTTCCCTTTGGTATCTCTTTGTCCACTCTCGGGTTCTGTGAGTCTGCTGCTGTATTTTTCCTTCAGTTTTTATTTGTTGATATACTCCACACATGAGTGAAATCATTTGGTACTTGCCTTTCTCTTCCTGGCCTATTTCACTGGGCATAATACCGTCTAGTTCCATCCACGTTGTTCCAAAAGGTAGGATTTGTTTTCTTCTTAAGCCTGCTTAGTGCACTTTTTAAACCGGATTTCTGTCTTCTCTTTGGCCTGTATATTCGCTACGTGCTTTCACCATTGCTCTCCTGGTTATGAGCAATAGCTTTGTGTTAATCGGTATGTATCTGTATCTAACTTTCTACCTGTCTATCTATCTATCTATCTATCTATGTATCTATCTATCTATCTATCTATCTATGTATCATCTATGAATCTATCTGTCTATCTATCTATCTATCAATCAATCAAGCATATTTTGTATTTCCCATCTGTCCTTGTGTGTAGAACAGTTAAAAACATAGAGTATGCCACTGGCCTACATTATGCTTCCAATAATCTTGCAAGGTAACAAGGCAGTAGGGAAAGCACTGGATTCACCGAGACACTTGCAGGTCGAATCATCCGTGTGTACCTACAAAACCAGGAAATGGTGGTGCAGGGACTTGAACGCGTGTCTCTCTCCTCTGTCCTCTTTTATATCCTTCTCACTTGCTGACTGTATTTAGACACATTTATTGACTAAGTGCTTCCGGAAGACCTCAAGAATCCTTCCTCTGGACCTGTTGTAGACAGGGAAGTAAACTTGGTGCTTTGCTCACCACTATGTTTCTTGGACATCGGCGTGATCACCGCTGAAAGGAGGGTGGGACAAATGAAAAGGAACACCAATTTCTAGACATGAGCAGTTGGGAGCAAAGCGTGTGTTATGGAGTGACGTGTTTATTTGAGTGTCCAAACTTCCCTCTTTATCTGGTTATTACTTCCTTACATTCGTGAACATCTTAAAACCCACTGATTTTAAAGGCTCACTCACACATTATTACAGCAATTCAGTTGTTGAGGTGAGAGAAAATGAGAAGTACGCTGCTGCACCACTAAATCTATGGCTGGGCTCTGCTGAAACCAAACAAAAAGTATTCACTGTGACCAGATAGGGCTATTTTCTAGTGACTGTCTGTGGGTACTCAAGCAGAATCCATTTGTTTGATTGTTTTTCAGTTTCAATTGTGTAGGGTTCCTGTCCCCACCCGTTTGGATTGTAGTTTGTCTGTGTCCTTGGATCTCAAGTGAGTCTCCTGTTAGGGAGCCCCTAGGTGGCCTTGAGATTTCATCCCTTCTTTTAACCCTGTGTCTTTTGTTTGTAGAACTCAAAGCCTGTCCTTTTATTCTTATGGTTCTGAGCTTTGCCCTTATTGCCCATTAAAAATTATTTTGTTACCATTAATCTACAATCACGTAAAGAACATTATGGTTACTAGGCTCCCCACTTCAACAAGTCCCCCACAACAACCTCTTACAGTTGCTGTCCATCAGCGTAGTTGGATGCTTTAGACCATGTCACCATGACCCCCACGACACCTCATTACAGTCGCTGTCCATCAGCACGTAGTAAGATGCTGCAGAATCTCTACTTGCCTTCTCTGTGTTGTAGAGCCGTCTACATGCCACCCGACCCCACGCATTATGCATGCTAATCCTAATGCCCCCTTTCTTTCTCCCCGGCCTTATCCCTCCCTTCCCACCCATCCTGCCCAGTCCCTTTCCCTTTGGTAACTGTTAGACCACTCTCGGGTTCTGTGAGTCTGCTACTTTTTTTTTTCTTCAGTTTTACTTTGTTGTTTTACTCCACACATGAGTGAAATCACTTTTTACTTGTCTTTCTCCGCCTGGCCTATTTCACTGAGCATACTACTGTCTAGCGAAATCCACGTCATTGCAAATCGTATAATTTGTTTCCTTCTTACGGCTGCTTACTTCACTTTTTAAACAGGATTTCATTCTTCCTTTTTGTTTGTAGTTTCGCTATGTACTTTCACCATTGATCTCCTGGTTATGAGCAATAGCTATCTGTTAATCGATATGTATCTTTATTTATCTATCTGTCTGTCTGTCTGTCAATCTATCCTAACTTCATATCTATCTATTTATCTATCTATCTCTCTATTTTCCTATCATCTATCTATGATGTCTAACATCTATCAATCTATGTACCTATAAATTTATAATCTATCTATCTATGAATCAATCATCTTTTTGTCTGCCCATCTATCCTTATGTACAGAACAGTTGACAACATAGCCTATGTCACTTAACTACATTATGCTTCCAAAAATCTTGCAAAGTAACTAGGCCATAGCTGGAACACAGGGTTCACCGAGACACTTGCAGGTCGATTCAGCCGCGTGTGCTTACAAAACCAGTAAATTGTGCTGCAGGGACTTATACCCGTATATCTGTCCTCTGTCCTCTGTCCTCTTTAACCTCCTTCTCGCTTGCTGACCCTATTTAGCCACATTCACTGAATAAGTGCTCCCTGAAGACCACAAGTATCCTTCCTCAGGGCCTGTTGTTGACAGAAAAGTGTACTTGGTTATTTGCACACCACCATGTTTGAGGGACATCGGCGTGATCACCCACTGATAGGAGGATGGACTAATAAAAATTAACACCTGTTTCTAGACAGGAGCAGTTGGGAACAGAGAGTGTGTTGTGGAGTGTCGTGTTTATTTGAGTGTCCAAACTTCCCTCTTTATGTGGTTATTACTTCTTTACATTCATGAACGTCATAAAACCCACTGATTTCAAAGGCCCAGATGCATATTATTACAGCAATTCAGTTGTTGAGGTGAGAGAATATGAGAAGGAAGGTGCGGCACCACTAAATCTATGGCTGGGCACTTCTGAAATCAAACAAAGAGTTCACGGTGGCCAGATAGGGCTCTTTTCTAGTGACTGTCTCTGGGGACTCAAACAGAATCCATTGGTTTGTTTGTTTCTATGCTTCACTTGTGTAGGGTACCTGTCCCCGCCCCTTCGGCTAGTAGATTGTCTGTGTATTTGGATCTCAAGTGAGTCTCCTGTAAGGGAGCGCATGAGCACATAGTTGGTCTTGAGTTTTCATTCCTTCTTCTAACCCTGTGACTTTTGATTGGAGCTCTCAAAGCCTGTCCTTTTATTCTGATAATTGAGAGGTGCTCTATTACTTCACATTGAAATTTATTTTTGTTATCATTATGTTTATTAGGCAACCCCCTCCAACAATTACCCACAAAAAAACCTATTACAGTCGCAGTCCTTCAGCATGGTTGGATGCCTCAGACCCCTTCACGATGTAACCCCCACACACCCCGTTACAGTCGCTGTTCATCAGCGTGTAGTAGTTGAATGCTGTAGACTCACTACTTGTTTTCTCAGTGTTGTACACTCCTCCCCAAGACCGCAAACCCCACACATTATACATGCTCATCCTAATGCCCCCTTCCTTTTTCCCCGCCCTTATCCCTCCCTTCTCCCCCACCATGCCCAGTCTCTTTCCCTTTTTTAAATGTTAGTCCACTCTCGGGTTCTGTGAGTCTGCTGCTGTTTTTTTCCAACAGCTTTTCTTTGTTGTTATACTCCACACATGAGTGAAATCATTTGTTACTTTTCTTTCTCTGACTTGCTTTTTTCACTTAGTATAATACCATCAAGCTCCATCCACGTCATTGCAAATATTAGGATTATTTTCTTCTTATGGCTGCTTACTGAACTTTTTAAACTGGATTTCATTCTTCTTCTTTGTATGTAGTTTCGCTATGTGCTTCCACCATTACTCTCCTGGTTTATGAGCAATAGCTTTTATTGATTGATATGTACCTATATCTATCTCTCGATATCTCTCTCAATCTATCTGTCATCTATGTGTCTTCTATTATCTTTCTATCTATCTATCAATCAATCATCTTTTTGTCTGCCCTTCTGTCCTTATGTACAGAACAGTTAACAACATAGCCTCTGTCACTTCCCTACTTTATGATTCAAAAAATCTTGCAAGGTAACTAGGACGTAGGGAGAGCACTGGGTTCACCAAGACACTTGCAGGTCGAGTCAGTCACGTGTGCCTACAAAACCAGGAAACGCTGGTGCAGGGACTTGTACCCATATCTCTGTCCTCTGTCCTCTTTTACCTCCTTCTCGCTTGCTGACTGTATTTAGCCACATTCATTTAGTAAGTGCTCCCGGAAGACCACAAGAATCCTTCCTCTGGGCCTGTTATAGACAGAAAAGTAAACTTGGTTCTTTGCTCACCACCATGTTTGAGGGACATCTGCATGATAACCGCTGATGGGAGGAGGAACCAGTAAGAAGGAAGAACAATTTCTAGACAGGAGTAATTGGGAGCAAAGAGTGTGTTGTGGAGTGACATGTTTATTTGAGTGTCCAAACTACTCTCTTTACGTTGTTATTAGTTCTTTTCATTGGTGAACATCATAAAACGCACTGATTTCTAAAGCCCAGACCCATATTTTTATAGCAATTCGGTTGCTCAGGTGAGAAAAAATGAGAAGGACGTTGCTGTTCCACTAAATCTACGGCTGGGCACTGCTGAAACCAAACAAAAAGTGTTCACGGTGGTGAGATAGGGCTATTTTCAACTGACTGTTTCTAGGGACTCAAACCGAATCCATTTGTTTGTTTGTTTGGTTCCCAGTTTCACTTTTGTAGGGTACCTGCCCCAACCCTTTGGCTTGTAGTTTGTCTGTGTCCTTCTATCTCAAGTGAGTCTCCAGAAAGGGAGCACGTAGGTTGTCTTGAGATTTCATCCCTTCTTCTAACCCTGTGTCTTTTAATTGGAGCACTCAAAGCCTGTCCTTTTATTCTGATAATTGAGAGCTGTGCTCTTACTGCACTTTGAAATTTTTTTTTATCATTAATATACACTCACATGAGGAACATTATGCTTACTAGGCTACCCCGTTCACCAAATCCCCACCAAAACACCGTTACAGTCGCAGTCCATCAGCATGGTTGGATGCTGTAGACCCCTTCATCATGTCCCTATCAAACACCGCGTTACAGACGCTGTCCATCCGCGTGCAGTAAGATGCTGTAGAATCACTACTTCTCTTCTCTGTGTTGTACTGCCCTCCCCGTGCTCCCCCCACCCCACACATTAAACGTGCTATTGCTTATTCCCCCTTTCTTTCTCCCTCCATTATAACTCCCTTCCCACAAACGCTGCCCACTCCCGTTCCCTTTGGTATCTCTTTGTCCACTCTCGGGTTCTGTGAGTCTGCTGCTGTATTTTTCCTTCAGTTTTTATTTGTTGATATACTCCACACATGAGTGAAATCATTTGGTACTTGCCTTTCTCTTCCTGGCCTATTTCACTGGGCATAATACCGTCTAGTTCCATCCACGTTGTTCCAAAAGGTAGGATTTGTTTTCTTCTTAAGCCTGCTTAGTGCACTTTTTAAACCGGATTTCTGTCTTCTCTTTGGCCTGTATATTCGCTACGTGCTTTCACCATTGCTCTCCTGGTTATGAGCAATAGCTTTGTGTTAATCGGTATGTATCTGTATCTAACTTTCTACCTGTCTATCTATCTATCTATCTATCTATGTATCTATCTATCTATCTATCTATCTATGTATCATCTATGAATCTATCTGTCTATCTATCTATCTATCAATCAATCAAGCATATTTTGTATTTCCCATCTGTCCTTGTGTGTAGAACAGTTAAAAACATAGAGTATGCCACTGGCCTACATTATGCTTCCAATAATCTTGCAAGGTAACAAGGCAGTAGGGAAAGCACTGGATTCACCGAGACACTTGCAGGTCGAATCATCCGTGTGTACCTACAAAACCAGGAAATGGTGGTGCAGGGACTTGAACGCGTGTCTCTCTCCTCTGTCCTCTTTTATATCCTTCTCACTTGCTGACTGTATTTAGACACATTTATTGACTAAGTGCTTCCGGAAGACCTCAAGAATCCTTCCTCTGGACCTGTTGTAGACAGGGAAGTAAACTTGGTGCTTTGCTCACCACTATGTTTCTTGGACATCGGCGTGATCACCGCTGAAAGGAGGGTGGGACAAATGAAAAGGAACACCAATTTCTAGACATGAGCAGTTGGGAGCAAAGCGTGTGTTATGGAGTGACGTGTTTATTTGAGTGTCCAAACTTCCCTCTTTATCTGGTTATTACTTCCTTACATTCGTGAACATCTTAAAACCCACTGATTTTAAAGGCTCACTCACACATTATTACAGCAATTCAGTTGTTGAGGTGAGAGAAAATGAGAAGTACGCTGCTGCACCACTAAATCTATGGCTGGGCTCTGCTGAAACCAAACAAAAAGTATTCACGGTGACCAGATAGGGCTATTTTCTAGTGACTGTCTGTGGGTACTCAAGCAGAATCCATTTGTTTGATTGTTTGTTTTTCAGTTTCAATTGTGTAGGGTTCCTGTCCCCACCCGTTTGGATTGTAGTTTGTCTGTGTCCTTGGATCTCAAGTGAGTCTCCTGTTAGGGAGCCCCTAGGTGGCCTTGAGATTTCATCCCTTCTTTTAACCCTGTGTCTTTTGTTTGTAGAACTCAAAGCCTGTCCTTTTATTCTTATGGTTCTGAGCTTTGCCCTTATTGCCCATTAAAAATTATTTTGTTACCATTAATCTACAATCACGTAAAGAACATTATGGTTACTAGGCTCCCCACTTCAACAAGTCCCCCACAACAACCTCTTACAGTTGCTGTCCATCAGCGTAGTTGGATGCTTTAGACCATGTCACCATGACCCCCACGACACCTCATTACAGTCGCTGTCCATCAGCACGTAGTAAGATGCTGCAGAATCTCTACTTGCCTTCTCTGTGTTGTAGAGCCGTCTACATGCCACCCGACCCCACGCATTATGCATGCTAATCCTAATGCCCCCTTTCTTTCTCCCCGGCCTTATCCCTCCCTTCCCACCCATCCTGCCCAGTCCCTTTCCCTTTGGTAACTGTTAGACCACTCTCGGGTTCTGTGAGTCTGCTACTTTTGTTTTCTTCAGTTTTACTTTGTTGTTTTACTCCACACATGAGTGAAATCACTTTTTACTTGTCTTTCTCCGCCTGGCCTATTTCACTGAGCATACTACTGTCTAGCGAAATCCACGTCATTGCAAATCGTATAATTTGTTTCCTTCTTACGGCTGCTTACTTCACTTTTTAAACAGGATTTCATTCTTCCTTTTTGTTTGTAGTTTCGCTATGTACTTTCACCATTGATCTCCTGGTTATGAGCAATAGCTATCTGTTAATCGATATGTATCTTTATTTATCTATCTGTCTGTCTGTCTGTCAATCTATCCTAACTTCATATCTATCTATTTATCTATCTATCTCTCTATTTTCCTATCATCTATCTATGATGTCTAACATCTATCAATCTATGTACCTATAAATTTATAATCTATCTATCTATGAATCAATCATCTTTTTGTCTGCCCATCTATCCTTATGTACAGAACAGTTGACAACATAGCCTATGTCACTTAACTACATTATGCTTCCAAAAATCTTGCAAAGTAACTAGGCCATAGCTGGAACACAGGGTTCACCGAGACACTTGCAGGTCGATTCAGCCGCGTGTGCTTACAAAACCAGTAAATTGTGCTGCAGGGACTTATACCCGTATATCTGTCCTCTGTCCTCTGACCTCTTTAACCTCCTTCTCGCTTGCTGACCCTATTTAGCCACATTCACTGAATAAGTGCTCCCTGAAGACCACAAGTATCCTTCCTCAGGGCCTGTTGTTGACAGAAAAGTGTACTTGGTTATTTGCACACCACCATGTTTGAGGGACATCGGCGTGATCACCCACTGATAGGAGGATGGACTAATAAAAATTAACACCTGTTTCTAGACAGGAGCAGTTGGGAACAGAGAGTGTGTTGTGGAGTGTCGTGTTTATTTGAGTGTCCAAACTTCCCTCTTTATGTGGTTATTACTTCTTTACATTCATGAACGTCATAAAACCCACTGATTTCAAAGGCCCAGATGCATATTATTACAGCAATTCAGTTGTTGAGGTGAGAGAATATGAGAAGGAAGGTGCGGCACCACTAAATCTATGGCTGGGCACTTCTGAAATCAAACAAAGAGTTCACGGTGGCCAGATAGGGCTCTTTTCTAGTGACTGTCTCTGGGGACTCAAACAGAATCCATTGGTTTGTTTGTTTCTATGCTTCACTTGTGTAGGGTACCTGTCCCCGCCCCTTCGGCTAGTAGATTGTCTGTGTATTTGGATCTCAAGTGAGTCTCCTGTAAGGGAGCGCATGAGCACATAGTTGGTCTTGAGTTTTCATTCCTTCTTCTAACCCTGTGACTTTTGATTGGAGCTCTCAAAGCCTGTCCTTTTATTCTGATAATTGAGAGGTGCTCTATTACTTCACATTGAAATTTATTTTTGTTATCATTATGTTTATTAGGCAACCCCCTCCAACAATTACCCACAAAAAAACCTATTACAGTCGCAGTCCTTCAGCATGGTTGGATGCCTCAGACCCCTTCACGATGTAACCCCCACACACCCCGTTACAGTCGCTGTTCATCAGCGTGTAGTAGTTGAATGCTGTAGACTCACTACTTGTTTTCTCAGTGTTGTACACTCCTCCCCAAGACCGCAAACCCCACACATTATACATGCTCATCCTAATGCCCCCTTCCTTTTTCCCCGCCCTTATCCCTCCCTTCTCCCCCACCATGCCCAGTCTCTTTCCCTTTTTTAAATGTTAGTCCACTCTCGGGTTCTGTGAGTCTGCTGCTGTTTTTTTCCAACAGCTTTTCTTTGTTGTTATACTCCACACATGAGTGAAATCATTTGTTACTTTTCTTTCTCTGACTTGCTTTTTTCACTTAGTATAATACCATCAAGCTCCATCCACGTCATTGCAAATATTAGGATTATTTTCTTCTTATGGCTGCTTACTGAACTTTTTAAACTGGATTTCATTCTTCTTCTTTGTATGTAGTTTCGCTATGTGCTTCCACCATTACTCTCCTGGTTTATGAGCAATAGCTTTTATTGATTGATATGTACCTATATCTATCTCTCGATATCTCTCTCAATCTATCTGTCATCTATGTGTCTTCTATTATCTTTCTATCTATCTATCAATCAATCATCTTTTTGTCTGCCCTTCTGTCCTTATGTACAGAACAGTTAACAACATAGCCTCTGTCACTTCCCTACTTTATGATTCAAAAAATCTTGCAAGGTAACTAGGACGTAGGGAGAGCACTGGGTTCACCAAGACACTTGCAGGTCGAGTCAGTCACGTGTGCCTACAAAACCAGGAAACGCTGGTGCAGGGACTTGTACCCATATCTCTGTCCTCTGTCCTCTTTTACCTCCTTCTCGCTTGCTGACTGTATTTAGCCACATTCATTTAGTAAGTGCTCCCGGAAGACCACAAGAATCCTTCCTCTGGGCCTGTTATAGACAGAAAAGTAAACTTGGTTCTTTGCTCACCACCATGTTTGAGGGACATCTGCATGATAACCGCTGATGGGAGGAGGAACCAGTAAGAAGGAAGAACAATTTCTAGACAGGAGTAATTGGGAGCAAAGAGTGTGTTGTGGAGTGACATGTTTATTTGAGTGTCCAAACTACTCTCTTTACGTTGTTATTAGTTCTTTTCATTGGTGAACATCATAAAACGCACTGATTTCTAAAGCCCAGACCCATATTTTTATAGCAATTCGGTTGCTCAGGTGAGAAAAAATGAGAAGGACGTTGCTGTTCCACTAAATCTACGGCTGGGCACTGCTGAAACCAAACAAAAAGTGTTCACGGTGGTGAGATAGGGCTATTTTCAACTGACTGTTTCTAGGGACTCAAACCGAATCCATTTGTTTGTTTGTTTGGTTCCCAGTTTCACTTTTGTAGGGTACCTGCCCCAACCCTTTGGCTTGTAGTTTGTCTGTGTCCTTCTATCTCAAGTGAGTCTCCAGAAAGGGAGCACGTAGGTTGTCTTGAGATTTCATCCCTTCTTCTAACCCTGTGTCTTTTAATTGGAGCACTCAAAGCCTGTCCTTTTATTCTGATAATTGAGAGCTGTGCTCTTACTGCACTTTGAAATTTTTTTTTATCATTAATATACACTCACATGAGGAACATTATGCTTACTAGGCTACCCCGTTCACCAAATCCCCACCAAAACACCGTTACAGTCGCAGTCCATCAGCATGGTTGGATGCTGTAGACCCCTTCATCATGTCCCTATCAAACACCGCGTTACAGACGCTGTCCATCCGCGTGCAGTAAGATGCTGTAGAATCACTACTTCTCTTCTCTGTGTTGTACTGCCCTCCCCGTGCTCCCCCCACCCCACACATTAAACGTGCTATTGCTTATTCCCCCTTTCTTTCTCC
Organism: Manis pentadactyla; assembly: GCF_030020395.1. Classification (NCBI taxonomy): domain Eukaryota; kingdom Metazoa; phylum Chordata; class Mammalia; order Pholidota; family Manidae; genus Manis; species Manis pentadactyla. Next base: position 292,245 of record NW_026645219.1, on the reverse strand, counting down.
CTCCATTATAACTCCCTTCCCACAAACGCTGCCCACTCCCGTTCCCTTTGGTATCTCTTTGTCCACTCTCGGGTTCTGTGAGTCTGCTGCTGTATTTTTCCTTCAGTTTTTATTTGTTGATATACTCCACACATGAGTGAAATCATTTGGTACTTGCCTTTCTCTTCCTGGCCTATTTCACTGGGCATAATACCGTCTAGTTCCATCCACGTTGTTCCAAAAGGTAGGATTTGTTTTCTTCTTAAGCCTGCTTAGTGCACTTTTTAAACCGGATTTCTGTCTTCTCTTTGGCCTGTATATTCGCTACGTGCTTTCACCATTGCTCTCCTGGTTATGAGCAATAGCTTTGTGTTAATCGGTATGTATCTGTATCTAACTTTCTACCTGTCTATCTATCTATCTATCTATCTATGTATCTATCTATCTATCTATCTATCTATGTATCATCTATGAATCTATCTGTCTATCTATCTATCTATCAATCAATCAAGCATATTTTGTATTTCCCATCTGTCCTTGTGTGTAGAACAGTTAAAAACATAGAGTATGCCACTGGCCTACATTATGCTTCCAATAATCTTGCAAGGTAACAAGGCAGTAGGGAAAGCACTGGATTCACCGAGACACTTGCAGGTCGAATCATCCGTGTGTACCTACAAAACCAGGAAATGGTGGTGCAGGGACTTGAACGCGTGTCTCTCTCCTCTGTCCTCTTTTATATCCTTCTCACTTGCTGACTGTATTTAGACACATTTATTGACTAAGTGCTTCCGGAAGACCTCAAGAATCCTTCCTCTGGACCTGTTGTAGACAGGGAAGTAAACTTGGTGCTTTGCTCACCACTATGTTTCTTGGACATCGGCGTGATCACCGCTGAAAGGAGGGTGGGACAAATGAAAAGGAACACCAATTTCTAGACATGAGCAGTTGGGAGCAAAGCGTGTGTTATGGAGTGACGTGTTTATTTGAGTGTCCAAACTTCCCTCTTTATCTGGTTATTACTTCCTTACATTCGTGAACATCTTAAAACCCACTGATTTTAAAGGCTCACTCACACATTATTACAGCAATTCAGTTGTTGAGGTGAGAGAAAATGAGAAGTACGCTGCTGCACCACTAAATCTATGGCTGGGCTCTGCTGAAACCAAACAAAAAGTATTCACGGTGACCATATAGGGCTATTTTCTAGTGACTGTCTGTGGGTACTCAAGCAGAATCCATTTGTTTGATTGTTTGTTTTTCAGTTTCAATTGTGTAGGGTTCCTGTCCCCACCCGTTTGGATTGTAGTTTGTCTGTGTCCTTGGATCTCAAGTGAGTCTCCTGTTAGGGAGCCCCTAGGTGGCCTTGAGATTTCATCCCTTCTTTTAACCCTGTGTCTTTTGTTTGTAGAACTCAAAGCCTGTCCTTTTATTCTTATGGTTCTGAGCTTTGCCCTTATTGCCCATTAAAAATTATTTTGTTACCATTAATCTACAATCACGTAAAGAACATTATGGTTACTAGGCTCCCCACTTCAACAAGTCCCCCACAACAACCTCTTACAGTTGCTGTCCATCAGCGTAGTTGGATGCTTTAGACCATGTCACCATGACCCCCACGACACCTCATTACAGTCGCTGTCCATCAGCACGTAGTAAGATGCTGCAGAATCTCTACTTGCCTTCTCTGTGTTGTAGAGCCGTCTACATGCCACCCGACCCCACGCATTATGCATGCTAATCCTAATGCCCCCTTTCTTTCTCCCCGGCCTTATCCCTCCCTTCCCACCCATCCTGCCCAGTCCCTTTCCCTTTGGTAACTGTTAGACCACTCTCGGGTTCTGTGAGTCTGCTACTTTTGTTTTCTTCAGTTTTACTTTGTTGTTTTACTCCACACATGAGTGAAATCACTTTTTACTTGTCTTTCTCCGCCTGGCCTATTTCACTGAGCATACTACTGTCTAGCGAAATCCACGTCATTGCAAATCGTATAATTTGTTTCCTTCTTACGGCTGCTTACTTCACTTTTTAAACAGGATTTCATTCTTCCTTTTTGTTTGTAGTTTCGCTATGTACTTTCACCATTGATCTCCTGGTTATGAGCAATAGCTATCTGTTAATCGATATGTATCTTTATTTATCTATCTGTCTGTCTGTCTGTCAATCTATCCTAACTTCATATCTATCTATTTATCTATCTATCTCTCTATTTTCCTATCATCTATCTATGATGTCTAACATCTATCAATCTATGTACCTATAAATTTATAATCTATCTATCTATGAATCAATCATCTTTTTGTCTGCCCATCTATCCTTATGTACAGAACAGTTGACAACATAGCCTATGTCACTTAACTACATTATGCTTCCAAAAATCTTGCAAAGTAACTAGGCCATAGCTGGAACACAGGGTTCACCGAGACACTTGCAGGTCGATTCAGCCGCGTGTGCTTACAAAACCAGTAAATTGTGCTGCAGGGACTTATACCCGTATATCTGTCCTCTGTCCTCTGTCCTCTTTAACCTCCTTCTCGCTTGCTGACCCTATTTAGCCACATTCACTGAATAAGTGCTCCCTGAAGACCACAAGTATCCTTCCTCAGGGCCTGTTGTTGACAGAAAAGTGTACTTGGTTATTTGCACACCACCATGTTTGAGGGACATCGGCGTGATCACCCACTGATAGGAGGATGGACTAATAAAAATTAACACCTGTTTCTAGACAGGAGCAGTTGGGAACAGAGAGTGTGTTGTGGAGTGTCGTGTTTATTTGAGTGTCCAAACTTCCCTCTTTATGTGGTTATTACTTCTTTACATTCATGAACGTCATAAAACCCACTGATTTCAAAGGCCCAGATGCATATTATTACAGCAATTCAGTTGTTGAGGTGAGAGAATATGAGAAGGAAGGTGCGGCACCACTAAATCTATGGCTGGGCACTTCTGAAATCAAACAAAGAGTTCACGGTGGCCAGATAGGGCTCTTTTCTAGTGACTGTCTCTGGGGACTCAAACAGAATCCATTGGTTTGTTTGTTTCTATGCTTCACTTGTGTAGGGTACCTGTCCCCGCCCCTTCGGCTAGTAGATTGTCTGTGTATTTGGATCTCAAGTGAGTCTCCTGTAAGGGAGCGCATGAGCACATAGTTGGTCTTGAGTTTTCATTCCTTCTTCTAACCCTGTGACTTTTGATTGGAGCTCTCAAAGCCTGTCCTTTTATTCTGATAATTGAGAGGTGCTCTATTACTTCACATTGAAATTTATTTTTGTTATCATTATGTTTATTAGGCAACCCCCTCCAACAATTACCCACAAAAAAACCTATTACAGTCGCAGTCCTTCAGCATGGTTGGATGCCTCAGACCCCTTCACGATGTAACCCCCACACACCCCGTTACAGTCGCTGTTCATCAGCGTGTAGTAGTTGAATGCTGTAGACTCACTACTTGTTTTCTCAGTGTTGTACACTCCTCCCCAAGACCGCAAACCCCACACATTATACATGCTCATCCTAATGCCCCCTTCCTTTTTCCCCGCCCTTATCCCTCCCTTCTCCCCCACCATGCCCAGTCTCTTTCCCTTTTTTAAATGTTAGTCCACTCTCGGGTTCTGTGAGTCTGCTGCTGTTTTTTTCCAACAGCTTTTCTTTGTTGTTATACTCCACACATGAGTGAAATCATTTGTTACTTTTCTTTCTCTGACTTGCTTTTTTCACTTAGTATAATACCATCAAGCTCCATCCACGTCATTGCAAATATTAGGATTATTTTCTTCTTATGGCTGCTTACTGAACTTTTTAAACTGGATTTCATTCTTCTTCTTTGTATGTAGTTTCGCTATGTGCTTCCACCATTACTCTCCTGGTTTATGAGCAATAGCTTTTATTGATTGATATGTACCTATATCTATCTCTCGATATCTCTCTCAATCTATCTGTCATCTATGTGTCTTCTATTATCTTTCTATCTATCTATCAATCAATCATCTTTTTGTCTGCCCTTCTGTCCTTATGTACAGAACAGTTAACAACATAGCCTCTGTCACTTCCCTACTTTATGATTCAAAAAATCTTGCAAGGTAACTAGGACGTAGGGAGAGCACTGGGTTCACCAAGACACTTGCAGGTCGAGTCAGTCACGTGTGCCTACAAAACCAGGAAACGCTGGTGCAGGGACTTGTACCCATATCTCTGTCCTCTGTCCTCTTTTACCTCCTTCTCGCTTGCTGACTGTATTTAGCCACATTCATTTAGTAAGTGCTCCCGGAAGACCACAAGAATCCTTCCTCTGGGCCTGTTATAGACAGAAAAGTAAACTTGGTTCTTTGCTCACCACCATGTTTGAGGGACATCTGCATGATAACCGCTGATGGGAGGAGGAACCAGTAAGAAGGAAGAACAATTTCTAGACAGGAGTAATTGGGAGCAAAGAGTGTGTTGTGGAGTGACATGTTTATTTGAGTGTCCAAACTACTCTCTTTACGTTGTTATTAGTTCTTTTCATTGGTGAACATCATAAAACGCACTGATTTCTAAAGCCCAGACCCATATTTTTAAAGCAATTCGGTTGCTCAGGTGAGAAAAAATGAGAAGGACGTTGCTGTACCACTAAATCTACGGCTGGGCACTGCTGAAACCAAACAAAAAGTGTTCACGGTGGCGAGATAGGTCTATTTTCAACTGACTGTTTCTAGGGACTCAAACCGAATCCATTTGTTTGTTTGTTTTTTTCCCAGTTTCACTTTTGTAGGGTACCTGCCCCGCCCCTTTGGCTTGTAGTTTGTCTGTGTCCTTCTATCTCTAGTGAGTCTCCAGAAAGGGAGCACGTAGGTGGTCTTGAGATTTCATCCCTTCTTCTAACCCTGTGTCTTTTAATTGGAGCACTCAAAGCCTGTCCTTTTATTCTGATAATTGAGAGCTGTGCTCTTACTGCACTTTGAAATTTTTTTTTATCATTAATATACACTCACATGAGGATCATTATGCTTACTAGGCTACCCCGTTCACCAAATCCCCACCAAAACACCGTTACAGTCGCAGTCCATCAGCATGGTTGGATGCTGTAGACCCCTTCACAATGTCCCTATCAAACACCGCGTTACAGACGCTGTCCATTCGCGTGAAGATGCTGTAGAATCACTACTTCTCTTCTCTGTGTTGTACTGCCCTCCCCATGCTCCCCACACCCCACACATTAAATGTGCTATTGCTTATTCCCCCTTTCTTTCTCCCCCCATTATAACTCCCTTCCCACAAACGCTGCCCACTCCCTTTCCCTTTGGTATCTCTTTGTATACTGTCGGGTTCTGTGAGTCTGCTGCTGTATTTTTCCTTCAGTTTTTATTTGTTGATATACTGCACACATGAGTGAAATCATTTGGTACTTGCCTTTCTCTTCCTGGCCTATTTCACTGGGCATAATACCGTCTAGTTCCATCCACGTTGTTCCAAAAGGTAGGATTTGTTTTCTTCTTAAGCCTGCTTAGTGCACTTTTTAAACCGGATTTCTGTCTTCTCTTTGGCCTGTATATTCGCTACGTGCTTTCACCATTGCTCTCCTGGTTATGAGCAATAGCTTTGTGTTAATCGGTATGTATCTGTATCTAACTTTCTACCTGTCTATCTATCTATCTATCTATCTATGTATCTATCTATCTATCTATCTATCTATGTATCATCTATGAATCTATCTGTCTATCTATCTATCTATCAATCAATCAAGCATATTTTGTATTTCCCATCTGTCCTTGTGTGTAGAACAGTTAAAAACACAGAGTATGCCACTGGCCTACATTATGCTTCCAAAAATCTTGCAAGGTAACTAGGCAGTAGGGAAAGCACTGGATTCACCGAGACACTTGCAGGTCGAATCATCCGTGTGTACCTACAAAACCAGGAAATGGTGGTGCAGGGACTTGAACGCGTGTCTCTCTCCTCTGTCCTCTTTTATATCCTTCTCACTTGCTGACTGTATTTAGACACATTTATTGACTAAGTGCTTCCGGAAGACCTCAAGAATCCTTCCTCTGGATCTGTTGTAGACAGGGAAGTAAACTTGGTGCTTTGCTCACCACTATGTTTCTTGGACATCGGCGTGATCACCGCTGAAAGGAGGGTGGGACAAATGAAAAGGAACACCAATTTCTAGACATGAGCAGTTGGGAGCAAAGCGTGTGTTATGGAGTGACGTGTTTATTTGAGTGTCCAAACTTCCCTCTTTATCTGGTTATTACTTCCTTACATTCGTGAACATCTTAAAACCCACTGATTTTAAAGGCTCACTCACACATTATTACAGCAATTCAGTTGTTGAGGTGAGAGAAAATGAGAAGTACGCTGCTGCACCACTAAATCTATGGCTGGGCTCTGCTGAAACCAAACAAAAAGTATTCACGGTGACCAGATAGGGCTATTTTCTAGTGACTGTCTGTGGGTACTCAAGCAGAATCCATTTGTTTGATTGTTTGTTTTTCAGTTTCAATTGTGTAGGGTTCCTGTCCCCACCCGTTTGGATTGTAGTTTGTCTGTGTCCTTGGATCTCAAGTGAGTCTCCTGTTAGGGAGCCCCTAGGTGGCCTTGAGATTTCATCCCTTCTTTTAACCCTGTGTCTTTTGTTTGTAGAACTCAAAGCCTGTCCTTTTATTCTTATGGTTCTGAGCTTTGCCCTTATTGCCCATTAAAAATTATTTTGTTACCATTAATCTACAATCACGTAAAGAAAATTATGGTTACTAGGCTCCCCACTTCAACAAGTCCCACACAACAACCTCTTACAGTTGCTGTCCATCAGCGTAGTTGGATGCTTTAGACCATGTCACATGACCCCCACGACACCTCATTACAGTCGCTGTCCATCAGCACGTAGTAAGATGCTGCAGAAACTCTACTTGCCTTCTCTGTGTTGTAGAGCCGTCTACATGCCACCCGACCCCACGCATTATGCATGCTAATCCTAATGCCCCCTTTCTTTCTCCCCGCCCTTATCCCTCCCTTCCCACCCATCCTGCCCAGTCCCTTTCCCTTTGGTAACTGTTAGACCACTCTCGGGTTCTGTGAGTCTGCTACTTTTTTTTTTCTTCAGTTTTACTTTGTTGTTTTACTCCACACATGAGTGAAATCACTTTTTACTTGTCTTTCTCCGCCTGGCCTATTTCACTGAGCATACTACTGTCTAGCGAAATCCACGTCATTGCAAATCGTATAATTTGTTTCCTTCTTACGGCTGCTTACTTCACTTTTTAAACAGGATTTCATTCTTCCTTTTTGTTTGTAGTTTCGCTATGTACTTTCACCATTGATCTCCTGGTTATGAGCAATAGCTATCTGTTAATCGATATGTATCTTTATTTATCTATCTGTCTGTCTGTCTGTCAATCTATCCTGACTTCATATCTATCTATTTATCTATCTATTTCTCTATTTTCCTCTCATCTATCTATGATGTCTAACATCTATCAATCTATGTACCTATCCATTTATAATCTATCTATCTATGAATCAATCATCTTTTTGTCTGCCCATCTATCCTTATGTACAGAACAGTTGACAACATAGCCTATGTCACTTCCCTACATTATGCTTCCAAAAATCTTGCAATGTAACTAGGCCATAGCTGGAACACAGGGTTCACCGTGACACTTGCAGGTCGATTCAGCCGCGTGTGCTTACAAAACCAGTAAATTGTGCTGCAGGGACTTATACCCGTATATCTGTCCTCTGTCCTCTGTCCTCTTTAACCTCCTTCTCGCTTGCTGACTCTATTTAGCCACATTCACTGAATAAGTGCTCCCTGAAGACCACAAGTATCCTTCCTCAGGGCCTGTTGTTGACAGAAAAGTGTACTTGGTTATTTGCACACCACCATGTTTGAGGGACATCGGCGTGATCACCCACTGATAGGAGGATGGACTAATAAAAAGGAACACCTGTTTCTAGACAGGAGCAGTTGGGAACAAAGAGTGTGTTGTGGAGTGTCGTGTTTATTTGAGTGTCCAAACTTCCCTCTTTATGTGGTTATTACTTCTTTACATTCATGAACGTCATAAAACCCACTGATTTCAAAGGCCCAGATGCATATTATTACAGCAATTCAGTTGTTGAGGTGAGAGAATATGAGAAGGAAGGTGCGGCACCACTAAATCTATGGCTGGGCACTGCTGAAAACAAACAAAAAGAGTTCACGGTGGCCAGATAGGGCTCTTTTCTAGTGACTGTCTCTGGGGACTCAAACAGAATCCATTGGTTTGTTTGTTTCTCTGCTTCACTTGTGTAGGGTACCTGTCCCCGCCCCTTCGGCTAGTAGATTGTCTGTGTATTTGGATCTCAAGTGAGTCTCCTGTAAGGGAGCGCATGAGCACATAGTTGGTCTTGAGTTTTCATTCCTTCTTCTAACCCTGTGACTTTTGATTGGAGCTCTCAAAGCCTGTCCTTTTATTCTGATAATTGAGAGGTGCTCTATTACTTCACATTGAAATTTATTTTTGTTATCATTATGTTTACTAGGCAACCCCCTCCAACAATTACCCACAAAAAACCCTATTACAGTCGCAGTCCTTCAGCATGGTTGGATGCCTCAGACCACTTCACGATGTAACCCCCACACACCCCGTTACAGTCGCTGTTCATCAGCGTGTAGTAGTTGAATGCTGTAGACTCACTACTTGTTTTCTCAGTGTTGTACACTCCTCCCCAAGACCGCAAACCCCACACATTATACATGCTCATCCTAATGCCCTCTTCCTTTTTCCCCGCCCTTATCCCTCCCTTCTCCCCCACCATGCCCAGTCTCTTTCCCTTTTTTAAATGTTAGTCCACTCTCGGGTTCTGTGAGTCTGCTGCTGTTTTTTTCCAACAGCTTTTCTTTGTTGTTATACTCCACACATGAGTGAAATCATTTGTTACTTTTCTTTCTCTGACTTGCTTTTTTCACTTAGTATAATACCATCAAGCTCCATCCACGTCATTGCAAATATTAGGATTATTTTCTTCTTATGGCTGCTTACTGAACTTTTTAAACTGGATTTCATTCTTCTTCTTTGTATGTAGTTTCGCTATGTGCTTCCACCATTACTCTCCTGGTTTATGAGCAATGGCTTTTATTGATTGATATGTACCTATATCTATCTCTCGATATCTCTCTCAATCTATCTGTCATCTATGTGTCTTCTATTATCTTTCTATCTATCTATCAATCAATCATCTTTTTGTCTGCCCTTCTGTCCTTATGTACAGAACAGTTAACAACATAGCCTCTGTCACTTCCCTACTTTATGATTCAAAAAATCTTGCAAGGTAACTAGGACGTAGGGAGAGCACTGGGTTCACCAAGACACTTGCAGGTCGAGTCAGTCACGTGTGCCTACAAAACCAGGAAACGCTGGTGCAGGGACTTGTACCCGTATGTCTGTCCTCTGTCCTCTTTTACCTCCTTCTCGCTTGCTGACTGTATTTAGCCACATTCATTTACTAAGTGCTCCCGGAAGACCACAAGAATCCTTCCTCTGGGCCTGTTATAGACAGAAAAGTAAACTTGGTTCTTTGCTCACCACCATGTTTGAGGGACATCTGCATGATAACCGCTGATGGGAGGAGGAACCAGTAAGAAGGAAGAACAATTTCTAGACAGGAGTAATTGGGAGAAAAGAGTGTGTTGTGGAGTGACGTGTTTATTTGAGTGTCCAAACTACTCTCTTTACATTGTTATTAGTTCTTTTCATTGGTGACCATCATAAAACGCACTGATTTCTAAAGCCCAGACCCATATTTTTATAGCAATTCGGTTGCTCAGGTGAGAAAAAATGAGAAGGACGTTGCTGTACCACTAAATCTACGGCTGGGCACTGCTGAAACCAAACAAAAAGTGTTCACGGTGGCGAGATAGGTCTATTTTCAACTGACTGTTTCTAGGGACTCAAACCGAATCCATTTGTTTGTTTGTTTGCTTCCCAGTTTCACTTTTGTAGGGTACCTGCCCCGCCCCTTTGGCTTGTAGTTTGTCTGTGTCCTTCTATCTCAAGTGAGTCTCCAGAAAGGGAGCACGTAGGTGGTCTTGAGATTTCATCCCTTCTTCTAACCCTGTGTCTTTTAATTGGAGCACTCAAAGCCTGTCCTTTTATTCTGATAATTGAGAGCTGTGCTCTTACTGCACTTTGAAATTTTTTTTTATCATTAATATACAATCACATGAGGAACATTATGCTTACTAGGCTACCCCGTTCACCAAATCCCCACCAAAACACCGTTACAGTCGCAGTCCATCAGCATGTTTGGATGCTGTAGACCCCTTCACCATGTCCCTATCAAACACCGCGTTACAGACGCTGTCCATCCGCGTGAAGTAAGGTGCTGTAGAATCACTACTTCTCTTCTCTGTGTTGTACTGCCCTCCCCATGCTCCCCACACCCCACACATTAAACGTGCTATTGCTTATTCCCCCTTTCTTTCTCCCCCCATTATAACACCCTTCCCACAATGGCTGCCCACTCCCTTTCCCTTTGGTATCTCTTTGTCCACTCTCGGGTTCTGTGAGTCTGCTGCTGTATTTTTCCTTCAGTTTTTATTTGTTGATATACTCCACACATGAGTGAAATCATTTGGTACTTGAATTTCTCTTCCTGGCCTATTTCACTGGGCATAATACCGTCTAGTTCCATCCACGTTGTTCCAAAAGGTAGGATTTGTTTTCTTCTTAAGCCTGCTTAGTGCACTTTTTAAACCGGATTTCTGTCTTCTCTTTGGCCTGTATATTCGCTACGTGCTTTCACCATTACTCTCCTGGTTATGAGCAATAGCTTTGTGTTAATCGGTATGTATCTGTATCTAACTTTCTACCTGTCTATCTATCTATCTATCTATCTATGTATCTATCTATCTATCTATCTATCTATGTATCATCTATGAATCTATCTGCTATCTATCTATCTATCAATCAATCAAGCATATTTTGTATTTCCCATCTGTCCTTGTGTGTAGAACAGTTAAAAACACAGAGTATGCCACTGGCCTACATTATGCTTCCAAAAATCTTGCAAGGTAACTAGGCAGTAGGGAAAGCACTGGATTCACCGAGACACTTGCAGGTCGAATCATCCGTTTGTACCTACAAAACCAGGAAATGGTGGTGCAGGGACTTGAACGCGTGTCTCTCTCCTCTGTCCTCTTTTATATCCTTCTCACTTGCTGACTGTATTTAGACACATTTATTGACTAAGTGCTTCTGGAAGACCTCAAGAATCCTTCCTCTGGACCTGTTGTAGACAGGGAAGTAAACTTGGTGCTTTGCTCACCACTATGTTTCTTGGACATCGGCGTGATCACCGCTGAAAGGAGGGTGGACAAATGAAAAGGAACACCAATTTCTAGACATGAGCAGTTGGGAGCAAAGAGTGTGTTATGGAGTGACGTGTTTATTTGAGTGTCCAAACTTCCCTCTTTATCTGGTTATTACTTCTATACATTCGTGAACATCTTAAAACCCACTGATTTTAAAGGCTCACTCACACATTATTACAGCAATTCAGTTGCTGAGGTGAGAGAAAATGAGAAGTACGCTGCTGCACCACTAAATCTATGGCTGGGCTCTGCTGAAACCAAACATAAAGTATTCACGGTGACCAGATAGGGCTATTTTCTAGTGACTGTCTGTGGGTACTCAAGCAGAATCCATTTGTTTGATTGTTTGTTTTTCAGTTTCAATTGTGTAGGGTTCCTGTCCCCACCCGTTTGGATTGTAGTTTGTCTGTGTCCTTGGATCTCAAGTGAGTCTCCTGTTAGGGAGCCCCTAGGTGGCCTTGAGATTTCATCCCTTCTTTTAACCCTGTGTCTTTTGTTTGTAGCACTCAGAGCCTGTCCTTTTATTCTTATGGTTCTGAGCTTTGCCCTTATTGCCCATTAAAAATTATTTTGTTACCATTAATCTACAATCACGTAAAGAACATTATGTTTACTAGGCTCCCCACTTCAACAAGTCCCCCACAACAACCTCTTACAGTTGCTGTCCATCAGCGTAGTTGGATGCTTTAGACCATGTCACCATGACCCCCACGACACCTCATTACAGTCGCTGTCCATCAGCACGTAGTAAGATGCTGCAGAATCTCTACTTGCCTTCTCTGTATTGTAGAGCCGTCTACATGGCACCCGACCCCACACATTATGCATGCTAATCCTAATGCCCCCTTTCTTTCTCCCCGGCCTTATCCCTCCCTTCCCACCCATCCTGCCCAGTCCCTTTCCCTTTGGTAACTGTTAGACCACTCTCGGGTTCTGTGAGTCTGCTACTTTTTTTTCTTCAGTTTTACTTTGTTGTTTTACTCCACACATGAGTGAAATCACTTTTTACTTGCCTTTCTCCGCCTGGCCTATTTCACTGAGCATACTACTGTCAAGCGAAATCCACGTCATTGCAAATCGTATAATTTGTTTCCTTGTTACGGCTGCTTACTTCACTTTTTAAACAGGATTTCATTCTTCCTTTTTGTTTGTAGTTTCGCCATGTACTTTCACCATTGATCTCCTGGTTATGAGCAATAGCTATCTGTTAATCGATATGTATCTTTATTTATCTATCTGTCTGTCTGTCTGTCAATCTATCCTGACTTCATATCTATCTATTTATCTATCTATTTCTCTATTTTCCTGTCATCTATCTATGATGTCAAACATCTATCAATCTATGTACCTATCCATTTATAATCTATCTATCTATGAATCAATCATCTTTTTGTCTGCCCATCTATCCTTATGTACAGAACAGTTGACAACATAGCCTATGTCACTTCCCTACATTATGCTTCCAAAAATCTTGCAATGTAACTAGGCCATAGCTGGAACACAGGGTTCACCGAGACACTTGCAGGTCGATTCAGCCGCGTGTGCTTACAAAACCAGTAAATTGTGCTGCAGGGACTTATACCCGTATATCTGTCCTCTGTCCTCTGTCCTCCTTAACCTCCTTCTCGCTTGCTGACTCTATTTAGCCACATTCACTGAATAAGTGCTCCCTGAAGACCACAAGTATCCTTCCTCAGGGCCTGTTGTTGACAGAAAAGTGTACTTGGTTATTTGCACACCACCATGTTTGAGGGACATCGGCGTGATCACCCACTGATAGGAGGATGGACTAATAAAAAGGAACACCTGTTTCTAGACAGGAGCAGTTGGGAACAAAGAGTGTGTTGTGGAGTGTCGTGTTTATTTGAGTGTCCAAACTTCCCTCTTTATGTGGTTATTACTTCTTTACATTCATGAACGTCATAAAACCCACTGATTTCAAAGGCCCAGATGCATATTATTACAGCAATTCAGTTGTTGAGGTGAGAGAATATGAGAAGGAAGGTGCGGCACCACTAAATCTATGGCTGGGCACTGCTGAAAACAAACAAAAAGAGTTCACGGTGGCCAGATAGGGCTCTTTTCTAGTGACTGTCTCTGGGGACTCAAACAGAATCCATTGGTTTGTTTGTTTCTCTGCTTCACTTGTGTAGGGTACCTGTCCCCGCCCCTTCGGCTAGTAGATTGTCTGTGTATTTGGATCTCAAGTGAGTCTCCTGTAAGGGAGCGCATGAGCACATAGTTGGTCTTGTGTTTTCATTCCTTCTTCTAACCCTGTGTATTTTGATTGGAGCTCTCAAAGCCTGTCCTTTTATTCTGATAATTGAGAGGTGCTCTATTACTTCACATTGAAATTTTTTTTTGTTATCATTATGTTTACTAGGCAACCCCCTCCAACAATTACCCACAACAAACCCTATTACAGTCGCAGTCCTTCAGCATGGTTGGATGCCTCAGACCCCTTCACGATGTAACCCCCACACACCCCGTTACAGTCGCTGTTCATCAGCGTGTAGTAGTTGAATGCTGTAGACTCACTACTTGTTTTCTCAGTGTTGTACACTCCTCCCCAAGACTGCAAACCCCACACATTATACATGCTCATCCTAATGCCCCCTTCCTTTTTCCCCGCCCTTATCCCTCCCTTCTCCCCCACCATGCCCAGTCTCTTTCCCTTTTTTAAATGTTAGTCCACTCTCGGGTTCTGTGAGTCTCCTGCTGTTTTTTTCCAACAGCTTTTCTTTGTTGTTATACTCCACACATGAGTGAAATCATTTGTTACTTTTCTTTCTCTGACTGGCTTTTTTCACTTAGTATAATACCATCAAACTCCATCCACGTCATTGCAAATATTAGGATTATTTTCTTCTTATGGCTGCTTACTGAACTTTTTAAACGGGATTTCATTCTTCTTCTTTGTATGTAGTTTCGCTATGTGCTTCCACCATTACTCTCCTGGTTTATGAGCAATAGCTTTTATTGATTGATATGTACCTATATCTATCTCTCGATATCTCTCTCAATCTATCTGTCATCTATGTGTCTTCTATTATCTTTCTATCTATCTATCAATCAATCATCTTTTTGTCTGCCCTTCTGTCCTTATGTACAGAACAGTTAACAACATAGCCTCTGTCACTTCCCTACTTTATGATTCAAAAAATCTTGCAAGGTAACTAGGACGTAGGGAGAGCACTGGGTTCACCAAGACACTTGCAGGTCGAGTCAGTCACGTGTGCCTACAAAACCAGGAAACGCTGGTGCAGGGACTTGTACCCGTATCTCTGTCCTCTGTCCTCTTTTACCTCCTTCTCGCTTGCTGACTGTATTTAGCCACATTCATTTACTAAGTGCTCCCGGAAGACCACAAGAATCCTTCTTCTGGGCCTGTTATAGACAGAAAAGTAAACTTGGTTCTTTGCTCACCACCATGTTTGAGGGACATCTGCATGATAACCGCTGATGGGAGGAGGAACCAGTAAGAAGGAAGAAAAATTTCTAGACAGGAGTAATTGGGAGCAAAGAGTGTGTTGTGGAGTGACGTGTTTATTTGAGTTTCCAAACTACTCTCTTTATGTTGTTATTAGTTCTTTTCATTGGTGAACATCATAAAACGCACTGATTTCAAAAGCCCAGACCCATATTTTTATAGCAATTCGGTTGCTCAGGTGAGAAAAAATGAGAAGGACGTTGCTGTACCACTAAATCTACGGCTGGGCACTGCTGAAACCAAACAAAAAGTGTTCACGGTGGCGAGATAGGGCTATTTTCAACTGACTGTTTCTGGGGACTCAAACCGAATCCATTTGTTTGTTTGTTTGCTTCCCAGTTTCACTTTTGTAGGGTACCTGAACCACCCCTTCGGCATATAGTTTGTCTGTGTCCTTCTTTCTCAAGTGAGTCTCCAGTAAGGGAGCACGTAGGTGGTCTTGAGATTTCATCCCTTCTTCTAACCCTGTGTCTTTTAATTGGAGCACTCAAAGCCTGTCCTTTTATTCTGATAATTGAGAGCTGTGCTCTTACTGCACTTTGAAATTTTTTTTATCATTAATATACAATCACATGAGGAACATTATGCTTACTAGGTACCCCGTTCACCAAATCCCCACCAAAACACCGTTACAGTCGCGGTCCATCAGCATGGTTTAATGCTGTAGACAACTTCACCATGTCCCTATCAAACACCGCGTTACAGACGCTGTCCTTCCGCGTGAAGTAAGATGCTGTAGAATCACTACTTCTCTTCTCTGTGTTGTACTGCCCTCCCCATGCTCCCCCCAACACACACATTAAACGTGCTATTGCTTATTCCCCCTTTCTTTCTCCCCCCATTATAACTCCCTTCCCACAAACGCTGCCCACTCCCTTTCCCTTTGGTATCTCTTTGTCCACTCTCGGGTTCTGTGAGTCTGCTGCTGTATTTTTCCTTCAGTTTTTATTTGTTGATATACTCCACACATGAGTGAAATCATTTGGTACTTGCCTTTCTCTTCCTGGCCTATTTCACTGGGCATAATACCGTCTAGTTCCATCCACGTTGTTCCAAAAGATAGGATTTGCTTTCTTCTTAAGCCTGCTTAGTGCACTTTTTAAACCGGATTTCTGTCTTCTCTTTGGCCTGTATATTCGCTACGTGCTTTCACCATTGCTCTCCTGGTTATGAGCAATAGCTTTGTGTTAATCGGTATGTATCTGTATCTATCTTTCTATCTATCTATCTATCTATCTATCTATCTATCTATCTATCTATCTATCTATCTATCTATCTATCTATGAATCTATCTGTCTATTTATCTATCTATCAATCAATCAAGCATATTTTGTATTTCCCATCTGTCCTTGTGTGCAGAACAGTTTAAAACATTGAGTATGCTACTGGCCTACATTATGCTTCCAAAAATCTTGCAATGTAACTAGGCAGTAGGGAGAGCACTGGGTTCACCGAGTCACTTGCAGGTCGAATCATCCGTGTGTACCTACAAAACCAGGAAATGGTGGTGCAGGGACTTGAACGCGTGTCTCTCTCCTCTGTCCTCTTTTATATCCTTCTCACTTGCTGACTGTATTTAGACACATTTATTGACTAAGTGCTTCCGGAAGACCTCAAGAATCCTTCCTCTGGACCTGTTGTAGACAGGGAAGTAAACTTGGTGCTTTGCTCACCACTATGTTTCTTGGACATCGGCGTGATAACCGCTGAAAGGAGGGTGGGACAAATGAAAAGGAACACCAATTTCTAGACATGAGCAGTTGGGAGCAAAGAGTGTGTTGGGAGTGACGTGTTTATTTGAGTGTCCAATCTTCCCTCTTTATCTGGTTATTACTTCTTTACATTCGTGAACATCTTAAAACCCACTGATTTTAAAGGCTCACTCACACATTATTACAGCAATTCAGTTGCTGAGGTGAGAGAAAATGAGAAGTACGCTGCTGCACCACTAAATCTATGGCTGGGCTCTGCTGAAACCAAACAAAAAGTATTCACGGTGACCAGATAGGGCTATTTTCTACTGACTGTTTGTGGGTACTCAAGCAGAATCCATTTGTTTGATTGTTTGTTTTTCACTTTCACTTGTGTAGGGTTCCTGTCCCCACCCGTTTGGATTGTAGTTTGTCTGTGTCCTTGGATCTCAAGTGAGTCTCCTATTAGGGAGCCCCTAGGTGGCCTTGAGATTTCATCCCTTCTTTTAACCCTGTGTCTTTTGTTTGTAGCACTCAAAGCCTGTCCTTTTATTCTTATTGTTCTGAGCTTTGCCCTTATTGCCCATTAAAAATTATTTTGTTACCATTAATCTACAATCACGTAAAGAACATTATGTTTACTAGGCTCCCCACTTCAACAAGTCCCCCACAACAACCTCTTACAGTTGCTGTCCATCAGCGTAGTTGGATGCTTTAGACCATGTCACCATGACCCCCACGACACCTCATTACAGTCCCTGTCCATCAGCACGTAGTAAGATGCTGCAGAATCTCTACTTGCCTTCTCTGTGTTGTAGAGCCGTCTACATGCCACCCAACCCCACGCATTATGCATGCTAATCCTAATGCCCCCTTTCTTTCTCCCCGCCCTTATCCCTCCCTTCCCACCCATCCTGCCCAGTCCCTTTCCCTTTGGTAACTGTTAGACCACTCTCGGGTTCTGTGAGTCTGCTACTTTTGTTTTCTTCAGTTTTACTTTGTTGTTTTACTCCACACATGAGTGAAATCACTTTTTACTTGTCTTTCTCCGCCTGGCCTATTTCACTGAGCATACTACTGTCTAGCGAAATCCACGTCATTGCAAATCGTATAATTTGTTTCCTTCTTACGGCTGCTTACATCACTTTTTAAACAGGATTTCATTCTTCCTTTTTGTTTGTAGTTTCGCTATGTACTTTCACCATTGATCTCCTGGTTATGAGCAATAGCTATCTGTTAATCGATATGTATCTTTATTTATCTATCTGTCTGTCTGTCTGTCAATCTATCCTAACTTCATATCTATCTATTTATCTATCTATCTCTCTATTTTCCTATCATCTATCTATGATGTCTAACATCTATCAATCTATGTACCTATCCATTTATAATCTATCTATCTATGAATCAATCATCTTTTTGTCTGCCCATCTATCCTTATGTACAGAACAGTTGACAACATAGCCTATGTCACTTCCCTACATTATGCTTCCAAAAATCTTGCTATGTAACTAGGCCATAGCTGGAACACAGGGTTCACCGAGACACTTGCAGGTCGATTCAGCCGCGTGTGCTTACAAAACCAGTAAATTGTGCTGCAGGGACTTATACCCGTATATCTGTCCTCTGTCCTCTGTCCTCTTTAACCTCCTTCTCGCTTGCTGACTCTATTTAGCCACATTCACTGAATAAGTGCTCCCTGAAGACCACAAGTATCCTTCCTCAGGGCCTGTTGTTGACAGAAAAGTGTACTTGGTTATTTGCACACCACCATGTTTGAGGGACATCGGCGTGATCACCCACTGATAGGAGGATGGACTAATAAAAAGGAACACCTGTTTCTAGACAGGAGCAGTTGGGAACAAAGAGTGTGTTGTGGAGTGTCGTGTTTATTTGAGTGTCCAAACTTCCCTCTTTATGTGGTTATTACTTCTTTACATTCATGAACGTCATAAAACCCACTGATTTCAAAGGCCCAGATGCATATTATTACAGCAATTCAGTTGTTGAGGTGAGAGAATATGAGAAGGAAGGTGCGGCACCACTAAATCTATGGCTGGGCACTGCTGAAAACAAACAAAAAGAGTTCACGGTGGCCAGATAGGGCTCTTTTCTAGTGACTGTCTCTGGGGACTCAAACAGAATCCATTGGTTTGTTTGTTTCTCTGCTTCACTTGTGTAGGGTACCTGTCCCCGCCCCTTCGGCTAGTAGATTGTCTGTGTATTTGGATCTCAAGTGAGTCTCCTGTAATGGAGCGCATGAGCACATAGTTGGTCTTGTGTTTTCATTCCTTCTTCTAACCCTGTGTATTTTGATTGGAGCTCTCAAAGCCTGTCCTTTTATTCTGATAATTGAGAGGTGCTCTATTAATTCACATTGAAATTTTTTTTTGTTATCATTATGTTTACTAGGCAACCCCCTCCAACAATTACCCACAACAAACCCTATTACAGTCGCAGTCCTTCAGCATGGTTGGATGCCTCAGACCCCTTCACGATGTAACCCCCACACACCCCGTTACAGTCGCTCTTCATCAGCGTGTAGTAGTTGAATGCTGTAGACTCACTACTTGTTTTCTCAGTGTTGTACACTCCTCCCCAAGACCGCAAACCCCACACATTATACATGCTCATCCTAATGCCCCCTTCCTTTTTCCCCGCCCTTATCCCTCCCTTCTCCCCCACCATGCCCAGTCTCTTTCCCTTTTTTAAATGTTAGTCCACTCTCGGGTTCTGTGAGTCTGCTGCTGTTTTTTTCCAACAGCTTTTCTTTGTTGTTATCCTCCACACATGAGTGAAATCATTTGTTACTTTTCTTTCTATGACTGGCTTTTTTCACTTAGTATAATACCATCAAACTCCATCCACGTCATTGCAAATATTAGGATTATTTTCTTCTTATGGCTGCTTACTGAACTTTTTAAACGGGATTTCATTCTTCTTCTTTGTATGTAGTTTCGCTATGTGCTTCCACCATTACTCTCCTGGTTTATGAGCAATAGCTTTTATTGATTGATATGTACCTATATCTATCTCTCGATATCTCTCTCAATCTATCTGTCATCTATGTGTCTTCTATTATCTTTCTATCTATCTATCAATCAATCATCTTTTTGTCTGCCCTTCTGTCCTTATGTACAGAACAGTTAACAACATAGCCTCTGTCACTTCCCTACTTTATGATTCAAAAAATCTTGCAAGGTAACTAGGACGTAGGGAGAGCACTGGGTTCACCAAGACACTTGCAGGTCGAGTCAGTCACGTGTGCCTACAAAACCAGGAAACGCTGGTGCAGGGACTTGTACCCGTATCTCTGTCCTCTGTCCTCTTTTACCTCCTTCTCGCTTGCTGACTGTATTTAGCCACATTCATTTACTAAGTGCTCCCGGAAGACCACAAGAATCCTTCTTCTGGGCCTGTTATAGACAGAAAAGTAAACTTGGTTCTTTGCTCACCACCATGTTTGACGGACATCTGCATGATAACCGCTGATGGGAGGAGGAACCAGTAAGAAGGAAGAAAAATTTCTAGACAGGAGTAATTGGGAGCAAAGAGTGTGTTGTGGAGTGACGTGTTTATTTGAGTTTCCAAACTACTCTCTTTATGTTGTTATTAGTTCTTTTCATTGGTGAACATCATAAAACGCACTGATTTCAAAAGCCCAGACCCATATTTTTATAGCAATTCGGTTGCTCAGGTGAGAAAAAATGAGAAGGACGTTGCTGTACCACTAAATCTACGGCTGGGCACTGCTGAAACCAAACAAAAAGTGTTCACGGTGGCGAGATAGGGCTATTTTCAACTGACTGTTTCTGGGGACTCAAACCGAATCCATTTGTTTGTTTGTTTGCTTCCCAGTTTCACTTTTGTAGGGTACCTGCCCCACCCCTTCGGCATATAGTTTGTCTGTGTCCTTCTTTCTCAAGTGAGTCTCCAGTAAGGGAGCACGTAGGTGGTCTTGAGATTTCATCCCTTCTTCTAACCCTGTGTCTTTTAATTGGAGCACTCAAAGCCTGTCCTTTTATTCTGATAATTGAGAGCTGTGCTCTTACTGCACTTTGAAATTTTTTTTTATCATTAATATACAATCACATGAGGAACATTATGCTTACTAGGCTACCCCGTTCACCAAATCCCCACCAAAACACCGTTACAGTCGCGGTCCATCAGCATGGTTGGATGCTGTAGACCCCTTCACCATGTCCCTATCAAACACTGCGTTACAGACGCTGTCCTTCCGCGTGAAGTAAGATGCTGTAGAATCACTACTTCTCTTCTCTGTGTTGTACTGCCCTCCCCATGCTCCCCCCAACACACACATTAAACGTGCTATTGCTTATTCCCCCTTTCTTTCTCCCCCCATTATAACTCCCTTCCCACAAACGCTGCCCACTCCCTTTCCCATTGGTATCTCTTTGTCCACTCTCGGGTTCTGTGAGTCTGCTGCTGTATTTTTCCTTCAGTTTTTATTTGTTGATATACTCCACACATGAGTGAAATCATTTGGTACTTGACTTTCTCTTCCTGGCCTATTTCACTGGGCATAATACCGTCTAGTTCCATCCACGTTGTTCCAAAAGATAGGATTTGCTTTCTTCTTAAGCCTGCTTAGTGCACTTTTTAAACCGGATTTCTGTCTTCTCTTTGGCCTGTATATTCGCTACGTGCTTTCACCATTGCTCTCCTGGTTATGAGCAATAGCTTTGTGTTAATCGGTATGTATCTGTATCTATCTTTCTATCTATCTATCTATCTATCTATCTATCTATCTATCTATCTATCTATCTATCTATCTATCTATGAATCTATCTGTCTATTTATCTATCTATCAATCAATCAAGCATATTTTGTATTTCCCATCTGTCCTTGTGTGCAGAACAGTTTAAAACATAGAGTATGCCACTGGCCTACATTATGCTTCCAAAAATCTTGCAAGGTAACTAGGCAGTAGGGAAAGCACTGTATTCACCGAGACACTTGTAGGTCGCATCATCCGTGTGTACCTTCAAAACCAGTAAATGGTGGTGCAGGGACTTGAACGCGTGTCTCTCTTCTCTGTCCTCTTTTATATCCTTCTCACTTGCTGACTGTATTTAGACACATTTATTGACTAAGTGCTTCCGGAAGACCTCAAGAATCCTTCCTCTGGACCTGTTGTAGACAGGGAAGTAAACTTGGTGCTTTGCTCACCACTATGTTTCTTGGACATCGGCGTGATCACCGCTGAAAGGAGGGTGGGACAAATGAAAAGGAACACCAATTTCTAGACATGAGCAGTTGGGAGCAAAGAGTGTGTTGGGAGTGACGTGTTTATTTGAGTGTCCAATCTTCCCTCTTTATCTGGTTATTACTTCTTTACATTCGTGAACATCTTAAAACCCACTGATTTTAAAGGCTCACTCACACATTATTACAGCAATTCAGTTGCTGAGGTGAGAGAAAATGAGAAGTACGCTGCTGCACCACTAAATCTATGGCTGGGCTCTGCTGAAACCAAACAAAAAGTATTCACGGTGACCAGATAGGGCTATTTTCTACTGACTGTTTGTGGGTACTCAAGCAGAATCCATTTGTTTGTTTGTTTGTTTTTCAGTTTCACTTGTGTAGGGTTCCTGTCCCCACCCGTTTGGATTGTAGTTTGTCTGTGTCCTTGGATCTCAAGTGAGTCTCCTATTAGGGAGCCCCTAGGTGGCCTTGAGATTTCATCCCTTCTTTTAACCCTGTGTCTTTTGTTTGTAGCACTCAAAGCCTGTCCTTTTATTCTTATGGTTCTGAGCTTTGCCCTTATTGCCCATTAAAAATTATTTTGTTACCATTAATCTACAATCACGTAAAGAACATTATGTTTACTAGGCTCCCCACTTCAACAAGTCCCCCACAACAACCTCTTACAGTTGCTGTCCATCAGCGTAGTTGGATGCTTTAGACCATGTCACCATGACCCCCACGACACCTCATTACAGTCGCTGTCCATCAGCACGTAGTAAGATGCTGCAGAATCTCTACTTGCCTTCTCTGTGTTGTAGAGCCGTCTACATGCCACCCAACCCCACGCATTATGCATGCTAATCCTAATGCCCCCTTTCTTTCTCCCCGCCCTTATCCCTCCCTTCCCACCCATCCTGCCCAGTCCCTTTCCCTTTGGTAACTGTTAGACCACTCTCGGGTTCTGTGAGTCTGCTACTTTTGTTTTCTTCAGTTTTACTTTGTTGTTTTACTCCACACATGAGTGAAATCACTTTTTACTTGTCTTTCTCCGCCTGGCCTATTTCACTGAGCATACTACTGTCTAGCGAAATCCACGTCATTGCAAATCGTATAATTTGTTTCCTTCTTACGGCTGCTTACATCACTTTTTAAACAGGATTTCATTCTTCCTTTTTGTTTGTAGTTTCGCTATGTACTTTCACCATTGATCTCCTGGTTATGAGCAATAGCTATCTGTTAATCGATATGTATCTTTATTTATCTATCTGTCTGTCTGTCTGTCAATCTATCCTAACTTCATATCTATCTATTTATCTATCTATCTCTCTATTTTCCTATCATCTATCTATGATGTCTAACATCTATCAATCTATGTACCTATCCATTTATAATCTATCTATCTATGAATCAATCATCTTTTTGTCTGCCCATCTATCCTTATGTACAGAACAGTTGACAACATAGCCTATGTCACTTCCCTACATTATGCTTCCAAAAATCTTGCAATGTAACTAGGCCATAGCTGGAACACAGGGTTCACCGAGACACTTGCAGGTCGATTCAGCCGCGTGTGCTTACAAAACCAGTAAATTGTGCTGCAGGGACTTATACCCGTATATCTGTCCTCTGTCCTCTGTCCTCTTTAACCTCCTTCTCGCTTGCTGACTCTATTTAGCCACATTCACTGAATAAGTGCTCCCTGAAGACCACAAGTATCCTTCCTCAGGGCCTGTTGTTGACAGAAAAGTGTACTTGGTTATTTGCACACCACCATGTTTGAGGGACATCGGCGTGATCACCCACTGATAGGAGGATGGACTAATAAAAAGGAACACCTGTTTCTAGACAGGAGCAGTTGGGAACAAAGAGTGTGTTGTGGAGTGTCGTGTTTATTTGAGTGTCCAAACTTCCCTCTTTATGTGGTTATTACTTCTTTACATTCATGAACGTCATAAAACCCACTGATTTCAAAGGCCCAGATGCATATTATTACAGCAATTCAGTTGTTGAGGTGAGAGAATATGAGAAGGAAGGTGCGGCACCACTAAATCTATGGCTGGGCACTGCTGAAAACAAACAAAAAGAGTTCACGGTGGCCAGATAGGGCTCTTTTTTAGTGACTGTCTCTGGGGACTCAAACAGAATCCATTGGTTTGTTTGTTTCTCTGCTTCACTTGTGTAGGGTACCTGTCCCCGCCCCTTCAGCTAGTAGATTGTCTGTGTATTTGGATCTCAAGTGAGTCTCCTGTAAGGGAGCGCATGAGCACATAGTTGGTCTTGTGTTTTCATTCCTTCTTCTAACCCTGTGTATTTTGATTGGAGCTCTCAAAGCCTGTCCTTTTATTCTGATAATTGAGAGGTGCTCTATTACTTCACATTGAAATTTTTTTTTGTTATCATTATGTTTACTAGGCAACCCCCTCCAACAATTACCCACAACAAACCCTATTACAGTCGCAGTCCTTCAGCATGGTTGGATGCCTCAGACCCCTTCACGATGTAACCCCCACACACCCCGTTACAGTCGCTGTTCATCAGCGTGTAGTAGTTGAATGCTGTAGACTCACTACTTGTTTTCTCAGTGTTGTACACTCCTCCCCAAGACCGCAAACCCCACACATTATACATGCTCATCCTAATGCCCCCTTCCTTTTTCCCCGCCCTTATCCCTCCCTTCTCCCCCACCATGCCCAGTCTCTTTCCCTTTTTTAAATGTTAGTCCACTCTCGGGTTCTGTGAGTCTGCTGCTGTTTTTTTCCAACAGCTTTTCTTTGTTGTTATACTCCACACATGAGTGAAATCATTTGTTACTTTTCTTTCTATGACTGGCTTTTTTCACTTAGTATAATACCATCAAACTCCATCCACGTCATTGCAAATATTAGGATTATTTTCTTCTTATGGCTGCTTACTGAACTTTTTAAACGGGATTTCATTCTTCTTCTTTGTATGTAGTTTCGCTATGTGCTTCCACCATTACTCTCCTGGTTTATGAGAAATAGCTTTTATTGATTGATATGTACCTATATCTATCTCTCGATATCTCTCTCAATCTATCTGTCATCTATGTGTCTTCTATTATCTTTCTATCTATCTATCAATCAATCATCTTTTTGTCTGCCCTTCTGTCCTTATGTACAGAACAGTTAACAACATAGCCTCTGTCACTTCCCTACTTTATGATTCAAAAAATCTTGCAAGGTAACTAGGACGTAGGGAGAGCACTGGGTTCACCAAGACACTTGCAGGTCGAGTCAGTCACGTGTGCCTACAAAACCAGGAAACGCTGGTGCAGGGACTTGTACCCGTATCTCTGTCCTCTGTCCTCTTTTACCTCCTTCTCGCTTGCTGACTGTATTTAGCCACATTCATTTACTAAGTGCTCCCGGAAGACCACAAGAATCCTTCTTCTGGGCCTGTTATAGACAGAAAAGTAAACTTGGTTCTTTGCTCACCACCATGTTTGAGGGACATCTGCATGATAACCGCTGATGGGAGGAGGAACCAGTAAGAAGGAAGAAAAATTTCTAGACAGGAGTAATTGGGAGAAAAGAGTGTGTTGTGGAGTGACGTGTTTATTTGAGTTTCCAAACTACTCTCTTTATGTTGTTATTAGTTCTTTTCATTGGTGAACATCATAAAACGCACTGATTTCAAAAGCCCAGACCCATATTTTTATAGCAATTCGGTTGCTCAGGTGAGAAAAAATGAGAAGGACGTTGCTGTACCAGTAAATCTACGGCTGGGCACTGCTGAAACCAAACAAAAAGTGTTCACGGTGGCGAGATAGGGCTATTTTCACCTGACTGTTTCTGGGGACTCAAACCGAATCCATTTGTTTGTTTGTTTGCTTCCCAGTTTCACTTTTGTAGGGTACCTGCCCCACCCCTTCGGCATATAGTTTGTCTGTGTCCTTCTATCTCAAGTGAGTCTCCAGTAAGGGAGCACGTAGGTGGTCTTGAGATTTCATCCCTTCTTCTAACCCTGTGTCTTTTAATTGGAGCACTCAAAGCCTGTCCTTTTATTCTGATAATTGAGAGCTGTGCTCTTACTGCACTTTGAAATTTTTTTTTATCATTAATATACAATCACATGAGGAACATTATGCTTACTAGGCTACCCCGTTCACCAAATCCCCACCAAAACACCGTTACAGTCGCAGTCCATCAGCATGGTTGGATGCTGTAGACCCCTTCACCATGTCCCTATCAAACACCGCGTTACAGACGCTGTCAATCCACGTGAAGTAAGATGCTGTAGAATCACTACTTCTCTTCTCTGTGTTGTACTGCCCTCCCCATGCTCCCCCCAACACACACATTAAACGTGCTATTGCTTATTCCCCCTTTCTTTCTCCCCCCATTATAACTCCCTTCCCACAAACGCTGCCCACTCCCTTTCCCTTTGGTATCTCTTTGTCCACTCTCGGGTTCTGTGAGTCTGCTGCTGTATTTTTCCTTCAGTTTTTATTTGTTGATATACTCCACAC
Organism: Manis pentadactyla; assembly: GCF_030020395.1. Lineage (NCBI taxonomy): Eukaryota > Metazoa > Chordata > Mammalia > Pholidota > Manidae > Manis > Manis pentadactyla. The sequence goes on along the minus strand of NW_026645219.1, from coordinate 266,056 downwards.
ATGAGTGAAATCATTTGGTACTTGCCTTTCTCTTACTGGCCTATTTCACTGGGCATAATACCGTCTAGTTCCATCCACGTTGTTCCAAAAGGTAGGATTTGCTTTCTTCTTAAGCCTGCTTAGTGCACTTTTTAAACCGGATTTCTGTCTTCTCTTTGGCCTGTATATTCGCTACGTGCTTTCACCATTGCTCTCCTGGTTATGAGCAATAGCTTTGTGTTAATCGGTATGTATCTGTATCTATCTTTCTATCTATCTATCTATCTATCTATCTATCTATCTATCTATCTATCTATCTATCTATCTATGAATCTATCTGTCTATTTATCTATCTATCAATCAATCAAGCATATTTTGTATTTCCCATCTGTCCTTGTGTGCAGAACAGTTTAAAACATTGAGTATGGCACTGGCCTACATTATGCTTCCAAAAATCTTGCAATGTAACTAGGCAGTAGGGAGAGCACTGGGTTCACCGAGTCACTTGCAGGTCGAATCATCCGTGTGTACCTACAAAACCAGGAAATGGTGGTGCAGGGACTTGAACGCGTGTCTCTCTCCTCTGTCCTCTTTTATATCCTTCTCACTTGCTGACTGTATTTAGACACATTTATTGACTAAGTGCTTCCGGAAGACCTCAAGAATCCTTCCACTGGACCTGTTGTAGACAGGGAAGTAAACTTGGTGCTTTGCTCACCACTATGTTTCTTGGACATCGGCGTGATCACCGCTGAAAGGAGGGTGGGACAAATGAAAAGGAACACCAATTTCTAGACATGAGCAGTTGGGAGCAAAGAGTGTGTTGGGAGTGACGTGTTTATTTGAGTGTCCAATCTTCCCTCTTTATCTGGTTATTACTTCTTTACATTCGTGAACATCTTAAAACCCACTGATTTTAAAGGCTCACTCACACATTATTACAGCAATTCAGTTGCTGAGGTGAGAGAAAATGAGAAGTACGCTGCTGCACCACTAAATCTATGGCTGGGCTCTGCTGAAACCAAACAAAAAGTATTCACGGTGACCAGATAGGGCTATTTTCTACTGACTGTTTGTGGGTACTCAAGCAGAATCCATTTGTTTGATTGTTTGTTTTTCAGTTTCATTTGTGTAGAGTTCCTGTCCCCACCCGTTTGGATTGTAGTTTGTCTGTGTCCTTGGATCTCAAGTGAGTCTCCTATTAGGGAGCCCCTAGGTGGCCTTGAGATTTCATCCCTTCTTTTAACCCTGTGTCTTTTGTTTGTAGCACTCAAAGCCTGTCCTTTTATTCTTATGGTTCTGAGCTTTGCCCTTATTGCCCATTAAAAATTATTTTGTTACCATTAATCTACAATCACGTAAAGAACATTATGTTTACTAGGCTCCCCACTTCAACAAGTCCCCCACAACAACCTCTTACAGTTGCTGTCCATCAGCGTAGTTGGATGCTTTAGACCATGTCACCATGACCCCCACGACACCTCATTACAGTCGCTGTCCATCAGCACGTAGTAAGATGCTGCAGAATCTCTACTTGCCTTCTCTGTGTTGTAGAGCCGTCTACATGCCACCCGACCCCACGCATTATGCATGCTAATCCTAATGCCCCCTTTCTTTCTCCCCGCCCTTATCCTTCCCTTCCCTCCCATCCTGCCCAGTCCCTTTCCCTTTGGTAACTGTTAGACCACTCTCGGGTTCTGTGAGTCTGCTACTTTTTTTTTCTTCAGTTTTACTTTGTTGTTTTACTCCACACATGAGTGAAATCACTTTTTACTTGTCTTTCTCCGCCTGGCCTATTTCACTGAGCATACTACTGTCTAGCGAAATCCACGTCATTGCAAATCGTATAATTTGTTTCCTTCTTACGGCTGCTTACATCACTTTTTAAACAGGATTTCATTCTTCCTTTTTGTTTGTAGTTTCGCTATGTACTTTCACCATTGATCTCCTGGTTATGAGCAATAGCTATCTGTTAATCGATATGTATCTTTATTTATCTATCTGTCTGTCTGTCTGTCAATCTATCCTAACTTCATATCTATCTATTTATCTATCTATCTCTCTATTTTCCTATCATCTATCTATGATGTCTAACATCTATCAATCTATGTACCTATCCATTTATAATCTATCTATCTATGAATCAATCATCTTTTTGTCTGCCCATCTATCCTTATGTACAGAACAGTTGACAACATAGCCTATGTCACTTCCCTACATTATGCTTCCAAAAATCTTGCAATGTAACTAGGCCATAGCTGGAACACAGGGTTCACCGAGACACTTGCAGGTCGATTCAGCCGCGTGTGCTTACAAAACCAGTAAATTGTGCTGCAGGGACTTATACCCGTATATCTGTCCTCTGTCCTCTGTCCTCTTTAACCTCCTTCTCGCTTGCTGACTCTATTTAGCCACATTCACTGAATAAGTGCTCCCTGAAGACCACAAGTATCCTTCCTCAGGGCCTGTTGTTGACAGAAAAGTGTACTTGGTTATTTGCACACCACCATGTTTGAGGGACATCGGCGTGATCACCCACTGATAGGAGGATGGACTAATAAAAAGGAACACCTGTTTCTAGACAGGAGCAGTTGGGAACAAAGAGTGTGTTGTGGAGTGTCGTGTTTATTTGAGTGTCCAAACTTCCCTCTTTATGTGGTTATTACTTCTTTACATTCATGAACGTCATAAAACCCACTGATTTCAAAGGAACAGATGCATATTATTACAGCAATTCAGTTGTTGAGGTGAGAGAATATGAGAAGGAAGGTGCGGCACCACTAAATCTATGGCTGGGCACTGCTGAAAACAAACAAAAAGAGTTCACGGTGGCCAGATAGGGCTCTTTTCTAGTGACTGTCTCTGGGGACTCAAACAGAATCCATTGGTTTGTTTGTTTCTCTGCTTCACTTGTGTAGGGTACCTGTCCCCGCCCCTTCGGCTAGTAGATTGTCTGTGTATTTGGATCTCAAGTGAGTCTCCTGTAATGGAGCGCATGAGCACATAGTTGGTCTTGTGTTTTCATTCCTTCTTCTAACCCTGTGTCTTTTGATTGGAGCTCTCAAAGCCTGTCCTTTTATTCTGATAATTGAGAGGTGCTCTATTACTTCACATTGAAATTTTTTTTTGTTATCATTATGTTTACTAGGCAACCCCCTCCAACAATTACCCACAACAAACCCTATTACAGTCGCAGTCCTTCAGCATGGTTGGATGCCTCAGACCCCTTCACGATGTAACCCCCACACACCCCGTTACAGTCGCTGTTCATCAGCGTGTAGTAGTTGAATGCTGTAGACTCACTACTTGTTTTCTCAGTGTTGTACACTCCTCCCCAAGACCGCAAACCCCACACATTATACATGCTCATCCTAATGCCCCCTTCCTTTTTCCCCGCCCTTATCCCTCCCTTCTCCCCCACCATGCCCAGTCTCTTTCCCTTTTTTAAATATTAGTCCACTCTCGGGTTCTGTGAGTCTGCTGCTGTTTTTTTCCAACAGCTTTTCTTTGTTGTTATTCTCCACACATGAGTGAAATCATTTGTTACTTTTCTTTCTCTGACTGGCTTTTTTCACTTAGTATAATACCATCAAACTCCATCCACGTCATTGCAAATATTAGGATTATTTTCTTCTTATGGCTGCTTACTGAACTTTTTAAACGGGATTTCATTCTTCTTCTTTGTATGTAGTTTCGCTATGTGCTTCCACCATTACTCTCCTGGTTTATGAGCAATAGCTTTTATTGATTGATATGTACCTATATCTATCTCTCGATATCTCTCTCAATCTATCTGTCATCTATGTGTCTTCTATTATCTTTCTATCTATCTATCAATCAATCATCTTTTTGTCTGCCCTTCTGTCCTTATGTACAGAACAGTTAACAACATAGCCTCTGTCACTTCCCTACTTTATGATTCAAAAAATCTTGCAAGGTAACTAGGACGTAGGGAGAGCACTGGGTTCACCAAGACACTTGCAGGTCGAGTCAGTCACGTGTGCCTACAAAACCAGGAAACGCTGGTGCAGGGACTTGTACCCGTATCTCTGTCCTCTGTCCTCTTTTACCTCCTTCTCGCTTGCTGACTGTATTTAGCCACATTCATTTACTAAGTGCTCCCGGAAGACCACAAGAATCCTTCTTCTGGGCCTGTTATAGACAGAAAAGTAAACTTGGTTCTTTGCTCACCACCATGTTTGAGGGACATCTGCATGATAACCGCTGATGGGAGGAGGAACCAGTAAGAAGGAAGAAAAATTTCTAGACAGGAGTAATTGGGAGCAAAGAGTGTGTTGTGGAGTGACGTGTTTATTTGAGTTTCCAAACTACTCTCTTTATGTTGTTATTAGTTCTTTTCATTGGTGAACATCATAAAACGCACTGATTTCAAAAGCCCAGACCCATATTTTTATAGCAATTCGGTTGCTCAGGTGAGAAAAAATGAGAAGGACGTTGCTGTACCACTAAATCTACGGCTGGGCACTGCTGAAACCAAACAAAAAGTGTTCACGGTGGCGAGATAGGGCTATTTTCAACTGACTGTTTCTGGGGACTCAAACCGAATCCATTTGTTTGTTTGTTTGCTTCCCAGTTTCACTTTGGTAGGGTACCTGCCCCACCCCTTCGGCATATAGTTTGTCTGTGTCCTTCTATCTCAAGTGAGTCTCCAGTAAGGGAGCACGTAGGTGGTCTTGAGATTTCATCCCTTCTTCTAACCCTGTGTCTTTTAATTGGAGCACTCAAAGCCTGTCCTTTTATTCTGATAATTGAGAGCTGTGCTCTTACTGCACTTTGAAATTTTTTTTTATCATTAATATACAATCACATGAGGAACATTATGCTTACTAGGCTACCCCGTTCACCAAATCCCCACCAAAACACCGTTACAGTCGCAGTCCATCAGCATGGTTGGATGCTGTAGACCCCTTCACCATGTCCCTATCAAACACCGCGTTACAGACGCTGTCCATCCGCGTGAAGTAAGATGCTGTAGAATCACTACTTCTCTTCTCTGTGTTGTACTGCCCTCCCCATGCTCCCCCAAACACACACATTAAACGTGCTATTGCTTATTCCCCCTTTCTTTCTCCCCCCATTATAACTCCCTTCCCACAAACGCTGCCCACTCCCTTTCCCATTGGTATCTCTTTGTCCACTCTCGGGTTCTGTGAGTCTGCTGCTGTATTTTTCCTTCAGTTTTTATTTGTTGATATACTCCACACATGAGTGAAATCATTTGGTACTTGCCTTTCTCTTCCTGGCCTATTTCACTGGGCATAATACCGTCTAGTTCCATCCACGTTGTTCCAAAAGGTAGGATTTGCTTTCTTCTTAAGCCTGCTTAGTGCACTTTTTAAACCGGATTTCTGTCTTCTCTTTGGCCTGTATATTCGCTACGTGCTTTCACCATTGCTCTCCTGGTTATGAGCAATAGCTTTGTGTTAATCGGTATGTATCTGTATCTATCTTTCTATCTATCTATCTATCTATCTATCTATCTATCTATCTATCTATCTATCTATCTATCTATGAATCTATCTGTCTATTTATCTATCTATCAATCAATCAAGCATATTTTGTATTTCCCATCTGTCCTTGTGTGCAGAACAGTTTAAAACATTGAGTATGGCACTGGCCTACATTATGCTTCCAAAAATCTTGCAATGTAACTAGGCAGTAGGGAGAGCACTGGGTTCACCGAGTCACTTGCAGGTCGAATCATCCGTGTGTACCTACAAAACCAGGAAATGGTGGTGCAGGGACTTGAACGCGTGTCTCTCTCCTCTGTCCTCTTTTATATCCTTCTCACTTGCTGACTGTATTTAGACACATTTATTGACTAAGTGCTTCCGGAAGACCTCAAGAATCCTTCCACTGGACCTGTTGTAGACAGGGAAGTAAACTTGGTGCTTTGCTCACCACTATGTTTCTTGGACATCGGCGTGATCACCGCTGAAAGGAGGGTGGGACAAATGAAAAGGAACACCAATTTCTAGACATGAGCAGTTGGGAGCAAAGAGTGTGTTGGGAGTGACGTGTTTATTTGAGTGTCCAATCTTCCCTCTTTATCTGGTTATTACTTCTTTACATTCGTGAACATCTTAAAACCCACTGATTTTAAAGGCTCACTCACACATTATTACAGCAATTCAGTTGCTGAGGTGAGAGAAAATGAGAAGTACGCTGCTGCACCACTAAATCTATGGCTGGGCTCTGCTGAAACCAAACAAAAAGTATTCACGGTGACCAGATAGGGCTATTTTCTACTGACTGTTTGTGGGTACTCAAGCAGAATCCATTTGTTTGATTGTTTGTTTTTCAGTTTCATTTGTGTAGAGTTCCTGTCCCCACCCGTTTGGATTGTAGTTTGTCTGTGTCCTTGGATCTCAAGTGAGTCTCCTATTAGGGAGCCCCTAGGTGGCCTTGAGATTTCATCCCTTCTTTTAACCCTGTGTCTTTTGTTTGTAGCACTCAAAGCCTGTCCTTTTATTCTTATGGTTCTGAGCTTTGCCCTTATTGCCCATTAAAAATTATTTTGTTACCATTAATCTACAATCACGTAAAGAACATTATGTTTACTAGGCTCCCCACTTCAACAAGTCCCCCACAACAACCTCTTACAGTTGCTGTCCATCAGCGTAGTTGGATGCTTTAGACCATGTCACCATGACCCCCACGACACCTCATTACAGTCGCTGTCCATCAGCACGTAGTAAGATGCTGCAGAATCTCTACTTGCCTTCTCTGTGTTGTAGAGCCGTCTACATGCCACCCGACCCCACGCATTATGCATGCTAATCCTAATGCCCCCTTTCTTTCTCCCCGCCCTTATCCTTCCCTTCCCTCCCATCCTGCCCAGTCCCTTTCCCTTTGGTAACTGTTAGACCACTCTCGGGTTCTGTGAGTCTGCTACTTTTGTTTTCTTCAGTTTTACTTTGTTGTTTTACTCCACACATGAGTGAAATCACTTTTTACTTGTCTTTCTCCGCCTGGCCTATTTCACTGAGCATACTACTGTCTAGCGAAATCCACGTCATTGCAAATCGTATAATTTGTTTCCTTCTTACGGCTGCTTACATCACTTTTTAAACAGGATTTCATTCTTCCTTTTTGTTTGTAGTTTCGCTATGTACTTTCACCATTGATCTCCTGGTTATGAGCAATAGCTATCTGTTAATCGATATGTATCTTTATTTATCTATCTGTCTGTCTGTCTGTCAATCTATCCTAACTTCATATCTATCTATTTATCTATCTATCTCTCTATTTTCCTATCATCTATCTATGATGTCTAACATCTATCAATCTATGTACCTATCCATTTATAATCTATCTATCTATGAATCAATCATCTTTTTGTCTGCCCATCTATCCTTATGTACAGAACAGTTGACAACATAGCCTATGTCACTTCCCTACATTATGCTTCCAAAAATCTTGCAATGTAACTAGGCCATAGCTGGAACACAGGGTTCACCGAGACACTTGCAGGTCGATTCAGCCGCGTGTGCTTACAAAACCAGTAAATTGTGCTGCAGGGACTTATACCCGTATATCTGTCCTCTGTCCTCTGTCCTCTTTAACCTCCTTCTCGCTTGCTGACTCTATTTAGCCACATTCACTGAATAAGTGCTCCCTGAAGACCACAAGTATCCTTCCTCAGGGCCTGTTGTTGACAGAAAAGTGTACTTGGTTATTTGCACACCACCATGTTTGAGGGACATCGGCGTGATCACCCACTGATAGGAGGATGGACTAATAAAAAGGAACACCTGTTTCTAGACAGGAGCAGTTGGGAACAAAGAGTGTGTTGTGGAGTGTCGTGTTTATTTGAGTGTCCAAACTTCCCTCTTTATGTGGTTATTACTTCTTTACATTCATGAACGTCATAAAACCCACTGATTTCAAAGGAACAGATGCATATTATTACAGCAATTCAGTTGTTGAGGTGAGAGAATATGAGAAGGAAGGTGCGGCACCACTAAATCTATGGCTGGGCACTGCTGAAAACAAACAAAAAGAGTTCACGGTGGCCAGATAGGGCTCTTTTCTAGTGACTGTCTCTGGGGACTCAAACAGAATCCATTGGTTTGTTTGTTTCTCTGCTTCACTTGTGTAGGGTACCTGTCCCCGCCCCTTCGGCTAGTAGATTGTCTGTGTATTTGGATCTCAAGTGAGTCTCCTGTAATGGAGCGCATGAGCACATAGTTGGTCTTGTGTTTTCATTCCTTCTTCTAACCCTGTGTCTTTTGATTGGAGCTCTCAAAGCCTGTCCTTTTATTCTGATAATTGAGAGGTGCTCTATTACTTCACATTGAAATTTTTTTTTGTTATCATTATGTTTACTAGGCAACCCCCTCCAACAATTACCCACAACAAACCCTATTACAGTCGCAGTCCTTCAGCATGGTTGGATGCCTCAGACCCCTTCACGATGTAACCCCCACACACCCCGTTACAGTCGCTGTTCATCAGCGTGTAGTAGTTGAATGCTGTAGACTCACTACTTGTTTTCTCAGTGTTGTACACTCCTCCCCAAGACCGCAAACCCCACACATTATACATGCTCATCCTAATGCCCCCTTCCTTTTTCCCCGCCCTTATCCCTCCCTTCTCCCCCACCATGCCCAGTCTCTTTCCCTTTTTTAAATATTAGTCCACTCTCGGGTTCTGTGAGTCTGCTGCTGTTTTTTTCCAACAGCTTTTCTTTGTTGTTATTCTCCACACATGAGTGAAATCATTTGTTACTTTTCTTTCTCTGACTGGCTTTTTTCACTTAGTATAATACCATCAAACTCCATCCACGTCATTGCAAATATTAGGATTATTTTCTTCTTATGGCTGCTTACTGAACTTTTTAAACTGAATTTCATTCTTCTTCTTTGTATGTAGTTTCGCTATGTGCTTCCACCATTACTCTCCTGGTTTATGAGAAATAGCTTTTATTGATTGATATGTACCTATATCTATCTCTCGATATCTCTCTCAATCTATCTGTCATCTATGTGTCTTCTATTATCTTTCTATCTATCTATCAATCAATCATCTTTTTGTCTGCCCTTCTGTCCTTATGTACAGAACAGTTAACAACATAGCCTCTGTCACTTCCCTACTTTATGATTCAAAAAATCTTGCAAGGTAACTAGGACGTAGGGAGAGCACTGGGTTCACCAAGACACTTGCAGGTCGAGTCAGTCACGTGTGCCTACAAAACCAGGAAACGCTGGTGCAGGGACTTGTACCCGTATCTCTGTCCTCTGTCCTCTTTTACCTCCTTCTCGCTTGCTGACTGTATTTAGCCACATTCATTTACTAAGTGCTCCCGGAAGACCACAAGAATCCTTCTTCTGGGCCTGTTATAGACAGAAAAGTAAACTTGGTTCTTTGCTCACCACCATGTTTGAGGGACATCTGCATGATAACCGCTGATGGGAGGAGGAACCAGTAAGAAGGAAGAAAAATTTCTAGACAGGAGTAATTGGGAGCAAAGAGTGTGTTGTGGAGTGACGTGTTTATTTGAGTTTCCAAACTACTCTCTTTATGTTGTTATTAGTTCTTTTCATTGGTGAACATCATAAAACGCACTGATTTCAAAAGCCCAGACCCATATTTTTATAGCAATTCGGTTGCTCAGGTGAGAAAAAATGAGAAGGACGTTGCTGTACCACTAAATCTACGGCTGGGCACTGCTGAAACCAAACAAAAAGTGTTCACGGTGGCGAGATAGGGCTATTTTCAACTGACTGTTTCTGGGGACTCAAACCGAATCCATTTGTTTGTTTGTTTGCTTCCCAGTTTCACTTTGGTAGGGTACCTGCCCCACCCCTTCGGCATATAGTTTGTCTGTGTCCTTCTATCTCAAGTGAGTCTCCAGTAAGGGAGCACGTAGGTGGTCTTGAGATTTCATCCCTTCTTCTAACCCTGTGTCTTTTAATTGGAGCACTCAAAGCCTGTCCTTTTATTCTGATAATTGAGAGCTGTGCTCTTACTGCACTTTGAAATTTTTTTTTATCATTAATATACAATCACATGAGGAACATTATGCTTACTAGGCTACCCCGTTCACCAAATCCCCACCAAAACACCGTTACAGTCGCAGTCCATCAGCATGGTTGGATGCTGTAGACCCCTTCACCATGTCCCTATCAAACACCGCGTTACAGACGCTGTCAATCCACGTGAAGTAAGATGCTGTAGAATCACTACTTCTCTTCTCTGTGTTGTACTGCCCTCCCCATGCTCCCCCCAACACACACATTAAACGTGCTATTGCTTATTCCCCCTTTCTTTCTCCCCCCATTATAACTCCCTTCCCACAAACGCTGCCCACTCCCTTTCCCTTTGGTATCTCTTTGTCCACTCTCGGGTTCTGTGAGTCTGCTGCTGTATTTTTCCTTCAGTTTTTATTTGTTGATATACTCCACACATGAGTGAAATCATTTGGTACTTGCCTTTCTCTTACTGGCCTATTTCACTGGGCATAATACCGTCTAGTTCCATCCACGTTGTTCCAAAAGGTAGGATTTGCTTTCTTCTTAAGCCTGCTTAGTGCACTTTTTAAACCGGATTTCTGTCTTCTCTTTGGCCTGTATATTCGCTACGTGCTTTCACCATTGCTCTCCTGGTTATGAGCAATAGCTTTGTGTTAATCGGTATGTATCTGTATCTATCTTTCTATCTATCTATCTATCTATCTATCTATCTATCTATCTATCTATCTATCTATCTATGAATCTATCTGTCTATTTATCTATCTATCAATCAATCAAGCATATTTTGTATTTCCCATCTGTCCTTGTGTGCAGAACAGTTTAAAACATTGAGTATGGCACTGGCCTACATTATGCTTCCAAAAATCTTGCAATGTAACTAGGCAGTAGGGAGAGCACTGGGTTCACCGAGTCACTTGCAGGTCGAATCATCCGTGTGTACCTACAAAACCAGGAAATGGTGGTGCAGGGACTTGAACGCGTGTCTCTCTCCTCTGTCCTCTTTTATATCCTTCTCACTTGCTGACTGTATTTAGACACATTTATTGACTAAGTGCTTCCGGAAGACCTCAAGAATCCTTCCTCTGGACCTGTTGTAGACAGGGAAGTAAACTTGGTGCTTTGCTCACCACTATGTTTCTTGGACATCGGCGTGATCACCGCTGAAAGGAGGGTGGGACAAATGAAAAGGAACACCAATTTCTAGACATGAGCAGTTGGGAGCAAAGAGTGTGTTGGGAGTGACGTGTTTATTTGAGTGTCCAATCTTCCCTCTTTATCTGCTTATTACTTCTTTACATTCGTGAACATCTTAAAACCCACTGATTTTAAAGGCTCACTCACACATTATTACAGCAATTCAGTTGCTGAGGTGAGAGAAAATGAGAAGTACGCTGCTGCACCACTAAATCTATGGCTGGGCTCTGCTGAAACCAAACAAAAAGTATTCACGGTGACCAGATAGGGCTATTTTCTACTGACTGTTTGTGGGTACTCAAGCAGAATCCATTTGTTTGATTGTTTGTTTTTCAGTTTCATTTGTGTAGAGTTCCTGTCCCCACCCGTTTGGATTGTAGTTTGTCTGTGTCCTTGGATCTCAAGTGAGTCTCCTATTAGGGAGCCCCTAGGTGGCCTTGAGATTTCATCCCTTCTTTTAACCCTGTGTCTTTTGTTTGTAGCACTCAAAGCCTGTCCTTTTATTCTTATGGTTCTGAGCTTTGCCCTTATTGCCCATTAAAAATTATTTTGTTACCATTAATCTACAATCACGTAAAGAACATTATGTTTACTAGGCTCCCCACTTCAACAAGTCCCCCACAACAACCTCTTACAGTTGCTGTCCATCAGCGTAGTTGGATGCTTTAGACCATGTCACCATGACCCCCACGACACCTCATTACAGTCGCTGTCCATCAGCACGTAGTAAGATGCTGCAGAATCTCTACTTGCCTTCTCTGTGTTGTAGAGCCGTCTACATGCCACCCGACCCCACGCATTATGCATGCTAATCCTAATGCCCCCTTTCTTTCTCCCCGCCCTTATCCTTCCCTTCCCTCCCATCCTGCCCAGTCCCTTTCCCTTTGGTAACTGTTAGACCACTCTCGGGTTCTGTGAGTCTGCTACTTTTTTTTTCTTCAGTTTTACTTTGTTGTTTTACTCCACACATGAGTGAAATCACTTTTTACTTGTCTTTCTCCGCCTGGCCTATTTCACTGAGCATACTACTGTCTAGCGAAATCCACGTCATTGCAAATCGTATAATTTGTTTCCTTCTTACGGCTGCTTACATCACTTTTTAAACAGGATTTCATTCTTCCTTTTTGTTTGTAGTTTCGCTATGTACTTTCACCATTGATCTCCTGGTTATGAGCAATAGCTATCTGTTAATCGATATGTATCTTTATTTATCTATCTGTCTGTCTGTCTGTCAATCTATCCTAACTTCATATCTATCTATTTATCTATCTATCTCTCTATTTTCCTATCATCTATCTATGATGTCTAACATCTATCAATCTATGTACCTATCCATTTATAATCTATCTATCTATGAATCAATCATCTTTTTGTCTGCCCATCTATCCTTATGTACAGAACAGTTGACAACATAGCCTATGTCACTTCCCTACATTATGCTTCCAAAAATCTTGCAATGTAACTAGGCCATAGCTGGAACACAGGGTTCACCGAGACACTTGCAGGTCGATTCAGCCGCGTGTGCTTACAAAACCAGTAAATTGTGCTGCAGGGACTTATACCCGTATATCTGTCCTCTGTCCTCTGTCCTCTTTAACCTCCTTCTCGCTTGCTGACTCTATTTAGCCACATTCACTGAATAAGTGCTCCCTGAAGACCACAAGTATCCTTCCTCAGGGCCTGTTGTTGACAGAAAAGTGTACTTGGTTATTTGCACACCACCATGTTTGAGGGACATCGGCGTGATCACCCACTGATAGGAGGATGGACTAATAAAAAGGAACACCTGTTTCTAGACAGGAGCAGTTGGGAACAAAGAGTGTGTTGTGGAGTGTCGTGTTTATTTGAGTGTCCAAACTTCCCTCTTTATGTGGTTATTACTTCTTTACATTCATGAACGTCATAAAACCCACTGATTTCAAAGGAACAGATGCATATTATTACAGCAATTCAGTTGTTGAGGTGAGAGAATATGAGAAGGAAGGTGCGGCACCACTAAATCTATGGCTGGGCACTGCTGAAAACAAACAAAAAGAGTTCACGGTGGCCAGATAGGGCTCTTTTCTAGTGACTGTCTCTGGGGACTCAAACAGAATCCATTGGTTTGTTTGTTTCTCTGCTTCACTTGTGTAGGGTACCTGTCCCCGCCCCTTCGGCTAGTAGATTGTCTGTGTATTTGGATCTCAAGTGAGTCTCCTGTAATGGAGCGCATGAGCACATAGTTGGTCTTGTGTTTTCATTCCTTCTTCTAACCCTGTGTCTTTTGATTGGAGCTCTCAAAGCCTGTCCTTTTATTCTGATAATTGAGAGGTGCTCTATTACTTCACATTGAAATTTTTTTTTGTTATCATTATGTTTACTAGGCAACCCCCTCCAACAATTACCCACAACAAACCCTATTACAGTCGCAGTCCTTCAGCATGGTTGGATGCCTCAGACCCCTTCACGATGTAACCCCCACACACCCCGTTACAGTCGCTGTTCATCAGCGTGTAGTAGTTGAATGCTGTAGACTCACTACTTGTTTTCTCAGTGTTGTACACTCCTCCCCAAGACCGCAAACCCCACACATTATACATGCTCATCCTAATGCCCCCTTCCTTTTTCCCCGCCCTTATCCCTCCCTTCTCCTCCACCATGCCCAGTCTCTTTCCCTTTTTTAAATATTAGTCCACTCTCGGGTTCTGTGAGTCTGCTGCTGTTTTTTTCCAACAGCTTTTCTTTGTTGTTATTCTCCACACATGAGTGAAATCATTTGTTACTTTTCTTTCTCTGACTGGCTTTTTTCACTTAGTATAATACCATCAAACTCCATCCACGTCATTGCAAATATTAGGATTATTTTCTTCTTATGGCTGCTTACTGAACTTTTTAAACGGGATTTCATTCTTCTTCTTTGTATGTAGTTTCGCTATGTGCTTCCACCATTACTCTCCTGGTTTATGAGCAATAGCTTTTATTGATTGATATGTACCTATATCTATCTCTCGATATCTCTCTCAATCTATCTGTCATCTATGTGTCTTCTATTATCTTTCTATCTATCTATCAATCAATCATCTTTTTGTCTGCCCTTCTGTCCTTATGTACAGAACAGTTAACAACATAGCCTCTGTCACTTCCCTACTTTATGATTCAAAAAATCTTGCAAGGTAACTAGGACGTAGGGAGAGCACTGGGTTCACCAAGACACTTGCAGGTCGAGTCAGTCACGTGTGCCTACAAAACCAGGAAACGCTGGTGCAGGGACTTGTACCCGTATCTCTGTCCTCTGTCCTCTTTTACCTCCTTCTCGCTTGCTGACTGTATTTAGCCACATTCATTTACTAAGTGCTCCCGGAAGACCACAAGAATCCTTCTTCTGGGCCTGTTATAGACAGAAAAGTAAACTTGGTTCTTTGCTCACCACCATGTTTGAGGGACATCTGCATGATAACCGCTGATGGGAGGAGGAACCAGTAAGAAGGAAGAAAAATTTCTAGACAGGAGTAATTGGGAGCAAAGAGTGTGTTGTGGAGTGACGTGTTTATTTGAGTTTCCAAACTACTCTCTTTATGTTGTTATTAGTTCTTTTCATTGGTGAACATCATAAAACGCACTGATTTCAAAAGCCCAGACCCATATTTTTATAGCAATTCGGTTGCTCAGGTGAGAAAAAATGAGAAGGACGTTGCTGTACCACTAAATCTACGGCTGGGCACTGCTGAAACCAAACAAAAAGTGTTCACGGTGGCGAGATAGGGCTATTTTCAACTGACTGTTTCTGGGGACTCAAACCGAATCCATTTGTTTGTTTGTTTGCTTCCCAGTTTCACTTTGGTAGGGTACCTGCCCCACCCCTTCGGCATATAGTTTGTCTGTGTCCTTCTATCTCAAGTGAGTCTCCAGTAAGGGAGCACGTAGGTGGTCTTGAGATTTCATCCCTTCTTCTAACCCTGTGTCTTTTAATTGGAGCACTCAAAGCCTGTCCTTTTATTCTGATAATTGAGAGCTGTGCTCTTACTGCACTTTGAAATTTTTTTTTATCATTAATATACAATCACATGAGGAACATTATGCTTACTAGGCTACCCCGTTCACCAAATCCCCACCAAAACACCGTTACCGTCGCAGTCCATCAGCATGGTTGGATGCTGTAGACCCCTTCACCATGTCCCTATCAAACACCGCGTTACAGACGCTGTCCATCCGCGTGAAGTAAGATGCTGTAGAATCACTACTTCTCTTCTCTGTGTTGTACTGCCCTCCCCATGCTCCCCCAAACACACACATTAAACGTGCTATTGCTTATTCCCCCTTTCTTTCTCCCCCCATTATAACTCCCTTCCCACAAACGCTGCCCACTCCCTTTCCCATTGGTATCTCTTTGTCCACTCTCGGGTTCTGTGAGTCTGCTGCTGTATTTTTCCTTCAGTTTTTATTTGTTGATATACTCCACACATGAGTGAAATCATTTGGTACTTGCCTTTCTCTTCCTGGCCTATTTCACTGGGCATAATACCGTCTAGTTCCATCCACGTTGTTCCAAAAGGTAGGATTTGCTTTCTTCTTAAGCCTGCTTAGTGCACTTTTTAAACCGGATTTCTGTCTTCTCTTTGGCCTGTATATTCGCTACGTGCTTTCACCATTGCTCTCCTGGTTATGAGCAATAGCTTTGTGTTAATCGGTATGTATCTGTATCTATCTTTCTATCTATCTATCTATCTATCTATCTATCTATCTATGAATCTATCTGTCTATTTATCTATCTATCAATCAATCAAGCATATTTTGTATTTCCCATCTGTCCTTGTGTGCAGAACAGTTTAAAACATTGAGTATGGCACTGGCCTACATTATGCTTCCAAAAATCTTGCAATGTAACTAGGCAGTAGGGAGAGCACTGGGTTCACCGAGTCACTTGCAGGTCGAATCATCCGTGTGTACCTACAAAACCAGGAAATGGTGGTGCAGGGACTTGAACGCGTGTCTCTCTCCTCTGTCCTCTTTTATATCCTTCTCACTTGCTGACTGTATTTAGACACATTTATTGACTAAGTGCTTCCGGAAGACCTCAAGAATCCTTCCTCTGGACCTGTTGTAGACAGGGAAGTAAACTTGGTGCTTTGCTCACCACTATGTTTCTTGGACATCGGCGTGATCACCGCTGAAAGGAGGGTGGGACAAATGAAAAGGAACACCAATTTCTAGACATGAGCAGTTGGGAGCAAAGAGTGTGTTGGGAGTGACGTGTTTATTTGAGTGTCCAATCTTCCCTCTTTATCTGGTTATTACTTCTTTACATTCGTGAACATCTTAAAACCCACTGATTTTAAAGGCTCACTCACACATTATTACAGCAATTCAGTTGCTGAGGTGAGAGAAAATGAGAAGTACGCTGCTGCACCACTAAATCTATGGCTGGGCTCTGCTGAAACCAAACAAAAAGTATTCACGGTGACCAGATAGGGCTATTTTCTACTGACTGTTTGTGGGTACTCAAGCAGAATCCATTTGTTTGATTGTTTGTTTTTCAGTTTCACTTGTGTAGGGTTCCTGTCCCCACCCGTTTGGATTGTAGTTTGTCTGTGTCCTTGGATCTCAAGTGAGTCTCCTATTAGGGAGCCCCTAGGTGGCCTTGAGATTTCATCCCTTCTTTTAACCCTGTGTCTTTTGTTTGTAGCACTCAAAGCCTGTCCTTTTATTCTTATGGTTCTGAGCTTTGACCTTATTGCCCATTAAAAATTATTTTGTTACCATTAATCTACAATCACGTAAAGAACATTATGTTTACTAGGCTCCCCACTTCAACAAGTCCCCCACAACAACCTCTTACAGTTGCTGTCCATCAGCGTAGTTGGATGCTTTAGACCATGTCACCATGACCCCCACGACACCTCATTACAGTCGCTGTCCATCAGCACGTAGTAAGATGCTGCAGAATCTCTACTTGCCTTCTCTGTGTTGTCGAGCCGTCTACATGCCACCCGACCCCACGCATTATGCATGCTAATCCTAATGCCCCCTTTCTTTCTCCCCGCCCTTATCCCTCCCTTCCCACCCATCCTGCCCAGTCCCTTTCCCTTTGGTAACTGTTAGACCACTCTCGGGTTCTGTGAGTCTGCTACTTTTTTTTTCTTCAGTTTTACTTTGTTGTTTTACTCCACACATGAGTGAAATCACTTTTTACTTGTCTTTCTCCGCCTGGCCTATTTCACTGAGCATACTACTGTCTAGCGAAATCCACGTCATTGCAAATCGTATAATTTGTTTCCTTCTTACGGCTGCTTACATCACTTTTTAAACAGGATTTCATTCTTCCTTTTTGTTTGTAGTTTCGCTATGTACTTTCACCATTGATCTCCTGGTTATGAGCAATAGCTATCTGTTAATCGATATGTATCTTTATTTATCTATCTGTCTGTCTGTCTGTCAATCTATCCTAACTTCATATCTATCTATTTATCTATCTATCTCTCTATTTTCCTATCATCTATCTATGATGTCTAACATCTATCAATCTATGTACCTATCCATTTATAATCTATCTATCTATGAATCAATCATCTTTTTGTCTGCCCATCTATCCTTATGTACAGAACAGTTGACAACATAGCCTATGTCACTTCCCTACATTATGCTTCCAAAAATCTTGCTATGTAACTAGGCCATAGCTGGAACACAGGGTTCACCGAGACACTTGCAGGTCGATTCAGCCGCGTGTGCTTACAAAACCAGTAAATTGTGCTGCAGGGACTTATACCCGTATATCTGTCCTCTGTCCTCTGTCCTCTTTAACCTCCTTCTCGCTTGCTGACTCTATTTAGCCACATTCACTGAATAAGTGCTCCCTGAAGACCACAAGTATCCTTCCTCAGGGCCTGTTGTTGACAGAAAAGTGTACTTGGTTATTTGCACACCACCATGTTTGAGGGACATCGGCGTGATCACCCACTGATAGGAGGATGGACTAATAAAAAGGAACACCTGTTTCTAGACAGGAGCAGTTGGGAACAAAGAGTGTGTTGTGGAGTGTCGTGTTTATTTGAGTGTCGAAACTTCCCTCTTTATGTGGTTATTACTTCTTTACATTCATGAACGTCATAAAACCCACTGATTTCAAAGGAACAGATGCATATTATTACAGCAATTCAGTTGTTGAGGTGAGAGAATATGAGAAGGAAGGTGCGGCACCACTAAATCTATGGCTGGGCACTGCTGAAAACAAACAAAAAGAGTTCACGGTGGCCAGATAGGGCTCTTTTCTAGTGACTGTCTCTGGGGACTCAAACAGAATCCATTGGTTTGTTTGTTTCTCTGCTTCACTTGTGTAGGGTACCTGTCCCCGCCCCTTCGGCTAGTAGATTGTCTGTGTATTTGGATCTCAAGTGAGTCTCCTGTAAGGGAGCGCATGAGCACATAGTTGGTCTTGTGTTTTCATTCCTTCTTCTAACCCTGTGTCTTTTGATTGGAGCTCTCAAAGCCTGTCCTTTTATTCTGATAATTGAGAGGTGCTCTATTACTTCACATTGAAATTTTTTTTTGTTATCATTATGTTTACTAGGCAACCCCCTCCAACAATTACCCACAACAAACCCTATTACAGTCGCAGTCCTTCAGCATGGTTGGATGCCTCAGACCCCTTCACGATGTAACCCCCACACACCCCGTTACAGTCGCTGTTCATCAGCGTGTAGTAGTTGAATGCTGTAGACTCACTACTTGTTTTCTCAGTGTTGTACACTCCTCCCCAAGACCGCAAACCCCACACATTATACATGCTCATCCTAATGCCCCCTTCCTTTTTCCCCGCCCTTATCCCTCCCTTCTCCCCCACCATGCCCAGTCTCTTTCCCTTTTTTAAATGTTAGTCCACCCTCGGGTTCTGTGAGTCTGCTGCTGTTTTTTTCCAACAGCTTTTCTTTGTTGTTATACTCCACACATGAGTGAAATCATTTGTTACTTTTCTTTCTCTGACTGGCTTTTTTCACTTAGTATAATACCATCAAGCTCCATCCACGTCATTGCAAATATTAGGATTATTTTCTTCTTATGGCTGCTTACTGAACTTTTTAAACGGGATTTCATTCTTTTTCTTTGTATGTAGTTTCGCTATGTGCTTCCACCATTACTCTCCTGGTTTATGAGCAATAGCTTTTATTGATTGATATGTACCTATATCTATCTCTCGATATCTCTCTCAATCTATCTGTCATCTATGTGTCTTCTATTATCTTTCTATCTATCTATCAATCAATCATCTTTTTGTCTGCCCTTCTGTCCTTATGTACAGAACAGTTAACAACATAGCTTCTGTCACTTCCCTACTTTATGATTCAAAAAATCTTGCAAGGTAACTAGGACGTAGGGAGAGCACTGGGTTCACCAAGACACTTGCAGGTCGAGTCAGTCACGTGTGCCTACAAAACCAGGAAACGCTGGTGCAGGGACTTGTACCCGTATCTCTGTCCTCTGTCCTCTTTTACCTCCTTCTCGCTTGCTGACTGTATTTAGCCACATTCATTTACTAAGTGCTCCCGGAAGACCACAAGAATCCTTCCTCTGGGCCTGTTATAGACAGAAAAGTAAACTTGGTTCTTTGCTCACCACCATGTTTGAGGGACATCTGCATGATAACCGCTGATGGGAGGAGGAACCAGTAAGAAGGAAGAAAAATTTCTAGACAGGAGTATTTGGGAGCAAAGAGTGTGTTGTGGAGTGACGTGTTTATTTGAGTTTCCAAACTACTCTCTTTATGTTGTTATTAGTTCTTTTCATTGGTGAACATCATAAAACGCACTGATTTCAAAAGCCCAGACCCATATTTTTATAGCAATTCGGTTGCTCAGGTGAGAAAAAATGAGAAGGACGTTGCTGTACCACTAAATCTACGGCTGGGCACTGCTGAAACCAAACAAAAAGTGTTCACGGTGGCGAGATAGGGCTATTTTCAACTGACTGTTTCTGGGGACTCAAACCGAATCCATTTGTTTGTTTGTTTGCTTCCCAGTTTCACTTTTGTAGGGTACCTGCCCCACCCCTTCGGCATATAGTTTGTCTGTGTCCTTCTATCTCAAGTGAGTCTCCAGTAAGGGAGCACGTAGGTGGTCTTGAGATTTCATCCCTTCTTCTAACCCTGTGTCTTTTAATTGGAGCACTCAAAGCCTGTCCTTTTATTCTGATAATTGAGAGCTGTGCTCTTACTGCACTTTGAAATTTTTTTTTATCATTAATATACAATCACATGAGGAACATTATGCTTACTAGGCTACCCCGTTCACCAAATCCCCACCAAAATACCGTTACAGTCGCGGTCCATCAGCATGGTTGGATGCTGTAGACCCCTTCACCATGTCCCTATCAAACACCGCGTTACAGACGCTGTCCTTCCGCGTGAAGTAAGATGCTGTAGAATCACTACTTCTCTTCTCTGTGTTGTACTGCCCTCCCCATGCTCCCCCCAACACACACATTAAACGTGCTATTGCTTATTCCCCCTTTCTTTCTCCCCCCATTATAACTCCCTTCCCACAAACGCTGCCCACTCCCTTTCCCATTGGTATCTCTTTGTCCACTCTCGGGTTCTGTGAGTCTGCTGCTGTATTTTTCCTTCAGTTTTTATTTGTTGATATACTCCACACATGAGTGAAATCATTTGGTACTTGCCTTTCTCTTCCTGGCCTATTTCACTGGGCATAATACCGTCTAGTTCCATCCACGTTGTTCCAAAAGGTAGGATTTGCTTTCTTCTTAAGCCTGCTTAGTGCACTTTTTAAACCGGATTTCTGTCTTCTCTTTGGCCTGTATATTCGCTACGTGCTTTCACCATTGCTCTCCTGGTTATGAGCAATAGCTTTGTGTTAATCGGTATGTATCTGTATCTATCTTTCTATCTATCTATCTATCTATCTATCTATCTATCTATGAATCTATCTGTCTATTTATCTATCTATCAATCAATCAAGCATATTTTGTATTTCCCATCTGTCCTTGTGTGCAGAACAGTTTAAAACATTGAGTATGCCACTGGCCTACATTATGCTTCCAAAAATCTTGCAATGTAACTAGGCAGTAGGGAGAGCACTGGGTTCACCGAGTCACTTGCAGGTCGAATCATCCGTGTGTACCTACAAAACCAGGAAATGGTGGTGCAGGGACTTGAACGCGTGTCTCTCTCCTCTGTCCTCTTTTATATCCTTCTCACTTGCTGACTGTATTTAGACACATTTATTGACTAAGTGCTTCCGGAAGACCTCAAGAATCCTTCCTCTGGACCTGTTGTAGACAGGGAAGTAAACTTGGTGCTTTGCTCACCACTATGTTTCTTGGACATCGGCGTGATCACCGCTGAAAGGAGGGTGGGACAAATGAAAAGGAACACCAATTTCTAGACATGAGCAGTTGGGAGCAAAGAGTGTGTTGGGAGTGACGTGTTTATTTGAGTGTCCAATCTTCCCTCTTTATCTGGTTATTACTTCTTTACATTCGTGAACATCTTAAAACCCACTGATTTTAAAGGCTCACTCACACATTATTACAGCAATTCAGTTGCTGAGGTGAGAGAAAATGAGAAGTACGCTGCTGCACCACTAAATCTATGGCTGGGCTCTGCTGAAACCAAACAAAAAGTATTCACGGTGACCAGATAGGGCTATTTTCTACTGACTGTTTGTGGGTACTCAAGCAGAATCCATTTGTTTGATTGTTTGTTTTTCAGTTTCACTTGTGTAGGGTTCCTGTCCCCACCCGTTTGGATTGTAGTTTGTCTGTGTCCTTGGATCTCAAGTGAGTCTCCTATTAGGGAGCCCCTAGGTGGCCTTGAGATTTCATCCCTTCTTTTAACCCTGTGTCTTTTGTTTGTAGCACTCAAAGCCTGTCCTTTTATTCTTATGGTTCTGAGCTTTGACCTTATTGCCCATTAAAAATTATTTTGTTACCATTAATCTACAATCACGTAAAGAACATTATGTTTACTAGGCTCCCCACTTCAACAAGTCCCCCACAACAACCTCTTACAGTTGCTGTCCATCAGCGTAGTTGGATGCTTTAGACCATGTCACCATGACCCCCACGACACCTCATTACAGTCGCTGTCCATCAGCACGTAGTAAGATGCTGCAGAATCTCTACTTGCCTTCTCTGTGTTGTAGAGCCGTCTACATGCCACCCAACCCCACGCATTATGCATGCTAATCCTAATGCCCCCTTTCTTTCTCCCCGCCCTTATCCCTCCCTTCCCACCCATCCTGCCCAGTCCCTTTCCCTTTGGTAACTGTTAGACCACTCTCGGGTTCTGTGAGTCTGCTACTTTTTTTTTCTTCAGTTTTACTTTGTTGTTTTACTCCACACATGAGTGAAATCACTTTTTACTTGTCTTTCTCCGCCTGGCCTATTTCACTGAGCATACTACTGTCTAGCGAAATCCACGTCATTGCAAATCGTATAATTTGTTTCCTTCTTACGGCTGCTTACATCACTTTTTAAACAGGATTTCATTCTTCCTTTTTGTTTGTAGTTTCGCTATGTACTTTCACCATTGATCTCCTGGTTATGAGCAATAGCTATCTGTTAATCGATATGTATCTTTATTTATCTATCTGTCTGTCTGTCTGTCAATCTATCCTAACTTCATATCTATCTATTTATCTATCTATCTCTCTATTTTCCTATCATCTATCTATGATGTCTAACATCTATCAATCTATGTACCTATCCATTTATAATCTATCTATCTATGAATCAATCATCTTTTTGTCTGCCCATCTATCCTTATGTACAGAACAGTTGACAACATAGCCTATGTCACTTCCCTACATTATGCTTCCAAAAATCTTGCAATGTAACTAGGCCATAGCTGGAACACAGGGTTCACCGAGACACTTGCAGGTCGATTCAGCCGCGTGTGCTTACAAAACCAGTAAATTGTGCTGCAGGGACTTATACCCGTATATCTGTCCTCTGTCCTCTGTCCTCTTTAACCTCCTTCTCGCTTGCTGACTCTATTTAGCCACATTCACTGAATAAGTGCTCCCTGAAGACCACAAGTATCCTTCCTCAGGGCCTGTTGTTGACAGAAAAGTGTACTTGGTTATTTGCACACCACCATGTTTGAGGGACATCGGCGTGATCACCCACTGATAGGAGGATGGACTAATAAAAAGGAACACCTGTTTCTAGACAGGAGCAGTTGGGAACAAAGAGTGTGTTGTGGAGTGTCGTGTTTATTTGAGTGTCCAAACTTCCCTCTTTATGTGGTTATTACTTCTTTACATTCATGAACGTCATAAAACCCACTGATTTCAAAGGCCCAGATGCATATTATTACAGCAATTCAGTTGTTGAGGTGAGAGAATATGAGAAGGAAGGTGCGGCACCACTAAATCTATGGCTGGGCACTGCTGAAAACAAACAAAAAGAGTTCACGGTGGCCAGATAGGGCTCTTTTCTAGTGACTGTCTCTGGGGACTCAAACAGAATCCATTGGTTTGTTTGTTTCTCTGCTTCACTTGTGTAGGGTACCTGTCCCCGCCCCTTCGGCTAGTAGATTGTCTGTGTATTTGGATCTCAAGTGAGTCTCCTGTAAGGGAGCGCATGAGCACATAGTTGGTCTTGTGTTTTCATTCCTTCTTCTAACCCTGTGTCTTTTGATTGGAGCTCTCAAAGCCTGTCCTTTTATTCTGATAATTGAGAGGTGCTCTATTACTTCACATTGAAATTTTTTTTTGTTATCATTATGTTTACTAGGCAACCCCCTCCAAAAATTACCCACAACAAACCCTATTACAGTCGCAGTCCTTCAGCATGGTTGGATGCCTCAGACCCCTTCACGATGTAACCCCCACACACCCCGTTACAGTCGCTGTTCATCAGCGTGTAGTAGTTGAATGCTGTAGACTCACTACTTGTTTTCTCAGTGTTGTACACTCCTCCCCAAGACCGCAAACCCCACACATTATACATGCTCATCCTAATGCCCCCTTCCTTTTTCCCCGCCCTTATCCCTCCCTTCTCCCCCACCATGCCCAGTCTCTTTCCCTTTTTTAAATGTTAGTCCACTCTCGGGTTCTGTGAGTCTGCTGCTGTTTTTTTCCAACAGCTTTTCTTTGTTGTTATACTCCACACATGAGTGAAATCATTTGTTACTTTTCTTTCTCTGACTGGCTTTTTTCACTTAGTATAATACCATCAAACTCCATCCACGTCATTGCAAATATTAGGATTATTTTCTTCTTATGGCTGCTTACTGAACTTTTTAAACGGGATTTCATTCTTCTTCTTTGTATGTAGTTTCGCTATGTGCTTCCACCATTACTCTCCTGGTTTATGAGAAATAGCTTTTATTGATTGATATGTACCTATATCTATCTCTCGATATCTCTCTCAATCTATCTGTCATCTATGTGTCTTCTATTATCTTTCTATCTATCTATCAATCAATCATCTTTTTGTCTGCCCTTCTGTAATTATGTACAGAACAGTTAACAACATAGCCTCTGTCACTTCCCTACTTTATGATTCAAAAAATCTTGCAAGGTAACTAGGACGTAGGGAGAGCACTGGGTTCACCAAGACACTTGCAGGTCGAGTCAGTCACGTGTGCCTACAAAACCAGGAAACGCTGGTGCAGGGACTTGTACCCGTATCTCTGTCCTCTGTCCTCTTTTACCTCCTTCTCGCTTGCTGACTGTATTTAGCCACATTCATTTACTAAGTGCTCCCGGAAGACCACAAGAATCCTTCTTCTGGGCCTGTTATAGACAGAAAAGTAAACTTGGTTCTTTGCTCACCACCATGTTTGAGGGACATCTGCATGATAACCGCTGATGGGAGGAGGAACCAGTAAGAAGGAAGAAAAATTTCTAGACAGGAGTAATTGGGAGCAAAGAGTGTGTTGTGGAGTGACGTGTTTATTTGAGTTTCCAAACTACTCTCTTTATGTTGTTATTAGTTCTTTTCATTGGTGAACATCATAAAACGCACTGATTTCAAAAGCCCAGACCCATATTTTTATAGCAATTCGGTTGCTCAGGTGAGAAAAAATGAGAAGGACGTTGCTGTACCACTAAATCTACGGCTGGGCACTGCTGAAACCAAACAAAAAGTGTTCACGGTGGCGAGATAGGGCTATTTTCAACTGACTGTTTCTGGGGACTCAAACCGAATCCATTTGTTTGTTTGTTTGCTTCCCAGTTTCACTTTTGTAGGGTACCTGCCCCACCCCTTCGGCATATAGTTTGTCTGTGTCCTTCTATCTCAAGTGAGTCTCCAGTAAGGGAGCACGTAGGTGGTCTTGAGATTTCATCCCTTCTTCTAACCCTGTGTCTTTTAATTGGAGCACTCAAAGCCTGTCCTTTTATTCTGATAATTGAGAGCTGTGCTCTTACTGCACTTTGAAATTTTTTTTTATCATTAATATACAATCACATGAGGAACATTATGCTTACTAGGCTACCCCGTTCACCAAATCCCCACCAAAATACCGTTACAGTCGCGGTCCATCAGCATGGTTGGATGCTGTAGACCCCTTCACCATGTCCCTATCAAACACCGCGTTACAGACGCTGTCCATCCGCGTGAAGTAAGATGCTGTAGAATCACTACTTCTCTTCTCTGTGTTGTACTGCCCTCCCCATGCTCCCCCCAACACACACATTAAACGTGCTATTGCTTATTCCCCCTTTCTTTCTCCCCCCATTATAACTCCCTTCCCACAAACGCTGCCCACTCCCTTTCCCATTGGTATCTCTTTGTCCACTCTCGGGTTCTGTGAGTCTGCTGCTGTATTTTTCCTTCAGTTTTTATTTGTTGATATACTCCACACATGAGTGAAATCATTTGGTACTTGCCTTTCTCTTCCTGGCCTATTTCACTGGGCATAATACCGTCTAGTTCCATCCACGTTGTTCCAAAAGGTAGGATTTGCTTTCTTCTTAAGCCTGCTTAGTGCACTTTTTAAACCGGATTTCTGTCTTCTCTTTGGCCTGTATATTCGCTACGTGCTTTCACCATTGCTCTCCTGGTTATGAGCAATAGCTTTGTGTTAATCGGTATGTATCTGTATCTATCTATCTATCTATCTATCTATCTATCTATCTATCTATCTATCTATGAATCTATCTGTCTATTTATCTATCTATCAATCAATCAAGCATATTTTGTATTTCCCATCTGTCCTTGTGTGCAGAACAGTTTAAAACATTGAGTATGCCACTGGCCTACATTATGCTTCCAAAAATCTTGCAATGTAACTAGGCAGTAGGGAGAGCACTGGGTTCACCGAGTCACTTGCAGGTCGAATCATCCGTGTGTACCTACAAAACCAGGAAATGGTGGTGCAGGGACTTGAACGCGTGTCTCTCTCCTCTGTCCTCTTTTATATCCTTCTCACTTGCTGACTGTATTTAGACACATTTATTGACTAAGTGCTTCCGGAAGACCTCAAGAATCCTTCCTCTGGACCTGTTGTAGACAGGGAAGTAAACTTGGTGCTTTGCTCACCACTATGTTTCTTGGACATCGGCGTGATCACCGCTGAAAGGAGGGTGGGACAAATGAAAAGGAACACCAATTTCTAGACATGAGCAGTTGGGAGCAAAGAGTGTGTTGGGAGTGACGTGTTTATTTGAGTGTCCAATCTTCCCTCTTTATCTGGTTATTACTTCTTTACATTCGTGAACATCTTAAAACCCACTGATTTTAAAGGCTCACTCACACATTATTACAGCAATTCAGTTGCTGAGGTGAGAGAAAATGAGAAGTACGCTGCTGCACCACTAAATCTATGGCTGGGCTCTGCTGAAACCAAACAAAAAGTATTCACGGTGACCAGATAGGGCTATTTTCTACTGACTGTTTGTGGGTACTCAAGCAGAATCCATTTGTTTGATTGTTTGTTTTTCAGTTTCACTTGTGTAGGGTTCCTGTCCCCACCCGTTTGGATTGTAGTTTGTCTGTGTCCTTGGATCTCAAGTGAGTCTCCTATTAGGGAGCCCCTAGGTGGCCTTGAGATTTCATCCCTTCTTTTAACCCTGTGTCTTTTGTTTGTAGCACTCAAAGCCTGTCCTTTTATTCTTATGGTTCTGAGCTTTGACCTTATTGCCCATTAAAAATTATTTTGTTACCATTAATCTACAATCACGTAAAGAACATTATGTTTACTAGGCTCCCCACTTCAACAAGTCCCCCACAACAACCTCTTACAGTTGCTGTCCATCAGCGTAGTTGGATGCTTTAGACCATGTCACCATGACCCCCACGACACCTCATTACAGTCGCTGTCCATCAGCACGTAGTAAGATGCTGCAGAATCTCTACTTGCCTTCTCTGTGTTGTCGAGCCGTCTACATGCCACCCGACCCCACGCATTATGCATGCTAATCCTAATGCCCCCTTTCTTTCTCCCCGCCCTTATCCCTCCCTTCCCACCCATCCTGCCCAGTCCCTTTCCCTTTGGTAACTGTTAGACCACTCTCGGGTTCTGTGAGTCTGCTACTTTTTTTTTCTTCAGTTTTACTTTGTTGTTTTACTCCACACATGAGTGAAATCACTTTTTACTTGTCTTTCTCCGCCTGGCCTATTTCACTGAGCATACTACTGTCTAGCGAAATCCACGTCATTGCAAATCGTATAATTTGTTTCCTTCTTACGGCTGCTTACATCACTTTTTAAACAGGATTTCATTCTTCCTTTTTGTTTGTAGTTTCGCTATGTACTTTCACCATTGATCTCCTGGTTATGAGCAATAGCTATCTGTTAATCGATATGTATCTTTATTTATCTATCTGTCTGTCTGTCTGTCAATCTATCCTAACTTCATATCTATCTATTTATCTATCTATCTCTCTATTTTCCTATCATCTATCTATGATGTCTAACATCTATCAATCTATGTACCTATCCATTTATAATCTATCTATCTATGAATCAATCATCTTTTTGTCTGCCCATCTATCCTTATGTACAGAACAGTTGACAACATAGCCTATGTCACTTCCCTACATTATGCTTCCAAAAATCTTGCTATGTAACTAGGCCATAGCTGGAACACAGGGTTCACCGAGACACTTGCAGGTCGATTCAGCCGCGTGTGCTTACAAAACCAGTAAATTGTGCTGCAGGGACTTATACCCGTATATCTGTCCTCTGTC
Source organism: Manis pentadactyla (assembly GCF_030020395.1). Classification (NCBI taxonomy): domain Eukaryota; kingdom Metazoa; phylum Chordata; class Mammalia; order Pholidota; family Manidae; genus Manis; species Manis pentadactyla. The sequence goes on along the minus strand of NW_026645219.1, from coordinate 237,762 downwards.
CTCTGTCCTCTTTAACCTCCTTCTCGCTTGCTGACTCTATTTAGCCACATTCACTGAATAAGTGCTCCCTGAAGACCACAAGTATCCTTCCTCAGGGCCTGTTGTTGACAGAAAAGTGTACTTGGTTATTTGCACACCACCATGTTTGAGGGACATCGGCGTGATCACCCACTGATAGGAGGATGGACTAATAAAAAGGAACACCTGTTTCTAGACAGGAGCAGTTGGGAACAAAGAGTGTGTTGTGGAGTGTCGTGTTTATTTGAGTGTCCAAACTTCCCTCTTTATGTGGTTATTACTTCTTTACATTCATGAACGTCATAAAACCCACTGATTTCAAAGGCCCAGATGCATATTATTACAGCAATTCAGTTGTTGAGGTGAGAGAATATGAGAAGGAAGGTGCGGCACCACTAAATCTATGGCTGGGCACTGCTGAAAACAAACAAAAAGAGTTCACGGTGGCCAGATAGGGCTCTTTTCTAGTGACTGTCTCTGGGGACTCAAACAGAATCCATTGGTTTGTTTGTTTCTCTGCTTCACTTGTGTAGGGTACCTGTCCCCGCCCCTTCGGCTAGTAGATTGTCTGTGTATTTGGATCTCAAGTGAGTCTCCTGTAAGGGAGCGCATGAGCACATAGTTGGTCTTGTGTTTTCATTCCTTCTTCTAACCCTGTGTCTTTTGATTGGAGCTCTCAAAGCCTGTCCTTTTATTCTGATAATTGAGAGGTGCTCTATTACTTCACATTGAAATTTTTTTTTGTTATCATTATGTTTACTAGGCAACCCCCTCCAAAAATTACCCACAACAAACCCTATTACAGTCGCAGTCCTTCAGCATGGTTGGATGCCTCAGACCCCTTCACGATGTAACCCCCACACACCCCGTTACAGTCGCTGTTCATCAGCGTGTAGTAGTTGAATGCTGTAGACTCACTACTTGTTTTCTCAGTGTTGTACACTCCTCCCCAAGACCGCAAACCCCACACATTATACATGCTCATCCTAATGCCCCCTTCCTTTTTCCCCGCCCTTATCCCTCCCTTCTCCCCCACCATGCCCAGTCTCTTTCCCTTTTTTAAATGTTAGTCCACTCTCGGGTTCTGTGAGTCTGCTGCTGTTTTTTTCCAACAGCTTTTCTTTGTTGTTATACTCCACACATGAGTGAAATCATTTGTTACTTTTCTTTCTCTGACTGGCTTTTTTCACTTAGTATAATACCATCAAACTCCATCCACGTCATTGCAAATATTAGGATTATTTTCTTCTTATGGCTGCTTACTGAACTTTTTAAACGGGATTTCATTCTTCTTCTTTGTATGTAGTTTCGCTATGTGCTTCCACCATTACTCTCCTGGTTTATGAGAAATAGCTTTTATTGATTGATATGTACCTATATCTATCTCTCGATATCTCTCTCAATCTATCTGTCATCTATGTGTCTTCTATTATCTTTCTATCTATCTATCAATCAATCATCTTTTTGTCTGCCCTTCTGTAATTATGTACAGAACAGTTAACAACATAGCCTCTGTCACTTCCCTACTTTATCATTCAAAAAATCTTGCAAGGTAACTAGGACGTAGGGAGAGCACTGGGTTCACCAAGACACTTGCAGGTCGAGTCAGTCACGTGTGCCTACAAAACCAGGAAACGCTGGTGCAGGGACTTGTACCCGTATCTCTGTCCTCTGTCCTCTTTTACCTCCTTCTCGCTTGCTGACTGTATTTAGCCACATTCATTTACTAAGTGCTCCCGGAAGACCACAAGAATCCTTCTTCTGGGCCTGTTATAGACAGAAAAGTAAACTTGGTTCTTTGCTCACCACCATGTTTGAGGGACATCTGCATGATAACCGCTGATGGGAGGAGGAACCAGTAAGAAGGAAGAAAAATTTCTAGACAGGAGTAATTGGGAGCAAAGAGTGTGTTGTGGAGTGACGTGTTTATTTGAGTTTCCAAACTACTCTCTTTATGTTGTTATTAGTTCTTTTCATTGGTGAACATCATAAAACGCACTGATTTCAAAAGCCCAGACCCATATTTTTATAGCAATTCGGTTGCTCAGGTGAGAAAAAATGAGAAGGACGTTGCTGTACCACTAAATCTACGGCTGGGCACTGCTGAAACCAAACAAAAAGTGTTCACGGTGGCGAGATAGGGCTATTTTCAACTGACTGTTTCTGGGGACTCAAACCGAATCCATTTGTTTGTTTGTTTGCTTCCCAGTTTCACTTTTGTAGGGTACCTGCCCCACCCCTTCGGCATATAGTTTGTCTGTGTCCTTCTATCTCAAGTGAGTCTCCAGTAAGGGAGCACGTAGGTGGTCTTTAGATTTCATCCCTTCTTCTAACCCTGTGTCTTTTAATTGGAGCACTCAAAGCCTGTCCTTTTATTCTGATAATTGAGAGCTGTGCTCTTAGTGCACTTTGAAATTTTTTTTTATCATTAATATACAATCACATGAGGAACATTATGCTTACTAGGCTACCCCGTTCACCAAATCCCCACCAAAATACCGTTACAGTCGCGGTCCATCAGCATGGTTGGATGCTGTAGACCCCTTCACCATGTCCCTATCAAACACCGCGTTACAGACGCTGTCCATCCGCGTGAAGTAAGATGCTGTAGAATCACTACTTCTCTTCTCTGTGTTGTACTGCCCTCCCCATGCTCCCCCCAACACACACATTAAACGTGCTATTGCTTATTCCCCCTTTCTTTCTCCCCCCATTATAACTCCCTTCCCACAAACGCTGCCCACTCCCTTTCCCATTGGTATCTCTTTGTCCACTCTCGGGTTCTGTGAGTCTGCTGCTGTATTTTTCCTTCAGTTTTTATTTGTTGATATACTCCACACATGAGTGAAATCATTTGGTACTTGCCTTTCTCTTCCTGGCCTATTTCACTGGGCATAATACCGTCTAGTTCCATCCACGTTGTTCCAAAAGGTAGGATTTGCTTTCTTCTTAAGCCTGCTTAGTGCACTTTTTAAACCGGATTTCTGTCTTCTCTTTGGCCTGTATATTCGCTACGTGCTTTCACCATTGCTCTCCTGGTTATGAGCAATAGCTTTGTGTTAATCGGTATGTATCTGTATCTATCTATCTATCTATCTATCTATCTATCTATCTATCTATCTATCTATCTATCTATGAATCTATCTGTCTATTTATCTATCTATCAATCAATCAAGCATATTTTGTATTTCCCATCTGTCCTTGTGTGCAGAACAGTTTAAAACATTGAGTATGCCACTGGCCTACATTATGCTTCCAAAAATCTTGCAATGTAACTAGGCAGTAGGGAGAGCACTGGGTTCACCGAGTCACTTGCAGGTCGAATCATCCGTGTGTACCTACAAAACCAGGAAATGGTGGTGCAGGGACTTGAACGCGTGTCTCTCTCCTCTGTCCTCTTTTATATCCTTCTCACTTGCTGACTGTATTTAGACACATTTATTGACTAAGTGCTTCCGGAAGACCTCAAGAATCCTTCCTCTGGACCTGTTGTAGACAGGGAAGTAAACTTGGTGCTTTGCTCACCACTATGTTTCTTGGACATCGGCGTGATCACCGCTGAAAGGAGGGTGGGACAAATGAAAAGGAACACCAATTTCTAGACATGAGCAGTTGGGAGCAAAGAGTGTGTTGGGAGTGACGTGTTTATTTGAGTGTCCAATCTTCCCTCTTTATCTGGTTATTACTTCTTTACATTCGTGAACATCTTAAAACCCACTGATTTTAAAGGCTCACTCACACATTATTACAGCAATTCAGTTGCTGAGGTGAGAGAAAATGAGAAGTACGCTGCTGCACCACTAAATCTATGGCTGGGCTCTGCTGAAACCAAACAAAAAGTATTCACGGTGACCAGATAGGGCTATTTTCTACTGACTGTTTGTGGGTACTCAAGCAGAATCCATTTGTTTGATTGTTTGTTTTTCAGTTTCACTTGTGTAGGGTTCCTGTCCCCACCCGTTTGGATTGTAGTTTGTCTGTGTCCTTGGATCTCAAGTGAGTCTCCTATTAGGGAGCCCCTAGGTGGCCTTGAGATTTCATCCCTTCTTTTAACCCTGTGTCTTTTGTTTGTAGCACTCAAAGCCTGTCCTTTTATTCTTATGGTTCTGAGCTTTGACCTTATTGCCCATTAAAAATTATTTTGTTACCATTAATCTACAATCACGTAAAGAACATTATGTTTACTAGGCTCCCCACTTCAACAAGTCCCCCACAACAACCTCTTACAGTTGCTGTCCATCAGCGTAGTTGGATGCTTTAGACCATGTCACCATGACCCCCACGACACCTCATTACAGTCGCTGTCCATCAGCACATAGTAAGATGCTGCAGAATCTCTACTTGCCTTCTCTGTGTTGTAGAGCCGTCTACATGCCACCCAACCCCACGCATTATGCATGCTAATCCTAATGCCCCCTTTCTTTCTCCCCGCCCTTATCCCTCCCTTCCCACCCATCCTGCCCAGTCCCTTTCCCTTTGGTAACTGTTAGACCACTCTCGGGTTCTGTGAGTCTGCTACTTTTTTTTTCTTCAGTTTTACTTTGTTGTTTTACTCCACACATGAGTGAAATCACTTTTTACTTGTCTTTCTCCGCCTGGCCTATTTCACTGAGCATACTACTGTCTAGCGAAATCCACGTCATTGCAAATCGTATAATTTGTTTCCTTCTTACGGCTGCTTACATCACTTTTTAAACAGGATTTCATTCTTCCTTTTTGTTTGTAGTTTCGCTATGTACTTTCACCATTGATCTCCTGGTTATGAGCAATAGCTATCTGTTAATCGATATGTATCTTTATTTATCTATCTGTCTGTCTGTCTGTCAATCTATCCTAACTTCATATCTATCTATTTATCTATCTATCTCTCTATTTTCCTATCATCTATCTATGATGTCTAACATCTATCAATCTATGTACCTATCCATTTATAATCTATCTATCTATGAATCAATCATCTTTTTGTCTGCCCATCTATCCTTATGTACAGAACAGTTGACAACATAGCCTATGTCACTTCCCTACATTATGCTTCCAAAAATCTTGCAATGTAACTAGGCCATAGCTGGAACACAGGGTTCACCGAGACACTTGCAGGTCGATTCAGCCGCGTGTGCTTACAAAACCAGTAAATTGTGCTGCAGGGACTTATACCCGTATATCTGTCCTCTGTCCTCTGTCCTCTTTAACCTCCTTCTCGCTTGCTGACTCTATTTAGCCACATTCACTGAATAAGTGCTCCCTGAAGACCACAAGTATCCTTCCTCAGGGCCTGTTGTTGACAGAAAAGTGTACTTGGTTATTTGCACACCACCATGTTTGAGGGACATCGGCGTGATCACCCACTGATAGGAGGATGGACTAATAAAAAGGAACACCTGTTTCTAGACAGGAGCAGTTGGGAACAAAGAGTGTGTTGTGGAGTGTCGTGTTTATTTGAGTGTCCAAACTTCCCTCTTTATGTGGTTATTACTTCTTTACATTCATGAACGTCATAAAACCCACTGATTTCAAAGGCCCAGATGCATATTATTACAGCAATTCAGTTGTTGAGGTGAGAGAATATGAGAAGGAAGGTGCGGCACCACTAAATCTATGGCTGGGCACTGCTGAAAACAAACAAAAAGAGTTCACGGTGGCCAGATAGGGCTCTTTTCTAGTGACTGTCTCTGGGGACTCAAACAGAATCCATTGGTTTGTTTGTTTCTCTGCTTCACTTGTGTAGGGTACCTGTCCCCGCCCCTTCGGCTAGTAGATTGTCTGTGTATTTGGATCTCAAGTGAGTCTCCTGTAAGGGAGCGCATGAGCACATAGTTGGTCTTGTGTTTTCATTCCTTCTTCTAACCCTGTGTCTTTTGATTGGAGCTCTCAAAGCCTGTCCTTTTATTCTGATAATTGAGAGGTGCTCTATTACTTCACATTGAAATTTTTTTTTGTTATCATTATGTTTACTAGGCAACCCCCTCCAACAATTACCCACAACAAACCCTATTACAGTCGCAGTCCTTCAGCATGGTTGGATGCCTCAGACCCCTTCACGATGTAACCCCCACACACCCCGTTACAGTCGCTGTTCATCAGCGTGTAGTAGTTGAATGCTGTAGACTCACTACTTGTTTTCTCAGTGTTGTACACTCCTCCCCAAGACCGCAAACCCCACACATTATACATGCTCATCCTAATGCCCCCTTCCTTTTTCCCCGCCCTTATCCCTCCCTTCTCACCCACCATGCCCAGTCTCTTTCCCTTCTTTAAATGTTAGTCCACTCTCGGGTTCTGTGAGTCTGCTGCTGTTTTTTTCCAACAGCTTTTCTTTGTTGTTATACTCCACACATGAGTGAAATCATTTGTTACTTTTCTTTCTCTGACTGGCTTTTTTCACTTAGTATAATACCATCAAGCTCCATCCACGTCATTGCAAATATTAGGATTATTTTCTTCTTATGGCTGCTTACTGAACTTTTTAAACGGGATTTCATTCTTCTTCTTTGTATGTAGTTTCGCTATGTGCTTCCACCATTACTCTCCTGGTTTATGAGAAATAGCTTTTATTGATTGATATGTACCTATATCTATCTCTCGATATCTCTCTCAATCTATCTGTCATCTATGTGTCTTCTATTATCTTTCTATCTATCTATCAATCAATCATCTTTTTGTCTGCCCTTCTGTCCTTATGTACAGAACAGTTAACAACATAGCTTCTGTCACTTCCCTACTTTATGATTCAAAAAATCTTGCAAGGTAACTAGGACGTAGGGAGAGCACTGGGTTCACCAAGACACTTGCAGGTCGAGTCAGTCACGTGTGCCTACAAAACCAGGAAACGCTGGTGCAGGGACTTGTACCCGTATCTCTGTCCTCTGTCCTCTTTTACCTCCTTCTCGCTTGCTGACTGTATTTAGCCACATTCATTTACTAAGTGCTCCCGGAAGACCACAAAAATCCTTCCTCTGGGCCTGTTATAGACAGAAAAGTAAACTTGGTTCTTTGCTCACCACCATGTTTGAGGGACATCTGCATGATAACCGCTGATGGGAGGAGGAACCAGTAAGAAGGAAGAAAAATTTCTAGACAGGAGTATTTGGGAGCAAAGAGTGTGTTGTGGAGTGACGTGTTTATTTGAGTTTCCAAACTACTCTCTTTATGTTGTTATTAGTTCTTTTCATTGGTGAACATCATAAAACGCACTGATTTCAAAAGCCCAGACCCATATTTTTATAGCAATTCGGTTGCTCAGGTGAGAAAAAATGAGAAGGACGTTGCTGTACCACTAAATCTACGGCTGGGCACTGCTGAAACCAAACAAAAAGTGTTCACGGTGGCGAGATAGGGCTATTTTCAACTGACTGTTTCTGGGGACTCAAACCGAATCCATTTGTTTGTTTGTTTGCTTCCCAGTTTCACTTTTGTAGGGTACCTGCCCCACCCCTTCGGCATATAGTTTGTCTGTGTCCTTCTATCTCAAGTGAGTCTCCAGTAAGGGAGCACATAGGTGGTCTTGAGATTTCATCCCTTCTTCTAACCCTGTGTCTTTTAATTGGAGCACTCAAAGCCTGTCCTTTTATTCTGATAATTGAGAGCTGTACTCTTACTGCACTTTGAAATTTTTTTTTATCATTAATATACAATCACATGAGGAACATTATGCTTACTAGGCTACCCCGTTCACCAAATCCCCACCAAAATACCGTTACAGTCGCGGTCCATCAGCATGGTTGGATGATGTAGACCCCTTCACCATGTCCCTATCAAACAACGCGTTACAGACGCTGTCCTTCCGCGTGAAGTAAGATGCTGTAGAATCACTACTTCTCTTCTCTGTGTTGTACTGCCCTCCCCATGCTCCCCCCAACACACACATTAAACGTGCTATTGCTTATTCCCCCTTTCTTTCTCCCCCCATTATAACTCCCTTCCCACAAACGCTGCCCACTCCCTTTCCCATTGGTATCTCTTTGTCCACTCTCGGGTTCTGTGAGTCTGCTGCTGTATTTTTCCTTCAGTTTTTATTTGTTGATATACTCCACACATGAGTGAAATCATTTGGTACTTGCCTTTCTCTTCCTGGCCTATTTCACTGGGCATAATACCGTCTAGTTCCATCCACGTTGTTCCAAAAGGTAGGATTTGCTTTCTTCTTAAGCCTGCTTAGTGCACTTTTTAAACCGGATTTCTGTCTTCTCTTTGGCCTGTATATTCGCTACGTGCTTTCACCATTGCTCTCCTGGTTATGAGCAATAGCTTTGTGTTAATCGGTATGTATCTGTATCTATCTTTCTATCTATCTATCTATCTATCTATCTATCTATCTATCTATCTATCTATCTATCTATCTATGAATCTATCTGTCTATTTATCTATCTATCAATCAATCAAGCATATTTTGTATTTCCCATCTGTCCTTGTGTGCAGAACAGTTTAAAACATTGAGTATGCCACTGGCCTACATTATGCTTCCAAAAATCTTGCAATGTAACTAGGCAGTAGGGAGAGCACTGGGTTCACCGAGTCACTTGCAGGTCGAATCATCCGTGTGTACCTACAAAACCAGGAAATGGTGGTGCAGGGACTTGAACGCGTGTCTCTCTCCTCTGTCCTCTTTTATATCCTTCTCACCTGCTGACTGTATTTAGACACATTTATTGACTAAGTGCTTCCGGAAGACCTCAAGAATCCTTCCTCTGGACCTGTTGTAGACAGGGAAGTAAACTTGCTGCTTTGCTCACCACTATGTTTCTTGGACATCGGCGTGATCACCGCTGAAAGGAGGGTGGGACAAATGAAAAGGAACACCAATTTCTAGACATGAGCAGTTGGGAGCAAAGAGTGTGTTGGGAGTGACGTGTTTATTTGAGTGTCCAATCTTCCCTCTTTATCTGGTTATTACTTCTTTACATTCGTGAACATCTTAAAACCCACTGATTTTAAAGGCTCACTCACACATTATTACAGCAATTCAGTTGCTGAGGTGAGAGAAAATGAGAAGTACGCTGCTGCACCACTAAATCTATGGCTGGGCTCTGCTGAAACCAAACAAAAAGTATTCACGGTGACCAGATAGGGCTATTTTCTACTGACTGTTTGTGGGTACTCAAGCAGAATCCATTTGTTTGATTGTTTGTTTTTCAGTTTCACTTGTGTAGAGTTCCTGTCCCCACCTGTTTGGATTGTAGTTTGTCTGTGTCCTTGGATCTCAAGTGAGTCTCCTATTAGGGAGCCCCTAGGTGGCCTTGAGATTTCATCCCTTCTTTTAACCCTGTGTCTTTTGTTTGTAGCACTCAAAGCCTGTCCTTTTATTCTTATGGTTCTGAGCTTTGCCCTTATTGCCCATTAAAAATTATTTTGTTACCATTAATCTACAATCACGTAAAGAACATTATGTTTACTAGGCTCCCCACTTCAACAAGTCCCCCACAACAACCTCTTACAGTTGCTGTCCATCAGCGTAGTTGGATGCTTTAGACCATGTCACCATGACCCCCACGACACCTCATTACAGTCGCTGTCCATCAGCACGTAGTAAGATGCTGCAGAATCTCTACTTGCCTTCTCTGTGTTGTAGAGCCGTCTACATGCCACCCGACCCCACGCATTATGCATGCTAATCCTAATGCCCCCTTTCTTTCTCCCCGCCCTTATCCTTCCCTTCCCACCCATCCTGCCCAGTCCCTTTCCCTTTGGTAACTGTTATACCACTCTCGGGTTCTGTGAGTCTGCTACTTTTTTTTTCTTCAGTTTTACTTTGTTGTTTTACTCCACACATGAGTGAAATCACTTTTTACTTGTCTTTCTCCGCCTGGCCTATTTCACTGAGCATACTACTGTCTAGCGAAATCCACGTCATTGCAAATCGTATAATTTGTTTCCTTCTTACGGCTGCTTACATCACTTTTTAAACAGGATTTCATTCTTCCTTTTTGTTTGTAGTTTCGCTATGTACTTTCACCATTGATCTCCTGGTTATGAGCAATAGCTATCTGTTAATCGATATGTATCTTTATTTATCTATCTGTCTGTCTGTCTGTCAATCTATCCTAACTTCATATCTATCTATTTATCTATCTATCTCTCTATTTTCCTATCATCTATCTATGATGTCTAACATCTATCAATCTATGTACCTATCCATTTATAATCTATCTATCTATGAATCAATCATCTTTTTGTCTGCCCATCTATCCTTATGTACAGAACAGTTGACAACATAGCCTATGTCACTTCCCTACATTATGCTTCCAAAAATCTTGCTATGTAACTAGGCCATAGCTGGAACACAGGGTTCACCGAGACACTTGCAGGTCGATTCAGCCGCGTGTGCTTACAAAACCAGTAAATTGTGCTGCAGGGACTTATACCCGTATATCTGTCCTCTGTCCTCTGTCCTCTTTAACCTCCTTCTCGCTTGCTGACTCTATTTAGCCACATTCACTGAATAAGTGCTCCCTGAAGACCACAAGTATCCTTCCTCAGGGCCTGTTGTTGACAGAAAAGTGTACTTGGTTATTTGCACACCACCATGTTTGAGGGACATCGGCGTGATCACCTACTGATAGGAGGATGGACTAATAAAAAGGAACACCTGTTTCTAGACAGGAGCAGTTGGGAACAAAGAGTGTGTTGTGGAGTGTCGTGTTTATTTGAGTGTCCAAACTTCCCTCTTTATGTGGTTATTACTTCTTTACATTCATGAACGTCATAAAACCCACTGATTTCAAAGGCCCAGATGCATATTATTACAGCAATTCAGTTGTTGAGGTGAGAGAATATGAGAAGGAAGGTGCGGCACCACTAAATCTATGGCTGGGCACTGCTGGAAACAAACAAAAAGAGTTCACGGTGGCCAGATAGGGCTCTTTTCTAGTGACTGTCTCTGGGGACTCAAACAGAATCCATTGGTTTGTTTGTTTCTCTGCTTCACTTGTGTAGGGTACCTGTCCCCGCCCCTTCGGCTAGTAGATTGTCTGTGTATTTGGATCTCAAGTGAGTCTCCTGTAAGGGAGCGCATGAGCACATAGTTGGTCTTGTGTTTTCATTCCTTCTTCTAACCCTGTGTCTTTTGATTGGAGCTCTCAAAGCCTGTCCTTTTATTCTGATAATTGAGAGGTGCTCTATTACTTCACATTGAAATTTTTTTTTGTTATCATTATGTTTACTAGGCAACCCCCTCCAACAATTACCCACAACAAACCCTATTACAGTCGCAGTCCTTCAGCATGGTTGGATGCCTCAGACCCCTTCACGATGTAACCCCCACACACCCCGTTACAGTCGCTGTTCATCAGCGTGTAGTAGTTGAATGCTGTAGACTCACTACTTGTTTTCTCAGTGTTGTACACTCCTCCCCAAGACCGCAAACCCCACACATTATACATGCTCATCCTAATGCCCCCTTCCTTTTTCCCCGCCCTTATCCCTCCCTTCTCACCCACCATGCCCAGTCTCTTTCCCTTTTTTAAATGTTAGTCCACTCTCGGGTTCTGTGAGTCTGCTGCTGTTTTTTTCCAACAGCTTTTCTTTGTTGTTATACTCCACACATGAGTGAAATCATTTGTTACTTTTCTTTCTCTGACTGGCTTTTTTCACTTAGTATAATACCATCAAACTCCATCCACGTCATTGCAAATATTAGGATTATTTTCTTCTTATGGCTGCTTACTGAACTTTTTAAACTGGATTTCATTCTTCTTCTTTGTATGTAGTTTCGCTATGTGCTTCCACCATTACTCTCCTGGTTTATGAGAAATAGCTTTTATTGATTGATATGTACCTATATCTATCTCTCGATATCTCTCTCAATCTATCTGTCATCTATGTGTCTTCTATTATCTTTCTATCTATCTATCAATCAATCATCTTTTTGTCTGCCCTTCTGTCCTTATGTACAGAACAGTTAACAACATAGCCTCTGTCACTTCCCTACTTTATGATTCAAAAAATCTTGCAAGGTAACTAGGACGTAGGGAGAGCACTGGGTTCACCAAGACACTTGCAGGTCGAGTCAGTCACGTGTGCCTACAAAACCAGGAAACTCTGGTGCAGGGACTTGTACCCGTATCTCTGTCCTCTGTCCTCTTTTACCTCCTTCTCGCTTGCTGACTGTATTTAGCCACATTCATTTACTAAGTGCTCCCGGAAGACCACAAGAATCCTTCTTCTGGGCCTGTTATAGACAGAAAAGTAAACTTGGTTCTTTGCTCACCACCATGTTTGAGGGACATCTGCATGATAACCGCTGATGGGAGGAGGAACCAGTAAGAAGGAAGAAAAATTTCTAGACAGGAGTAATTGGGAGCAAAGAGTGTGTTGTGGAGTGACGTGTTTATTTGAGTTTCCAAACTACTCTCTTTATGTTGTTATTAGTTCTTTTCATTGGTGAACATCATAAAACGCACTGATTTCAAAAGCCCAGACCCATATTTTTATAGCAATTCGGTTGCTCAGGTGAGAAAAAATGAGAAGGACGTTGCTGTACCACTAAATCTACGGCTGGGCACTGCTGAAACCAAACAAAAAGTGTTCACGGTGGCGAGATAGGGCTATTTTCAACTGACTGTTTCTGGGGACTAAAACCAAATCCATTTGTTTGTTTGTTTGCTTCCCAGTTTCACTTTTGTAGGGTACCTGCCCCACCCCCTCGGCATATAGTTTGTCTGTGTCCTTCTATCTCAAGTGAGTCTCCAAGAAGGGAGCACGTAGGTGGTCTTGAGATTTCATCCCTTCTTCTAACCCTGTGTCTTTTAATTGGAGCACTCAAAGCCTGTCCTTTTATTCTGATAATTGAGAGCTGTGCTCTTACTGCACTTTGAAATTTTTTTTTATCATTAATATACAATCACATGAGGAACATTATGCTTACTAGGCTACCCCGTTCACCAAATCCCCACCAAAACACCGTTACCGTCGCGGTCCATCAGCATGGTTGGATGCTGTAGACCCCTTCACCATGTCCCTATCAAACACCGCGTTACAGACGCTGTCCATCCGCGTGAAGTAAGATGCTGTAGAATCACTACTTCTCTTCTCTGTGTTGTACTGCCCTCCCCATGCTCCCCCCAACACACACATTAAACGTGCTATTGCTTATTCCCCCTTTCTTTCTCCCCCCATTATAACTCCCTTCCCACAAACGCTGCCCACTCCCTTTCCCATTGGTATCTCTTTGTCCACTCTCGGGTTCTGTGAGTCTGCTGCTGTATTTTTCCTTCAGTTTTTATTTGTTGATATACTCCACACATGAGTGAAATCATTTGGTACTTGCCTTTCTCTTCCTGGCCTATTTCACTGGGCATAATACCGTCTAGTTCCATCCACGTTGTTCCAAAAGGTAGGATTTGCTTTCTTCTTAAGCCTGCTTAGTGCACTTTTTAAACCGGATTTCTGTCTTCCTTTGGCCTGTATATTCGCTACGTGCTTTCACCATTGCTCTCCTGGTTATGAGCAATAGCTTTGTGTAATCGGTATGTATCTGTATCTATCTTTCTTTCTATCTATCTATCTATCTATCTATCTATCTATCTATCTATCTATCTATCTATGAATCTATCTGTCTATTTATCTATCTATCAATCAATCAAGCATATTTTGTATTTCCCATCTGTCCTTGTGTGCAGAACAGTTTAAAACATTGAGTATGCCACTGGCCTACATTATGCTTCCAAAAATCTTGCAATGTAACTAGGCAGTAGGGAGAGCACTGGGTTCACCGAGTCACTTGCAGGTCGAATCATCCGTGTGTACCTACAAAACCAGGAAATGGTGGTGCAGGGACTTGAACGCGTGTCTCTCTCCTCTGTCCTCTTTTATATCCTTCTCACTTGCTGACTGTATTTAGACACATTTATTGACTAAGTGCTTCCGGAAGACCTCAAGAATCCTTCCTCTGGACCTGTTGTAGACAGGGAAGTAAACTTGGTGCTTTGCTCACCACTATGTTTCTTGGACATTGGCGTGATCACCGCTGAAAGGAGGGTGGGACAAATGAAAAGGAACACCAATTTCTAGACATGAGCAGTTGGGAGCAAAGAGTGTGTTGGGAGTGACGTGTTTATTTGAGTGTCCAATCTTCCCTCTTTATCTGGTTATTACTTCTTTACATTCGTGAACATCTTAAAACCCACTGATTTTAAAGGCTCACTCACACATTATTACAGCAATTCAGTTGCTGAGGTGAGAGAAAATGAGAAGTACGCTGCTGCACCACTAAATCTATGGCTGGGCTCTGCTGAAACCAAACAAAAAGTATTCACGGTGACCAGATAGGGCTATTTTCTACTGACTGTTTGTGGGTACTCAAGCAGAATCCATTTGTTTGATTGTTTGTCTTTCAGTTTCACTTGTGTAGAGTTCCTGTCCCCACCCGTTTGGATTGTAGTTTGTCTGTGTCCTTGGATCTCAAGTGAGTCTCCTATTAGGGAGCCCCTAGGTGGCCTTGAGATTTCATCCCTTCTTTTAACCCTGTGTCTTTTGTTTGTAGCACTCAAAGCCTGTCCTTTTATTCTTATGGTTCTGAGCTTTGCCCTTATTGCCCATTAAAAATTATTTTGTTACCATTAATCTACAATCACGTAAAGAACATTATGTTTACTAGGCTCCCCACTTCAACAAGTCCCCCACAACAACCTCTTACAGTTGCTGTCCATCAGCGTAGTTGGATGCTTTAGACCATGTCACCATGACCCCCACGACACCTCATTACAGTCGCTGTCCATCAGCACGTAGTAAGATGCTGCAGAATCTCTACTTGCCTTCTCTGTGTTGTAGAGCCGTCTACATGCCACCCGACCCCACGCATTATGCATGCTAATCCTAATGCCCCCTTTCTTTCTCCCCGCCCTTATCCTTCCCTTCCCACCCATCCTGCCCAGTCCCTTTCCCTTTGGTAACTGTTAGACCACTCTCGGGTACTGTGAGTCTGCTACTTTTTTTTCTTCAGTTTTACTTTGTTGTTTTACTCCACACATGAGTGAAATCACTTTTTACTTGTCTTTCTCCGCCTGGCCTATTTCACTGAGCATACTACTGTCTAGCGAAATCCACGTCATTGCAAATCGTATAATTTGTTTCCTTCTTACGGCTGCTTCCATCACTTTTTAAACAGGATTTCATTCTTCCTTTTTGTTTGTAGTTTCGCTATGTACTTTCACCATTGATCTCCTGGTTATGAGCAATAGCTATCTGTTAATCGATATGTATCTTTATTTATCTATCTGTCTGTCTGTCTGTCAATCTATCCTAACTTCATATCTATCTATTTATCTATCTATCTCTCTATTTTCCTATCATCTATCTATGATGTCTAACATCTATCAATCTATGTACCTATCCATTTATAATCTATCTATCTATGAATCAATCATCTTTTTGTCTGCCCATCTATCCTTATGTACAGAACAGTTGACAACATAGCCTATGTCACTTCCCTACATTATGCTTCCAAAAATCTTGCTATGTAACTAGGCCATAGCTGGAACACAGGGTTCACCGAGACACTTGCAGGTCGATTCAGCCGCGTGTGCTTACAAAACCAGTAAATTGTGCTGCAGGGACTTATACCCGTATATCTGTCCTCTGTCCTCTGTCCTCTTTAACCTCCTTCTCGCTTGCTGACTCTATTTAGCCACATTCACTGAATAAGTGCTCCCTGAAGACCACAAGTATCCTTCCTCAGGGCCTGTTGTTGACAGAAAAGTGTACTTGGTTATTTGCACACCACCATGTTTGAGGGACATCGGCGTGATCACCCACTGATAGGAGGATGGACTAATAAAAAGGAACACCTGTTTCTAGACAGGAGCAGTTGGGAACAAAGAGTGTGTTGTGGAGTGTCGTGTTTATTTGAGTTTCCAAACTTCCCTCTTTATGTTTTTATTACTTCTTTACATTCATGAACGTCATAAAACCCACTGATTTCAAAGGCCCAGATGCATATTATTACAGCAATTCAGTTGTTGAGGTGAGAGAATATGAGAAGGAAGGTGCGGCACCACTAAATCTATGGCTGGGCACTGCTGAAAACAAACAAAAAGAGTTCACGGTGGCCAGATAGGGCTCTTTTCTAGTGACTGTCTCTGGGGACTCAAACAGAATCCATTGGTTTGTTTGTTTCTCTGCTTCACTTGTGTAGGGTACCTGTCCCCGCCCCTTCGGCTAGTAGATTGTCTGTGTATTTGGATCTCAAGTGAGTCTCCTGTAAGGGAGCGCATGAGCACATAGTTGGTCTTGTGTTTTCATTCCTTCTTCTAACCCTGTGTCTTTTGATTGGAGCTCTCAAAGCCTGTCCTTTTATTCTGATAATTGAGAGGTGCTCTATTACTTCACATTGAAATTTTTTTTTGTTATCATTATGTTTACTAGGCAACCCCCTCCAACAATTACCCACAACAAACCCTATTACAGTCGCAGTCCTTCAGCATGGTTGGATGCCTCAGACCCCTTCACGATGTAACCCCCACACACCCCGTTACAGTCGCTGTTCATCAGCGTGTAGTAGTTGAATGCTGTAGACTCACTACTTGTTTTCTCAGTGTTGTACACTCCTCCCCAAGACCGCAAACCCCACACATTATACATGCTCATCCTAATGCCCCCTTCCTTTTTCCCCGCCCTTATCCCTCCCTTCTCACCCACCATGCCCAGTCTCTTTCCCTTCTTTAAATGTTAGTCCACTCTCGGGTTCTGTGAGTCTGCTGCTGTTTTTTTCCAACAGCTTTTCTTTGTTGTTATACTCCACACATGAGTGAAATCATTTGTTACTTTTCTTTCTCTGACTGGCTTTTTTCACTTAGTATAATACCATCAAGCTCCATCCACGTCATTGCAAATATTAGGATTATTTTCTTCTTATGGCTGCTTACTGAACTTTTTAAACGGGATTTCATTCTTCTTCTTTGTATGTAGTTTCGCTATGTGCTTCCACCATTACTCTCCTGGTTTATGAGAAATAGCTTTTATTGATTGATATGTACCTATATCTATCTCTCGATATCTCTCTCAATCTATCTGTCATCTATGTGTCTTCTATTATCTTTCTATCTATCTATCAATCAATCATCTTTTTGTCTGCCCTTCTGTAATTATGTACAGAACAGTTAACAACATAGCCTCTGTCACTTCCCTACTTTATGATTCAAAAAATCTTGCAAGGTAACTAGGACGTAGGGAGAGCACTGGGTTCACCAAGACACTTGCAGGTCGAGTCAGTCACGTGTGCATACAAAACCAGGAAACGCTGGTGCAGGGACTTGTACCCGTATCTCTGTCCTCTGTCCTCTTTTACCTCCTTCTCTCTTGCTGACTGTATTTAGCCACATTCATTTACTAAGTGCTCCCGGAAGACCACAAGAATCCTTCTTCTGGGCCTGTTATAGACAGAAAAGTAAACTTGGTTCTTTGCTCACCACCATGTTTGAGGGACATCTGCATGATAACCACTGATGGGAGGAGGAACCAGTAAGAAGGAAGAAAAATTTCTAGACAGGAGTAATTGGGAGCAAAGAGTGTGTTGTGGAGTGACGTGTTTATTTGAGTGTCCAAACTACTCTCTTTTTGTTGTTATTAGTTCTTTTCATTGGTGAACATCATAAAACACTCTGATTTCAAAAGCCCAGACCCATATTTTTATAGCAATTCGGTTGCTCAGGTGAGAAAAAATGAGAAGGACGTTGCTGTACCACTAAATCTACGGCTGGGCACTGCTGAAACCAAACAAAAAGTGTTCACGGTGGCGAGATAGGGCTATTTTCAACTGACTGTTTCTGGGGACTAAAACCGAATCCATTTGTTTGTTTGTTTGCTTCCCAGTTTCACTTTTGTAGGGTACCTGCCCCACCCCCTCGGCATATAGTTTGTCTGTGTCCTTCTATCTCAAGTGAGTCTCCAGTAAGGGAGCACGTAGGTGGTCTTGAGATTTCATCCCTTCTTCTAACCCTGTGTCTTTTAATTGGAGCACTCAAAGCCTGTCCTTTTATTCTGATAATTGAGAGCTGTGCTCTTACTGCACTTTGAAATTTTTTTTATCATTAATATACAATCACATGAGGAACATTATGCTTACTAGGCTACCCCGTTCACCAAATCCCCACCAAAACACCGTTACCATCGCAGTCCATCAGCATGGTTGGATGCTGTAGACCCCTTCACCATGTCCCTATCAAACACCGCGTTACAGACGCTGTCCATCCGCGTGAAGTAAGATGCTGTAGAATCACTACTTCTCTTCTCTGTGTTGTACTGCCCTCCCCATGCTCCCCCCAACACACACATTAAACGTGCTATTGCTTATTCCCCCTTTCTTTCTCCCCCCATTATAACTCCCTTCCCACAAACGCTGCCCACTCCCTTTCCCTTTGGTATCTCTTTGTCCACTCTCGGGTTCTGTGAGTCTGCTGCTGTATTTTTCCTACAGTTTTTATTTGTTGATATACTCCACACATGAGTGAAATCATTTGGTACTTGCCTTTCTCTTCCTGGCCTATTTCACTGGGCATAATACCGTCTAGTTCCATACACGTTGTTCCAAAAGGTAGGATTTGTTTTCTTCTTAAGCCTGCTTAGTGCACTTTTTAAACCGGATTTCTGTCTTCTCTTTGGCCTGTATATTCGCTACGTGCTTTCACCATTGCTCTCCTGGTTATGAGCAATAGCTTTGTGTTAATCGGTATATATCTGTATCTATCTTTCTACCTGTCTATCTATCTATCTATCGATCTATCTATCTATCTATCTGTCTATCTATCTATCTATCTATCTATGAATCTATCTGCCTATCTATCTATCTATCAATCAATCAAGCATATTTTGTATTTCCCATCTGTCCTTGTGTGCAGAACAGTTAAAAACATAGAGTATGCCACTGGCCTACATTATGCTTCCAAAAATCTTGCAAGGTAACTAGGCAGTAGGGAAAGCACTGGATTCACCGAGACACTTGTAGGTCGCATCATCCGTGTGTACCTACAAAACCAGTAAATGGTGGTGCAGGGACTTGAACGCGTGTCTCTCTCCTCTGTCCTCTTTTATATCCTTCTCACTTGCTGACTGTATTTAGACACATTTATTGACTAAGTGCTTCCGGAAGACCTCAAGAATCCTTCCTCTGGACCTGTTGTAGACAGGGAAGTAAACTTGGTGCTTTGCTCACCACTATGTTTCTTGGACATCGGCGTGATCACCGCTGAAAGGAGGGTGGGACAAATGAAAAGGAACACCAATTTCTAGACATGAGCAGTTGGGAGCAAAGAGTGTGTTGTGGAGTGACGTGTTTATTTGAGTGTCCAAACTTCCCTCTTTATCTGGTTATTACTTCTTTACATTCGTGAACATCTTAAAACCCACTGATTTTAAAGGCTCACTCACACATTATTACAGCAATTCAGTTGTTGAGGTGAGAGAAAATGAGAAGTACGCTGCTGCACCACTAAATCTATGGCTGGGCTCTGCTGAAACCAAACAAAAAGTATTCACGGTGACCAGATAGGGCTATTTTCTACTGTCTGTCTGTGGGTACTCAAGCAGAATCCATTTGTTTGATTGTTTGTTTTTCAGTTTCAATTGTGTAGAGTTCCTGTCCCCACCCGTTTGGATTGTAGTTTGTCTGTGTCCTTGGGTCTCAAGTGAGTCTCCAGTAAGGGAGCACGTAGGTGGTCTTGAGATTACATCCCTTCTTCTAACCCTGTGTCTTTTAATTTGAGCACTCAAAGTCTGTCCTTTTATTCTGATAATTGAGAGCTGTGCTCTTACTGCACTTTGAAATTTTTTTTATCATTAATATACAATCACATGAGGAACATTATGCTTACTAGGCTACCCCGTTCACCAAATCCCCACCAAAACACCGTTACCGTCGCAGTCCATCAGCATGGTTGGATGCTGTAGACCCCTTCACCATGTCCCTATCAAACACCGCGTTACAGACGCTGTCCATCCGCGTGAAGTAAGATGCTGTAGAATCACTACTTCTCTTCTCTGTGTTGTACTGCCCTCCCCATGCTCCCCCAACACACACATTAAACGTGCTATTGCTTATTCCCCCTTTCTTTCTCCCCCCATTATAACTCCCTTCCCACAAACGCTGCCCACTCCCTTTCCCTTTGGTATCTCTTTGTCCACTCTCGGGTTCTGTGAGTCTGCTGCTGTATTTTTCCTTCAGTTTTTATTTGTTGATATACTCCACACATGAGTGAAATCATTTGGTACTTGCCTTTCTCTTCCTGGCCTATTTCACTGGGCATAATACCGTCTAGTTCCATCCACGTTGTTCCAAAAGGTAGGATTTGTTTTCTTCTTAAGCCTGCTTAGTGCACTTTTTAAACCGAATTTCTGTCTTCTCTTTGGCCTCTATATTCGCTACGTGCTTTCACCATTGCTCTCCTGGTTATGAGCAATAGCTTTGTGTTAATCGGTATGTATCTGTATCTATCTTTCTACCTGTCTATCTATCTATCTATCGATCTATCTATCTATATATCTGTCTATCTATCTATCTATCTATCTATGAATCTATCTGTCTATCTATCTATCTATCAATCAATCAAGCATATTTTGTATTTCCCATCTGTCCTTGTGTGCAGAACAGTTAAAAACATAGAGTATGCCACTGGCCTACATTATGCTTCCAAAAATCTTGCAAGGTAACTAGGCAGTAGGGAAAGCACTGGATTCACCGAGACACTTGTAGGTCGCATCATCCGTGTGTACCTACAAAACCAGTAAATGGTGGTGCAGGGACTTGAACGCGTGTCTCTCTCCTCTGTCCTCTTTTATATCCTTCTCACTTGCTGACTGTATTTAGACACATTTATTGACTAAGTGCTTCCGGAAGACCTCAAGAATCCTTCCTCTGGACCTGTTGTAGACAGGGAAGTAAACTTGGTGCTTTGCTCACCACTATGTTTCTTGGACATCGGCGTGATCACCGCTGAAAGGAGGGTGGGACAAATGAAAAGGAACACCAATTTCTAGACATGAGCAGTTGGGAGCAAAGAGAGTGTTGGGAGTGACGTGTTTATTTGAGTGTCCAATCTTCCCTCTTTATCTGGTTATTACTTCTTTACATTCGTGAACATCTTAAAACCCACTGATTTTAAAGGCTCACTCACACATTATTACAGCAATTCAGTTGCTGAGGTGAGAGAAAATGAGAAGTACGCTGCTGCACCACTAAATCTATGGCTGGGCTCTGCTGAAACCAAACAAAAAGTATTCACGGTGACCAGATAGGGCTATTTCCTACTGACTGTCTGTGGGTACTCAAGCAGAATCCATTTGTTTGATTGTTTGTTTTTCAGTTTCAATTGTGTAGAGTTCCTGTCCCCACCCGTTTGGATTGTAGTTTGTCTGTGTCCTTGGGTCTCAAGTGAGTCTCCTGTTAGGGAGCCCCTAGGTGGCCTTGAGATTTCATCCCTTCTTTTAACCCTGTGTCTTTTGTTTGTAGCATTCAAAGCCTGTCCTTTTATTCTTATGGTTCAGAGCTTTGCCCTTATTGCCCATTAAAAATTATTTTGTTACCATTAATCTACAATCACGTAAAGAACATTATGTTTACTAGGCTCCCCACTTCAACAAGTCCCCCACAACAACCTCTTACAGTTGCTGTCCATCAGCGTAGTTGGATGCTTTAGACCATGTCACCATGACCCCCACGACACCTCATTACAGTCGCTGTCCATCAGCACGTAGTAAGATGCTGCAGAATCTCTACTTGCCTTCTCTGTGTTGTAGAGCCGTCTACATGCCACCTGACCCCACGCATTATGCATGTTAATCCTAATGCCCCCTTTCTTTCTCCCCGCCCTTATCCCTCCCTTCCCACCCTGCCTGCCCAGTCATTTTCCCTTTGGTATCTGTTAGACCACTCTCGGGTTCTGTGAGTCTGCTACTTTTTTTTTCTTCAGTTTTACTTTGTTGTTTTACTCCACACATGAGTGAAATCACTTTTTACTTGTCTTTCTCCGCCTGGCCTATTTCACTGAGCATACTACTGTCTAGCGAAATCCACGTCATTGCAAATCGTATAATTTGTTTCCTTCTTACAGCTGCTTACTTCACTTTTTAAACAGGATTTCATTCTTCCTTTTTGTTTGTAGTTTCGCTATGTACTTTTACCATTGATCTCCTGGTTATGAGCAATAGCTATCTGTTAATCGATATGTATCTTTATTTATCTATCTGTCTGTCTGTCTATCTATCCTAACTTCATATCTACCTATTTATCTATCTCTCTATTTTCCTATAATCTATCTACGATGTCTATCATCTATCAATCTATGTACCTGTCTATTTATAATCTATCTATCTATGAATCAATCATCTTTTTGTCTGCCCATCTATCCTTATGTACAGAACAGTTGACAACATAGCCTATGTCACTTCCCTACATTATGCTTCCAGAAATCTTGCTATGTAACTAGGCCATAGCTGGAACACAGGGTTCACCGAGACACTTGCAGGTCGATTCAGCCGCGTGTGCTTACAAAACCAGTAAATTGTGCTGCAGGGACTTATACCCGTATATCTGTCCTCTGTCCTCTGTCCTCTTTAACCTCCTTCTCGCTTGCTGACTCTATTTAGCCACATTCACTGAATAAGTGCTCCCTGAAGACCACAAGTATCCTTCCTCAGGGCCTGTTGTTGACAGAAAAGTGTACTTGGTTATTTGCACACCACCATGTTTGAGGGACATCGGCGTGATCACCCACTGATAGGAGGATGGACTAATAAAAAGGAACACCTGTTTCTAGACAGGAGCAGTTGGGAACAAAGAGTGTGTTGTGGAGTGTCGTGTTTATTTGAGTGTCCAAACTTCCCTCTTTATGTGGTTATTACTTCTTTACATTCATGAACGTCATAAAACCCACTGATTTCAAAGGCCCAGATGCATATTATTACAGCAATTCAGTTGTTGAGGTGAGAGAATATGAGAAGGAAGGTGCGGCACCACTAAATCTATGGCTGGGCACTGCTGAAAACAAACAAAAAGAGTTCACGGTGGCCAGATAGGGCTCTTTTCTAGTGACTGTCTCTGGGGACTCAAACAGAATCCATTGGTTTGTTTGTTTCTCTGCTTCACTTGTGTAGGGTACCTGTCCCCGCCCCTTCGGCTAGTAGATTGTCTGTGTATTTGGATCTCAAGTGAGTCTCCTGTAAGGGAGCGCATGAGCACATAGTTGGTCTTGTGTTTTCATTCCTTCTTCTAACCCTGTGTCTTTTGATTGGAGCTCTCAAAGCCTGTCCTTTTATTCTGATAATTGAGAGGTGCTCTATTACTTCACATTGAAATTTTTTTTTGTTATCATTATGTTTACTAGGCAACCCCCTCCAACAATTACCCACAACAAACCCTATTACAGTCGCAGTCCTTCAGCATGGTTGGATGCTTCAGACCCCTTCACGATGTAACCCCCACACACCCCGTTACAGTCGCTGTTCATCAGCGTGTAGTAGTTGAATGCTGTAGACTCACTACTTGTTTTCTCAGTGTTGTACACTCCTCCCCAAGACCGCAAACCCCACACATTATACATGCTCATCCTAATGCCCCCTTCCTTTTTCCCCGCCCTTATCCCTCCCTTCTCCCCCACCATGCCCAGTCTCTTTCCCTTCTTTAAATGTTAGTCCACTCTCGGGTTCTGTGAGTCTGCTGCTGTTTTTTTCCAACAGCTTTTCTTTGTTGTTATACTCCACACATGAGTGAAATCATTTGTTACTTTTCTTTCTCTGACTGGCTTTTTTCACTTAGTATAATACCATCAAACTCCATCCACGTCATTGCAAATATTAGGATTATTTTCTTCTTATGGCTGCTTACTGAACTTTTTAAACTGGATTTCATTCTTCTTCTTTGTATGTAGTTTCGCTATGTGCTTCCACCATTACTCTCCTGGTTTATGAGAAATAGCTTTTATTGATTGATATGTACCTATATCTATCTCTCGATATCTCTCTCAATCTATCTGTCATCTATGTGTCTTCTATTATCTTTCTATCTATCTATCAATCAATCATCTTTTTGTCTGCCCTTCTGTCCTTATGTACAGAACAGTTAACAACATAGCCTCTGTCACTTCCCTACTTTATGATTCAAAAAATCTTGCAAGGTAACTAGGACGTAGGGAGAGCACTGGGTTCACCAAGACACTTGCAGGTCGAGTCAGTCACGTGTGCCTACAAAACCAGGAAACGCTGGTGCAGGGACTTGTACCCGTATCTCTGTCCTCTGTCCTCTTTTACCTCCTTCTCGCTTGCTGACTGTATTTAGCCACATTCATTTACTAAGTGCTCCCGGAAGACCACAAGAATCCTTCTTCTGGGCCTGTTATAGACAGAAAAGTAAACTTGGTTCTTTGCTCACCACCATGTTTGAGGGACATCTGCATGATAACCGCTGATGGGAGGAGGAACCAGTAAGAAGGAAGAAAAATTTCTAGATAGGAGTAATTGGGAGCAAAGAGTGTGTTGTGGAGTGACGTGTTTATTTGAGTTTCCAAACTACTCTCTTTATGTTGTTATTAGTTCTTTTCATTGGTGAACATCATAAAACGCACTGATTTCAAAAGCCCAGACCCATATTTTTATAGCAATTCGGTTGCTCAGGTGAGAAAAAATGAGAAGGACGTTGCTGTACCACTAAATCTATGGCTGGGCACTGCTGAAACCAAACAAAAAGTGTTCACGGTGGCGAGATAGGGCTATTTTCAACTGACTGTTTCTGGGGACTCAAACCGAATCCATTTGTTTGTTTGTTTGCTTCCCAGTTTCACTTTTGTAGGGTACCTGCCCCACCCCTTCGGCATATAGTTTGTCTGTGTCCTTCTATCTCAAGTGAGTCTCCAGTAAGGGAGCACGTAGGTGGTCTTGAGATTTCATCCCTTCTTCTAACCCTGTGTCTTTTAATTGGAGCACTCAAAGCCTGTCCTTTTATTCTGATAATTGAGAGCTGTGCTCTTACTGCACTTTGAAATTTTTTTTTATCATTAATATACAATCACATGAGGAACATTATGCTTACTAGGCTACCCCGTTCACCAAATCCCCACCAAAACACCGTTACAGTCGCAGTCCATCAGCATGGTTGGATGCTGTAGACCCCTTCACCATGTCCCTATCAAACACCGCGTTACAGACGCTGTCCATCCGCGTGAAGTAAGATGCTGTAGAATCACTACTTCTCTTCTCTGTGTTGTACTGCCCTCCCCATGCTCCCCCCAACACACACATTAAACGTGCTATTGCTTATTCCCCCTTTCTTTCTCCCCCCATTATAACTCCCTTCCCACAAACGCTGCCCACTCCCTTTCCCTTTGGTATCTCTTTGTCCACTCTCGGGTTCTGTGAGTCTGCTGCTGTATTTTTCCTTCAGTTTTTATTTGTTGATATACTCCACACATGAGTGAAATCATTTGGTACTTGCCTTTCTCTTCCTGGCCTATTTCACTGGGCATAATACCGTCTAGTTCCATCCACGTTGTTCCAAAAGGTAGGATTTGTTTTCTTCTTAAGCCTGCTTAGTGCACTTTTTAAACCGAATTTCTGTCTTCTCTTTGGCCTCTATATTCGCTACGTGCTTTCACCATTGCTCTCCTGGTTATGAGCAATAGCTTTGTGTTAATCGGTATGTATCTGTATCTATCTTTCTACCTGTCTATCTATCTATCTACCGATCTATCTATCTGTCTATCTATCTATCTATCTATCTATGAATCTATCTGTCTATCTATCTATCTATCAATCAATCAAGCATATTTTGTATTTCCCATCTGTCCTTGTGTGCAGAACAATTTAAAACATTGAGTATGCCACTGGCCTACATTATGCTTCCAAAAATCTTGCAATGTAACTAGGCAGTAGGGAGAGCACTGGGTTCACCGAGTCACTTGCAGGTCGAATCATCCGTGTGTACCTACAAAACCAGGAAATGGTGGTGCAGGGACTTGAACGCGTGTCTCTCTCCTCTGTCCTCTTTTATATCCTTCTCACTTGCTGACTGTATTTAGACACATTTATTGACTAAGTGCTTCCGGAAGACCTCAAGAATCCTTCCTCTGGACCTGTTGTAGACAGGGAAGTAAACTTGGTGCTTTGCTCACCACTATGTTTCTTGGACATCGGCGTGATCACCGCTGAAAGGAGGGTGGGACAAATGAAAAGGAACACCAATTTCTAGACATGAGCAGTTGGGAGCAAAGAGAGTGTTGGGAGTGACGTGTTTATTTGAGTGTCCAATCTTCCCTCTTTATCTGGTTATTACTTCTTTACATTCGTGAACATCTTAAAACCCACTGATTTTAAAGGCTCACTCACACATTATTACAGCAATTCAGTTGCTGAGGTGAGAGAAAATGAGAAGTACGCTGCTGCACCACTAAATCTATGGCTGGGCTCTGCTGAAACCAAACAAAAAGTATTCACGGTGACCAGATAGGGCTATTTTCTACTGACTGTCTGTGGGTACTCAAGCAGAATCCATTTGTTTGATTGTTTGTTTTTCAGTTTCACTTGTGTAGGGTTCCTGTCCCCACCCGTTTGGATTGTAGTTTGTCTGTGTCCTTGGATCTCAAGTGAGTCTCCTATTAGGGAGCCCCTAGGTGGCCTTGAGATTTCATCCCTTCTTTTAACCCTGTGTCTTTTGTTTGTAGCACTCAAAGCCTGTCCTTTTATTCTTATGGTTCTGTGCTTTGCCCTTATTGCCCATTAAAAATTATTTTGTTACCATTAATCTACAATCACGTAAAGAACATTATGTTTACTAGGCTCCCCACTTCAACAAGACCCAAACAACAACCTCTTACAGTTGCTGTCCATCAGCGTAGTTGGATGCTTTAGACCATGTCACCATGACCCCCACGACACCTCATTACAGTCGCTGTCCATCAGCACGTAGTAAGATGCTGCAGAATCTCTACTTGCCTTCTCTGTGTTGTAGAGCCGTCTACATGCCACCCGACCCCACGCATTATGCATGCTAATCCTAATGCCCCCTTTCTTTCTCCCCGCCCTTATCCCTCCCTTCCCACCCATCCTGCCCAGTCCCTTTCCCTTTGGTAACTGTTAGACCACTCTCGGGTTCTGTGAGTCTGCTACTTTTTTTTTCTTCAGTTTTACTTTGTTGTTTTACTCCACACATGAGTGAAATCACTTTTTACTTATCTTTCTCCGCCTGGCCTATTTCACTGAGCATACTACTGTCTAGCAAAATCCACGTCATTGCAAATCATATAATTTGTTTCCTTCTTATGGCTGCTTACTTCACTTTTTAAACAGGATTTCATTCTTCCTTTTTGTTTGTAGTTTCGCCTAGTACTTTCACCATTGATCTCCTCTTTATGAGCAATAGCTATCTGTTAATCGATATGTATCTTTATTTATCTATCTGTCTGTCTGTCTGTCAATCTATCCTAACTTCATATCTATCTATTTATCTATCTATCTCTCTATTTTCCTATCATCTATCTATGATGTCTAACATCTATCAATCTATGTACCTATCCATTTATAATCTACCTATCTATGAATCAATCATCTTTTTGTCTGCCCATCTATCCTTATGTACAGAACAGTTGACAACATAGCCTATGTCACTTCCCTACATTATGCTTCCAAAAATCTTGCAATGTTACTAGGCCATAGCTGGAACACAGGGTTCACCGAGACACTTGCAGGTCGATTCAGCCGCGTGTGCTTACAAAACCAGTAAATTGTGCTGCAGGGACTTATACCCGTATATCTGTCCTCTGTCCTCTGTCCTCTTTAACCTCCTTCTCGCTTGCTGACTCTATTTAGCCACATTCACTGAATAAGTGCTCCCTGAAGACCACAAGTATCCTTCCTCAGGGCCTGTTGTTGACAGAAAAATGTACTTGGTTATTTGCACACCACCATGTTTGAGGGACATCGGCGTGATCACCCACTGATAGGAGGATGGACTAATAAAAAGGAACACCTGTTTCTAGACAGGAGCAGTTGGGAACAAAGAGTGTGTTGTGGAGTGTCGTGTTTATTTGAGTGTCCAAACTTCCCTCTTTATGTGGTTATTACTTCTTTACATTCATGAACGTCATAAAACCCACTGATTTCAAAGGCCCAGATGCATATTATTACAGCAATTCAGTTGTTGAGGTGAGAGAATATGAGAAGGAAGGTGCGGCACCACTAAATCTATGGCTGGGCACTGCTGAAAACAAACAAAAAGAGTTCACGGTGGCCAGATAGGGCTCTTTTCTAGTGACTGTCTCTGGGGACTCAAACAGAATCCATTGGTTTGTTTGTTTCTCTGCTTCACTTGTGTAGGGTACCTGTCCCCGCCCCTTCGGCTAGTAGATTGTCTGTGTATTTGGATCTCAAGTGAGTCTCCTGTAAGGGAGCGCATGAGCACATAGTTGGTCTTGTGTTTTCATTCCTTCTTCTAACCCTGTGTCTTTTGATTGGAGCTCTCAAAGCCTGTCCTTTTATTCTGATAATTGAGAGGTGCTCTATTACTTCACATTGAAATTTTTTTTTGTTATCATTATGTTTACTAGGCAACCCCCTCCAACAATTACCCACAACAAACCCTATTACAGTCGCAGTCCTTCAGCATGGTTGGATGCCTCAGACCCCTTCACGATGTAACCCCCACACACCCCGTTACAGTCGCTGTTCATCAGCGTGTAGTAGTTGAATGCTGTAGACTCACTACTTGTTTTCTCAGTGTTGTACACTCCTCCCCAAGACCGCAAACCCCACACATTATACATGCTCATCCTAATGCCCCCTTCCTTTTTCCCCGCCCTTATCCCTCCCTTCTCCCCCACCATGCCCAGTCTCTTTCCCTTTTTTAAATGTTAGTCCACTCTCGGGTTCTGTGAGTCTGCTGCTGTTTTTTTCCAACAGCTTTTCTTTGTTGTTATACTCCACACATGAGTGAAATCATTTGTTACTTTTCTTTCTCTGACTGGCTTTTTTCACTTAGTATAATACCATCAAACTCCATCCACGTCATTGCAAATATTAGGATTATTTTCTTCTTATGGCTGCTTACTGAACTTTTTAAACTGGATTTCATTCTTCTTCTTTGTATGTAGTTTCGCTATGTGCTTCCACCATTACTCTCCTGGTTTATGAGAAATAGCCTTTATTGATTGATATGTACCTATATCTATCTCTCGATATCTCTCTCAATCTATCTGTCATCTATGTGTCTTCTATTATCTTTCTATCTATCTATCAATCAATCATCTTTTTGTCTGCCCTTCTGTCCTTATGTACAGAACAGTTAACAACATAGCCTCTGTCACTTCCCTACTTTATGATTCAAAAAATCTTGCAAGGTAACTAGGACGTAGGGAGAGCACTGGGTTCACCAAGACACTTGCAGGTCGAGTCAGTCACGTGTGCCTACAAAACCAGGAAACGCTGGTGCAGGGACTTGTACCCGTATCTCTGTCCTCTGTCCTCTTTTACCTCCTTCTCGCTTGCTGACTGTATTTAGCCACATTCATTTACTAAGTGCCCCCGGAAGACCACAAGAATCCTTCTTCTGGGCCTGTTATAGACAGAAAAGTAAACTTGGTTCTTTGCTCACCACCATGTTTGAGGGACATCTGCATGATAACCGCTGATGGGAGGAGGAACCAGTAAGAAGGAAGAAAAATTTCTAGACAGGAGTAATTGGGAGCAAAGAGTGTGTTGTGGAGTGACGTGTTTATTTGAGTTTCCAAACTACTCTCTTTATGTTGTTATTAGTTCTTTTCATTGGTGAACATCATAAAACGCACTGATTTCAAAAGCCCAGACCCATATTTTTATAGCAATTCGGTTGCTCAGGTGAGAAAAAATGAGAAGGACGTTGCTGTACCACTAAATCTACGGCTGGGCACTGCTGAAACCAAACAAAAAGTGTTCACGGTGGCGAGATAGGGCTATTTTCAACTGACTGTTTCTGGGGACTCAAACCGAATCCATTTGTTTGTTTGTTTGCTTCCCAGTTTCACTTTTGTAGGGTACCTGCCCCACCCCTTCGGCATATAGTTTGTCTGTGTCCTTCTATCTCAAGTGAGTCTCCAGTAAGGGAGCACGTAGGTGGTCTTGAGATTTCATCCCTTCTTCTAACCCTGTGTCTTTTAATTGGAGCACTCAAAGCCTGTCCTTTTATTCTGATAATTGAGAGCTGTGCTCTTACTGCACATTGAAATTTTTTTTTATCATTAATATACAATCACATGAGGAACATTATGCTTACTAGGCTACCCCGTTCACCAAATCCCCACCAATACACCGTTACCGTCGCGGTCCATCAGCATGGTTGGATGCTGTAGACCCCTTCACCATGTCCCTATCAAACACCGCGTTACAGACGCTGTCCATCCGCGTGAAGTAAGATGCTGTAGAATCACTACTTCTCTTCTCTGTGTTGTACTGCCCTCCCCATGCTCCCCCCAACACACACATTAAACGTGCTATTGCTTATTCCCCCTTTCTTTCTCCCCCCATTATAACTCCCTTCCCACAAACGCTGCCCACTCCCTTTCCCATTGGTATCTCTTTGTCCACTCTCGGGTTCTGTGAGTCTGCTGCTGTATTTTTCCTTCAGTTTTTATTTGTTGATATACTCCACACATGAGTGAAATCATTTGGTACTTGCCTTTCTCTTCCTGGCCTATTTCACTGGGCATAATACCGTCTAGTTCCATCCACATTGTTCCAAAAGGTAGGATTTGCTTTCTTCTTAAGCCTGCTTAGTGCACTTTTTAAACCGGATTTCTGTCTTCCTTTGGCCTGTATATTCGCTACGTGCTTTCACCATTGCTCTCCTGGTTATGAGCAATAGCTTTGTGTAATCGGTATGTATCTGTATCTATCTTTCTTTCTATCTATCTATCTATCTATCTATCTATCTATCTATCTATCTATGAATCTATCTGTCTATTTATCTATCTATCAATCAATCAAGCATATTTTGTATTTCCCATCTGTCCTTGTGTGCAGAACAGTTTAAAACATTGAGTATGCCACTGGCCTACATTATGCTTCCAAAAATCTTGCAATGTAACTAGGCAGTAGGGAGAGCACTGGGTTCACCGAGTCACTTGCAGGTCGAATCATCCGTGTGTACCTACAAAACCAGGAAATGGTGGTGCAGGGACTTGAAC
This sequence comes from Manis pentadactyla, assembly GCF_030020395.1. Taxonomy (NCBI): domain Eukaryota; kingdom Metazoa; phylum Chordata; class Mammalia; order Pholidota; family Manidae; genus Manis; species Manis pentadactyla. The sequence goes on along the minus strand of NW_026645219.1, from coordinate 206,620 downwards.
GCGTGTCTCTCTCCTCTGTCCTCTTTTATATCCTTCTCACTTGCTGACTGTATTTAGACACATTTATTGACTAAGTGCTTCCGGAAGACCTCAAGAATCCTTCCTCTGGACCTGTTGTAGACAGGGAAGTAAACTTGGTGCTTTGCTCACCACTATGTTTCTTGGACATCGGCGTGATCACCGCTGAAAGGAGGGTGGGACAAATGAAAAGGAACACCAATTTCTAGACATGAGCAGTTGGGAGCAAAGAGTGTGTTGGGAGTGACGTGTTTATTTGAGTGTCCAATCTTCCCTCTTTATCTGGTTATTACTTCTTTACATTCGTGAACATCTTAAAACCCACTGATTTTAAAGGCTCACTCACACATTATTACAGCAATTCAGTTGCTGAGGTGAGAGAAAATGAGAAGTACGCTGCTGCACCACTAAATCTATGGCTGGGCTCTGCTGAAACCAAACAAAAAGTATTCACGGTGACCAGATAGGGCTATTTTCTACTGACTGTCTGTGGGTACTCAAGCAGAATCCATTTGTTTGATTGTTTGTTTTTCAGTTTCACTTGTGTAGGGTTCCTGTCCCCACCCGTTTGGATTGTAGTTTGTCTGTGTCCTTGGATCTCAAGTGAGTCTCCTATTAGGGAGCCCCTAGGTGGCCTTGAGATTTCATCCCTTCTTTTAACCCTGTGTCTTTTGTTTGTAGCACTCAAAGCCTGTCCTTTTATTCTTATGGTTCTGAGCTTTGCCCTTATTGCCCATTAAAAATTATTTTGTTACCATTAATCTACAATCACGTAAAGAACATTATGGTTACTAGGCTCCCCACTTCAACAAGTCCCCCACAACAACCTCTTACAGTTGCTGTCCATCAGCGTAGTTGGATGCTTTAGACCATGTCACCATGACCCCCACGACACCTCATTACAGTCGCTGTCCATCAGCACGTAGTAAGATGCTGCAGAATCTCTACTTGCCTTCTCTGTGTTGTAGAGCCGTCTACATGCCACCCGACCCCACGCATTATGCATGCTAATCCTAATGCCCCCTTTCTTTCTCCCCGCCCTTATCCCTCCCTTCCCACCCATCCTGCCCAGTCCCTTTCCCTTTGGTAACTGTTAGACCACTCTCGGGTTCTGTGAGTCTGCTACTTTTTTTTTCTTCAGTTTTACTTTGTTGTTTTACTCCACACATGAGTGAAATCACTTTTTACTTGTCTTTCTCCGCCTGGCCTATTTCACTGAGCATACTACTGTCTAGCGAAATCCACGTCATTGCAAATCGTATAATTTGTTTCCTTCTTACGGCTGCTTACATCACTTTTTAAACAGGATTTCATTCTTCCTTTTTGTTTGTAGTTTCGCCTTGTACTTTCACCATTGATCTCCTGGTTATGAGCAATAGCTATCTGTTAATCGATATGTATCTTTATTTATCTATCTGTCTGTCTGTCTGTCAATCTATCCTAACTTCATATCTATCTATTTATCTATCTATCTCTCTATTTTCCTATCATCTATCTATGATGTCTAACATCTATCAATCTATGTACCTATCCATTTATAATCTACCTATCTATGAATCAATCATCTTTTTGTCTGCCCATCTATCCTTATGTACAGAACAGTTGACAACATAGCCTATGTCACTTCCCTACATTATGCTTCCAAAAATCTTGCAATGTTACTAGGCCATAGCTGGAACACAGGGTTCACCGAGACACTTGCAGGTCGATTCAGCCGCGTGTGCTTACAAAACCAGTAAATTGTGCTGCAGGGACTTATACCCGTATATCTGTCCTCTGTCCTCTGTCCTCTTTAACCTCCTTCTCGCTTGCTGACTCTATTTAGCCACATTCACTGAATAAGTGCTCCCTGAAGACCACAAGTATCCTTCCTCAGGGCCTGTTGTTGACAGAAAAATGTACTTGGTTATTTGCACACCACCATGTTTGAGGGACATCGGCGTGATCACCCACTGATAGGAGGATGGACTAATAAAAAGGAACACCTGTTTCTAGACAGGAGCAGTTGGGAACAAAGAGTGTGTTGTGGAGTGTCGTGTTTATTTGAGTGTCCAAACTTCCCTCTTTATGTGGTTATTACTTCTTTACATTCATGAACGTCATAAAACCCACTGATTTCAAAGGCCCAGATGCATATTATTACAGCAATTCAGTTGTTGAGGTGAGAGAATATGAGAAGGAAGGTGCGGCACCACTAAATCTATGGCTGGGCACTGCTGAAAACAAACAAAAAGAGTTCACGGTGGCCAGTTAGGGCTCTTTTCTAGTGACTGTCTCTGGGGACTCAAACAGAATCCATTGGTTTGTTTGTTTCTCTGCTTCACTTGTGTAGGGTACCTGTCCCCGCCCCTTCGGCTAGTAGATTGTCTGTGTATTTGGATCTCAAGTGAGTCTCCTGTAAGGGAGCGCATGAGCACATAGTTGGTCTTGTGTTTTCATTCCTTCTTCTAACCCTGTGTCTTTTGATTGGAGCTCTCAAAGCCTGTCCTTTTATTCTGATAATTGAGAGGTGCTCTATTACTTCACATTGAAATTTTTTTTTGTTATCATTATGTTTACTAGGCAACCCCCTCCAACAATTACCCACAACAAACCCTATTACAGTCGCAGTCCTTCAGCATGGTTGGATGCCTCAGACCCCTTCACGATGTAACCCCCACACACCCCGTTACAGTCGCTGTTCATCAGCGTGTAGTAGTTGAATGCTGTAGACTCACTACTTGTTTTCTCAGTGTTGTACACTCCTCCCCAAGACCGCAAACCCCACACATTATACATGCTCATCCTAATGCCCCCTTCCTTTTTCCCCGCCCTTATCCCTCCCTTCTCCCCCACCATGCCCAGTCTCTTTCCCTTTTTTAAATGTTAGTCCACTCTCGGGTTCTGTGAGTCTGCTGCTGTTTTTTTCCAACAGCTTTTCTTTGTTGTTATACTCCACACATGAGTGAAATCATTTGTTACTTTTCTTTCTCTGACTGGCTTTTTTCACTTAGTATAATACCATCAAACTCCATCCACGTCATTGCAAATATTAGGATTATTTTCTTCTTATGGCTGCTTACTGAACTTTTTAAACTGGATTTCATTCTTCTTCTTTGTATGTAGTTTCGCTATGTGCTTCCACCATTACTCTCCTGGTTTATGAGAAATAGCCTTTATTGATTGATATGTACCTATATCTATCTCTCGATATCTCTCTCAATCTATCTGTCATCTATGTGTCTTCTATTATCTTTCTATCTATCTATCAATCAATCATCTTTTTGTCTGCCCTTCTGTCCTTATGTACAGAACAGTTAACAACATAGCCTCTGTCACTTCCCTACTTTATGATTCAAAAAATCTTGCAAGGTAACTAGGACGTAGGGAGAGCACTGGGTTCACCAAGACACTTGCAGGTCGAGTCAGTCACGTGTGCCTACAAAACCAGGAAACGCTGGTGCAGGGACTTGTACCCGTATCTCTGTCCTCTGTCCTCTTTTACCTCCTTCTCGCTTGCTGACTGTATTTAGCCACATTCATTTACTAAGTGCCCCCGGAAGACCACAAGAATCCTTCTTCTGGGCCTGTTATAGACAGAAAAGTAAACTTGGTTCTTTGCTCACCACCATGTTTGAGGGACATCTGCATGATAACCGCTGATGGGAGGAGGAACCAGTAAGAAGGAAGAAAAATTTCTAGACAGGAGTAATTGGGAGCAAAGAGTGTGTTGTGGAGTGACGTGTTTATTTGAGTTTCCAAACTACTCTCTTTATGTTGTTATTAGTTCTTTTCATTGGTGAACATCATAAAACGCACTGATTTCAAAAGCCCAGACCCATATTTTTATAGCAATTCGGTTGCTCAGGTGAGAAAAAATGAGAAGGACGTTGCTGTACCACTAAATCTATGGCTGGGCACTGCTGAAACCAAACAAAAAGTGTTCACGGTGGCGAGATAGGGCTATTTTCAACTGACTGTTTCTGGGGACTCAAACCGAATCCATTTGTTTGTTTGTTTGCTTCCCAGTTTCACTTTTGTAGGGTACCTGCCCCACCCCTTCGGCATATAGTTTGTCTGTGTCCTTCTATCTCAAGTGAGTCTCCAGTAAGGGAGCACGTAGGTGGTCTTGAGATTTCATCCCTTCTTCTAACCCTGTGTCTTTTAATTGGAGCACTCAAAGCCTGTCCTTTTATTCTGATAATTGAGAGCAGTGCTCTTACTGCACATTGAAATTTTTTTTTATCATTAATATACAATCACATGAGGAACATTATGCTTACTAGGCTACCCCGTTCACCAAATCCCCACCAATACACCGTTACCGTCGCGGTCCATCAGCATGGTTGGATGCTGTAGACCCCTTCACCATGTCCCTATCAAACACCGCGTTACAGACGCTGTCCATCCGCGTGAAGTAAGATGCTGTAGAATCACTACTTCTCTTCTCTGTGTTGTACTGCCCTCCCCATGCTCCCCCCAACACACACATTAAACGTGCTATTGCTTATTCCCCCTTTCTTTCTCCCCCCATTATAACTCCCTTCCCACAAACGCTGCCCACTCCCTTTCCCATTGGTATCTCTTTGTCCACTCTCGGGTTCTGTGAGTCTGCTGCTGTATTTTTCCTTCAGTTTTTATTTGTTGATATACTCCACACATGAGTGAAATCATTTGGTACTTGCCTTTCTCTTCCTGGCCTATTTCACTGGGCATAATACCGTCTAGTTCCATCCACGTTGTTCCAAAAGGTAGGATTTGCTTTCTTCTTAAGCCTGCTTAGTGCACTTTTTAAATCGGATTTCTGTCTTCCTTTGGCCTGTATATTCGCTACGTGCTTTCACCATTGCTCTCCTGGTTATGAGCAATAGCTTTGTGTAATCGGTATGTATCTGTATCTATCTTTCTTTCTATCTATCTATCTATCTATCTATCTATCTATCTATCTATCTATCTATCTATGAATCTATCTGTCTATTTATCTATCTATCAATCAATCAAGCATATTTTGTATTTCCCATCTGTCCTTGTGTGCAGAACAGTTTAAAACATTGAGTATGCCACTGGCCTACATTATGCTTCCAAAAATCTTGCAATGTAACTAGGCAGTAGGGAGAGCACTGGGTTCACCGAGTCACTTGCAGGTCGAATCATCCGTGTGTACCTACAAAACCAGGAAATGGTGGTGCAGGGACTTGAACGCGTGTCTCTCTCCTCTGTCCTCTTTTATATCCTTCTCACTTGCTGACTGTATTTAGACACATTTATTGACTAAGTGCTTCCGGAAGACCTCAAGAATCCTTCCTCTGGACCTGTTGTAGACAGGGAAGTAAACTTGGTGCTTTGCTCACCACTATGTTTCTTGGACATCGGCGTGATCACCGCTGAAAGGAGGGTGGGACAAATGAAAAGGAACACCAATTTCTAGACATGAGCAGTTGGGAGCAAAGAGTGTGTTGGGAGTGACGTGTTTATTTGAGTGTCCAATCTTCCCTCTTTATCTGGTTATTACTTCTTTACATTCGTGAACATCTTAAAACCCACTGATTTTAAAGGCTCACTCACACATTATTACAGCAATTCAGTTGCTGAGGTGAGAGAAAATGAGAAGTACGCTGCTGCACCACTAAATCTATGGCTGGGCTCTGCTGAAACCAAACAAAAAGTATTCACGGTGACCAGATAGGGCTATTTTCTACTGACTGTCTGTGGGTACTCAAGCAGAATCCATTTGTTTGATTGTTTGTTTTTCAGTTTCACTTGTGTAGGGTTCCTGTCCCCACCCGTTTGGATTGTAGTTTGTCTGTGTCCTTGGATCTCAAGTGAGTCTCCTATTAGGGAGCCCCTAGGTGGCCTTGAGATTTCATCCCTTCTTTTAACCCTGTGTCTTTTGTTTGTAGCACTCAAAGCCTGTCCTTTTATTCTTATGGTTCTGAGCTTTGCCCTTATTGCCCATTAAAAATTATTTTGTTACCATTAATCTACAATCACGTAAAGAACATTATGGTTACTAGGCTCCCCACTTCAACAAGTCCCCCACAACAACCTCTTACAGTTGCTGTCCATCAGCGTAGTTGGATGCTTTAGACCATGTCACCATGACCCCCACGACACCTCATTACAGTCGCTGTCCATCAGCACGTAGTAAGATGCTGCAGAATCTCTACTTGCCTTCTCTGTGTTGTAGAGCCGTCTACATGCCACCCGACCCCACGCATTATGCATGCTAATCCTAATGCCCCCTTTCTTTCTCCCCGCCCTTATCCCTCCCTTCCCACCCATCCTGCCCAGTCCCTTTCCCTTTGGTAACTGTTAGACCACTCTCGGGTTCTGTGAGTCTGCTACTTTTTTTTTCTTCAGTTTTACTTTGTTGTTTTACTCCACACATGAGTGAAATCACTTTTTACTTGTCTTTCTCCGCCTGGCCTATTTCACTGAGCATACTACTGTCTAGCGAAATCCACGTCATTGCAAATCGTATAATTTGTTTCCTTCTTACGGCTGCTTACATCACTTTTTAAACAGGATTTCATTCTTCCTTTTTGTTTGTAGTTTCGCCTTGTACTTTCACCATTGATCTCCTGGTTATGAGCAATAGCTATCTGTTAATCGATATGTATCTTTATTTATCTATCTGTCTGTCTGTCTGTCAATCTATCCTAACTTCATATCTATCTATTTATCTATCTATCTCTCTATTTTCCTATCATCTATCTATGATGTCTAACATCTATCAATCTATGTACCTATCCATTTATAATCTACCTATCTATGAATCAATCATCTTTTTGTCTGCCCATCTATCCTTATGTACAGAACAGTTGACAACATAGCCTATGTCACTTCCCTACATTATGCTTCCAAAAATCTTGCAATGTTACTAGGCCATAGCTGGAACACAGGGTTCACCGAGACACTTGCAGGTCGATTCAGCCGCGTGTGCTTACAAAACCAGTAAATTGTGCTGCAGGGACTTATACCCGTATATCTGTCCTCTGTCCTCTGTCCTCTTTAACCTCCTTCTCGCTTGCTGACTCTATTTAGCCACATTCACTGAATAAGTGCTCCCTGAAGACCACAAGTATCCTTCCTCAGGGCCTGTTGTTGACAGAAAAATGTACTTGGTTATTTGCACACCACCATGTTTGAGGGACATCGGCGTGATCACCCACTGATAGGAGGATGGACTAATAAAAAGGAACACCTGTTTCTAGACAGGAGCAGTTGGGAACAAAGAGTGTGTTGTGGAGTGTCGTGTTTATTTGAGTGTCCAAACTTCCCTCTTTATGTGGTTATTACTTCTTTACATTCATGAACGTCATAAAACCCACTGATTTCAAAGGCCCAGATGCATATTATTACAGCAATTCAGTTGTTGAGGTGAGAGAATATGAGAAGGAAGGTGCGGCACCACTAAATCTATGGCTGGGCACTGCTGAAAACAAACAAAAAGAGTTCACGGTGGCCAGTTAGGGCTCTTTTCTAGTGACTGTCTCTGGGGACTCAAACAGAATCCATTGGTTTGTTTGTTTCTCTGCTTCACTTGTGTAGGGTACCTGTCCCCGCCCCTTCGGCTAGTAGATTGTCTGTGTATTTGGATCTCAAGTGAGTCTCCTGTAAGGGAGCGCATGAGCACATAGTTGGTCTTGTGTTTTCATTCCTTCTTCTAACCCTGTGTCTTTTGATTGGAGCTCTCAAAGCCTGTCCTTTTATTCTGATAATTGAGAGGTGCTCTATTACTTCACATTGAAATTTTTTTTTGTTATCATTATGTTTACTAGGCAACCCCCTCCAACAATTACCCACAACAAACCCTATTACAGTCGCAGTCCTTCAGCATGGTTGGATGCCTCAGACCCCTTCACGATGTAACCCCCACACACCCCGTTACAGTCGCTGTTCATCAGCGTGTAGTAGTTGAATGCTGTAGACTCACTACTTGTTTTCTCAGTGTTGTACACTCCTCCCCAAGACCGCAAACCCCACACATTATACATGCTCATCCTAATGCCCCCTTCCTTTTTCCCCGCCCTTATCCCTCCCTTCTCCCCCACCATGCCCAGTCTCTTTCCCTTTTTTAAATGTTAGTCCACTCTCGGGTTCTGTGAGTCTGCTGCTGTTTTTTTCCAACAGCTTTTCTTTGTTGTTATACTCCACACATGAGTGAAATCATTTGTTACTTTTCTTTCTCTGACTGGCTTTTTTCACTTAGTATAATACCATCAAACTCCATCCACGTCATTGCAAATATTAGGATTATTTTCTTCTTATGGCTGCTTACTGAACTTTTTAAACTGGATTTCATTCTTCTTCTTTGTATGTAGTTTCGCTATGTGCTTCCACCATTACTCTCCTGGTTTATGAGAAATAGCCTTTATTGATTGATATGTACCTATATCTATCTCTCGATATCTCTCTCAATCTATCTGTCATCTATGTGTCTTCTATTATCTTTCTATCTATCTATCAATCAATCATCTTTTTGTCTGCCCTTCTGTCCTTATGTACAGAACAGTTAACAACATAGCCTCTGTCACTTCCCTACTTTATGATTCAAAAAATCTTGCAAGGTAACTAGGACGTAGGGAGAGCACTGGGTTCACCAAGACACTTGCAGGTCGAGTCAGTCACGTGTGCCTACAAAACCAGGAAACGCTGGTGCAGGGACTTGTACCCGTATCTCTGTCCTCTGTCCTCTTTTACCTCCTTCTCGCTTGCTGACTGTATTTAGCCACATTCATTTACTAAGTGCCCCCGGAAGACCACAAGAATCCTTCTTCTGGGCCTGTTATAGACAGAAAAGTAAACTTGGTTCTTTGCTCACCACCATGTTTGAGGGACATCTGCATGATAACCGCTGATGGGAGGAGGAACCAGTAAGAAGGAAGAAAAATTTCTAGACAGGAGTAATTGGGAGCAAAGAGTGTGTTGTGGAGTGACGTGTTTATTTGAGTTTCCAAACTACTCTCTTTATGTTGTTATTAGTTCTTTTCATTGGTGAACATCATAAAACGCACTGATTTCAAAAGCCCAGACCCATATTTTTATAGCAATTCGGTTGCTCAGGTGAGAAAAAATGAGAAGGACGTTGCTGTACCACTAAATCTATGGCTGGGCACTGCTGAAACCAAACAAAAAGTGTTCACGGTGGCGAGATAGGGCTATTTTCAACTGACTGTTTCTGGGGACTCAAACCGAATCCATTTGTTTGTTTGTTTGCTTCCCAGTTTCACTTTTGTAGGGTACCTGCCCCACCCCTTCGGCATATAGTTTGTCTGTGTCCTTCTATCTCAAGTGAGTCTCCAGTAAGGGAGCACGTAGGTGGTCTTGAGATTTCATCCCTTCTTCTAACCCTGTGTCTTTTAATTGGAGCACTCAAAGCCTGTCCTTTTATTCTGATAATTGAGAGCAGTGCTCTTACTGCACATTGAAATTTTTTTTTATCATTAATATACAATCACATGAGGAACATTATGCTTACTAGGCTACCCCGTTCACCAAATCCCCACCAATACACCGTTACCGTCGCAGTCCATCAGCATGGTTGGATGCTGTAGACCCCTTCACCATGTCCCTATCAAACACCGCGTTACAGACGCTGTCCATCCGCGTGAAGTAAGATGCTGTAGAATCACTACTTCTCTTCTCTGTGTTGTACTGCCCTCCCCATGCTCCCCCCAACAAACACATTAAACGTGCTATTGCTTATTCCCCCTTTCTTTCTCCCCCCATTATAACTCCCTTCCCACAAACGCTGCCCACTCCCTTTCCCATTGGTATCTCTTTGTCCACTCTCGGGTTCTGTGAGTCTGCTGCTGTATTTTTCCTTCAGTTTTTATTTGTTGATATACTCCACACATGAGTGAAATCATTTGGTACTTGCCTTTCTCTTCCTGGCCTATTTCACTGGGCATAATACCGTCTAGTTCCATCCACGTTGTTCCAAAAGGTAGGATTTGCTTTCTTCTTAAGCCTGCTTAGTGCACTTTTTAAATCGGATTTCTGTCTTCCTTTGGCCTGTATATTCGCTACGTGCTTTCACCATTGCTCTCCTGGTTATGAGCGATAGCTTTGTGTAATCGGTATGTATCTGTATCTATCTTTCTTTCTATCTATCTATCTATCTATCTATCTATCTATCTATCTATCTATCTATGAATCTATCTGTCTATTTATCTATCTATCAATCAATCAAGCATATTTTGTATTTCCCATCTGTCCTTGTGTGCAGAACAGTTTAAAACATTGAGTATGCCACTGGCCTACATTATGCTTCCAAAAATCTTGCAATGTAACTAGGCAGTAGGGAGAGCACTGGGTTCACCGAGTCACTTGCAGGTCGAATCATCCGTGTGTACCTACAAAACCAGGAAATGGTGGTGCAGGGACTTGAACGCGTGTCTCTCTCCTCTGTCCTCTTTTATATCCTTCTCACTTGCTGACTGTATTTAGACACATTTATTGACTAAGTGCTTCCGGAAGACCTCAAGAATCCTTCCTCTGGACCTGTTGTAGACAGGGAAGTAAACTTGGTGCTTTGCTCACCACTATGTTTCTTGGACATCGGCGTGATCACCGCTGAAAGGAGGGTGGGACAAATGAAAAGGAACACCAATTTCTAGACATGAGCAGTTGGGAGCAAAGAGTGTGTTGGGAGTGACGTGTTTATTTGAGTGTCCAATCTTCCCTCTTTATCTGGTTATTACTTCTTTACATTCGTGAACATCTTAAAACCCACTGATTTTAAAGGCTCACTCACACATTATTACAGCAATTCAGTTGCTGAGGTGAGAGAAAATGAGAAGTACGCTGCTGCACCACTAAATCTATGGCTGGGCTCTGCTGAAACCAAACAAAAAGTATTCACGGTGACCAGATAGGGCTATTTTCTACTGACTGTCTGTGGGTACTCAAGCAGAATCCATTTGTTTGATTGTTTGTTTTTCAGTTTCACTTGTGTAGGGTTCCTGTCCCCACCCGTTTGGATTGTAGTTTGTCTGTGTCCTTGGATCTCAAGTGAGTCTCCTATTAGGGAGCCCCTAGGTGGCCTTGAGATTTCATCCCTTCTTTTAACCCTGTGTCTTTTGTTTGTAGCACTCAAAGCCTGTCCTTTTATTCTTATGGTTCTGAGCTTTGCCCTTATTGCCCATTAAAAATTATTTTGTTACCATTAATCTACAATCACGTAAAGAACATTATGGTTACTAGGCTCCCCACTTCAACAAGTCCCCCACAACAACCTCTTACAGTTGCTGTCCATCAGCGTAGTTGGATGCTTTAGACCATGTCACCATGACCCCCACGACACCTCATTACAGTCGCTGTCCATCAGCACGTAGTAAGATGCTGCAGAATCTCTACTTGCCTTCTCTGTGTTGTAGAGCCGTCTACATGCCACCCGACCCCACGCATTATGCATGCTAATCCTAATGCCCCCTTTCTTTCTCCCCGCCCTTATCCCTCCCTTCCCACCCATCCTGCCCAGTCCCTTTCCCTTTGGTAACTGTTAGACCACTCTCGGGTTCTGTGAGTCTGCTACTTTTTTTTTCTTCAGTTTTACTTTGTTGTTTTACTCCACACATGAGTGAAATCACTTTTTACTTGTCTTTCTCCGCCTGGCCTATTTCACTGAGCATACTACTGTCTAGCGAAATCCACGTCATTGCAAATCGTATAATTTGTTTCCTTCTTACGGCTGCTTACATCACTTTTTAAACAGGATTTCATTCTTCCTTTTTGTTTGTAGTTTCGCTATGTACTTTCACCATTGATCTCCTGGTTATGAGCAATAGCTATCTGTTAATCGATATGTATCTTTATTTATCTATCTGTCTGTCTGTCTGTCAATCTATCCTAACTTCATATCTATCTATTTATCTATCTATCTCTCTATTTTCCTATCATCTATCTATGATGTCTAACATCTATCAATCTATGTACCTATCCATTTATAATCTATCTATCTATGAATCAATCATCTTTTTGTCTGCCCATCTATCCTTATGTACAGAACAGTTGACAACATAGCCTATGTCACTTCCCTACATTATGCTTCCAAAAATCTTGCAATGTAACTAGGCCATAGCTGGAACACAGGGTTCACCGAGACACTTGCAGGTCGATTCAGCCGCGTGTGCTTACAAAACCAGTAAATTGTGCTGCAGGGACTTATACCCGTATATCTGTCCTCTGTCCTCTGTCCTCTTTAACCTCCTTCTCGCTTGCTGACTCTATTTAGCCACATTCACTGAATAAGTGCTCCCTGAAGACCACAAGTATCCTTCCTCAGGGCCTGTTGTTGACAGAAAAGTGTACTTGGTTATTTGCACACCACCATGTTTGAGGGACATCGGCGTGATCACCCACTGATAGGAGGATGGACTAATAAAAAGGAACACCTGTTTCTAGACAGGAGCAGTTGGGAACAAAGAGTGTGTTGTGGAGTGTCGTGTTTATTTGAGTGTCCAAACTTCCCTCTTTATGTGGTTATTACTTCTTTACATTCATGAACGTCATAAAACCCACTGATTTCAAAGGCCCAGATGCATATTATTACAGCAATTCAGTTGTTGAGGTGAGAGAATATGAGAAGGAAGGTGCGGCACCACTAAATCTATGGCTGGGCACTGCTGAAAACAAACAAAAAGAGTTCACGGTGGCCAGATAGGGCTCTTTTCTAGTGACTGTCTCTGGGGACTCAAACAGAATCCATTGGTTTGTTTGTTTCTCTGCTTCACTTGTGTAGGGTACCTGTCCCCGCCCCTTCGGCTAGTAGATTGTCTGTGTATTTGGATCTCAAGTGAGTCTCCTGTAAGGGAGCGCATGAGCACATAGTTGGTCTTGTGTTTTCATTCCTTCTTCTAACCCTGTGTCTTTTGATTGGAGCTCTCAAAGCCTGTCCTTTTATTCTGATAATTGAGAGGTGCTCTATTACTTCACATTGAAATTTTTTTTTGTTATCATTATGTTTACTAGGCAACCCCCTCCAACAATTACCCACAACAAACCCTATTACAGTCGCAGTCCTTCAGCATGGTTGGATGCCTCAGACCCCTTCACGATGTAACCCCCACACACCCCGTTACAGTCGCTGTTCATCAGCGTGTAGTAGTTGAATGCTGTAGACTCACTACTTGTTTTCTCAGTGTTGTACACTCCTCCCCAAGACCGCAAACCCCACACATTATACATGCTCATCCTAATGCCCCCTTCCTTTTTCCCCGCCCTTATCCCTCCCTTCTCCCCCACCATGCCCTGTCTCTTTCCCTTCTTTAAATTTTGTCCACTCTCGGGTTCTGTGAGTCTGCTGCTGTTTTTTTCCAAAAGCTTTTCTTTGTTGTTATACTCCACACATGAGTGAAATCATTTGTTACTTTTCTTTCTCTGACTGGCTTTTTTCACTTAGTATAATACCATCAAACTCCATCCACGTCATTGCAAATATTAGGATTATTTTCTTCTTATGGCTGCTTACTGAACTTTTTAAACTGGATTTCATTCTTCTTCTTTGTATGTAGTTTCACTATGTGCTTCCACCATTACTCTCCTGGTTTATGAGAAATAGCTTTTATTGATTGATATGTACCTATATCTATCTCTCGATATCTCTCTCAATCTATCTGTCATCTATGTGTCTTCTATTATCTTTCTATCTATCTATCAATCAATCATCTTTTTGTCTGCCCTTCTGTCCTTATGTACAGAACAGTTAACAACATAGCCTCTGTCACTTCCCTACTTTATGATTCAAAAAATCTTGCAAGGTAACTAGGACGTAGGGAGAGCACTGGGTTCACCAAGACACTTGCAGGTCGAGTCAGTCACGTGTGCCTACAAAACCAGGAAACGCTGGTGCAGGGACTTGTACCCGTATCTCTGTCCTCTGTCCTCTTTTACCTCCTTCTCGCTTGCTGACTGTATTTAGCCACATTCATTTACTAATTGCTCCCGGAAGACCACAAGAATCCTTCTTCTGGGCCTGTTATAGACAGAAAAGTAAACTTGGTTCTTTGCTCACCACCATGTTTGAGGGACATCTGCATGATAACCGCTGATGGGAGGAGGAACCAGTAAGAAGGAAGAAAAATTTCTAGACAGGAGTAATTGGGAGCAAAGAGTGTGTTGTGGAGTGACGTGTTTATTTGAGTTTCCAAACTACTCTCTTTATGTTGTTATTAGTTCTTTTCATTGGTGAACATCATAAAACGCACTGATTTCAAAAGCCCAGACCCATATTTTTATAGCAATTCGGTTGCTCAGGTGAGAAAAAATGAGAAGGACGTTGCTGTACCACTAAATCTATGGCTGGGCACTGCTGAAACCAAACAAAAAGTGTTCACGGTGGCGAGATAGGGCTATTTTCAACTGACTGTTTCTGGGGACTCAAACCGAATCCATTTGTTTGTTTGTTTGCTTCCCAGTTTCACTTTTGTAGGGTACCTGCCCCACCCCTTCGGCACATAGTTTGTCTGTGTCCTTCTATCTCAAGTGAGTCTCCAGTAAGGGAGCACGTAGGTGGTCTTGAGATTTCATCCCTTCTTCTAACCCTGTGTCTTTTAATTGGAGCACTCAAAGCCTGTCCTTTTATTCTGATAATTGAGAGCTGTGCTCTTACTGCACTTTGAAATTTTTTTTTATCATTAATATACAATCACATGAGGAACATTATGCTTACTAGGCTACCCCGTTCACCAAATCCCCACCAAAACACCGTTACAGTCGCAGTCCATCAGCATGGTTGGATGCTGTAGACCCCTTCACCATGTCCCTATCAAACACCGCGTTACAGACGCTGTCCATCCGCGTGAAGTAAGATGCTGTAGAATCACTACTTCTCTTCTCTGTGTTGTACTGCCCTCCCCATGCTCCCCCCAACACACACATTAAACGTGCTATTGCTTATTCCCCCTTTCTTTCTCCCCCCATTATAACTCCCTTCCCACAAACGCTGCCCACTCCCTTTCCCTTTGGTATCTCTTTGTCCACTCTCGGGTTCTGTGAGTCTGCTGCTGTATTTTTCCTTCAGTTTTTATTTGTTGATATACTCCACACATGAGTGAAATCATTTGGTACTTGCCTTTCTCTTCCTGGCCTATTTCACTGGGCATAATACCGTCTAGTTCCATCCACGTTGTTCCAAAAGGTAGGATTTGTTTTCTTCTTAAGCCTGCTTAGTGCACTTTTTAAACCGAATTTCTGTCTTCTCTTTGGCCTCTATATTCGCTACGTGCTTTCACCATTGCTCTCCTGGTTATGAGCAATAGCTTTGTGTTAATCGGTATGTATCTGTATCTATCTTTCTACCTGTCTATCTATCTATCTATCGATCTATCTATCTATCTGTCTATCTATCTATCTATCTATCTATGAATCTATCTGTCTATCTATCTATCTATCAATCAATCAAGCATATTTTGTATTTCCCATCTGTCCTTGTGTGCAGAACAGTTTAAAACATTGAGTATGCCACTGGCCTACATTATGCTTCCAAAAATCTTGCAATGTAACTAGGCAGTAGGGAGAGCACTGGGTTCACCGAGTCACTTGCAGGTCGAATCATCCGTGTGTACCTACAAAACCAGGAAATGGTGGTGCAGGGACTTGAACGCGTGTCTCTCTCCTCTGTCCTCTTTTATATCCTTCTCACTTGCTGACTGTATTTAGACACATTTATTGACTAAGTGCTTCCGGAAGACCTCAAGAATCCTTCCTCTGGACCTGTTGTAGACAGGGAAGTAAACTTGGTGCTTTGCTCACCACTATGTTTCTTGGACATCGGCGTGATCACCGCTGAAAGGAGGGTGGGACAAATGAAAAGGAACACCAATTTCTAGACATGAGCAGTTGGGAGCAAAGAGTGTGTTGGGAGTGACGTGTTTATTTGAGTGTCCAATCTTCCCTCTTTATCTGGTTATTACTTCTTTACATTCGTGAACATCTTAAAACCCACTGATTTTAAAGGCTCACTCACACATTATTACAGCAATTCAGTTGCTGAGGTGAGAGAAAATGAGAAGTACGCTGCTGCACCACTAAATCTATGGCTGGGCTCTGCTGAAACCAAACAAAAAGTATTCACGGTGACCAGATAGGGCTATTTTCTACTGACTGTCTGTGGGTACTCAAGCAGAATCCATTTGTTTGATTGTTTGTTTTTCAGTTTCACTTGTGTAGGGTTCCTGTCCCCACCCGTTTGGATTGTAGTTTGTCTGTGTCCTTGGATCTCAAGTGAGTCTCCTATTAGGGAGCCCCTAGGTGGCCTTGAGATTTCATCCCTTCTTTTAACACTGTGTCTTTTGTTTGTAGCACTCAAAGCCTGTCCTTTTATTCTTATGGTTCTGTGCTTTGCCCTTATTGCCCATTAAAAATTATTTTGTTACCATTAATCTACAATCACGTAAAGAACATTATGGTTACTAGGCTCCCCACTTCAACAAGACCCAAACAACAACCTCTTACAGTTGCTGTCCATCAGCGTAGTTGGATGCTTTAGACCATGTCACCATGACCCCCACGACACCTCATTACAGTCGCTGTCCATCAGCACGTAGTAAGATGCTGCAGAATCTCTACTTGCCTTCTCTGTGTTGTAGAGCCGTCTACATGCCACCCGACCCCACGCATTATGCATGCTAATCCTAATGCCCCCTTTCTTTCTCCCCGCCCTTATCCCTCCCTTCCCACCCATCCTGCCCAGTCCCTTTCCCTTTGGTAACTGTTAGACCACTCTCGGGTTCTGTGAGTCTGCTACTTTTTTTTTCTTCAGTTTTACTTTGTTGTTTTACTCCACACATGAGTGAAATCACTTTTTACTTGTCTTTCTCCGCCTGGCCTATTTCACTGAGCATACTACTGTCTAGCGAAATCCACGTCATTGCAAATCATATAATTTGTTTCCTTCTTATGGCTGCTTACTTCACTTTTTAAACAGGATTTCATTCTTCCTTTTTGTTTGTAGTTTCGCCTTGTACTTTCACCATTGATCTCCTGGTTATGAGCAATAGCTATCTGTTAATCGATATGTATCTTTATTTATCTATCTGTCTGTCTGTCTGTCAATCTATCCTAACTTCATATCTATCTATTTATCTATCTATCTCTCTATTTTCCTATCATCTATCTATGATGTCTAACATCTATCAATCTATGTACCTATCCATTTATAATCTATCTATCTATAAATCAATCATCTTTTTGTCTGCCCATCTATCCTTATGTACAGAACAGTTGACAACATAGCCTATGTCACTTCCCTACATTATGCTTCCAAAAATCTTGCAATGTTACTAGGCCATAGCTGGAA
Organism: Manis pentadactyla; assembly: GCF_030020395.1. Taxonomy (NCBI): domain Eukaryota; kingdom Metazoa; phylum Chordata; class Mammalia; order Pholidota; family Manidae; genus Manis; species Manis pentadactyla. The sequence continues at coordinate 189,321 of NW_026645219.1, read as the reverse complement.
CACAGGGTTCACCGAGACACTTGCAGGTCGATTCAGCCGCGTGTGCTTACAAAACCAGTAAATTGTGCTGCAGGGACTTATACCCGTATATCTGTCCTCTGTCCTCTGTCCTCTTTAACCTCCTTCTCACTTGCTGACTCTATTTAGCCACATTCACTGAATAAGTGCTCCCTGAAGACCACAAGTATCCTTCCTCAGGGCCTGTTGTTGACAGAAAAATGTACTTGGTTATTTGCACACCACCATGTTTGAGGGACATCGGCGTGATCACCCACTGATAGGAGGATGGACTAATAAAAAGGAACACCTGTTTCTAGACAGGAGCAGTTGGGAACAAAGAGTGTGTTGTGGAGTGTCGTGTTTATTTGAGTGTCCAAACTTGACTCTTTATGTGGTTATTACTTCTTTACATTCATGAACGTCATAAAACCCACTGATTTCAAAGGCCCAGATGCATATTATTACAGCAATTCAGTTGTTGAGGTGAGAGAATATGAGAAGGAAGGTGCGGCACCACTAAATCTATGGCTGGGCACTGCTGAAAACAAACAAAAAGAGTTCACGGTGGCCAGTTAGGGCTCTTTTCTAGTGACTGTCTCTGGGGACTCAAACAGAATCCATTGGTTTGTTTGTTTCTCTGCTTCACTTGTGTAGGGTACCTGTCCCCGCCCCTTCGGCTAGTAGATTGTCTGTGTATTTGGATCTCAAGTGAGTCTCCTGTAAGGGAGCGCATGAGCACATAGTTGGTCTTGTGTTTTCATTCCTTCTTCTAACCCTGTGTCTTTTGATTGGAGCTCTCAAAGCCTGTCCTTTTATTCTGATAATTGAGAGGTGCTCTATTACTTCACATTGAAATTTTTTTTTGTTATCATTATGTTTACTAGGCAACCCCCTCCAACAATTACCCACAACAAACCCTATTACAGTCGCAGTCCTTCAGCATGGTTGGATGCCTCAGACCCCTTCACGATGTAACCCCCACACACCCCGTTACAGTCGCTGTTCATCAGCGTGTAGTAGTTGAATGCTGTAGACTCACTACTTGTTTTCTCAGTGTTGTACACTCCTCCCCAAGACCGCAAACCCCACACATTATACATGCTCATCCTAATGCCCCCTTCCTTTTTCCCCGCCCTTATCCCTCCCTTCTCCCCCACCATGCCCAGTCTCTTTCCCTTTTTTAAATGTTAGTCCACTCTCGGGTTCTGTGAGTCTGCTGCTGTTTTTTTCTCCAACAGCTTTTCTTTGTTGTTATACTCCACACATGAGTGAAATCATTTGTTACTTTTCTTTCTCTGACTGGCTTTTTTCACTTAGTATAATACCATCAAACTCCATCCACGTCATTGCAAATATTAGGATTATTTTCTTCTTATGGCTGCTTACTGAACTTTTTAAACTGGATTTCATTCTTCTTCTTTGTATGTAGTTTCGCTATGTGCTTCCACCATTACTCTCCTGGTTTATGAGAAATAGCCTTTATTGATTGATATGTACCTATATCTATCTCTCGATATCTCTCTCAATCTATCTGTCATCTATGTGTCTTCTATTATCTTTCTATCTATCTATCAATCAATCATCTTTTTGTCTGCCCTTCTGTCCTTATGTACAGAACAGTTAACAACATAGCGTCTGTCACTTCCCTACTTTATGATTCAAAAAATCTTGCAAGGTAACTAGGACGTAGGGAGAGCACTGGGTTCACCAAGACACTTGCAGGTCGAGTCAGTCACGTGTGCCTACAAAACCAGGAAACGCTGGTGCAGGGACTTGTACCCGTATCTCTGTCCTCTGTCCTCTTTTACCTCCTTCTCGCTTGCTGACTGTATTTAGCCACATTCATTTACTAAGTGCTCCCGGAAGACCACAAGAATCCTTCTTCTGGCCCTGTTATAGACAGAAAAGTAAACTTGGTTCTTTGCTCACCACCATGTTTGAGGGACATCTGCATGATAACCGCTGATGGGAGGAGGAACCAGTAAGAAGGAAGAAAAATTTCTAGACAGGAGTAATTGGGAGCAAAGAGTGTGTTGTGGAGTGATGTGTTTATTTGAGTTTCCAAACTACTCTCTTTATGTTGTTATTAGTTCTTTTCATTGGTGAACATCATAAAACGCACTGATTTCAAAAGCCCAGACCCATATTTTTATAGCAATTCGGTTGCTCAGGTGAGAAAAAATGAGAAGGACGTTGCTGTACCACTAAATCTAAGGCTGGGCACTGCTGAAACCAAACAAAAAGTGTTCACGGTGGCGAGATAGGGCTATTTTCAACTGACTGTTTCTGGGGACTCAAACCGAATCCATTTGTTTGTTTGTTTGCTTCCCAGTTTCACTTTTGTAGGGTACCTGCCCCACCCCTTCGGCACATAGTTTGTCTGTGTCCTTCTATCTCAAGTGAGTCTCCAGTAAGGGAGCACGTAGGTGGTCTTGAGATTTCATCCCTTCTTCTAACCCTGTGTCTTTTAATTGGAGCACTCAAAGCCTGTCCTTTTATTCTGATAATTGAGAGCTGTGCTCTTACTCCACTTTGAAATTTTTTTTTATCATTAATATACAATCACATGAGGAACATTATGCTTACTAGGCTACCCCATTCACCAAATCCCCACCAAAACACCGTTACAGTCGCAGTCCATCAGCATGGTTGGATGCTGTAGACCCCTTCACCATGTCCCTATCAAACACCGCGTTACAGACGCTGTCCATCCGCGTGAAGTAAGATGCTGTAGAATCACTACTTCTCTTCTCTGTGTTGTACTGCCCTCCCCATGCTCCCCCCAACACACACATTAAACGTGCTATTGCTTATTCCCCCTTTCTTTCTCCCCCCATTATAACTCCCTTCCCACAAACGCTGCCCACTCCCTTTCCCTTTGGTATCTCTTTGTCCACTCTCGGGTTCTGTGAGTCTGCTGCTGTATTTTTCCTTCAGTTTTTATTTGTTGATATACTCCACACATGAGTGAAATCATTTGGTACTTGCCTTTCTCTTCCTGGCCTATTTCACTGGGCATAATACCGTCTAGTTCCATCCACGTTGTTCCAAAAGGTAGGATTTGTTTTCTTCTTAAGCCTGCTTAGTGCACTTTTTAAACCGAATTTCTGTCTTCTCTTTGGACTGTATATTCGCTACGTGCTTTCACCATTGTTCTCCTGGTTATGAGCAATAGCTTTGTGTTAATCGGTATGTATCTGTATCTATCTTTCTACCTGTCTATCTATCTATCTATCGATCTATCTATCTATCTATCTGTCTATCTATCTATCTATCTATCTATGAATCTATCTGTCTATCTATCTATCTATCAATCAATCAAGCATATTTTGTATTTCCCATCTGTCCTTGTGTGCAGAACAGTTAAAAACATAGAGTATGCCACTGGCCTACATTATGCTTCCAAAAATCTTGCAAGGTAACTAGGCAGTAGGGAAAGCACTGGATTCACCGAGACACTTGTAGGTCGCATCATCCGTGTGTACCTACAAAACCAGTAAATGGTGGTGCAGGGACTTGAACGCGTGTCTCTCTCCTCTGTCCTCTTTTATATCCTTCTCACTTGCTGACTGTATTTAGACACATTTATTGACTAAGTGCTTCTGGAAGACCTCAAGAATCCTTCCTCTGGACCTGTTGTAGACAGGGAAGTAAACTTGGTGCTTTGCTCACCACTATGTTTCTTGGACATCGGCGTGATCACCGCTGAAAGGAGGGTGGGACAAATGAAAAGGAACACCAATTTCTAGACATGAGCAGTTGGGAGCAAAGAGTGTGTTGTGGAGTGACGTGTTTAATTGAGTGTCCAAACTTCCCTCTTTATCTGGTTATTACTTCTTTACATTCGTGAACATCTTAAAACCCACTGATTTTAAAGGCTCACTCACACATTATTACAGCAATTCAGTTGCTGAGGTGAGAGAAAATGAGAAGTACGCTGCTGCACCACTAAATCTATGGCTGGGCTCTGCTGAAACCAAACAAAAAGTATTCACGGTGACCAGATAGGGCTATTTTCTACTGACTGTCTGTGGGTACTCAAGCAGAATCCATTTGTTTGATTGTTTGTTTTTCAGTTTCAATTGTGTAGGGTTCCTGTCCCCACCCGTTTGGATTGTAGTTTGTCTGTGTCCTTGGGTCTCAAGTGAGTCTCCTGTTAGGGAGCCCCTAGGTGGCCTTGAGATTTCATCCCTTCTTTTAACCCTGTGTCTTTTGTTTGTAGCATTCAAAGCCTGTCCTTTTATTCTTATGGTTCAGAGCTTTGCCCTTATTGCCCATTAAAAATTATTTTGTTACCATTAATCTACAATCACGTAAAGAACATTATGTTTACTAGGCTCCCCACTTCAACAAGTCCCCCACAACAACCTCTTACAGTTGCTGTCCATCAGCATAGTTGGATGCTTTAGACCATGTCACCATGACCCCCACGACACCTCATTACAGTCACTGTCCATCAGCACGTAGTAAGATGCTGCAGAATCTCTACTTGCCTTCTCTGTGTTGTAGAGCCGTCTACATGCCACCCGACCCCACGCATTATGCATGCTAATCCTAATGAACCTTTCTTTCTCCCCGCCCTTATCCCTCCCTTCCCACCCTTCCTGCCCAGTCATTTTCCCTTTGGTAACTGTTAGACCACTCTCGGGTTCTGTGAGTCTGCTACTTTTTTTTTCTTCAGTTTTACTTTGTTGTTTTACTCCACACATGAGTGAAATCACTTTTTACTTGTCTTTCTCCGCCTGGCCTATTTCACTGAGCATACTACTGTCTAGCGAAATCCACGTCATTGCAAATCGTATAATTTGTTCCTTCTTACAGCTGCTTACTTCACTTTTTAAACAGGATTTCATTCTTCCTTTTTGTTTGTAGTTTCGCTATGTACTTTTACCATTGATCTCCTGGTTATGAGCAATAGCTATCTGTTAATCGATATGTATCTTTATTTATCTATCTGTCTCTCTGTCTATCTATCCTAACTTCATATCTATCTATTTATCTATCTATCTCTCTATTTTCCTATCATCTATCTACGATGTCTATCATCTATCAATCTATGTACCTATCTATTTATAATCTATCTATCTATGAATCAATCATCTTTTTGTCTGCCCATCTATCCTTATGTACAGAACAGTTGACAACATAGCCTATGTCACTTCCCTACATTATGCTTCCAAAAATCTTGCAATGTACCTAGGCCATAGCTGGAACACAGGGTTCACCGAGACACTTGCAGGTCGATTCAGCTGCGTGTGCTTACAAAACCAGTAAATTGTGCTGCAGGGACTTATACCCGTATATCTGTCCTCTGTCCTCTGTCCTCTTTAACCTCCTTCTCGCTTGCTGACTCTATTTAGCCACATTCACTGAATAAGTGCTCCCTGAAGACCACAAGTATCCTTCCTCAGGGCCTGTTGTTGACAGAAAAGTGTACTTGGTTATTTGCACACCACCATGTTTGAGGGACATCGGCGTGATCACCCACTGATAGGAGGATGGACTAATAAAAAGGAACACCTGTTTCTAGACAGGAGCAGTTGGGAACAAAGAGTGTGTTGTTTAGTGTCGTGTTTATTTGAGTGTCCAAACTTCCCTCTTTATGTGGTTATTACTTCTTTACATTCATGAACGTCATAAAACCCACTGATTTCAAAGGCCCAGATGCATATTATTACAGCAATTCAGTTGTTGAGTTGAGAGAATATGAGAAGGAAGGTGCGGCACCACTAAATCTATGGCTGGGCACTGCTGAAAACAAACAAAAAGAGTTCACGGTGGCCAGTTAGGGCTCTTTTCTAGTGACTGTCTCTGGGGACTCAAACAGAATCCATTGGTTTGTTTGTTTCTCTGCTTCACTTGTGTAGGGTACCTGTCCCCGCCCCTTCGGCTAGTAGATTGTCTGTGTATTTGGATCTCAAGTGAGTCTCCTGTAAGGGAGCGCATGAGCACATAGTTGGTCTTGAGTTTTCATTCCTTCTTCTAACCCTGTGTCTTTTGATTGGAGCTCTCAAAGCCTGTCCTTTTATTCTGATAATTGAGAGGTGCTCTATTACTTCACATTGAAATTTTTTTTTGTTATCATTATGTTTACTAGGCAAAACCCTCCAACAATTACCCACAACAAACCCTATTACAGTCGCAGTCCTTCAGCATGGTTGGATGCCTCAGACCCCTTCACGATGTAACCCACACACACCCCGTTACAGTCGCTGTTCATCAGCGTGTAGTAGTTGAATGCTGTAGACTCACTACTTGTTTTCTCAGTGTTGTACACTCCTCCCCAAGACCGCAAACCCCACACATTATACATGCTCATCCTAATGCCCCCTTCCTTTTTCCCCGCCCTTATCCCTCCCTTCTCCCCCACCATGCCCAGTCTCTTTCCCTTTTTTAAATGTTAGTCCACTCTCGGGTTCTGTGAGTCTGCTGCTGTTTTTTTCCAACAGCTTCTCTTTGTTGTTATACTCCACACATGAGTGAAATCATTTGTTACTTTTCTTTCTCTGACTGGCTTTTTTCACTTAGTATAATACCATCAAACTCCATCCACGTCATTGCAAATATTAGGATTATTTTCTTCTTATGGCTGCTTACTGAACTTTTTAAACTGGATTTCATTCTTCTTCTTTGTATGTAGTTTCGCTATGTGCTTCCACCATTACTCTCCTGGTTTATGAGAAATAGCTTTTATTGATTGATATGTACCTATATCTATCTCTCGATATCTCTCTCAATCTATCTGTCATCTATGTGTCTTCTATTATCTTTCTATCTATCTATCAATCAATCATCTTTTTGTCTGCCCTTCTGTCCTTATGTACAGAACAGTTAACAACATAGCCTCTGTCACTTCCCTACTTTATGATTCAAAAAATCTTGCAAGGTAACTAGGACGTAGGGAGAACACTGGGTTCACCAAGACACTTGCAGGTCGAGTCAGTCACGTGTGCCTACAAAACCAGGAAACGCTGGTGCAGGGACTTGTACCCGTATCTCTGTCCTCTGTCCTCTTTTACCTCCTTCTCGCTTGCTGACTGTATTTAGCCACATTCATTTACTAAGTGCTCCCGGAAGACCACAAGAATCCTTCTTCTGGGCCTGTTATAGACAGAAAAGTAAACTTGGTTCTTTGCTCACCACCATGTTTGAGGGACATCTGCATGATAACCGCTGATGGGAGGAGGAACCAGTAAGAAGGAAGAAAAATTTCTAGACAGGAGTAATTGGGAGCAAAGAGTGTGTTGTGGAGTGACGTGTTTATTTGAGTTTCCAAACTACTCTCTTTATGTTGTTATTAGTTCTTTTCATTGGTGAACATCATAAAACGCACTGATTTCAAAAGCCCAGACCCATATTTTTATAGCAATTCGGTTGCTCAGGTGAGAAAAAATGAGAAGGACGTTGCTGTACCACTAAATCTACGGCTGGGCACTGCTGAAACCAAACAAAAAGTGTTCACGGTGGCGAGATAGGGCTATTTTCAACTGACTGTTTCTGGGGACTCAAACCGAATCCATTTGTTTGTTTGTTTGCTTCCCAGTTTCACTTTTGTAGGGTACCTGCCCCACCCCTTCGGCACATAGTTTGTCTGTGTCCTTCTATCTCAAGTGAGTCTCCAGTAAGGGAGCACGTAGGTGGTCTTGAGATTTCATCCCTTCTTCTAACCCTGTGTCTTTTAATTGGAGCACTCAAAGTCTGTCCTTTTATTCTGATAATTTAGAGCTGTGCTCTTACTGCACTTTGAAATTTTTTTTATCATTAATATACAATCACATGAGGAACATTATGCTTACTAGGCTACCCCGTTCACCAAATCCCCACCAAAACACTGTTACCGTCGCAGTCCATCAGCATGGTTGGATGCTGTAGACCCCTTCACCATGTCCCTATCAAACACCGCGTTACAGACGCTGTCCATCCGCGTGAAGTAAGATGCTGTAGAATCACTACTTCTCTTCTCTGTGTTGTACTGCCCTCCCCATGCTCCCCCCAACACACACATTAAACGTGCTATTGCTTATTCCCCCTTTCTTTCTCCCCCCATTATAACTCCCTTCCCACAAACGCTGCCCACTCCCTTTCCCTTTGGTATCTCTTTGTCCACTCTCGGGTTCTGTGAGTCTGCTGCTGTATTTTTCCTTCAGTTTTTATTTGTTGATATACTCCACACATGAGTGAAATCATTTGGTACTTGCCTTTCTCTTCCTGGCCTATTTCACTGGGCATAATACCGTCTAGTTCCATCCACGTTGTTCCAAAAGGTAGGATTTGTTTTCTTCTTAAGCCTGCTTAGTGCACTTTTTAAACCGAATTTCTGTCTTCTCTTTGGCCTCTATATTCGCTACGTGCTTTCACCATTGCTCTCCTGGTTATGAGCAATAGCTTTGTGTTAATCGGTATGTATCTGTATCTATCTTTCTACCTGTCTATCTATCTATCTATCGATCTATCTATCTATCTGTCTATCTATCTATCTATCTATCTATGAATCTATCTGTCTATCTATCTATCTATCAATCAATCAAGCATATTTTGTATTTCCCATCTGTCCTTGTGTGCAGAACAGTTTAAAACATTGAGTATGCCACTGGCCTACATTATGCTTCCAAAAATCTTGCAATGTAACTAGGCAGTAGGGAGAGCACTGGGTTCACCGAGTCACTTGCAGGTCGAATCATCCGTGTGTACCTACAAAACCAGGAAATGGTGGTGCAGGGACTTGAACGCGTGTCTCTCTCCTCTGTCCTCTTTTATATCCTTCTCACTTGCTGACTGTATTTAGACACATTTATTGACTAAGTGCTTCCGGAAGACCTCAAGAATCCTTCTTCTGGACCTGTTGTAGACAGGGAAGTAAACTTGGTGCTTTGCTCACCACTATGTTTCTTGGACATCGGCGTGATCACCGCTGAAAGGAGGGTGGGACAAATGAAAAGGAACACCAATTTCTAGACATGAGCAGTTGGGAGCAAAGAGTGTGTTGGGAGTGACGTGTTTATTTGAGTGTCCAATCTTCCCTCTTTATCTGGTTATTACTTCTTTACATTCGTGAACATCTTAAAACCCACTGATTTTAAAGGCTCACTCACACATTATTACAGCAATTCAGTTGCTGAGGTGAGAGAAAATGAGAAGTACGCTGCTGCACCACTAAATCTATGGCTGGGCTCTGCTGAAACCAAACAAAAAGTATTCACGGTGACCAGATAGGGCTATTTTCTACTGACTGTCTGTGGGTACTCAAGCAGAATCCATTTGTTTGATTGTTTGTTTTTCAGTTTCACTTGTGTAGGGTTCCTGTCCCCACCCGTTTGGATTGTAGTTTGTCTGTGTCCTTGGATCTCAAGTGAGTCTCCTATTAGGGAGCCCCTAGGTGGCCTTGAGATTTCATCCCTTCTTTTAACCCTGTGTCTTTTGTTTGTAGCACTCAAAGCCTGTCCTTTTATTCTTATGGTTCTGTGCTTTGCCCTTATTGCCCATTAAAAATTATTTTGTTACCATTAATCTACAATCACGTAAAGAACATTATGTTTACTAGGCTAACCACTTCAACAAGACCCCCACAACAACCTCTTACAGTTGCTGTCCATCAGCGTAGTTGGATGCTTTAGACCATGTCACCATGACCCCCACGACACCTCATTACAGTCGCTGTCCATCAGCACGTAGTAAGATGCTGCAGAATCTCTACTTGCCTTCTCTGTGTTGTAGAGCCGTCTACATGCCACCCGACCCCACGCATTATGCATGCTAATCCTAATGCCCCCTTTCTTTCTCCCCGCCCTTATCCCTCCCTTCCCACCCATCCTGCCCAGTCCCTTTCCCTTTGGTAACTGTTAGACCACTCTCGGGTTCTGTGAGTCTGCTACTTTTTTTTTCTTCAGTTTTACTTTGTTGTTTTACTCCACACATGAGTGAAATCACTTTTTACTTATCTTTCTCCGCCTGGCCTATTTCACTGAGCATACTACTGTCTAGCGAAATCCACGTCATTGCAAATCATATAATTTGTTTCCTTCTTATGGCTGCTTACTTCACTTTTTAAACAGGATTTCATTCTTCCTTTTTGTTTGTAGTTTCGCCTTGTACTTTCACCATTGATCTCCTGGTTATGAGCAATAGCTATCTGTTAATCGATATGTATCTTTATTTATCTATCTGTCTGTCTGTCTGTCAATCTATCCTAACTTCATATCTATCTATTTATCTATCTATCTCTCTATTTTCCTATCATCTATCTATGATGTCTAACATCTATCAATCTATGTACCTATCCATTTATAATCTACCTATCTATGAATCAATCATCTTTTTGTCTGCCCATCTATCCTTATGTACAGAACAGTTGACAACATAGCCTATGTCACTTCCCTACATTATGCTTCCAAAAATCTTGCAATGTTACTAGGCCATAGCTGGAACACAGGGTTCACCGAGACACTTGCAGGTCGATTCAGCCGCGTGTGCTTACAAAACCAGTAAATTGTGCTGCAGGGACTTATACCCGTATATCTGTCCTCTGTCCTCTGTCCTCTTTAACCTCCTTCTCGCTTGCTGACTCTATTTAGCCACATTCACTGAATAAGTGCTCCCTGAAGACCACAAGTATACTTCCTCAGGGCCTGTTGTTGACAGAAAAGTGTAATTGGTTATTTGCACACCACCATGTTTGAGGGACATCGGCGTGATCACCCACTGATAGGAGGATGGACTAATAAAAAGGAACACCTGTTTCTAGACAGGAGCAGTTGGGAACAAAGAGTGTGTTGTGGAGTGTCGTGTTTATTTGAGTGTCCAAACTTCCCTCTTTATGTGGTTATTACTTCTTTACATTCATGAACGTCATAAAACCCACTGATTTCAAAGGCCCAGATGCATATTATTACAGCAATTCAGTTGTTGAGGTGAGAGAATATGAGAAGGAAGGTGCGGCACCACTAAATCTATGGCTGGGCACTGCTGAAAACAAACAAAAAGAGTTCACGGTGGCCAGTTAGGGCTCTTTTCTAGTGACTGTCTCTGGGGACTCAAACAGAATCCATTGGTTTGTTTGTTTCTCTGCTTCACTTGTGTAGGGTACCTGTCCCCGCCCCTTCGGCTAGTAGATTGTCTGTGTATTTGGATCTCAAGTGAGTCTCCTGTAAGGGAGCGCATGAGCACATAGTTGGTCTTGTGTTTTCATTCCTTCTTCTAACCCTGTGTCTTTTGATTGGAGCTCTCAAAGCCTGTCCTTTTATTCTGATAATTGAGAGGTGCTCTATTACTTCACATTGAAATTTTTTTTTGTTATCATTATGTTTACTAGGCAACCCCCTCCAACAATTACCCACAACAAACCCTATTACAGTCGCAGTCCTTCAGCATGGTTGGATGCCTCAGACCCCTTCACGATGTAACCCCCACACACCCCGTTACAGTCGCTGTTCATCAGCGTGTAGTAGTTGAATGCTGTAGACTCACTACTTGTTTTCTCAGTGTTGTACACTCCTCCCCAAGACCGCAAACCCCACACATTATACATGCTCATCCTAATGCCCCCTTCCTTTTTCCCCGCCCTTATCCCTCCCTTCTCCCCCACCATGCCCAGTCTCTTTCCCTTTTTTAAATGTTAGTCCACTCTCGGGTTCTGTGAGTCTGCTGCTGTTTTTTTCCAACAGCTTTTCTTTGTTGTTATACTCCACACATGAGTGAAATCATTTGTTACTTTTCTTTCTCTGACTGGCTTTTTTCACTTAGTATAATACCATCAAACTCCATCCACGTCATTGCAAATATTAGGATTATTTTCTTCTTATGGCTGCTTACTGAACTTTTTAAACGGGATTTCATTCTTCTTCTTTGTATGTAGTTTCGCTATGTGCTTCCACCATTACTCTCCTGGTTTATGAGAAATAGCTTTTATTGATTGATATGTACCTATATCTATCTCTCGATATCTCTCTCAATCTATCTGTCATCTATGTGTCTTCTATTATCTTTCTATCTATCTATCAATCAATCATCTTTTTGTCTGCCCTTCTGTCCTTATGTACAGAACAGTTAACAACATAGCCTCTGTCACTTCCCTACTTTATGATTCAAAAAATCTTGCAAGGTAACTAGGACGTAGGGAGAGCACTGGGTTCACCAAGACACTTGCAGGTCGAGTCAGTCACGTGTGCCTACAAAACCAGGAAACGCTGGTGCAGGGACTTGTACCCGTATCTCTGTCCTCTGTCCTCTTTTACCTCCTTCTCGCTTGCTGACTGTATTTAGCCACATTCATTTACTAAGTGCTCCCGGAAGACCACAAGAATCCTTCTTCTGGGCCTGTTATAGACAGAAAAGTAAACTTGGTTCTTTGCTCAAAACCATGTTTGAGGGACATCTGCATGATAACCGCTGATGGGAGGAGGAACCAGTAAGAAGGAAGAAAAATTTCTAGACAGGAGTAATTGGGAGCAAAGAGTGTGTTGTGGAGTGACGTGTTTATTTGAGTTTCCAAACTACTCTCTTTATGTTGTTATTAGTTCTTTTCATTGGTGAACATCATAAAACGCACTGATTTCAAAAGCCCAGACCCATATTTTTATAGCAATTCGGTTGCTCAGGTGAGAAAAAATGAGAAGGACGTTGCTGTACCACTAAATCTACGGCTGGGCACTGCTGAAACCAAACAAAAAGTGTTCACGGTGGCGAGATAGGGCTATTTTCAACTGACTGTTTCTGGGGACTCAAACCGAATCCATTTCTTTGTTTGTTTGCTTCCCAGTTTCACTTTTGTAGGGTACCTGCCCCACCCCTTCGGCATATAGTTTGTCTGTGTCCTTCTATCTCAAGTGAGTCTCGAGTAAGGGAGCACGTAGGTGGTCTTGAGATTTCATCCCTTCTTCTAACCCTGTGTCTTTTAATTGGAGCACTCAAAGCCTGTCCTTTTATTCTGATAATTGAGAGCTGTGCTCTTACTCCACTTTGAAATTTTTTTTTATCATTAATATACAATCACATGAGGAACATTATGCTTACTAGGCTACCCCATTCACCAAATCCCCACCAAAACACCGTTACAGTCGCAGTCCATCAGCATGGTTGGATGCTGTAGACCCCTTCACCATGTCCCTATCAAACACCGCGTTACAGACGCTGTCCATCCGCGTGAAGTAAGATGCTGTAGAATCACTACTTCTCTTCTCTGTGTTGTACTGCCCTCCCCATGCTCCCCCCAACACACACATTAAACGTGCTATTGCTTATTCCCCCTTTCTTTCTGCCCCCATTATAACTCCCTTCCCACAAACGCTGCCCACTCCCTTTCCCTTTGGTATCTCTTTGTCCACTCTCGGGTTCTGTGAGTCTGCTGCTGTATTTTTCCTTCAGTTTTTATTTGTTGATATACTCCACACATGAGTGAAATCATTTGGTACTTGCCTTTCTCTTCCTGGCCTATTTCACTGGGCATAATACCGTCTAGTTCCATCCACGTTGTTCCAAAAGGTAGGATTTGTTTTCTTCTTAAGCCTGCTTAGTGCACTTTTTAAACCGGATTTCTGTCTTCTCTTTGGCCTGTATATTCGCTACGTGCTTTCACCATTGCTCTCCTGGTTATGAGCAATAGCTTTGTGTTAATCGGTATGTATCTGTATCTATCTTTATACCTGTCTATCTATCTATCTATCGATCTATCTATCTATCTATCTGTCTATCTATCTATCTATCTATCTATGAATCTATCTGTCTATCTATCTATCTATCAATCAATCAAGTATATTTTGTATTTCCCATCTGTCCTTGTGTGCAGAACAGTTAAAAACATAGAGTATGCCACTGGCCTACATTATGCTTCCAAAAATCTTGCAATGTAACTAGGCAGTAGGGAAAGCACTGGATTCACTGAGACACTTGTAGGTCGCATCATCCGTGTGTACCTACAAAACCAGTAAATGGTGGTGCAGGGACTTGAACGCGTGTCTCTCTCCTCTGTCCTCTTTTATATCCTTCTCACTTGCTGACTGTATTTAGACACATTTATTGACTAAGTGCTTCCGGAAGACCTCAAGAATCCTTCCTCTGGACCTGTTGTAGACAGGGAAGTAAACTTGGTGCTTTGCTCACCACTATGTTTCTTGGACATCGGCGTGATCACCGCTGAAAGGAGGGTGGGACAAATGAAAAGGAACACCAATTTCTAGACATGAGCAGTTGGGAGCAAAGAGTGTGTTGTGGAGTGACGTGTTTATTTGAGTGTCCAAACTTCCCTCTTTATCTGGTTATTACTTCTTTACATTCGTGAACATCTTAAAACCCACTGATTTTAAAGGCTCACTCACACATTATTACAGCAATTCAGTTGCTGAGGTGAGAGAAAATGAGAAGTACGCTGCTGCACCACTAAATCTATGGCTGGGCTCTGCTGAAAACAAACAAAAAGAGTTCACGGTGGCCAGTTAGGGCTCTTTTCTAGTGACTGTCTCTGGGGACTCAAACAGAATCCATTGGTTTGTTTGTTTCTCTGCTTCACTTGTGTAGGGTACCTGTCCCCGCCCCTTCGGCTAGTAGATTGTCTGTGTATTTGGATCTCAAGTGAGTCTCCTGTAAGGGAGCGCATGAGCACATAGTTGGTCTTGAGTTTTCATTCCTTCTTCTAACCCTGTGTCTTTTGATTGGAGCTCTCAAAGCCTGTCCTTTTATTCTGATAATTGAGAGGTGCTCTATTACTTCACATTGAAATTTTTTTTTGTTATCATTATGTTTACTAGGCAACCCCCTCCAACAATTACCCACAACAAACCCTATTACAGTCGCATTCCTTCAGCATGGTTGGATGCCTCAGACCCCTTCACGATGTAACCCCCACACACCCCGTTACAGTCGCTGTTCATCAGCGTGTAGTAGTTGAATGCTGTAGACTCACTACTTGTTTTCTCAGTGTTGTACACTCCTCCCCAAGACCGCAAACCCCACACATTATACATGCTCATCCTAATGCCCCCTTCCTTTTTCCCCGCCCTTATCCCTCCCTTCTCCCCCACCATGCCCAGTCTCTTTCCCTTTTTTAAATGTTAGTCCACTCTCGGGTTCTGTGAGTCTGCTGCTGTTTTTTTCCAACAGCTTTTCTTTGTTGTTATACTCCACACATGAGTGAAATCATTTGTTACTTTTCTTTCTCTGACTGGCTTTTTTCACTTAGTATAATACCATCAAACTCCATCCACGTCATTGCAAATATTAGGATTATTTTCTTCTTATGGCTGCTTACTGAACTTTTTAAACTGGATTTCATTCTTCTTCTTTGTATGTAGTTTCGCTATGTGCTTCCACCATTACTCTCCTGGTTTATGAGAAATAGCTTTTATTGATTGATATGTACCTATATCTATCTCTCGATATCTCTCTCAATCTATCTGTCATCTATGTGTCTTCTATTATCTTTCTATCTATCTATCAATCAATCATCTTTTTGTCTGCCCTTCTGTCCTTATGTACAGAACAGTTAACAACATAGCCTCTGACACTTCCCTACTTTATGACTCAAAAAATCTTGCAATGTAACTAGGACGTAGGGAGAGCACTGGGTTCACCAAGACACTTGCAGGTCGAGTCAGTCACGTGTGCCTACAAAACCAGGAAACGCTGGTGCAGGGACTTGTACCCGTATCTCTGTCCTCTGTCCTCTTTTACCTCCTTCTCGCTTGCTGACTGTATTTAGCCACATTCATTTACTAAGTGCTCCCGGAAGACCACAAGAATCCTTCTTCTGGGCCTGTTATAGACAGAAAAGTAAACTTGGATCTTTGCTCACCACCATGTTTGAGGGACATCTGCATGATAACCGCTGATGGGAGGAGGAACCAGTAAGAGGGAAGAAAAATTTCTAGACAGGAGTAATTGGGAGCAAAGAGTGTGTTGTGGAGTGACGTGTTTATTTGAGTTTACAAACTACTCTCTTTATGTTGTTATTAGTTCTTTTCATTGGTGAACATCATAAAACGCACTGATTTCAAAAGCCCAGACCCATATTTTTATAGCAATTCGGTTGCTCAGGTGAGAAAAAATGAGAAGGACGTTGCTGTACCACTAAATCTACGGCTGGGCACTGCTGAAACCAAACAAAAAGTGTTCACGGTGGCGAGATAGGGCTATTTTCAACTGACTGTTTCTGGGGACTCAAACCGAATCCATTTGTTTGTTTGTTTGCTTCCCAGTTTCACTTTTGTAGGGTACCTGCCCCACCCCTTCGGCATATAGTTTGTCTGTGTCCTTCTATCTCAAGTGAGTCTCCAGTAAGGGAGCACGTAGGTGGTCTTGAGATTTCATCCCTTCTTCTAACCCTGTGTCTTTTAATTGGAGCACTCAAAGCCTGTCCTTTTATTCTGATAATTGAGAGCTGTGCTCTTACTCCACTTTGAAATTTTTTTTTATCATTAATATACAATCACATGAGGAACATTATGCTTACTAGGCTACCCCATTCACCAAATCCCCACCAAAACACCGTTGCAGTCGCAGTCCATCAGCATGGTTGGATGCTGTAGACCCCTTCACCATGTCCCTATCAAACACCGCGTTACAGACGCTGTCCTTCCGCGTGAAGTAAGATGCTGTAGAATCACTACTTCTCTTCTCTGTGTTGTACTGCCCTCCCCATGCTACCCCCACCA
Source organism: Manis pentadactyla (assembly GCF_030020395.1). NCBI lineage: Eukaryota > Metazoa > Chordata > Mammalia > Pholidota > Manidae > Manis > Manis pentadactyla. The sequence goes on along the minus strand of NW_026645219.1, from coordinate 172,681 downwards.
CACACATTAAACGTGCTATTGCTTATTCCCCCTTTTTTTCTCCCCCCATTATAACTCCCTTCCCACAAACGCTGCCCACTCCCTTTCCCTTTGGTATCTCTTTGTCCACTCTCGGGTTCTGTGAGTCTGCTGCTGTATTTTTCCTTCAGTTTTTATTTGTTGATATACTCCACACATGAGTGAAATCATTTGGTACTTGCCTTTCTCTTCCTGGCCTATTTCACTGGGCATAATACCGTCTAGTTCCATCCACGTTGTTCCAAAAGGTAGGATTTGTTTTCTTCTTAAGCCTGCTTAGTGCACTTTTTAAACCGAATTTCTGTCTTCTCTTTGGCCTGTATATTCGCTACGTGCTTTCACCATTGCTCTCCTGGTTATGAGCAATAGCTTTGTGTTAATCGGTATGTATCTGTATCTATCTTTCTACCTGTCTATCTATCTATCTATCGATCTATCTATCTATCTATCTGTCTATCTATCTATCTATCTATCTATCTATCTATGAATCTATCTGTCTATCTATCTATCTATCAATCAATCAAGCATATTTTGTATTTCCCATCTGTCCTTGTGTGCAGAACAGTTAAAAACATAGAGTATGCCACTGGCCTACATTATGCTTCCAAAAATCTTGCAAGGTAACTAGGCAGTAGGGAAAGCACTGGATTCACCGAGACACTTGTAGGTCGCATCATCCGTGTGTACCTACAAAACCAGTAAATGGTGGTGCAGGGACTTGAACGCGTGTCTCTCTCCTCTGTCCTCTTTTATATCCTTCTCACTTGCTGACTGTATTTAGACACATTTATTGACTAAGTGCTTCCGGAAGACCTCAAGAATCCTTCCTCTGGACCTGTTGTAGACAGGGAAGTAAACTTGGTGCTTTGCTCACCACTATGTTTCTTGGACATCGGCGTGATCACCGCTGAAAGGAGGGTGGGACAAATGAAAAGGAACACCAATTTCTAGACATGAGCAGTTGGGAGCAAAGAGTGTGTTGTGGAGTGACGTGTTTATTTGAGTGTCCAAACTTCCCTCTTTATCTGGTTATTACTTCTTTACATTCGTGAACATCTTAAAACCCACTGATTTTAAAGGCTCACTCACACATTATTACAGCAATTCAGTTGCTGAGGTGAGAGAAAATGAGAAGTACGCTGCTGCACCACTAAATCTATGGCTGGGCTCTGCTGAAACCAAACAAAAAGTATTCACTGTGACCAGATAGGGCTATTTTCTACTGACTGTCTGTGGGTACTCAAGCAGAATCCATTTGTTTGATTGTTTGTTTTTCAGTTTCAATTGTGTAGGGTTCCTGTCCCCACCCGTTTGGATTGTAGTTTGTCTGTGTCCTTGGGTCTCAAGTGAGTCTCCTGTTAGGGAGCCCCTAGGTGGCCTTGAGATTTCATCCCTTCTTTTAACCCTGTGTCTTTTGTTTGTAGCATTCAAAGCCTGTCCTTTTATTCTTATGGTTCAGAGCTTTGCCCTTATTGCCCATTAAAAATTATTTTGTTACCATTAATCTACAATCACGTAAAGAACATTATGTTTACTAGGCTCCCCACTTCAACAAGTCCCCCACAACAACCTCTTACAGTTGCTGTCCATCAGCATAGTTGGATGCTTTAGACCATGTCACCATGACCCCCACGACACCTCATTACAGTCGCTGTCCATCAGCACGTAGTAAGATGCTGCAGAATCTCTACTTGCCTTCTCTGTGTTGTAGAGCCGTCTACATTCCACCCGACCCCACGCATTATGCATGCTAATCCTAATGCCCCCTTTCTTTCTCCCCGCCCTTATCCCTCCCTTCCCACCCTTCCTGCCCAGTCATTTTCCCTTTGGTAACTGTTAGACCACTCTCGGGTTCTGTGAGTCTGCTACTTTTTTTTTCTTCAGTTTTACTTTGTTGTTTTACTCCACACATGAGTGAAATCACTTTTTACTTGTCTTTCTCCGCCTGGCCTATTTCACTGAGCATACTACTGTCTAGCGAAATCCACGTCATTGCAAATCGTATAATTTGTTCCTTCTTACAGCTGCTTACTTCACTTTTTAAACAGGATTTCATTCTTCCTTTTTGTTTGCAGTTTCGCTATTTACTTTAACCATTGATCTCCTGGTTATGAGCAATAGCTATCTGTTAATCGATATGTATCTTTATTTATCTATCTGTCTGTCTGTCTATCTATCCTAACTTCATATCTATCTATTTATCTATCTATCTCTCTATTTTCCTATCATCTATCTACGATGTCTATCATCTATCAATCTATGTACCTATCTATTTATAATCTATCTATCTATGAATCAATCATCTTTTTGTCTGCCCATCTATCCTTATGTACAGAACAGTTGACAACATAGCCTATGTCACTTCCCTACATTATGCTTCCAAAAATCTTGCAATGTACCTAGGCCATAGCTGGAACACAGGGTTCACCGAGACACTTGCAGGTCGATTCAGCTGCGTGTGCTTACAAAACCAGTAAATTGTGCTGCAGGGACTTATACCCGTATATCTGTCCTCTGTCCTCTGTCCTCTTTAACCTCCTTCTCGCTTGCTGACTCTATTTAGCCACATTCACTGAATAAGTGCTCCCTGAAGACCACAAGTATACTTCCTCAGGGCCTGTTGTTGACAGAAAAGTGTAATTGGTTATTTGCACACCACCATGTTTGAGGGACATCGGCGTGATCACCCACTGATAGGAGGATGGACTAATAAAAAGGAACACCTGTTTCTAGACAGGAGCAGTTGGGAACAAAGAGTGTGTTGTTTAGTGTCGTGATTACTTGAGTGTCCAAACTTCCCTCTTTATGTGGTTATTACTTCTTTACATTCATGAACGTCATAAAACCCACTGATTTCAAAGGCCCAGATGCATATTATTACAGCAATTCAGTTGTTGAGGTGAGAGAATATGAGAAGGAAGGTGCGGCACCACTAAATCTATGGCTGGGCACTGCTGAAAACAAACAAAAAGAGTTCACGGTGGCCAGATAGGGCTCTTTTCTAGTGACTGTCTCTGGGGACTCAAACAGAATCCATTGGTTTGTTTGTTTCTCTGCTTCACTTGTGTAGGGTACCTGTCCCCGCCCCTTCGGCTAGTAGATTGTCTGTGTATTTGGATCTCAAGTGAGTCTCCTGTAAGGGAGCGCATGAGCACATAGTTGGTCTTGAGTTTTCATTCCTTCTTCTAACCCTGTGTCTTTTGATTGGAGCTCTCAAAGCCTGTCCTTTTATTCTGATAATTGAGAGGTGCTCTATTACTTCACATTGAAATTTTTTTTTGTTATCATTATGTTTACTAGGCAACCCCCTCCAACAATTACCCACAAAAAACCCTATTTCAGTCGCAGTCTTTCAGCATGGTTGGATGCCTCAGACCCCTTCACGATATAACCCCCACACAACCCGTTACAGTCGCTGTTCATCAGCGTGTAGTAGTTGAATGCTGTAGACTCACTACTTGTTTTCTCAGTGTTGTACACTCCTCCCCAAGACCACAAACCCCACACATTATACATGCTCATCCTAATGCCCCCTTCCTTTTTCCCCGCCCTTATCCCTCCCTTCTCCCCCACCATGCCCTGTCTCTTTCCCTTTTTTAAATGTTAGTCCACTCTCGGGTTCTGTGAGTCTGCTGCTGTTTTTTTCCAACAGCTTTTCTTTGTTGTTATACTCCACACATGAGTGAAATCATTTGTTACTTTTCTTTCTCTGACTGGCTTTTTTCACTTAGTATAATACCATCAAGCTCCATCCACGTCATTGCAAATATTAGGATTATTTTCTTCTTATGGCTGCTTACTGAACTTTTTAAACTGGATTTCATTCTTCTTCTTTGTATGTAGTTTCTCTATATGCTTAAACCATTACTCTCCTGGTTTATGAGCAATAGCTTTTATTGATTGATATGCACCTATATCTATCTCTCGATATCTCTCTCAATCTATCTGTCATCTATGTGTCTTCTATTATCTTTCTATCTATCTATCAATCAATCATCTTTTTGTCTGCCCTTCTGTCCTTATGTACAGAACAGTTAACAACATATCCTCTGTCACTTCCCTACTTTATGATTCAAAAAATCTTGCAAGGTAACTAGGACGTAGGGAGAGCACTGGGTTCACCAAGACACTTGCAGGTCGAGTCAGTCACGTGTGCCTACAAAACCAGGAAACGCTGGTGCAGGGACTTGTACCCGTATCTCTGTCCTCTGTCCTCTTTTACCTCCTTCTCGCTTGCTGACTGTATTTAGCCACATTCATTTACTAAGTGCTCCCGGAAGACCACAAGAATCCTTCTTCTGGGCCTGTTATAGACAGAAAAGTAAACTTGGTTCTTTGCTCACCACCATGTTTGAGGGACATCTGCATGATAACCGCTGATGGGAGGAGGAACCAGTAAGAAGGAAGAAAAATTTCTAGACAGGAGTAATTGGGAGCAAAGAGTGTGTTGTGGAGTGACGTGTTTATTTGAGTTTCCAAACTACTCTCTTTATGTTGTTATTAGTTCTTTTCATTGGTGAACATCATAAAACGCACTGATTTCAAAAGCCCAGACCCATATTTTTATAGCAATTCGGTTGCTCAGGTGAGAAAAAATGAGAAGGACGTTGCTGTACCACTAAATCTACGGCTGGGCACTGCTGAAACCAAACAAAAAGTGTTCACGGTGGCGAGATAGGGCTATTTTCAACTGACTGTTTCTGGGGACTCAAACCGAATCCATTTGTTTGTTTGTTTGCTTCCCAGTTTCACTTTTGTAGGGTACCTGCCCCACCCCTTCGGCATATAGTTTGTCTGTGTCCTTCTATCTCAAGTGAGTCTCCAGTAAGGGAGCACGTAGGTGGTCTTGAGATTTCATCCCTTCTTCTAACCCTGTGTCTTTTAATTGGAGCACTCAAAGCCTGTCCTTTTATTCTGATAATTGAGAGCTGTGCTCTTACTCCACTTTGAAATTTTTTTTTATCATTAATATACAATCACATGAGGAACATTATGCTTACTAGGCTACCCCATTCACCAAATCCCCACCAAAACACCGTTGCAGTCGCAGTCCATCAGCATGGTTGGATGCTGTAGACCCCTTCACCATGTCCCTATCAAACACCGCGTTACAGACGCTGTCCTTCCGCGTGAAGTAAGATGCTGTAGAATCACTACTTCTCTTCTCTGTGTTGTACTGCCCTCCCCATGCTACCCCCACCACACACATTAAACGTGCTATTGCTTATTCCCCCTGTTTTTCTCCCCCCATTATAACTCCCTTCCCACAAACGCTGCCCACTCCCTTTCCCTTTGGTATCTCTTTGTCCACTCTCGGGTTCTGTGAGTCTGCTGCTGTATTTTTCCTTCAGTTTTTATTTGTTGATATACTCCACACATGAGTGAAATCATTTGGTACTTGCCTTTCTCTTCCTGGCCTATTTCACTGGGCATAATACCGTCTAGTTCCATCCACGTTGTTCCAAAAGGTAGGATTTGTTTTCTTCTTAAGCCTGCTTAGTGCACTTTTTAAACCGAATTTCTGTCTTCTCTTTGGCCTGTATATTCGCTACGTGCTTTCACCATTGCTCTCCTGGTTATGAGCAATAGCTTTGTGTTAATCGGTATGTATCTGTATCTATCTTTCTACCTGTCTATCTATCTATCTATCGATCTATCTATCTATCTATCTGTCTATCTATCTATCTATCTATCTATCTATCTATGAATCTATCTGTCTATCTATCTATCTATCAATCAATCAAGCATATTTTGTATTTCCCATCTGTCCTTGTGTGCAGAACAGTTAAAAACATAGAGTATGCCACTGGCCTACATTATGCTTCCAAAAATCTTGCAAGGTAACTAGGCAGTAGGGAAAGCACTGGATTCACCGAGACACTTGTAGGTCGCATCATCCGTGTGTACCTACAAAACCAGTAAATGGTGGTGCAGGGACTTGAACGCGTGTCTCTCTCCTCTGTCCTCTTTTATATCCTTCTCACTTGCTGACTGTATTTAGACACATTTATTGACTAAGTGCTTCCGGAAGACCTCAAGAATCCTTCCTCTGGACCTGTTGTAGACAGGGAAGTAAACTTGGTGCTTTGCTCACCACTATGTTTCTTGGACATCGGCGTGATCACCGCTGAAAGGAGGGTGGGACAAATGAAAAGGAACACCAATTTCTAGACATGAGCAGTTGGGAGCAAAGAGTGTGTTGTGGAGTGACGTGTTTATTTGAGTGTCCAAACTTCCCTCTTTATCTGGTTATTACTTCTTTACATTCGTGAACATCTTAAAACCCACTGATTTTAAAGGCTCACTCACACATTATTACAGCAATTCAGTTGCTGAGGTGAGAGAAAATGAGAAGTACGCTGCTGCACCACTAAATCTATGGCTGGGCTCTGCTGAAACCAAACAAAAAGTATTCACTGTGACCAGATAGGGCTATTTTCTACTGACTGTCTGTGGGTACTCAAGCAGAATCCATTTGTTTGATTGTTTGTTTTTCAGTTTCAATTGTGTAGGGTTCCTGTCCCCACCCGTTTGGATTGTAGTTTGTCTGTGTCCTTGGGTCTCAAGTGAGTCTCCTGTTAGGGAGCCCCTAGGTGGCCTTGAGATTTCATCCCTTCTTTTAACCCTGTGTCTTTTGTTTGTAGCATTCAAAGCCTGTCCTTTTATTCTTATGGTTCAGAGCTTTGCCCTTATTGCCCATTAAAAATTATTTTGTTACCATTAATCTACAATCACGTAAAGAACATTATGTTTACTAGGCTCCCCACTTCAACAAGTCCCCCACAACAACCTCTTACAGTTGCTGTCCATCAGCATAGTTGGATGCTTTAGACCATGTCACCATGACCCCCACGACACCTCATTACAGTCGCTGTCCATCAGCACGTAGTAAGATGCTGCAGAAACTCTACTTGCCTTCTCTGTGTTGTAGAGCCGTCTACATGCCACCCGACCCCACGCATTATGCATGCTAATCCTAATGCCCCTTTCTTTCTCCCCGCCCTTATCCCTCCCTTCCCACCCTTCCTGCCCAGTCATTTTCCCTTTGGTAACTGTTAGACCACTCTCGGGTTCTGTGAGTCTGCTACTTTTTTTTTCTTCAGTTTTACTTTGTTGTTTTACTCCACACATGAGTGAAATCACTTTTTACTTGTCTTTCTCCGCCTGGCCTATTTCACTGAGCATACTACTGTCTAGCGAAATCCACGTCATTGCAAATCGTATAATTTGTTCCTTCTTACAGCTGCTTACTTCACTTTTTAAACAGGATTTCATTCTTCCTTTTTGTTTGCAGTTTCGCTATTTACTTTAACCATTGATCTCCTGGTTATGAGCAATAGCTATCTGTTAATCGATATGTATCTTTATTTATCTATCTGTCTGTCTGTCTATCTATCCTAACTTCATATCTATCTATTTATCTATCTATCTCTCTATTTTCCTATCATCTATCTACGATGTCTATCATCTATCAATCTATGTACCTATCTATTTATAATCTATCTATCTATGAATCAATCATCTTTTTGTCTGCCCATCTATCCTTATGTACAGAACAGTTGACAACATAGCCTATGTCACTTCCCTACATTATGCTTCCAAAAATCTTGCAATGTACCTAGGCCATAGCTGGAACACAGGGTTCACCGAGACACTTGCAGGTCGATTCAGCTGCGTGTGCTTACAAAACCAGTAAATTGTGCTGCAGGGACTTATACCCGTATATCTGTCCTCTGTCCTCTGTCCTCTTTAACCTCCTTCTCGCTTGCTGACTCTATTTAGCCACATTCACTGAATAAGTGCTCCCTGAAGACCACAAGTATACTTCCTCAGGGCCTGTTGTTGACAGAAAAGTGTAATTGGTTATTTGCACACCACCATGTTTGAGGGACATCGGCGTGATCACCCACTGATAGGAGGATGGACTAATAAAAAGGAACACCTGTTTCTAGACAGGAGCAGTTGGGAACAAAGAGTGTGTTGTTTAGTGTCGTGATTACTTGAGTGTCCAAACTTCCCTCTTTATGTGGTTATTACTTCTTTACATTCATGAACGTCATAAAACCCACTGATTTCAAAGGCCCAGATGCATATTATTACAGCAATTCAGTTGTTGAGGTGAGAGAATATGAGAAGGAAGGTGCGGCACCACTAAATCTATGGCTGGGCACTGCTGAAAACAAACAAAAAGAGTTCACGGTGGCCAGATAGGGCTCTTTTCTAGTGACTGTCTCTGGGGACTCAAACAGAATCCATTGGTTTGTTTGTTTCTCTGCTTCACTTGTGTAGGGTACCTGTCCCCGCCCCTTCGGCTAGTAGATTGTCTGTGTATTTGGATCTCAAGTGAGTCTCCTGTAAGGGAGCGCATGAGCACATAGTTGGTCTTGAGTTTTCATTCCTTCTTCTAACCCTGTGTCTTTTGATTGGAGCTCTCAAAGCCTGTCCTTTTATTCTGATAATTGAGAGGTGCTCTATTACTTCACATTGAAATTTTTTTTTGTTATCATTATGTTTACTAGGCAACCCCCTCCAACAATTACCCACAAAAAACCCTATTTCAGTCGCAGTCTTTCAGCATGGTTGGATGCCTCAGACCCCTTCACGATATAACCCCCACACAACCCGTTACAGTCGCTGTTCATCAGCGTGTAGTAGTTGAATGCTGTAGACTCACTACTTGTTTTCTCAGTGTTGTACACTCCTCCCCAAGACCACAAACCCCACACATTATACATGCTCATCCTAATGCCCCCTTCCTTTTTCCCCGCCCTTATCCCTCCCTTCTCCCCCACCATGCCCTGTCTCTTTCCCTTTTTTAAATGTTAGTCCACTCTCGGGTTCTGTGAGTCTGCTGCTGTTTTTTTCCAACAGCTTTTCTTTGTTGTTATACTCCACACATGAGTGAAATCATTTGTTACTTTTCTTTCTCTGACTGGCTTTTTTCACTTAGTATAATACCATCAAGCTCCATCCACGTCATTGCAAATATTAGGATTATTTTCTTCTTATGGCTGCTTACTGAACTTTTTAAACTGGATTTCATTCTTCTTCTTTGTATGTAGTTTCTCTATATGCTTAAACCATTACTCTCCTGGTTTATGAGCAATAGCTTTTATTGATTGATATGCACCTATATCTATCTCTCGATATCTCTCTCAATCTATCTGTCATCTATGTGTCTTCTATTATCTTTCTATCTATCTATCAATCAATCATCTTTTTGTCTGCCCTTCTGTCCTTATGTACAGAACAGTTAACAACATATCCTCTGTCACTTCCCTACTTTATGATTCAAAAAATCTTGCAAGGTAACTAGGACGTAGGGAGAGCACTGGGTTCACCAAGACACTTGCAGGTCGAGTCAGTCACGTGTGCCTACAAAACCAGGAAACGCTGGTGCAGGGACTTGTACCCGTATCTCTGTCCTCTGTCCTCTTTTACCTCCTTCTCGCTTGCTGACTGTATTTAGCCACATTCATTTACTAAGTGCTCCCGGAAGACCACAAGAATCCTTCTTCTGGGCCTGTTATAGACAGAAAAGTAAACTTGGTTCTTTGCTCACCACCATGTTTGAGGGACATCTGCATGATAACCGCTGATGGGAGGAGGAACCAGTAAGAAGGAAGAAAAATTTCTAGACAGGAGTAATTGGGAGCAAAGAGTGTGTTGTGGAGTGACGTGTTTATTTGAGTGTCCAAACTACTCTCTTTACGTTGTTATTAGTTCTATTCATTGGTGAACATCATAAAACGCACTGATTTCAAAATGCCCAGACCCATATTTTTATAGCAATTCGGTTGCTCAGGTGAGAAAAAATGAGAAGGACGTTGCTGTACCACTAAATCTACGGCTGGGCACTGCTGAAACCAAACAAAAAGTGTTCACGGTGGCGAGATAGGGCTATTTTCAACTGACTCTTTCTGGGGACTCAAACCGACTCCATTTGTTTGTTTGTTTGCTTCCCAGTTTCACTTTTGTAGGGTACCTGCCCCGCCCCTTTGGCTTGTAGTTTGTCTGTGTCCTTCTATCTCAAGTGAGTCTCCAGTAAGGGAGCACGTAGGTGGTCTTGAGATTTCATCCCTTCTTCTAACCCTGTGTCTTTTAATTGGAGCACTCAAAGCCTGTCCTTTTATTCTGATAATTGAGAGCTGTGCTCTTACTGCACTTTGGAATTTTTTTTATCATTAATATACAATCACATGAGGAACATTATGCTTACTAGGCTACCCCGTTCACCAAATCCCCACCAAAACACCGTTACAGTCGCAGTCCATCAGCATGGTTGGATGCTGTAGACCCCTTCACCATGTCCCTATCAAACACCGCGTTACAGACGCTGTCCATCCGCGTGAAGTAAGATTCTGTAGAATCACTACTTCTCTTCTCTGTGTTGTACTGCCCTCCCCATGCTCCCCCCACCACACACATTAAACGTGCTATTGCTTATTCCCCCTTTCTTTCTCCCCCCATTATAACTCCCTTCCCACAAACGCTGCCCACTCCCTTTCCCTTTGGTATCTCTTTGTCCACTCTCGGGTTCTGTGAGTCTGCTGCTGTATTTTTCCTTCAGTTTTTATTTGTTGATATACTCCACACATGAGTGAAATCATTTGGTACTTGCCTTTCTCTTCCTGGCCTATTTAACTGGGCATAATACCGTCTAGTTCCATCCACGTTGTTCCAAAAGGTAGGATTTGTTTTCTTCTTAAGCCTGCTTAGTGCACTTTTTAAACCGAATTTCTGTCTTCTCTTTGGCCTGTATTTTCCCTACGTGCTTTCACCGTTGCTCGCCTGGTTATGAGCAATAGCTTTGTGTTAATCGGTATGTATCTGTATCTATCTTTCTACCTGTCTATCTATCTATCTATCTATCTATCTATCTATCTATCTATCTATCTATCTATGAATCTATCTGTCTATTTATCTATCTATCAATCAATCAAGCATATATTGTATTTCCCATCTGTCCTTGTGTGCAGAACAGTTTAAAACATTGAGTATGCCACTGGCCTACATTATGCTTCCAAAAATCTTGCAATGTAACTAGGCAGTAGGGAGAGCACTGGGTTCACCGAGTCACTTGCAGGTCGAATCATCCGTGTGTACCTACAAAACCAGGAAATGGTGGTGCAGGGACTTGAACGCGTGTCTCTCTCCTCTGTCCTCTTTTATATCCTTCTCACTTGCTGACTGTATTTAGACACATTTATTGACTAAGTGCTTCCGGAAGACCTCAAGAATCCTTCCTCTGGACCTGTTGTAGACAGGGAAGTAAACTTGGTGCTTTGCTCACCACTATGTTTCTTGGACATCGGCGTGATCACCGCTGAAAGGAGGGTGGGACAAATGAAAAGGAACACCAATTTCTAGACATGAGCAGTTGGGAGCAAAGAGTGTGTTGGGAGTGACGTGTTTATTTGAGTGTCCAAACTTCCCTCTTTATCTGGTTATTACTTCTTTACATTCGTGAACATCTTAAAACCCACTGATTTTAAAGGCTCACTCACACATTATTACAGCAATTCAGTTGCTGAGGTGAGGGAAAATGAGAAGTACGCTGTTGCACCACTAAATCTATGGCTGGGCTCTGCTGAAACCAAACAAAAAGTATTCACTGTGACCAGATAGGGCTATTTTCCACTGACTGTCTGTGGGTACTCAAGCAGAATCCATTTGTTTGATTGTTTGTTTTTCAGTTTCACTTGTGTAGGGTTCCTGTCCCCACCCGTTTGGATTGTAGTTTGTCTGTGTCCTTGGATCTCAAGTGAGTCTCCTATTAGGGAGCCCCTAGGTGGCCTTGAGATTTCATCCCTTCTTTTAACCCTGTGTCTTTTGTTTGTAGCACTCAAAGCCTGTCCTTTTATTCTTATGGTTCTGAGCTTTGCCCTTATTGCCCATTAAAAATTATTTTGTTACCATTAATCTACAATCACGTAAAGAACATTATGTTTACTAGGCTCCCCACTTCAACAAGACCCAAACAACAACCTCTTACAGTTGCTGTCCATCAGCGTAGTTGGATGCTTTAGACCATGTCACCATGACCCCCACGACACCTCATTACAGTCGCTGTCCATCAGCACGTAGTAAGATGCTGCAGAATCTCTACTTGCCTTCTCTGTGTTGTAGAGCCGTCTACATGCCACCCGACCCCACGCATTATGCATGCTAATCCTAATGCCCCCTTTCTTTCTCCCCGCCCTTATCCCTCCCTTCCCACCCATCCTGCCCAGGCCCTTTCCCTTTGGTAACTGTTAGACCACTCTCGGGTTCTGTGAGTCTCCTGTTGTTTTTTTCCTTCAATTTTACTTTGTTGTTTTACTCCACACATGAGTGAAATCACTTGGTACTTGTCTTTCTCTGCCTGGCCTATTTCACTGAGCATACTACTGTCTAGCGAAATCCACGTCATTGCAAATAGTATAATTTGTTTCCTTCTTACGGCTGCTTACTTCACTTTTTAAACAGGATTTCATTCTTCCTTTTTGTTTATAGTTTCGCTATGTACTTTCACCATTGAACTCCTGGTTATGAGCAATAGCTATCTGTTAATCGATATGTATCTTTATTTATCTATCTGTCTGTCTGTCTATCTATCCTAACTTCATATCTATCTATTTATCTATCTATCTCTCTATTTTCCTATCATCTATCTGGTTATGAACAATAGCTTTGTGTCAATCGATATGTATCTGTGTCTATCTATCTAACGGTCTGTATGACTATCTATGTATCTATGTATGTATGTATGTATGTATCTATGTATCTATGTATCTATGTATCTATCTATCTATCTATCTATCTATCTATCTATCTATCTATCTATCTATCTTCCTATCATCTATCTATGATGTCTATCATCAATCTATGTACCTATCTATCTATCTTGCATTTGTCATCTGTCTACCTATCTATCTATGAATCAATTATCTTTCTGTCTGCCCATCTATCCTTATGTACTGAATAGTTAACAACATAGCCTATGTCTCTTCCCTACATTATGCTTACAGAAATCTTGCAAGGTAACTAAGCCAGAAGGAGAGAACTGTGTTCACCGATACACTTTCAGGAAGAGTCAGCCGCGTGTGCTTACAAAACCAGTAAAAGGAAGTGAAAGGTCTTGAACCCGTATCTCTGTCCTCTGCCCTCTTATACTTCCTGCTCGCTTGGTGACTTTATTTAGCCACATTCAGTGAGTAAGTGATCCCAGAGGACCACAAGTATCGTTCTTCTGGGCCTGTTGTCGACAGAAAAGTGTACTTGGTTCTTTGCACACCACCATGTTTGAGGGACATCAGCGTGATCACTGCTGATAGGTGGATTGACAAATATATAGGAACACCTATTTCTGGACAGGAGCAGTTGGGAACAAAGAGTGTGTTGTGGAGTGAAGTGATTATTTGAGGGTCCAAACTTCCCTCTTTAGGTGGTTATTACTTCTTTACATTCGTGAACATCATAAAAAGCAATGATTTTAAAAGCCCAGACGCATATTATTACAGCAATTCATTTGTTTAGGTGAGAGGAAATGAGAAGGAAGTTGCTGCACCACTAAATCTATGCCTGAGCACTGCTGATACCAAACGAAAAGAATTCACAGTGGCTAGGTAGGGCTATTTTCTACTGACTCTCTCTGGGGACTCAAACAGAATATATTTGCTTGTTTCTTTCTCAGTTTCACTTGTACAGGGTATCTGTCCCCGCCCCTTCAGCTTGTAGTTTGTCTGTGTTCTTGGATCTCAAGTGAGTATCCAGTAAGGGAGCACGTAGGTGGTCTTGAGTTTTCATCAGTTCTTCTAACCCTGTGTCTTTTGATTGGAGCACTTAAAGCCTGTACTTTTATACTGATATTTGAGAGCTGTGCTCTTACTGCACTTTGAAATTATTTTTGTTCTCATTAATGTACAATCACATGCAGAACATTATGTTTTCCAGTCTACCCCCTTCACCAAGTCCCCACCAAATCCCAGTTACCGTCGCTCTCCGTCAGCAGGTACTAAGATGCTGTAGAATCGCTACATGTCTTCTCTGTGTTGTACAGCCCTACCCATGACCCACCACCCTACACATTATACATGCTAATCCTAATGCCCCCATTCTTTTTCCTCGCCCTTTTTACTCCCTTCCCACAAACCCTACCCAGTCCCTTTCTCTTTGGTAACTGTTAGTCCACTCTCGGGTTCTGTGAGTCTGCTGCTGTCTTTCCCTTCAGTTTTTCTTTGTTATCATACTCCACACATGAGTGAAATCATTTGGTACATGTATTTCTCCGCCTGGCCTATTTGACTGAGCATAATACACTCTAGCTCCATCCACGTTTTTGCAAATGATAGGGTTTTTTTCTTCTTATGGCTGCTTACTGCACTTTGTAAACTGGATTTCATCCTTTCGTTTTTGTTTGTAGTTTCGCTATGTGCTTTCACCATTGCTGTCCTGGTTATGAGCACTAGCTTTGTGTAAATCCATATGTACCTATATCTATCTATCTGTCTGTCTATCTATTTATCAATCAGTCAATCATCTTTTTGTCTGCCCATCTGTCCTTGTGTACAGAACAGTTCACGTATATCCTATATCACATTCCTACACTATGCTTCCAAAAATCCTGCAAATTATCGAGGCCATAGGGAGAGCACTGGGTTCACCGATACACTTGCAGGTCGAGTCGGCCGCGTGTACCTACAAAACCAGGAAATGGTTGTGCCGGGACTTGAACCCGTGTCTCTATAATCTGTGCTCTTTCATCTCCTTCTAACTTGCTGTCATTATTTAGCCACATTCATTGACTAAGTGCTCCCTGAAGACCACAAGTATCATTCGTCTGGGCCTGTTGTCGACAGAAAAGTAAACATGTTGCTTTGCTCACCACCATGTTTGAAGGACATCAGTGTGATCACCGCCAATAGGACGGAGGGTCAAATAAAAAGGACCCTAAGTTTTTAGAAAGGAGCAGTTGGGAGCTAAGAGTATATTGTGGAGTGACGTGTCTATTTGAGTGTCCAAACTTCCCTCTTTAGGTGGTTATTACATCTTCACATTCGGGAACATCACAAAACCCACTGATTTCAAAGGCCCAGATGCTTATTATTACAGCAACTCAGTTGTTGAGGTGAGAGAAAATGAGAAGTATGTTGCTGCACCACTAAATCTATGGCTGGGAACTGCTGAAACCAAACAAAGAGAATTCACGGTGGCAAGATAGGGCTATTTTCTGCTGACTGTCTCTGGGGACTCAAACAGAATCCATTTGTTTGATTACTTGTTTTTCAGTTTCACTCGTGTAGGGTATTTATCCGCACACCTTCGTCTTGTAGTTTATCTGTGTCCTTGGATCTCAAGTGAGTCTCCTGTATGTAAGCACATAGGTGTCTTGTGTTTTCATCCCTTCTTTTAACCCTGTGTCTTTTGTTTGCAGCACTCAGTACCTGACCTTTTATTCTGATGATTCAGAGCTGTGCACTTATTGCACTTAAAGAATTTTTTTATCATTAATCTACAATCACGTGAAGAACATTATGTTTACTATGCTCCCCCTTTCAGCAAGTCCCCCTGATAAACCTCTTCAGTCGCTGTTGATCAGCATAGTTGGATGCTGTAGACCCCTTCACCATGTCCCCCCCCACATACCCCGTTACAGTCGCTATCCATCAGTGAGTAGTAAGATGCTATATGATCTCTACTAGTCTTCTCTGTGTTGTGCAGTACTCCCCATGCACACCCGACACCACGCATTATACATTCTAATCTTAATGCCCCCATTCTTTATCCACACACTTATCCCTCCCTTCAGACATACCCTGCCCAGTCCTTTTCCCTTTGGTAAATTTCAGTCAACTCTCGGGTTCTGTGATTCTGCTGCTGTCTTTTTCCTTCAGATTTTCTTTGATGTTATACTCCACACATGAGTGAAATCACTTGGTACTTGTCTTTCTCCGCCTGGCCTATTTCTCTGAACGTACTAAAATCTAGCTCCATCCACATCATTGCGAATGGTAGTATTTGTTTTCTTCTTAAGGCTCCTTACTGCACTTTTTATACTGGATTTCATTCTTCCTTTTTGTTTGTGGTTTAGCTATGTTATTCACCATTCAACTCCTGATTATGAACAATAGCTTTGTGTCAATCGATATGTATCTGTGTCTATCTGTCTAACGGTCTGTCTGACTATCTATGTATCTATGTATCTATGTATCTATGTATCTATGTATCTATCTATCTATCTATCTATCTATCTATCTATCTATCTATCTATCTATCTATCTATCTATGTATCTATGTATCTATCTATCTATCTATCTATCTATCTATCTATCTATCTATCTATCTATCTATCTTCCTATCATCTATCTATGATGTCTATCATCAATCAATCTATGTACCTATCTATCTATCTTTCATTTGTCATCTGTCTACCTATCTATCTATGAATCAATTATCTTTCTGTCTGCCCATCTATCCTTATGTACTGAATAGTTAACAACATAGCCTATGTCTCTTCCCTACATTATGCTTCCAGAAATCTTGCAAGGTAACTAAGCCATAAGGAGAGAACTGTGTTCACCGATACACTTTCAGGTAGAGTCAGCCGCGTGTGCTTATAAAACCAGTAAATGGAAGTGAAAGGTCTTGAACCCGTATCTCTGTCCTCTGCCCTCTTATACTTCCTACTCGCTTGGTGACTTTATTTAGCCACATTCAGTGAGTAAGTGATCCCAGAGGACCACAAGTATCGTTCTTCTGGGCCTGTTGTCGACAGAAAAGTGTACTTGGTTCTTTGCACACCACCATGTTTGAGGGACATCAGCGTGATCACTGCTGATAGGTGGATTGACAAATATATAGGAACACCTATTTCTGGACAGGAGCAGTTGGGAACAAAGAGTGTGTTGTGGAGTGAAGTGTTTATTTGAGGGTCCAAACTTCCCTCTTTAGGTGGTTATTACTTCTTTACATTCGTGAACATCATAAAAAGCAATGATTTTAAAAGCCCAGACGCATATTATTACATCCATTCATTTCTTGAGGTGAGAGGAAATGAGAAGGAAGTTGCTGCACCACTAAATCTATGCCTGAGCACTGCTGAAACCAAACAAAAAGAATTCACAGTGGCTAGGTAGGGCTATTTTCTACTGACTCTCTCTGGGGACTCAAACAGAATATATTTGCTTGTTTGTTTCTCAGTTTCACTTGTATAGGGTACCAGTCCCCGCCCCTTCAGCTTGTAGTTTGTCTGTGTTCTTGGATCTCAAGTGAGTCTCCAGTAAGGGAGCACGTAGGTGGTCTTGAGTTTTCATCAGTCCTTCTAACCCTGTGTCTTTTGATTGGAGCACTTAAAGCCTGTACTTTTATTCTGATATTTGAGAGCTGTGCTCTTACTGCACTTTGAAATTCTTTTTGTTCTCATTAATGTACAATCACATGCAGAACATTATGTTTTCCAGTCTACCCCCTTCACCAAGTCCCCCCCAAATCCCAGTTACCGTCGCTCTCCGTCAGCAGGTACTAAGACGCTGTAGAATCACTACATGTCTTCTCTGTGTTGTACAGCCCTACCCATGACCCCCCACCCTACACATTATACATGCTAATCCTAATGCCCCCATTCTTTTTCCCCACCCTTTTTACTCCCTTCCCTCAAAACCTACCCAGTCCCTTTCTCTTTGGTAACTGTTAGTCCACTCTCGGGTTCTGTGAGTCTGCTGCTGTCTTTCCCTTCAGTTTTTCTTTGTTATCATACTCCACACATGAGTGAAATCATTTGGTACATGTATTTCTCCGCCTGGCCTATTTGACTGAGCATAATACACTCTAGCTCCATCCACGTTTTTGCAAATGATAGGGTTTTTTTCTTCTTATGGCTGCTTACTGCACTTTGTAAACTGGATTTCATCCTTTCGTTTTTGTTTGTAGTTTCGCTATGTGCTTTCACCATTGCTGTCCTGGTTATGAGCACTAGCTTTGTGTAAATCCATATGTACCTATATCTATCTATCTGTCTGTCTATCTATTTATCAATCAGTCAATCATCTTTTTGTCTGCCCATCTGTCCTTGTGTACAGAACAGTTCACGTATATCCTATATCACATTCCTACACTATGCTTCCAAAAATCCTGCAAATTATCGAGGCCATAGGGAGAGCACTGGGTTCACCGATACACTTGCAGGTCGAGTCGGCCGCGTGTACCTACAAAACCAGGAAATGGTTGTGCCGGGACTTGAACCCGTGTCTCTATAATCTGTGCTCTTTCATCTCCTTCTAACTTGCTGTCATTATTTAGCCACATTCATTGACTAAGTGCTCCCTGAAGACCACAAGTATCATTCGTCTGGGCCTGTTGTCGACAGAAAAGTAAACATGTTGCTTTGCTCACCACCATGTTTGAAGGACATCAGTGTGATCACCGCCAATAGGACGGAGGGTCAAATAAAAAGGACCCTAAGTTTTTAGAAAGGAGCAGTTGGGAGCTAAGAGTATATTGTGGAGTGACGTGTCTATTTGAGTGTCCAAACTTCCCTCTTTAGGTGGTTATTACATCTTCACATTCGGGAACATCACAAAACCCACTGATTTCAAAGGCCCAGATGCTTATTATTACAGCAACTCAGTTGTTGAGGTGAGAGAAAATGAGAAGTATGTTGCTGCACCACTAAATCTATGGCTGGGAACTGCTGAAACCAAACAAAGAGAATTCACGGTGGCAAGATAGGGCTATTTTCTGCTGACTGTCTCTGGGGACTCAAACAGAATCCATTTGTTTGATTACTTGTTTTTCAGTTTCACTCGTGTAGGGTATTTATCCGCACACCTTCGTCTTGTAGTTTATCTGTGTCCTTGGATCTCAAGTGAGTCTCCTGTATGTAAGCACATAGGTGTCTTGTGTTTTCATCCCTTCTTTTAACCCTGTGTCTTTTGTTTGCAGCACTCAGTACCTGACCTTTTATTCTGATGATTCAGAGCTGTGCACTTATTGCACTTAAAGAATTTTTTTATCATTAATCTACAATCACGTGAAGAACATTATGTTTACTATGCTCCCCCTTTCAGCAAGTCCCCCTGAAAAACCTCTTCAGACGCTGTTGATCAGCATAGTTGGATGCTGTAGACCCCTTCACCATGTCCCCCCCCACATACCCCGTTACAGTCGCTATCCATCAGTGAGTAGTAAGATGCTATATGATCTCTACTAGTCTTCTCTGTGTTGTG
The DNA here is from genome assembly GCF_030020395.1 of Manis pentadactyla. NCBI lineage: Eukaryota > Metazoa > Chordata > Mammalia > Pholidota > Manidae > Manis > Manis pentadactyla. The sequence goes on along the minus strand of NW_026645219.1, from coordinate 153,458 downwards.
CAGTACTCCCCATGCACACCCGACACCACGCATTATACATTCTAATCTTAATGCCCCCATTCTTTATCCACACACTTATCCCTCCCTTCAGACATACCCTGCCCAGTCCTTTTCCCTTTGGTAAATTTCAGTCAACTCTCGGGTTCTGTGATTCTGCTGCTGTCTTTTTCCTTCAGATTTTCTTTGATGTTATACTCCACACATGAGTGAAATCACTTGGTACTTGTCTTTCTCCGCCTGGCCTATTTCTCTGAACGTACTAAAATCTAGCTCCATCCACATCATTGCGAATGGTAGTATTTGTTTTCTTCTTAAGGCTCCTTACTGCACTTTTTATACTGGATTTCATTCTTCCTTTTTGTTTGTGGTTTAGCTATGTTATTCACCATTCAACTCCTGATTATGAACAATAGCTTTGTGTCAATCGATATGTATCTGTGTCTATCTGTCTAACGGTCTGTCTGACTATCTATGTATCTATGTATCTATGTATCTATGTATCTATGTATCTATCTATCTATCTATCTATCTATCTATCTATCTATCTATCTATCTATCTATCTATGTATCTATGTATCTATCTATCTATCTATCTATCTATCTATCTATCTATCTATCTATCTTCCTATCATCTATCTATGATGTCTATCATCAATCAATCTATGTACCTATCTATCTATCTTTCATTTGTCATCTGTCTACCTATCTATCTATGAATCAATTATCTTTCTGTCTGCCCATCTATCCTTATGTACTGAATAGTTAACAACATAGCCTATGTCTCTTCCCTACATTATGCTTCCAGAAATCTTGCAAGGTAACTAAGCCATAAGGAGAGAACTTTGTTCACCGATACACTTTCAGGTAGAGTCAGCCGCGTGTGCTTATAAAACCAGTAAATGGAAGTGAAAGGTCTTGAACCCGTATCTCTGTCCTCTGCCCTCTTATACTTCCTACTCGCTTGGTGACTTTATTTAGCCACATTCAGTGAGTAAGTGATCCCAGAGGACCACAAGTATCGTTCTTCTGGGCCTGTTGTCGACAGAAAAGTGTACTTGGTTCTTTGGACACCACCATGTTTGAGGGACATCAGCGTGATCACTGCTGATAGGTGGATTGACAAATATATAGGAACACCTATTTCTGGACAGGAGCAGTTGGGAACAAAGAGTGTGTTGTGGAGTGAAGTGTTTATTTGAGGGTCCAAACTTCCCTCTTTAGGTGGTTATTACTTCTTTACATTCGTGAACATCATAAAAAGCAATGATTTTAAAAGCCCAGACGCATATTATTACATCCATTCATTTCTTGAGGTGAGAGGAAATGAGAAGGAAGTTGCTGCACCACTAAATCTATGCCTGAGCACTGCTGAAACCAAACAAAAAGAATTCACAGTGGCTAGGTAGGGCTATTTTCTACTGACTCTCTCTGGGGACTCAAACAGAATATATTTGCTTGTTTGTTTCTCAGTTTCACTTGTATAGGGTACCAGTCCCCGCCCCTTCAGCTTGTAGTTTGTCTGTGTTCTTGGATCTCAAGTGAGTCTCCAGTAAGGGAGCACGTAGGTGGTCTTGAGTTTTCATCAGTCCTTCTAACCCTGTGTCTTTTGATTGGAGCACTTAAAGCCTGTACTTTTATTCTGATATTTGAGAGCTGTGCTCTTACTGCACTTTGAAATTCTTTTTGTTCTCATTAATGTACAATCACATGCAGAACATTATGTTTTCCAGTCTACCCCCTTCACCAAGTCCCCCCCAAATCCCAGTTACCGTCGCTCTCCGTCAGCAGGTACTAAGACGCTGTAGAATCACTACATGTCTTCTCTGTGTTGTACAGCCCTACCCATGATCCCCCACCCTACACATTATACATGCTAATCCTAATGCCCCCATTCTTTTTCCCCGCCCTTTTTACTCCCTTCCCACAAACCCTACCCAGTCCCTTTCTCTTTGGTAACTGTTAGTCCACTCTCGGGTTCTGTGAGTCTGCTGCTGTCTTTCCCTTCAGTTTTTCTTTGTTATCATACTCCACACATGAGTGAAATCATTTGGTACATGTATTTCTCCGCCTGGCCTATTTGACTGAGCATAATACACTCTAGCTCCATCCACGTTTTAGCAAATGATAGGGTTTGTTTTCTTCTTATGGCTGCTTACTGCACTTTGTAAACTGGATTTCATTCTTTCGTTTTTGTTTGTAGTTTCGCTATGTGCTTTCACCATTGCTGTCCTGGTTATGAGCACTAGCTTTGTGTAAATCCATATGTACCTATATCTATCTATCTGTCTGTCTATCTATTTATCAATCAGTCAATCATCTTTTTGTCTGCCCATCTGTCCTTGTGTACAGAACAGTTCACGTATATCCTATATCACATTCCTACACTATGCTTCCAAAAATCCTGCAAATTATCGAGGCCATAGGGAGAGCACTGGGTTCACCGATACACTTGCAGGTCGAGTCGGCCGCGTGTACCTACAAAACCAGGAAATGGTTGTGCCGGGACTTGAACCCGTGTCTCTATAATCTGTGCTCTTTCATCTCCTTCTAACTTGCTGTCATTATTTAGCCACATTCATTGACTAAGTGCTCCCTGAAGACCACAAGTATCATTCGTCTGGGCCTGTTGTCGACAGAAAAGTAAACATGTTGCTTTGCTCACCACCATGTTTGAAGGACATCAGCGTGATCACCGCTGATAGGACGGAGGGTCAAATAAAAAGGAACATAAGTTTTTAGAAAGGAGCAGTTGGGAGCTAAGAGTATATTGTGGAGTGACGTATTTATTTGAGTGTCCAAACTTCCCTCTTCAGGTGGTTATTACATCTTCACATTCGGGAACATCACAAAACCCACTGATTTCAAAGGCCCAGATGCTTATTATTACAGCAACTCAGTTGTTGAGGTGAGAGAAAATGAGAAGTATGTTGCTGCACCACTAAATCTATGGCTGGGAACTGCTGAAACCAAACAAAGAGAATTCACGGTGGCAAGATAGGGCTATTTTCTGCTGACTGTCTCTGGGGACTCAAACAGAATCCATTTGTTTGATTACTTGTTTTTCAGTTTCACTCGTGTAGGGTATTTATCCACACACCTTCGTCTTGTAGTTTATCTGTGTCCTTGGATCTCAAGTGAGTCTCCTGTAAGTAAGCACATAGGTGTCTTGTGTTTTCATCCCTTCTTTTAACCCTGTGTCTTTTGTTTGCAGCACTCAGTACCTGACCTTTTATTCTGATGATTCAGAGCTGTGCACTTATTGCACTTAAAGAATTTTTTTATCATTAATCTACAATCACGTGAAGAACACTATGTTTACTATGCTCCCCCTTTCACCAAGTCCCCCTGAAAAACCTCTTCAGTCGCTGTTGATCAGCATAGTTGGATGCTGTAGACCCCTTCACCATGTCCCCCCCCACATACCCCGTTACAGTCGCTATCCGTCAGTGAGTAGTAAGATGCTATATGATCTCTACTAGTCTTCTCTGTGTTGTGCAGTACTCCCCATGCACACCCGACACCACGCATTATACATTCTAATCTTAATGCCCCCATTCTTTATCCACAAACTTATACCTCCCTTCAGACATACCCTGCCCAGTCCTTTTCCCTTTGGTAAATTTCAGTCAACTCTCGGGTTCTGTGATTCTGCTGCTGTCTTTTTCCTTCAGTTTTTCTTTGTTGTTATACTCCACACATGAGTGAAATCACTTGGTACTTGTCTTTCTCCGCCTGGCCTATTTCTCTGAACGTACTAAAATCTAGCTCCATCCACATCATTGCGAATGGTAGTATTTGTTTTCTTCTTAAGGCTCCTTACTGCACTTTTTATACTGGATTTCATTCTTCCTTTTTGTTTGTGGTTTAGCTATGTTATTCACCATTCAACTCCTGGTTATGAACAATAGCTTTGTGTCAATCGATATGTATCTGTGTCTATCTATCTAACGGTCTGTCTGACTATCTATGTATTTATGTATCTATCTATCTATCCATCTATCTATCTATCTATCTATCTATCTATCTATCTATCTGTCTATCTATCTGTCTATCTATCTGCCTATCATCTATCTATGATGTCTATCATCAATCAATCTATGTACCTATCTATCTATCTTTCATTTGTCATCTGTCTACCTATCTATCTATGAATCAATTATCTTTCTGTCTGCCCATCTATCCTTATGTACTGAATAGTTAACAACATAGCCTATGTCTCTTCCCTACATTATTCTTCCAGAAATCTTGCAAGGTAACTAAGCCATAAGGAGAGAACTGTGTTCACCGATACACTTTCAGGTAGAGTCAGCCGCGTGTGCTTATAAAACCAGTAAATGGAAGTGAAAGGTCTTGAACCCGTATCTCTGTCCTCTGCCCTCTTATACTTCCTACTCGCTTGGTGACTTTATTTAGCCACATTCAGTGAGTAAGTGATCCCAGAGGACCACAAGTATCGTTCTTCTGGGCCTGTTGTCGACAGAAAAGTGTACTTGGTTCTTTGCACACCACCATGTTTGAGGGACATCAGCGTGATCACTGCTGATAGGTGGATTGACAAATATATAGGAACACCTATTTCTGGACAGGAGCAGTTGGGAACAAAGAGTGTGTTGTGGAGTGAAGTGTTTATTTGAGGGTCCAAACTTCCCTCTTTAGGTGGTTATTACTTCTTTACATTCGTGAACATCATAAAAAGCAATGATTTTAAAAGCCCAGACGCATATTATTACATCCATTCATTTGTTGAGATGAGAGGAAATGAGAAGGAAGTTGCTGCACCACTAAATCTATGCCTGAGCACTGCTGAAACCAAACAAAAAGAATTCACAGTGGCTAGGTAGGGCTATTTTCTACTGACTCTCTCTGGGGACTCAAACAGAATATATTTGCTTGTTTGTTTCTCAGTTTCACTTGTATAGGGTACCAGTCCCCGCCCCTTCAGCTTGTAGTTTGTCTGTGTTCTTGGATCTCAAGTGAGTCTCCAGTAAGGGAGCACGTAGGTGGTCTTGAGTTTTCATCAGTCCTTCTAACCCTGTGTCTTTTGATTGGAGCACTTAAAGCCTGTACTTTTATTCTGATATTTGAGAGCTGTGCTCTTACTGCACTTTGAAATTCTTTTTGTTCTCATTAATGTACAATCACATGCAGAACATTATGTTTTCCAGTCTACCCCCTTCACCAAGTCCCCCCCAAATCCCAGTTACCGTCGCTCTCCGTCAGCAGGTACTAAGACGCTGTAGAATCACTACATGTCTTCTCTGTGTTGTACAGCCCTACCCATGACCCCCCACCCTACACATTATACATGCTAATCCTAATGCCCCCATTCTTTTTCCCCGCCCTTTTTACTCCCTTCCCACAAACCCTACCCAGTCCCTTTCTCTTTGGTAACTGTTAGTCCACTCTCGGGTTCTGTGAGTCTGCTGCTGTCTTTCCCTTCAGTTTTTCTTTGTTATCATACTCCACACATGAGTGAAATCATTTGGTACATGTATTTCTCCGCCTGGCCTATTTGACTGAGCATAATACACTCTAGCTCCATCCACGTTTTTGCAAATGATAGGGTTTGTTTTCTTCTTATGGCTGCTTACTGCACTTTGTAAACTGGATTTCATTCTTTCGTTTTTGTTTGTAGTTTCGCTATGTGCTTTCACCATTGCTGTCCTGGTTATGAGCACTAGCTTTGTGTAAATCCATATGTACCTATATCTATCTATCTGTCTGTCTATCTATTTATCAATCAGTCAATCATCTTTTTGTCTGCCCATCTGTCCTTGTGTACAGAACAGTTCACGTATATCCTATATCACATTCCTACACTATGCTTCCAAAAATCCTGCAAATTATCGAGGCCATAGGGAGAGCACTGGGTTCACCGATACACTTGCAGGTCGAGTCGGCCGCGTGTACCTACAAAACCAGGAAATGGTTGTGCCGGGACTTGAACCCGTGTCTCTATAATCTGTGCTCTTTCATCTCCTTCTAACTTGCTGTCATTATTTAGCCACATTCATTGACTAAGTGCTCCCTGAAGACCACAAGTATCATTCGTCTGGGCCTGTTGTCGACAGAAAAGTAAACATGTTGCTTTGCTCACCACCATGTTTGAAGGACATCAGCGTGATCACCGCTGATAGGACGGAGGGTCAAATAAAAAGGAACATAAGTTTTTAGAAAGGAGCAGTTGGGAGCTAAGAGTATATTGTGGAGTGACGTATTTATTTGAGTGTCCAAACTTCCCTCTTCAGGTGGTTATTACATCTTCACATTCGGGAACATCACAAAACCCACTGATTTCAAAGGCCCAGATGCTTATTATTACAGCAACTCAGTTGTTGAGGTGAGAGAAAATGAGAAGTATGTTGCTGCACCACTAAATCTATGGCTGGGAACTGCTGAAACCAAACAAAGAGAATTCACGGTGGCAAGATAGGGCTATTTTCTGCTGACTGTCTCTGGGGACTCAAACAGAATCCATTTGTTTGATTACTTGTTTTTCAGTTTCACTCGTGTAGGGTATTTATCCACACACCTTCGTCTTGTAGTTTATCTGTGTCCTTGGATCTCAAGTGAGTCTCCTGTAAGTAAGCACATAGGTGTCTTGTGTTTTCATCCCTTCTTTTAACCCTGTGTCTTTTGTTTGCAGCACTCAGTACCTGACCTTTTATTCTGATGATTCAGAGCTGTGCACTTATTGCACTTAAAGAATTTTTTTATCATTAATCTACAATCACGTGAAGAACACTATGTTTACTATGCTCCCCCTTTCACCAAGTCCCCCTGAAAAACCTCTTCAGTCGCTGTTGATCAGCATAGTTGGATGCTGTAGACCCCTTCACCATGTCCCCCCCCCACATACCCCGTTACAGTCGCTATCCGTCAGTGAGTAGTAAGATGCTATATGATCTCTACTAGTCTTCTCTGTGTTGTGCAGTACTCCCCATGCACACCCGACACCACGCATTATACATTCTAATCTTAATGCCCCCATTCTTTATCCACAAACTTATACCTCCCTTCAGACATACCCTGCCCAGTCCTTTTCCCTTTGGTAAATTTCAGTCAACTCTCGGGTTCTGTGATTCTGCTGCTGTCTTTTTCCTTCAGTTTTTCTTTGTTGTTATACTCCACACATGAGTGAAATCACTTGGTACTTGTCTTTCTCCGCCTGGCCTATTTCTCTGAACGTACTAAAATCTAGCTCCATCCACATCATTGCGAATGGTAGTATTTGTTTTCTTCTTAAGGCTCCTTACTGCACTTTTTATACTGGATTTCATTCTTCCTTTTTGTTTGTGGTTTAGCTATGTTATTCACCATTCAACTCCTGGTTATGAACAATAGCTTTGTGTCAATCGATATGTATCTGTGTCTATCTATCTAACGGTCTGTCTGACTATCTATGTATTTATGTATCTATCTATCTATCCATCTATCTATCTATCTATCTATCTATCTATCTGTCTATCTATCTGTCTATCTATCTGCCTATCATCTATCTATGATGTCTATCATCAATCAATCTATGTACCTATCTATCTATCTTTCATTTGTCATCTGTCTACCTATCTATCTATGAATCAATTATCTTTCTGTCTGCCCATCTATCCTTATGTACTGAATAGTTAACAACATAGCCTATGTCTCTTCCCTACATTATGCTTCCAGAAATCTTGCAAGGTAACTAAGCCATAAGGAGAGAACTGTGTTCACCGATACACTTTCAGGTAGAGTCAGCCGCGTGTGCTTATAAAACCAGTAAATGGAAGTGAAAGGTCTTGAACCCGTATCTCTGTCCTCTGCCCTCTTATACTTCCTACTCGCTTGGTGACTTTATTTAGCCACATTCAGTGAGTAAGTGATCCCAGAGGACCACAAGTATCGTTCTTCTGGGCCTGTTGTCGACAGAAAAGTGTACTTGGTTCTTTGCACACCACCATGTTTGAGGGACATCAGCGTGATCACTGCTGATAGGTGGATTGACAAATATATAGGAACACCTATTTCTGGACAGGAGCAGTTGGGAACAAAGAGTGTGTTGTGGAGTGAAGTGTTTATTTGAGGGTCCAAACTTCCCTCTTTAGGTGGTTATTACTTCTTTACATTCGTGAACATCATAAAAAGCAATGATTTTAAAAGCCCAGACGCATATTATTACATCCATTCATTTGTTGAGGTGAGAGGAAATGAGAAGGAAGTTGCTGCACCACTAAATCTATGCCTGAGCACTGCTGAAACCAAACAAAAAGAATTCACAGTGGCTAGGTAGGGCTATTTTCTACTGACTCTCTCTGGGGACTCAAACAGAATATATTTGCTTGTTTGTTTCTCAGTTTCACTTGTATAGGGTACCAGTCCCCGCCCCTTCAGCTTGTAGTTTGTCTGTGTTCTTGGATCTCAAGTGAGTCTCCAGTAAGGGAGCACGTAGGTGGTCTTGAGTTTTCATCAGTCCTTCTAACCCTGTGTCTTTTGATTGGAGCACTTAAAGCCTGTACTTTTATTCTGATATTTGAGAGCTGTGCTCTTACTGCACTTTGAAATTCTTTTTGTTCTCATTAATGTACAATCACATGCAGAACATTATGTTTTCCAGTCTACCCCCTTCACCAAGTCCCCCCCAAATCCCAGTTACCGTCGCTCTCCGTCAGCAGGTACTAAGACGCTGTAGAATCACTACATGTCTTCTCTGTGTTGTACAGCCCTACCCATGACCCCCCACCCTACACATTATACATGCTAATCCTAATGCCCCCATTCTTTTTCCCCGCCCTTTTTACTCCCTTCCCACAAACCCTACCCAGTCCCTTTCTCTTTGGTAACTGTTAGTCCACTCTCGGGTTCTGTGAGTCTGCTGCTGTCTTTCCCTTCAGTTTTTCTTTGTTATCATACTCCACACATGAGTGAAATCATTTGGTACATGTATTTCTCCGCCTGGCCTATTTGACTGAGCATAATACACTCTAGCTCCATCCACGTTTTTGCAAATGATAGGGTTTGTTTTCTTCTTATGGCTGCTTACTGCACTTTGTAAACTGGATTTCATTCTTTCGTTTTTGTTTGTAGTTTCGCTATGTGCTTTCACCATTGCTGTCCTGGTTATGAGCACTAGCTTTGTGTAAATCCATATGTACCTATATCTATCTATCTGTCTGTCTATCTATTTATCAATCAGTCAATCATCTTTTTGTCTGCCCATCTGTCCTTGTGTACAGAACAGTTCACGTATATCCTATATCACATTCCTACACTATGCTTCCAAAAATCCTGCAAATTATCGAGGCCATAGGGAGAGCACTGGGTTCACCGATACACTTGCAGGTCGAGTCGGCCGCGTGTACCTACAAAACCAGGAAATGGTTGTGCCGGGACTTGAACCCGTGTCTCTATAATCTGTGCTCTTTCATCTCCTTCTAACTTGCTGTCATTATTTAGCCACATTCATTGACTAAGTGCTCCCTGAAGACCACAAGTATCATTCGTCTGGGCCTGTTGTCGACAGAAAAGTAAACATGTTGCTTTGCTCACCACCATGTTTGAAGGACATCAGCGTGATCACCGCTGATAGGACGGAGGGTCAAATAAAAAGGAACATAAGTTTTTAGAAAGGAGCAGTTGGGAGCTAAGAGTATATTGTGGAGTGACGTATTTATTTGAGTGTCCAAACTTCCCTCTTCAGGTGGTTATTACATCTTCACATTCGGGAACATCACAAAACCCACTGATTTCAAAGGCCCAGATGCTTATTATTACAGCAACTCAGTTGTTGAGGTGAGAGAAAATGAGAAGTATGTTGCTGCACCACTAAATCTATGGCTGGGAACTGCTGAAACCAAACAAAGAGAATTCACGGTGGCAAGATAGGGCTATTTTCTGCTGACTGTCTCTGGGGACTCAAACAGAATCCATTTGTTTGATTACTTGTTTTTCAGTTTCACTCGTGTAGGGTATTTATCCACACACCTTCGTCTTGTAGTTTATCTGTGTCCTTGGATCTCAAGTGAGTCTCCTGTAAGTAAGCACATAGGTGTCTTGTGTTTTCATCCCTTCTTTTAACCCTGTGTCTTTTGTTTGCAGCACTCAGTACCTGACCTTTTATTCTGATGATTCAGAGCTGTGCACTTATTGCACTTAAAGAATTTTTTTATCATTAATCTACAATCACGTGAAGAACACTATGTTTACTATGCTCCCCCTTTCACCAAGTCCCCCTGAAAAACCTCTTCAGTCGCTGTTGATCAGCATAGTTGGATGCTGTAGACCCCTTCACCATGTCCCCCCCACATACCCCGTTACAGTCGCTATCCGTCAGTGAGTAGTAAGATGCTATATGATCTCTACTAGTCTTCTCTGTGTTGTGCAGTACTCCCCATGCACACCCGACACCACGCATTATACATTCTAATCTTAATGCCCCCATTCTTTATCCACAAACTTATACCTCCCTTCAGACATACCCTGCCCAGTCCTTTTCCCTTTGGTAAATTTCAGTCAACTCTCGGGTTCTGTGATTCTGCTGCTGTCTTTTTCCTTCAGTTTTTCTTTGTTGTTATACTCCACACATGAGTGAAATCACTTGGTACTTTTCTTTCTCCGCCTGGCCTATTTCTCTGAACGTACTAAAATCTAGCTCCATCCACATCATTGCGAATGGTAGTATTTGTTTTCTTCTTAAGGCTCCTTACTGCACTTTTTATACTGGATTTCATTCTTCCTTTTTGTTTGTGGTTTAGCTATGTTATTCACCATTCAACTCCTGGTTATGAACAATAGCTTTGTGTCAATCGATATGTATCTGTGTCTATCTATCTAACGGTCTGTCTGACTATCTATGTATTTATGTATCTATCTATCTATCCATCTATCTATCTATCTATCTATCTATCTATCTATCTATCTGTCTATCTATCTGTCTATCTATCTGCCTATCATCTATCTATGATGTCTATCATCAATCAATCTATGTACCTATCTATCTATCTTTCATTTGTCATCTGTCTACCTATCTATCTATGAATCAATTATCTTTCTGTCTGCCCATCTATCCTTATGTACTGAATAGTTAACAACATAGCCTATGTCTCTTCCCTACATTATGCTTCCAGAAATCTTGCAAGGTAACTAAGCCATAAGGAGAGAACTGTGTTCACCGATACACTTTCAGGTAGAGTCAGCCGCGTGTGCTTATAAAACCAGTAAATGGAAGTGAAAGGTCTTGAACCCGTATCTCTGTCCTCTGCCCTCTTATACTTCCTACTCGCTTAGTGACTTTATTTAGCCACATTCAGTGAGTAAGTGATCCCAGAGGACCACAAGTATCGTTCTTCTGGGCCTGTTGTCGACAGAAAAGTGTACTTGGTTCTTTGCACACCACCATGTTTGAGGGACATCAGCGTGATCACTGCTGATAGGTGGATTGACAAATATATAGGAACACCTATTTCTGGACAGGAGCAGTTGGGAACAAAGAGTGTGTTGTGGAGTGAAGTGTTTATTTGAGGGTCCAAACTTCCCTCTTTAGGTGGTTATTACTTCTTTACATTCGTGAACATCATAAAAAGCAATGATTTTAAAAGCCCAGACGCATATTATTACATCCATTCATTTGTTGAGGTGAGAGGAAATGAGAAGGAAGTTGCTGCACCACTAAATCTATGCCTGAGCACTGCTGAAACCAAACAAAAAGAATTCACAGTGGCTAGGTAGGGCTATTTTCTACTGACTCTCTCTGGGGACTCAAACAGAATATATTTGCTTGTTTGTTTCTCAGTTTCACTTGTATAGGGTACCAGTCCCCGCCCCTTCAGCTTGTAGTTTGTCTGTGTTCTTGGATCTCAAGTGAGTCTCCAGTAAGGGAGCACGTAGGTGGTCTTGAGTTTTCATCAGTCCTTCTAACCCTGTGTCTTTTGATTGGAGCACTTAAAGCCTGTACTTTTATTCTGATATTTGAGAGCTGTGCTCTTACTGCACTTTGAAATTCTTTTTGTTCTCATTAATGTACAATCACATGCAGAACATTATGTTTTCCAGTCTACCCCCTTCACCAAGTCCCCCCCAAATCCCAGTTACCGTCGCTCTCCGTCAGCAGGTACTAAGACGCTGTAGAATCACTACATGTCTTCTCTGTGTTGTACAGCCCTACCCATGACCCCCCACCCTACACATTATACATGCTAATCCTAATGCCCCCATTCTTTTTCCCCGCCCTTTTTACTCCCTTCCCACAAACCCTACCCAGTCCCTTTCTCTTTGGTAACTGTTAGTCCACTCTCGGGTTCTGTGAGTCTGCTGCTGTCTTTCCCTTCAGTTTTTCTTTGTTATCATACTCCACACATGAGTGAAATCATTTGGTACATGTATTTCTCCGCCTGGCCTATTTGACTGAGCATAATACACTCTAGCTCCATCCACGTTTTTGCAAATGATAGGGTTTGTTTTCTTCTTATGGCTGCTTACTGCACTTTGTAAACTGGATTTCATTCTTTCGTTTTTGTTTGTAGTTTCGCTATGTGCTTTCACCATTGCTGTCCTGGTTATGAGCACTAGCTTTGTGTAAATCCATATGTACCTATATCTATCTATCTGTCTGTCTATCTATTTATCAATCAGTCAATCATCTTTTTGTCTGCCCATCTGTCCTTGTGTACAGAACAGTTCACGTATATCCTATATCACATTCCTACACTATGCTTCCAAAAATCCTGCAAATTATCGAGGCCATAGGGAGAGCACTGGGTTCACCGATACACTTGCAGGTCGAGTCGGCCGCGTGTACCTACAAAACCAGGAAATGGTTGTGCCGGGACTTGAACCCGTGTCTCTATAATCTGTGCTCTTTCATCTCCTTCTAACTTGCTGTCATTATTTAGCCACATTCATTGACTAAGTGCTCCCTGAAGACCACAAGTATCATTCGTCTGGGCCTGTTGTCGACAGAAAAGTAAACATGTTGCTTTGCTTACCACCATGTTTGAAGGACATCAGCGTGATCACCGCTGATAGGACGGAGGGTCAAATAAAAAGGAACATAAGTTTTTAGAAAGGAGCAGTTGGGAGCTAAGAGTATATTGTGGAGTGACGTATTTATTTGAGTGTCCAAACTTCCCTCTTCAGGTGGTTATTACATCTTCACATTCGGGAACATCACAAAACCCACTGATTTCAAAGGCCCAGATGCTTATTATTACAGCAACTCAGTTGTTGAGGTGAGAGAAAATGAAAAGTATGTTGCTGCACCACTAAATCTATGGCTGGGAACTGCTGAAACCAAACAAAGAGAATTCACGGTGGCAAGATAGGGCTATTTTCTGCTGACTGTCTCTGGGGACTCAAACAGAATCCATTTGTTTGATTACTTGTTTTTCAGTTTCACTCGTGTAGGGTATTTATCCACACACCTTCGTCTTGTAGTTTATCTGTGTCCTTGGATCTCAAGTGAGTCTCCTGTAAGTAAGCACATAGGTGTCTTGTGTTTTCATCCCTTCTTTTAACCCTGTGTCTTTTGTTTGCAGCACTCAGTACCTGACCTTTTATTCTGATGATTCAGAGCTGTGCACTTATTGCACTTAAAGAATTTTTTTATCATTAATCTACAATCACGTGAAGAACATTATGTTTACTATGCTCCCCCTTTCACCAAGTCCCCCTGAAAAACCTCTTCAGTCGCTGTTGATCAGCATAGTTGGATGCTGTAGACCCCTTCACCATGTCCCCCCCCACATACCCCGTTACAGTCGCTATCCGTCAGTGAGTAGTAAGATGCTATATGATCTCTACTAGTCTTCTCTGTGTTGTGCAGTACTCCCCATGCACACCCGACACCACGCATTATACATTCTAATCTTAATGCCCCCATTCTTTATCCACAAACTTATACCTCCCTTCAGACATACACTGCCTAGTCCTTTTCCCTTTGGTAAATTTCAGTCAACTCTCGGGTTCTGTGATTCTGCTTCTGTCTTTTTCCTTCAGTTTTTCTTTGTTGTTATACTCACACATGAGTGAAATCACTTGGTACTTTTCTTTCTCCGCCTGGCCTATTTCTCTGAACGTACTAAAATCTAGCTCCATCCACATCATTGCGAATGGTAGTATTTGTTTTCTTCTTAAGGCTCCTTACTGCACTTTTTATACTGGATTTCATTCTTCCTTTTTGTTTGTGGTTTAGCTATGTTATTCACCATTCAACTCCTGGTTATGAACAATAGCTTTGTGTCAATCGATATGTATCTGTGTCTATCTATCTAACGGTCTGTCTGACTATCTATGTATTTATGTATCTATCTATCTATCCATCTATCTATCTATCTATCTATCTATCTATCTGTCTATCTATCTGTCTATCTATCTGCCTATCATCTATCTATGATGTCTATCATCAATCAATCTATGTACCTATCTATCTATCTTTCATTTGTCATCTGTCTACCTATCTATCTATGAATCAATTATCTTTCTGTCTGCCCATCTATCCTTATGTACTGAATAGTTAACAACATAGCCTATGTCTCTTCCCTACATTATGCTTCCAGAAATCTTGCAAGGTAACTAAGCCATAAGGAGAGAACTGTGTTCACCGATACACTTTCAGGTAGAGTCAGCCGCGTGTGCTTATAAAACCAGTAAATGGAAGTGAAAGGTCTTGAACCCGTATCTCTGTCCTCTGCCCTCTTATACTTCCTACTCGCTTAGTGACTTTATTTAGCCACATTCAGTGAGTAAGTGATCCCAGAGGACCACAAGTATCGTTCTTCTGGGCCTGTTGTCGACAGAAAAGTGTACTTGGTTCTTTGCACACCACCATGTTTGAGGGACATCAGCGTGATCACTGCTGATAGGTGGATTGACAAATATATAGGAACACCTATTTCTGGACAGGAGCAGTTGGGAACAAAGAGTGTGTTGTGGAGTGAAGTGTTTATTTGAGGGTCCAAACTTCCCTCTTTAGGTGGTTATTACTTCTTTACATTCGTGAACATCATAAAAAGCAATGATTTTAAAAGCCCAGACGCATATTATTACATCCATTCATTTGTTGAGGTGAGAGGAAATGAGAAGGAAGTTGCTGCACCACTAAATCTATGCCTGAGCACTGCTGAAACCAAACAAAAAGAATTCACAGTGGCTAGGTAGGGCTATTTTCTACTGACTCTCTCTGGGGACTCAAACAGAATATATTTGCTTGTTTGTTTCTCAGTTTCACTTGTATAGGGTACCAGTCCCCGCCCCTTCAGCTTGTAGTTTGTCTGTGTTCTTGGATCTCAAGTGAGTCTCCAGTAAGGGAGCACGTAGGTGGTCTTGAGTTTTCATCAGTCCTTCTAACCCTGTGTCTTTTGATTGGAGCACTTAAAGCCTGTACTTTTATTCTGATATTTGAGAGCTGTGCTCTTACTGCACTTTGAAATTCTTTTTGTTCTCATTAATGTACAATCACATGCAGAACATTATGTTTTCCAGTCTACCCCCTTCACCAAGTCCCCCCCAAATCCCAGTTACCGTCGCTCTCCGTCAGCAGGTACTAAGACGCTGTAGAATCACTACATGTCTTCTCTGTGTTGTACAGCCCTACCCATGACCCCCCACCCTACACATTATACATGCTAATCCTAATGCCCCCATTCTTTTTCCCCGCCCTTTTTACTCCCTTCCCACAAACCCTACCCAGTCCCTTTCTCTTTGGTAACTGTTAGTCCACTCTCGGGTTCTGTGAGTCTGCTGCTGTCTTTCCCTTCAGTTTTTCTTTGTTATCATACTCCACACATGAGTGAAATCATTTGGTACATGTATTTCTCCGCCTGGCCTATTTGACTGAGCATAATACACTCTAGCTCCATCCACGTTTTTGCAAATGATAGGGTTTGTTTTCTTCTTATGGCTGCTTACTGCACTTTGTAAACTGGATTTCATTCTTTCGTTTTTGTTTGTAGTTTCGCTATGTGCTTTCACCATTGCTGTCCTGGTTATGAGCACTAGCTTTGTGTAAATCCATATGTACCTATATCTATCTATCTGTCTGTCTATCTATTTATCAATCAGTCAATCATCTTTTTGTCTGCCCATCTGTCCTTGTGTACAGAACAGTTCACGTATATCCTATATCACATTCCTACACTATGCTTCCAAAAATCCTGCAAATTATCGAGGCCATAGGGAGAGCACTGGGTTCACCGATACACTTGCAGGTCGAGTCGGCCGCGTGTACCTACAAAACCAGGAAATGGTTGTGCCGGGACTTGAACCCGTGTCTCTATAATCTGTGCTCTTTCATCTCCTTCTAACTTGCTGTCATTATTTAGCCACATTCATTGACTAAGTGCTCCCTGAAGACCACAAGTATCATTCGTCTGGGCCTGTTGTCGACAGAAAAGTAAACATGTTGCTTTGCTTACCACCATGTTTGAAGGACATCAGCGTGATCACCGCTGATAGGACGGAGGGTCAAATAAAAAGGAACATAAGTTTTTAGAAAGGAGCAGTTGGGAGCTAAGAGTATATTGTGGAGTGACGTATTTATTTGAGTGTCCAAACTTCCCTCTTCAGGTGGTTATTACATCTTCACATTCGGGAACATCACAAAACCCACTGATTTCAAAGGCCCAGATGCTTATTATTACAGCAACTCAGTTGTTGAGGTGAGAGAAAATGAAAAGTATGTTGCTGCACCACTAAATCTATGGCTGGGAACTGCTGAAACCAAACAAAGAGAATTCACGGTGGCAAGATAGGGCTATTTTCTGCTGACTGTCTCTGGGGACTCAAACAGAATCCATTTGTTTGATTACTTGTTTTTCAGTTTCACTCGTGTAGGGTATTTATCCACACACCTTCGTCTTGTAGTTTATCTGTGTCCTTGGATCTCAAGTGAGTCTCCTGTAAGTAAGCACATAGGTGTCTTGTGTTTTCATCCCTTCTTTTAACCCTGTGTCTTTTGTTTGCAGCACTCAGTACCTGACCTTTTATTCTGATGATTCAGAGCTGTGCACTTATTGCACTTAAAGAATTTTTTTATCATTAATCTACAATCACGTGAAGAACATTATGTTTACTATGCTCCCCCTTTCACCAAGTCCCCCTGAAAAACCTCTTCAGTCGCTGTTGATCAGCATAGTTGGATGCTGTAGACCCCTTCACCATGTCCCCCCCCACATACCCCGTTACAGTCGCTATCCGTCAGTGAGTAGTAAGATGCTATATGATCTCTACTAGTCTTCTCTGTGTTGTGCAGTACTCCCCATGCACACCCGACACCACGCATTATACATTCTAATCTTAATGCCCCCATTCTTTATCCACAAACTTATACCTCCCTTCAGACATACACTGCCTAGTCCTTTTCCCTTTGGTAAATTTCAGTCAACTCTCGGGTTCTGTGATTCTGCTTCTGTCTTTTTCCTTCAGTTTTTCTTTGTTGTTATACTCACACATGAGTGAAATCACTTGGTACTTTTCTTTCTCCGCCTGGCCTATTTCTCTGAACGTACTAAAATCTAGCTCCATCCACATCATTGCGAATGGTAGTATTTGTTTTCTTCTTAAGGCTCCTTACTGCACTTTTTATACTGGATTTCATTCTTCCTTTTTGTTTGTGGTTTAGCTATGTTATTCACCATTCAACTCCTGGTTATGAACAATAGCTTTGTGTCAATCGATATGTATCTGTGTCTATCTGTCTAACGGTCTGTCTGACTATCTATGTATCTATGTATCTATGTATCTATGTATCTATGTATCTATGTATCTATGTATCTATCTATCTATCTATCTATCTATCTGTCTGTCTATCTGCCTATCACCTATCTATGATGTCTATCATCAATCAATCTATGTACCTATCTATCTATCTTTCATTTGTCATCTGTCTACCTATCTATCTATGAATCAATTATCTTTCTGTCTGCCCATCTATCCTTATGTACTGAATAGTTAACAACATAGCCTATGTCTCTTCCCTACATTATGCTTCCAGAAATCTTGCAAGGTAACTAAGCCATAAGGAGAGAACTGTGTTCACCGATACACTTTCAGGTAGAGTCAGCCGCGTGTGCTTATAAAACCAGTAAATGGAAGTGAAAGGTCTTGAACCCGTATCTCTGTCCTCTGCCCTCTTATACTTCCTACTCGCTTGGTGACTTTATTTAGCCACATTCAGTGAGTAAGTGATCCCAGAGGACCACAAGTATCGTTCTTCTGGGCCTGTTGTCGACAGAAAAGTGTACTTGGTTCTTTGCACACCACCATGTTTGAGGGACATCAGCGTGATCACTGCTGATAGGTGGATTGACAAATATATAGGAACACCTATTTCTGGACAGGAGCAGTTGGGAACAAAGAGTGTGTTGTGGAGTGAAGTGTTTATTTGAGGGTCCAAACTTCCCTCTTTAGGTGGTTATTACTTCTTTACATTCGTGAACATCATAAAAAGCAATGATTTTAAAAGCCCAGACGCATATTATTACATCCATTCATTTGTTGAGGTGAGAGGAAATGAGAAGGAAGCTGCTGCACCACTAAATCTATGCCTGAGCACTGCTGAAACCAAACAAAAAGAATTCACAGTGGCTAGGTAGGGCTATTTTCTACTGACTCTCTCTGGGGACTCAAACAGAATATATTTGCTTGTTTGTTTCTCAGTTTCACTTGTATAGGGTACCAGTCCCCGCCCCTTCAGCTTGTAGTTTGTCTGTGTTCTTGGATCTCAAGTGAGTCTCCAGTAAGGGAGCACGTAGGTGGTCTTGAGTTTTCATCAGTCCTTCTAACCCTGTGTCTTTTGATTGGAGCACTTAAAGCCTGTACTTTTATTCTGATATTTGAGAGCTGTGCTCTTACTGCACTTTGAAATTCTTTTTGTTCTCATTAATGTACAATCACATGCAGAACATTATGTTTTCCAGTCTACCCCCTTCACCAAGTCCCCCCCAAATCCCAGTTACCGTCGCTCTCCGTCAGCAGGTACTAAGACGCTGTAGAATCACTACATGTCTTCTCTGTGTTGTACAGCCCTACCCATGACCCCCCACCCTACACATTATACATGCTAATCCTAATGCCCCCATTCTTTTTCCCCGCCCTTTTTACTCCCTTCCCACAAACCCTACCCAGTCCCTTTCTCTTTGGTAACTGTTAGTCCACTCTCGGGTTCTGTGAGTCTGCTGCTGTCTTTCCCTTCAGTTTTTCTTTGTTATCATACTCCACACATGAGTGAAATCATTTGGTACATGTATTTCTCCGCCTGGCCTATTTGACTGAGCATAATACACTCTAGCTCCATCCACGTTTTTGCAAATGATAGGGTTTGTTTTCTTCTTATGGCTGCTTACTGCACTTTGTAAACTGGATTTCATTCTTTCGTTTTTGTTTGTAGTTTCGCTATGTGCTTTCACCATTGCTGTCCTGGTTATGAGCACTAGCTTTGTGTAAATCCATATGTACCTATATCTATCTATCTGTCTGTCTATCTATTTATCAATCAGTCAATCATCTTTTTGTCTGCCCATCTGTCCTTGTGTACAGAACAGTTCACGTATATCCTATATCACATTCCTACACTATGCTTCCAAAAATCCTGCACATTATCGAGGCCATAGGGAGAGCACTGGGTTCACCGATACACTTGCAGGTCGAGTCGGCCGCGTGTACCTACAAAACCAGGAAATGGGTGTGCCGGGACTTGAACCCGTGTCTCTATAATCTGTGCTCTTTCATCTCCTTCTAACTTGCTGTCATTATTTAGCCACATTCATTGACTAAGTGCTCCCTGAAGACCACAAGTATCATTCGTCTGGACCTGTTGTCGACAGAAAAGTAAACATGTTGCTTTGCTCACCACCATGTTTGAAGGACATCAGCGTGATCACCGCCGATAGGACGGAGGGTCAAATAAAAAGGAACATAAGTTTTTAGAAAGGAGCAGTTGGGAGCTAAGAGTATATTGTGGAGTGACGTATTTATTTGAGTGTCCAAACTTCCCTCTTTAGGTGGTTATTACATCTTCACATTCGGGAACATCACAAAACCCACTGATTTCAAAGGCCCAGATGCTTATTATTACAGCAACTCAGTTGTTGAGGTGAGAGAAAATGAGAAGTATGTTGCTGCACCACTAAATCTATGGCTGGGAACTGCTGAAACCAAACAAAGAGAATTCACGGTGGCAAGATAGGGCTATTTTCTGCTGACTGTCTCTGGGGACTCAAACAGAATCCATTTGTTTGATTACTTGTTTTTCAGTTTCACTCGTGTAGGGTATTTATCCACACACCTTCGTCTTGTAGTTTATCTGTGTCCTTGGATCTCAAGTGAGTCTCCTGTAAGTAAGCACATAGGTGTCTTGTGTTTTCATCCCTTCTTTTAACCCTGTGTCTTTTGTTTGCAGCACTCAGTACCTGACCTTTTATTCTGATGATTCAGAGCTGTGCACTTATTGCACTTAAAGAATTTTTTTATCATTAATCTACAATCACGTGAAGAACATTATGTTTACTATGCTCCCCCTTTCACCAAGTCCCCCTGAAAAACCTCTTCAGTCGCTGTTGATCAGCATAGTTGGATGCTGTAGACCCCTTCACCATGTCCCCCCCCACATACCCCGTTACAGTCGCTATCCGTCAGTGAGTAGTAAGATGCTATATGATCTCTACTAGTCTTCTCTGTGTTGTGCAGTACTCCCCATGCACACCCGACACCACGCATTATACATTCTAATCTTAATGCCCCCATTCTTTATCCACAAACTTATACCTCCCTTCAGACATACCCTGCCCAGTCCTTTTCCCTTTGGTAAATTTCAGTCAACTCTCGGGTTCTGTGATTCTGCTGCTGTCTTTTTCCTTCAGTTTTTCTTTGTTGTTATACTCCACACATGAGTGAAATCACTTGGTACTTTTCTTTCTCCGCCTGGCCTATTTCTCTGAACGTACTAAAATCTAGCTCCATCCACATCATTGCGAATGGTAGTATTTGTTTTCTTCTTAAGGCTCCTTACTGCACTTTTTATACTGGATTTCATTCTACCTTTTTGTTTGTGGTTTAGCTATGTTATTCACCATTCAACTCCTGGTTATGAACAATAGCTTTGTGTCAATCGATATGTATCTGTGTCTATCTATCTAACGGTCTGTCTGACTATTTATGTATTTATGTATCTATCTATCTATCCATCTATCTATCTATCTATCTATCTATCTATCTATCTATCTATCTATCTGCCTATCATCTATCTATGATGTCTATCATCAATCAATCTATGTACCTATCTATCTATCTTTCATTTGTCATCTGTCTACCTATCTATCTATGAATCAATTATCTTTCTGTCTGCCCATCTATCCTTATGTACTGAATAGTTAACAACATAGCCTATGTCTCTTCCCTACATTATGCTTCCAGAAATCTTGCAAGGTAACTAAGCCATAAGGAGAGAACTGTGTTCACCGATACACTTTCAGGTAGAGTCAGCCGCGTGTGCTTATAAAACCAGTAAATGGAAGTGAAAGGTCTTGAACCCGTATCTCTGTCCTCTGCCCTCTTATACTTCCTACTCGCTTGGTGACTTTATTTAGCCACATTCAGTGAGTAAGTGATCCCAGAGGACCACAAGTATCGTTCTTCTGGGCCTGTTGTCGACAGAAAAGTGTACTTGGTTCTTTGCACACCACCATGTTTGAGGGACATCAGCGTGATCACTGCTGATAGGTGGATTGACAAATATATAGGAACACCTATTTCTGGACAGGAGCAGTTGGGAACAAAGAGTGTGTTGTGGAGTGAAGTGTTTATTTGAGGGTCCAAACTTCCCTCTTTAGGTGGTTATTACTTCTTTACATTCGTGAACATCATAAAAAGCAATGATTTTAAAAGCCCAGACGCATATTATTACATCCATTCATTTGTTGAGGTGAGAGGAAATGAGAAGGAAGTTGCTGCACCACTAAATCTATGCCTGAGCACTGCTGAAACCAAACAAAAAGAATTCACAGTGGCTAGGTAGGGCTATTTTCTACTGACTCTCTCTGGGGACTCAAACAGAATATATTTGCTTGTTTGTTTCTCAGTTTCACTTGTATAGGGTACCAGTCCCCGCCCCTTCAGCTTGTAGTTTGTCTGTGTTCTTGGATCTCAAGTGAGTCTCCAGTAAGGGAGCACGTAGGTGGTCTTGAGTTTTCATCAGTCCTTCTAACCCTGTGTCTTTTGATTGGAGCACTTAAAGCCTGTACTTTTATTCTGATATTTGAGAGCTGTGCTCTTACTGCACTTTGAAATTCTTTTTGTTCTCATTAATGTACAATCACATGCAGAACATTATGTTTTCCAGTCTACCCCCTTCACCAAGTCCCCCCCAAATCCCAGTTACCGTCGCTCTCCGTCAGCAGGTACTAAGACGCTGTAGAATCACTACATGTCTTCTCTGTGTTGTACAGCCCTACCCATGACCCCCCACCCTACACATTATACATGCTAATCCTAATGCCCCCATTCTTTTTCCCCGCCCTTTTTACTCCCTTCCCACAAACCCTACCCAGTCCCTTTCTCTTTGGTAACTGTTAGTCCACTCTCGGGTTCTGTGAGTCTGCTGCTGTCTTTCCCTTCAGTTTTTCTTTGTTATCATACTCCACACATGAGTGAAATCATTTGGTACATGTATTTCTCCGCCTGGCCTATTTGACTGAGCATAATACACTCTAGCTCCATCCACGTTTTTGCAAATGATAGGGTTTGTTTTCTTCTTATGGCTGCTTACTGCACTTTGTAAACTGGATTTCATTCTTTCGTTTTTGTTTGTAGTTTCGCTATGTGCTTTCACCATTGCTGTCCTGGTTATGAGCACTAGCTTTGTGTAAATCCATATGTACCTATATCTATCTATCTGTCTGTCTATCTATTTATCAATCAGTCAATCATCTTTTTGTCTGCCCATCTGTCCTTGTGTACAGAACAGTTCACGTATATCCTATATCACATTCCTACACTATGCTTCCAAAAATCCTGCAAATTATCGAGGCCATAGGGAGAGCACTGGGTTCACCGATACACTTGCAGGTCGAGTCGGCCGCGTGTACCTACAAAACCAGGAAATGGTTGTGCCGGGACTTGAACCCGTGTCTCTATAATCTGTGCTCTTTCATCTCCTTCTAACTTGCTGTCATTATTTAGCCACATTCATTGACTAAGTGCTCCCTGAAGACCACAAGTATCATTCGTCTGGGCCTGTTGTCGACAGAAAAGTTAACATGTTGCTTTGCTCACCACCATGTTTGAAGGACATCAGCGTGATCACCGCTGATAGGACGGAGGGTCAAATAAAAAGGAACATAAGTTTTTAGAAAGGAGCAGTTGGGAGCTAAGAGTATATTGTGGAGTGACGTATTTATTTGAGTGTCCAAACTTCCCTCTTCAGGTGGTTATTACATCTTCACATTCGGGAACATCACAAAACCCACTGATTTCAAAGGCCCAGATGCTTATTATTACAGCAACTCAGTTGTTGAGGTGAGAGAAAATGAGAAGTATGTTGCTGCACCACTAAATCTATGGCTGGGAACTGCTGAAACCAAACAAAGAGAATTCACGGTGGCAAGATAGGGCTATTTTCTGCTGACTGTCTCTGGGGACTCAAACAGAATCCATTTGTTTGATTACTTGTTTTTCAGTTTCACTCGTGTAGGGTATTTATCCACACACCTTCGTCTTGTAGTTTATCTGTGTCCTTGGATCTCAAGTGAGTCTCCTGTAAGTAAGCACATAGGTGTCTTGTGTTTTCATCCCTTCTTTTAACCCTGTGTCTTTTGTTTGCAGCACTCAGTACCTGACCTTTTATTCTGATGATTCAGAGCTGTGCACTTATTGCACTTAAAGAATTTTTTTATCATTAATCTACAATCACGTGAAGAACACTATGTTTACTATGCTCCCCCTTTCACCAAGTCCCCCTGAAAAACCTCTTCAGTCGCTGTTGATCAGCATAGTTGGATGCTGTAGACCCCTTCACCATGTCCCGCCCCACATACCCCGTTACAGTCGCTATCCGTCAGTGAGTAGTAAGATGCTATATGATCTCTACTAGTCTTCTCTGTGTTGTGCAGTACTCCCCATGCACACCCGACACCACGCATTATACATTCTAATCTTAATGCCCCCATTCTTTATCCACAAACTTATACCTCCCTTCAGACATACCCTGCCCAGTCCTTTTCCCTTTGGTAAATTTCAGTCAACTCTCGGGTTCTGTGATTCTGCTGCTGTCTTTTTCCTTCAGTTTTTCTTTGTTGTTATACTCCACACATGAGTGAAATCACTTGGTACTTTTCTTTCTCCGCCTGGCCTATTTCTCTGAACGTACTAAAATCTAGCTCCATCCACATCATTGCGAATGGTAGTATTTGTTTTCTTCTTAAGGCTCCTTACTGCACTTTTTATACTGGATTTCATTCTTCCTTTTTGTTTGTGGTTTAGCTATGTTATTCACCATTCAACTCCTGGTTATGAACAATAGCTTTGTGTCAATCGATATGTATCTGTGTCTATCTATCTAACGGTCTGTCTGACTATCTATGTATTTATGTATCTATCTATCTATCCATCTATCTATCTATCTATCTATCTATCTATCTATCTATCTATCTGTCTATCTATCTGTCTATCTATCTGCCTATCATCTATCTATGATGTCTATCATCAATCAATCTATGTACCTATCTATCTATCTTTCATTTGTCATCTGTCTACCTATCTATCTATGAATCAATTATCTTTCTGTCTGCCCATCTATCCTTATGTACTGAATAGTTAACAACATAGCCTATGTCTCTTCCCTACATTATGCTTCCAGAAATCTTGCAAGGTAACTAAGCCATAAGGAGAGAACTGTGTTCACCGATACACTTTCAGGTAGAGTCAGCCGCGTGTGCTTATAAAACCAGTAAATGGAAGTGAAAGGTCTTGAACCCGTATCTCTGTCCTCTGCCCTCTTATACTTCCTACTCGCTTGGTGACTTTATTTAGCCACATTCAGTGAGTAAGTGATCCCAGAGGACCACAAGTATCGTTCTTCTGGGCCTGTTGTCGACAGAAAAGT
The DNA here is from genome assembly GCF_030020395.1 of Manis pentadactyla. NCBI lineage: Eukaryota > Metazoa > Chordata > Mammalia > Pholidota > Manidae > Manis > Manis pentadactyla. Next base: position 128,392 of record NW_026645219.1, on the reverse strand, counting down.
GTACTTGGTTCTTTGCACACCACCATGTTTGAGGGACATCAGCGTGATCACTGCTGATAGGTGGATTGACAAATATATAGGAACACCTATTTCTGGACAGGAGCAGTTGGGAACAAAGAGTGTGTTGTGGAGTGAAGTGTTTATTTGAGGGTCCAAACTTCCCTCTTTAGGTGGTTATTACTTCTTTACATTCGTGAACATCATAAAAAGCAATGATTTTAAAAGCCCAGACGCATATTATTACATCCATTCATTTGTTGAGGTGAGAGGAAATGAGAAGGAAGTTGCTGCACCACTAAATCTATGCCTGAGCACTGCTGAAACCAAACAAAAAGAATTCACAGTGGCTAGGTAGGGCTATTTTCTACTGACTCTCTCTGGGGACTCAAACAGAATATATTTGCTTGTTTGTTTCTCAGTTTCACTTGTATAGGGTACCAGTCCCCGCCCCTTCAGCTTGTAGTTTGTCTGTGTTCTTGGATCTCAAGTGAGTCTCCAGTAAGGGAGCACGTAGGTGGTCTTGAGTTTTCATCAGTCCTTCTAACCCTGTGTCTTTTGATTGGAGCACTTAAAGCCTGTACTTTTATTCTGATATTTGAGAGCTGTGCTCTTACTGCACTTTGAAATTCTTTTTGTTCTCATTAATGTACAATCACATGCAGAACATTATGTTTTCCAGTCTACCCCCTTCACCAAGTCCCCCCCAAATCCCAGTTACCGTCGCTCTCCGTCAGCAGGTACTAAGACGCTGTAGAATCACTACATGTCTTCTCTGTGTTGTACAGCCCTACCCATGACCCCCCACCCTACACATTATACATGCTAATCCTAATGCCCCCATTCTTTTTCCCCGCCCTTTTTACTCCCTTCCCACAAACCCTACCCAGTCCCTTTCTCTTTGGTAACTGTTAGTCCACTCTCGGGTTCTGTGAGTCTGCTGCTGTCTTTCCCTTCAGTTTTTCTTTGTTATCATACTCCACACATGAGTGAAATCATTTGGTACATGTATTTCTCCGCCTGGCCTATTTGACTGAGCATAATACACTCTAGCTCCATCCACGTTTTTGCAAATGATAGGGTTTGTTTTCTTCTTATGGCTGCTTACTGCACTTTGTAAACTGGATTTCATTCTTTCGTTTTTGTTTGTAGTTTCGCTATGTGCTTTCACCATTGCTGTCCTGGTTATGAGCACTAGCTTTGTGTAAATCCATATGTACCTATATCTATCTATCTGTCTGTCTATCTATTTATCAATCAGTCAATCATCTTTTTGTCTGCCCATCTGTCCTTGTGTACAGAACAGTTCACGTATATCCTATATCACATTCCTACACTATGCTTCCAAAAATCCTGCAAATTATCGAGGCCATAGGGAGAGCACTGGGTTCACCGATACACTTGCAGGTCGAGTCGGCCGCGTGTACCTACAAAACCAGGAAATGGTTGTGCCGGGACTTGAACCCGTGTCTCTATAATCTGTGCTCTTTCATCTCCTTCTAACTTGCTGTCATTATTTAGCCACATTCATTGACTAAGTGCTCCCTGAAGACCACAAGTATCATTCGTCTGGGCCTGTTGTCGACAGAAAAGTTAACATGTTGCTTTGCTCACCACCATGTTTGAAGGACATCAGCGTGATCACCGCTGATAGGACGGAGGGTCAAATAAAAAGGAACATAAGTTTTTAGAAAGGAGCAGTTGGGAGCTAAGAGTATATTGTGGAGTGACGTATTTATTTGAGTGTCCAAACTTCCCTCTTCAGGTGGTTATTACATCTTCACATTCGGGAACATCACAAAACCCACTGATTTCAAAGGCCCAGATGCTTATTATTACAGCAACTCAGTTGTTGAGGTGAGAGAAAATGAGAAGTATGTTGCTGCACCACTAAATCTATGGCTGGGAACTGCTGAAACCAAACAAAGAGAATTCACGGTGGCAAGATAGGGCTATTTTCTGCTGACTGTCTCTGGGGACTCAAACAGAATCCATTTGTTTGATTACTTGTTTTTCAGTTTCACTCGTGTAGGGTATTTATCCACACACCTTCGTCTTGTAGTTTATCTGTGTCCTTGGATCTCAAGTGAGTCTCCTGTAAGTAAGCACATAGGTGTCTTGTGTTTTCATCCCTTCTTTTAACCCTGTGTCTTTTGTTTGCAGCACTCAGTACCTGACCTTTTATTCTGATGATTCAGAGCTGTGCACTTATTGCACTTAAAGAATTTTTTTATCATTAATCTACAATCACGTGAAGAACACTATGTTTACTATGCTCCCCCTTTCACCAAGTCCCCCTGAAAAACCTCTTCAGTCGCTGTTGATCAGCATAGTTGGATGCTGTAGACCCCTTCACCATGTCCCCCCCCACATACCCCGTTACAGTCGCTATCCGTCAGTGAGTAGTAAGATGCTATATGATCTCTACTAGTCTTCTCTGTGTTGTGCAGTACTCCCCATGCACACCCGACACCACGCATTATACATTCTAATCTTAATGCCCCCATTCTTTATCCACAAACTTATACCTCCCTTCAGACATACCCTGCCCAGTCCTTTTCCCTTTGGTAAATTTCAGTCAACTCTCGGGTTCTGTGATTCTGCTGCTGTCTTTTTCCTTCAGTTTTTCTTTGTTGTTATACTCCACACATGAGTGAAATCACTTGGTACTTTTCTTTCTCCGCCTGGCCTATTTCTCTGAACGTACTAAAATCTAGCTCCATCCACATCATTGCGAATGGTAGTATTTGTTTTCTTCTTAAGGCTCCTTACTGCACTTTTTATACTGGATTTCATTCTACCTTTTTGTTTGTGGTTTAGCTATGTTATTCACCATTCAACTCCTGGTTATGAACAATAGCTTTGTGTCAATCGATATGTATCTGTGTCTATCTATCTAACGGTCTGTCTGACTATCCATGTATTTATGTATCTATCTATCTATCCATCTATCTATCTATCTATCTATCTATCTATCTATCTATCTATCTATCTGTCTATCTATCTGCCTATCATCTATCTATGATGTCTATCATCAATCAATCTATGTACCTATCTATCTATCTTTCATTTGTCATCTGTCTACCTATCTATCTATGAATCAATTATCTTTCTGTCTGCCCATCTATCCTTATGTACTGAATAGTTAACAACATAGCCTATGTCTCTTCCCTACATTATGCTTCCAGAAATCTTGCAAGGTAACTAAGCCATAAGGAGAGAACTGTGTTCACCGATACACTTTCAGGTAGAGTCAGCCGCGTGTGCTTATAAAACCAGTAAATGGAAGTGAAAGGTCTTGAACCCGTATCTCTGTCCTCTGCCCTCTTATACTTCCTACTCGCTTGGTGACTTTATTTAGCCACATTCAGTGAGTAAGTGATCCCAGAGGACCACAAGTATCGTTCTTCTGGGCCTGTTGTCGACAGAAAAGTGTACTTGGTTCTTTGCACACCACCATGTTTGAGGGACATCAGCGTGATCACTGCTGATAGGTGGATTGACAAATATATAGGAACACCTATTTCTGGACAGGAGCAGTTGGGAACAAAGAGTGTGTTGTGGAGTGAAGTGTTTATTTGAGGGTCCAAACTTCCCTCTTTAGGTGGTTATTACTTCTTTACATTCGTGAACATCATAAAAAGCAATGATTTTAAAAGCCCAGACGCATATTATTACATCCATTCATTTGTTGAGGTGAGAGGAAATGAGAAGGAAGTTGCTGCACCACTAAATCTATGCCTGAGCACTGCTGAAACCAAACAAAAAGAATTCACAGTGGCTAGGTAGGGCTATTTTCTACTGACTCTCTCTGGGGACTCAAACAGAATATATTTGCTTGTTTGTTTCTCAGTTTCACTTGTATAGGGTACCAGTCCCCGCCCCTTCAGCTTGTAGTTTGTCTGTGTTCTTGGATCTCAAGTGAGTCTCCAGTAAGGGAGCACGTAGGTGGTCTTGAGTTTTCATCAGTCCTTCTAACCCTGTGTCTTTTGATTGGAGCACTTAAAGCCTGTACTTTTATTCTGATATTTGAGAGCTGTGCTCTTACTGCACTTTGAAATTCTTTTTGTTCTCATTAATGTACAATCACATGCAGAACATTATGTTTTCCAGTCTACCCCCTTCACCAAGTCCCCCCCAAATCCCAGTTACCGTCGCTCTCCGTCAGCAGGTACTAAGACGCTGTAGAATCACTACATGTCTTCTCTGTGTTGTACAGCCCTACCCATGACCCCCCACCCTACACATTATACATGCTAATCCTAATGCCCCCATTCTTTTTCCCCGCCCTTTTTACTCCCTTCCCACAAACCCTACCCAGTCCCTTTCTCTTTGGTAACTGTTAGTCCACTCTCGGGTTCTGTGAGTCTGCTGCTGTCTTTCCCTTCAGTTTTTCTTTGTTATCATACTCCACACATGAGTGAAATCATTTGGTACATGTATTTCTCCGCCTGGCCTATTTGACTGAGCATAATACACTCTAGCTCCATCCACGTTTTTGCAAATGATAGGGTTTGTTTTCTTCTTATGGCTGCTTACTGCACTTTGTAAACTGGATTTCATTCTTTCGTTTTTGTTTGTAGTTTCGCTATGTGCTTTCACCATTGCTGTCCTGGTTATGAGCACTAGCTTTGTGTAAATCCATATGTACCTATATCTATCTATCTGTCTGTCTATCTATTTATCAATCAGTCAATCATCTTTTTGTCTGCCCATCTGTCCTTGTGTACAGAACAGTTCACGTATATCCTATATCACATTCCTACACTATGCTTCCAAAAATCCTGCAAATTATCGAGGCCATAGGGAGAGCACTGGGTTCACCGATACACTTGCAGGTCGAGTCGGCCGCGTGTACCTACAAAACCAGGAAATGGTTGTGCCGGGACTTGAACCCGTGTCTCTATAATCTGTGCTCTTTCATCTCCTTCTAACTTGCTGTCATTATTTAGCCACATTCATTGACTAAGTGCTCCCTGAAGACCACAAGTATCATTCGTCTGGGCCTGTTGTCGACAGAAAAGTAAACATGTTGCTTTGCTCACCACCATGTTTGAAGGACATCAGCGTGATCACCGCTGATAGGACGGAGGGTCAAATAAAAAGGAACATAAGTTTTTAGAAAGGAGCAGTTGGGAGCTAAGAGTATATTGTGGAGTGACGTATTTATTTGAGTGTCCAAACTTCCCTCTTCAGGTGGTTATTACATCTTCACATTCGGGAACATCACAAAACCCACTGATTTCAAAGGCCCAGATGCTTATTATTACAGCAACTCAGTTGTTGAGGTGAGAGAAAATGAGAAGTATGTTGCTGCACCACTAAATCTATGGCTGGGAACTGCTGAAACCAAACAAAGAGAATTCACGGTGGCAAGATAGGGCTATTTTCTGCTGACTGTCTCTGGGGACTCAAACAGAATCCATTTGTTTGATTACTTGTTTTTCAGTTTCACTCGTGTAGGGTATTTATCCACACACCTTCGTCTTGTAGTTTATCTGTGTCCTTGGATCTCAAGTGAGTCTCCTGTAAGTAAGCACATAGGTGTCTTGTGTTTTCATCCCTTCTTTTAACCCTGTGTCTTTTGTTTGCAGCACTCAGTACCTGACCTTTTATTCTGATGATTCAGAGCTGTGCACTTATTGCACTTAAAGAATTTTTTTATCATTAATCTACAATCACGTGAAGAACACTATGTTTACTATGCTCCCCCTTTCACCAAGTCCCCCTGAAAAACCTCTTCAGTCGCTGTTGATCAGCATAGTTGGATGCTGTAGACCCCTTCACCATGTCCCCCCCCCACATACCCCGTTACAGTCGCTATCCGTCAGTGAGTAGTAAGATGCTATATGATCTCTACTAGTCTTCTCTGTGTTGTGCAGTACTCCCCATGCACACCCGACACCACGCATTATACATTCTAATCTTAATGCCCCCATTCTTTATCCACAAACTTATACCTCCCTTCAGACATACCCTGCCCAGTCCTTTTCCCTTTGGTAAATTTCAGTCAACTCTCGGGTTCTGTGATTCTGCTGCTGTCTTTTTCCTTCAGTTTTTCTTTGTTGTTATACTCCACACATGAGTGAAATCACTTGGTACTTTTCTTTCTCCGCTTGGCCTATTTCTCTGAACGTACTAAAATCTAGCTCCATCCACATCATTGCGAATGGTAGTATTTGTTTTCTTCTTAAGGCTCCTTACTGCACTTTTTATACTGGATTTCATTCTACCTTTTTGTTTGTGGTTTAGCTATGTTATTCACCATTCAACTCCTGGTTATGAACAATAGCTTTGTGTCAATCGATATGTATCTGTGTCTATCTATCTAACGGTCTGTCTGACTATTTATGTATTTATGTATCTATCTATCTATCCATCTATCTATCTATCTATCTATCTATCTATCTATCTATCTATCTATCTATCTATCTATCTGCCTATCATCTATCTATGATGTCTATCATCAATCAATCTATGTACCTATCTATCTATCTTTCATTTGTCATCTGTCTACCTATCTATCTATGAATCAATTATCTTTCTGTCTGCCCATCTATCCTTATGTACTGAATAGTTAACAACATAGCCTATGTCTCTTCCCTACATTATGCTTCCAGAAATCTTGCAAGGTAACTAAGCCATAAGGAGAGAACTGTGTTCACCGATACACTTTCAGGTAGAGTCAGCCGCGTGTGCTTATAAAACCAGTAAATGGAAGTGAAAGGTCTTGAACCCGTATCTCTGTCCTCTGCCCTCTTATACTTCCTACTCGCTTGGTGACTTTATTTAGCCACATTCAGTGAGTAAGTGATCCCAGAGGACCACAAGTATCGTTCTTCTGGGCCTGTTGTCGACAGAAAAGTGTACTTGGTTCTTTGCACACCACCATGTTTGAGGGACATCAGCGTGATCACTGCTGATAGGTGGATTGACAAATATATAGGAACACCTATTTCTGGACAGGAGCAGTTGGGAACAAAGAGTGTGTTGTGGAGTGAAGTGTTTATTTGAGGGTCCAAACTTCCCTCTTTAGGTGGTTATTACTTCTTTACATTCGTGAACATCATAAAAAGCAATGATTTTAAAAGCCCAGACGCATATTATTACATCCATTCATTTGTTGAGGTGAGAGGAAATGAGAAGGAAGTTGCTGCACCACTAAATCTATGCCTGAGCACTGCTGAAACCAAACAAAAAGAATTCACAGTGGCTAGGTAGGGCTATTTTCTACTGACTCTCTCTGGGGACTCAAACAGAATATATTTGCTTGTTTGTTTCTCAGTTTCACTTGTATAGGGTACCAGTCCCCGCCCCTTCAGCTTGTAGTTTGTCTGTGTTCTTGGATCTCAAGTGAGTCTCCAGTAAGGGAGCACGTAGGTGGTCTTGAGTTTTCATCAGTCCTTCTAACCCTGTGTCTTTTGATTGGAGCACTTAAAGCCTGTACTTTTATTCTGATATTTGAGAGCTGTGCTCTTACTGCACTTTGAAATTCTTTTTGTTCTCATTAATGTACAATCACATGCAGAACATTATGTTTTCCAGTCTACCCCCTTCACCAAGTCCCCCCCAAATCCCAGTTACCGTCGCTCTCCGTCAGCAGGTACTAAGACGCTGTAGAATCACTACATGTCTTCTCTGTGTTGTACAGCCCTACCCATGACCCCCCACCCTACACATTATACATGCTAATCCTAATGCCCCCATTCTTTTTCCCCGCCCTTTTTACTCCCTTCCCACAAACCCTACCCAGTCCCTTTCTCTTTGGTAACTGTTAGTCCACTCTCGGGTTCTGTGAGTCTGCTGCTGTCTTTCCCTTCAGTTTTTCTTTGTTATCATACTCCACACATGAGTGAAATCATTTGGTACATGTATTTCTCCGCCTGGCCTATTTGACTGAGCATAATACACTCTAGCTCCATCCACGTTTTTGCAAATGATAGGGTTTGTTTTCTTCTTATGGCTGCTTACTGCACTTTGTAAACTGGATTTCATTCTTTCGTTTTTGTTTGTAGTTTCGCTATGTGCTTTCACCATTGCTGTCCTGGTTATGAGCACTAGCTTTGTGTAAATCCATATGTACCTATATCTATCTATCTGTCTGTCTATCTATTTATCAATCAGTCAATCATCTTTTTGTCTGCCCATCTGTCCTTGTGTACAGAACAGTTCACGTATATCCTATATCACATTCCTACACTATGCTTCCAAAAATCCTGCAAATTATCGAGGCCATAGGGAGAGCACTGGGTTCACCGATACACTTGCAGGTCGAGTCGGCCGCGTGTACCTACAAAACCAGGAAATGGTTGTGCCGGGACTTGAACCCGTGTCTCTATAATCTGTGCTCTTTCATCTCCTTCTAACTTGCTGTCATTATTTAGCCACATTCATTGACTAAGTGCTCCCTGAAGACCACAAGTATCATTCGTCTGGGCCTGTTGTCGACAGAAAAGTAAACATGTTGCTTTGCTCACCACCATGTTTGAAGGACATCAGCGTGATCACCGCTGATAGGACGGAGGGTCAAATAAAAAGGAACATAAGTTTTTAGAAAGGAGCAGTTGGGAGCTAAGAGTATATTGTGGAGTGACGTATTTATTTGAGTGTCCAAACTTCCCTCTTCAGGTGGTTATTACATCTTCACATTCGGGAACATCACAAAACCCACTGATTTCAAAGGCCCAGATGCTTATTATTACAGCAACTCAGTTGTTGAGGTGAGAGAAAATGAGAAGTATGTTGCTGCACCACTAAATCTATGGCTGGGAACTGCTGAAACCAAACAAAGAGAATTCACGGTGGCAAGATAGGGCTATTTTCTGCTGACTGTCTCTGGGGACTCAAACAGAATCCATTTGTTTGATTACTTGTTTTTCAGTTTCACTCGTGTAGGGTATTTATCCACACACCTTCGTCTTGTAGTTTATCTGTGTCCTTGGATCTCAAGTGAGTCTCCTGTAAGTAAGCACATAGGTGTCTTGTGTTTTCATCCCTTCTTTTAACCCTGTGTCTTTTGTTTGCAGCACTCAGTACCTGACCTTTTATTCTGATGATTCAGAGCTGTGCACTTATTGCACTTAAAGAATTTTTTTATCATTAATCTACAATCACGTGAAGAACACTATGTTTACTATGCTCCCCCTTTCACCAAGTCCCCCTGAAAAACCTCTTCAGTCGCTGTTGATCAGCATAGTTGGATGCTGTAGACCCCTTCACCATGTCCCCCCCACATACCCCGTTACAGTCGCTATCCGTCAGTGAGTAGTAAGATGCTATATGATCTCTACTAGTCTTCTCTGTGTTGTGCAGTACTCCCCATGCACACCCGACACCACGCATTATACATTCTAATCTTAATGCCCCCATTCTTTATCCACAAACTTATACCTCCCTTCAGACATACCCTGCCCAGTCCTTTTCCCTTTGGTAAATTTCAGTCAACTCTCGGGTTCTGTGATTCTGCTGCTGTCTTTTTCCTTCAGTTTTTCTTTGTTGTTATACTCCACACATGAGTGAAATCACTTGGTACTTTTCTTTCTCCGCCTGGCCTATTTCTCTGAACGTACTAAAATCTAGCTCCATCCACATCATTGCGAATGGTAGTATTTGTTTTCTTCTTAAGGCTCCTTACTGCACTTTTTATACTGGATTTCATTCTTCCTTTTTGTTTGTGGTTTAGCTATGTTATTCACCATTCAACTCCTGGTTATGAACAATAGCTTTGTGTCAATCGATATGTATCTGTGTCTATCTATCTAACGGTCTGTCTGACTATCTATGTATTTATGTATCTATCTATCTATCCATCTATCTATCTATCTATCTATCTATCTATCTATCTATCTATCTATCTATCTGTCTATCTATCTGTCTATCTATCTGCCTATCATCTATCTATGATGTCTATCATCAATCAATCTATGTACCTATCTATCTATCTTTCATTTGTCATCTGTCTACCTATCTATCTATGAATCAATTATCTTTCTGTCTGCCCATCTATCCTTATGTACTGAATAGTTAACAACATAGCCTATGTCTCTTCCCTACATTATGCTTCCAGAAATCTTGCAAGGTAACTAAGCCATAAGGAGAGAACTGTGTTCACCGATACACTTTCAGGTAGAGTCAGCCGCGTGTGCTTATAAAACCAGTAAATGGAAGTGAAAGGTCTTGAACCCGTATCTCTGTCCTCTGCCCTCTTATACTTCCTACTCGCTTAGTGACTTTATTTAGCCACATTCAGTGAGTAAGTGATCCCAGAGGACCACAAGTATCGTTCTTCTGGGCCTGTTGTCGACAGAAAAGTGTACTTGGTTCTTTGCACACCACCATGTTTGAGGGACATCAGCGTGATCACTGCTGATAGGTGGATTGACAAATATATAGGAACACCTATTTCTGGACAGGAGCAGTTGGGAACAAAGAGTGTGTTGTGGAGTGAAGTGTTTATTTGAGGGTCCAAACTTCCCTCTTTAGGTGGTTATTACTTCTTTACATTCGTGAACATCATAAAAAGCAATGATTTTAAAAGCCCAGACGCATATTATTACATCCATTCATTTGTTGAGGTGAGAGGAAATGAGAAGGAAGCTGCTGCACCACTAAATCTATGCCTGAGCACTGCTGAAACCAAACAAAAAGAATTCACAGTGGCTAGGTAGGGCTATTTTCTACTGACTCTCTCTGGGGACTCTAACAGAATATATTTGCTTGTTTGTTTCTCAGTTTCACTTGTATAGGGTACCAGTCCCCGCCCCTTCAGCTTGTAGTTTGTCTGTGTTCTTGGATCTCAAGTGAGTCTCCAGTAAGGGAGCACGTAGGTGGTCTTGAGTTTTCATCAGTCCTTCTAACCCTGTGTCTTTTGATTGGAGCACTTAAAGCCTGTACTTTTATTCTGATATTTGAGAGCTGTGCTCTTACTGCACTTTGAAATTCTTTTTGTTCTCATTAATGTACAATCACATGCAGAACATTATGTTTTCCAGTCTACCCCCTTCACCAAGTCCCCCCCAAATCCCAGTTACCGTCGCTCTCCGTCAGCAGGTACTAAGACGCTGTAGAATCACTACATGTCTTCTCTGTGTTGTACAGCCCTACCCATGACCCCCCACCCTACACATTATACATGCTAATCCTAATGCCCCCATTCTTTTTCCCCGCCCTTTTTACTCCCTTCCCACAAACCCTACCCAGTCCCTTTCTCTTTGGTAACTGTTAGTCCACTCTCGGGTTCTGTGAGTCTGCTGCTGTCTTTCCCTTCAGTTTTTCTTTGTTATCATACTCCACACATGAGTGAAATCATTTGGTACATGTATTTCTCCGCCTGGCCTATTTGACTGAGCATAATACACTCTAGCTCCATCCACGTTTTTGCAAATGATAGGGTTTGTTTTCTTCTTATGGCTGCTTACTGCACTTTGTAAACTGGATTTCATTCTTTCGTTTTTGTTTGTAGTTTCGCTATGTGCTTTCACCATTGCTGTCCTGGTTATGAGCACTAGCTTTGTGTAAATCCATATGTACCTATATCTATCTATCTGTCTGTCTATCTATTTATCAATCAGTCAATCATCTTTTTGTCTGCCCATCTGTCCTTGTGTACAGAACAGTTCACGTATATCCTATATCACATTCCTACACTATGCTTCCAAAAATCCTGCAAATTATCGAGGCCATAGGGAGAGCACTGGGTTCACCGATACACTTGCAGGTCGAGTCGGCCGCGTGTACCTACAAAACCAGGAAATGGTTGTGCCGGGACTTGAACCCGTGTCTCTATAATCTGTGCTCTTTCATCTCCTTCTAACTTGCTGTCATTATTTAGCCACATTCATTGACTAAGTGCTCCCTGAAGACCACAAGTATCATTCGTCTGGGCCTGTTGTCGACAGAAAAGTAAACATGTTGCTTTGCTCACCACCATGTTTGAAGGACATCAGCGTGATCACCGCTGATAGGACGGAGGGTCAAATAAAAAGGAACATAAGTTTTTAGAAAGGAGCAGTTGGGAGCTAAGAGTATATTGTGGAGTGACGTATTTATTTGAGTGTCCAAACTTCCCTCTTCAGGTGGTTATTACATCTTCACATTCGGGAACATCACAAAACCCACTGATTTCAAAGGCCCAGATGCTTATTATTACAGCAACTCAGTTGTTGAGGTGAGAGAAAATGAAAAGTATGTTGCTGCACCACTAAATCTATGGCTGGGAACTGCTGAAACCAAACAAAGAGAATTCACGGTGGCAAGATAGGGCTATTTTCTGCTGACTGTCTCTGGGGACTCAAACAGAATCCATTTGTTTGATTACTTGTTTTTCAGTTTCACTCGTGTAGGGTATTTATCCACACACCTTCGTCTTGTAGTTTATCTGTGTCCTTGGATCTCAAGTGAGTCTCCTGTAAGTAAGCACATAGGTGTCTTGTGTTTTCATCCCTTCTTTTAACCCTGTGTCTTTTGTTTGCAGCACTCAGTACCTGACCTTTTATTCTGATGATTCAGAGCTGTGCACTTATTGCACTTAAAGAATTTTTTTATCATTAATCTACAATCACGTGAAGAACATTATGTTTACTATGCTCCCCCTTTCACCAAGTCCCCCTGAAAAACCTCTTCAGTCGCTGTTGATCAGCATAGTTGGATGCTGTAGACCCCTTCACCATGTCCCCCCCCACATACCCCGTTACAGTCGCTATCCGTCAGTGAGTAGTAAGATGCTATATGATCTCTACTAGTCTTCTCTGTGTTGTGCAGTACTCCCCATGCACACCCGACACCACGCATTATACATTCTAATCTTAATGCCCCCATTCTTTATCCACAAACTTATACCTCCCTTCAGACATACACTGCCTAGTCCTTTTCCCTTTGGTAAATTTCAGTCAACTCTCGGGTTCTGTGATTCTGCTGCTGTCTTTTTCCTTCAGTTTTTCTTTGTTGTTATACTCACACATGAGTGAAATCACTTGGTACTTTTCTTTCTCCGCCTGGCCTATTTCTCTGAACGTACTAAAATCTAGCTCCATCCACATCATTGCGAATGGTAGTATTTGTTTTCTTCTTAAGGCTCCTTACTGCACTTTTTATACTGGATTTCATTCTTCCTTTTTGTTTGTGGTTTAGCTATGTTATTCACCATTCAACTCCTGGTTATGAACAATAGCTTTGTGTCAATCGATATGTATCTGTGTCTATCTGTCTAACGGTCTGTCTGACTATCTATGTATCTATGTATCTATGTATCTATGTATCTATGTATCTATGTATCTATCTATCTATCTATCTATCTATCTGTCTGTCTATCTGCCTATCACCTATCTATGATGTCTATCATCAATCAATCTATGTACCTATCTATCTATCTTTCATTTGTCATCTGTATACCTATCTATCTATGAATCAATTATCTTTCTGTCTGCCCATCTATCCTTATGTACTGAATAGTTAACAACATAGCCTATGTCTCTTCCCTACATTATGCTTCCAGAAATCATGCAAGGTAACTAAGCCATAAGGAGAGAACTGTGTTCACCGATACACTTTCAGGTAGATTCAGCCGCGTGTGCTTATAAAACCAGTAAATGGAAGTGAAAGGTCTTGAACCCGTATCTCTGTCCTCTGCCCTCTTATACTTCCTACTCGCTTGGTGACTTTATTTAGCCACATTCAGTGAGTAAGTGATCCCAGAGGACCACAAGTATCGTTCTTCTGGGCCTGTTGTCGACAGAAAAGTGTACTTGGTTCTTTGCACACCACCATGTTTGAGGGACATCAGCGTGATCACTGCTGATAGGTGGATTGACAAATATATAGGAACACCTATTTCTGGACAGGAGCAGTTGGGAACAAAGAGTGTGTTGTGGAGTGAAGTGTTTATTTGAGGGTCCAAACTTCCCTCTTTAGGTGGTTATTACTTCTTTACATTCGTGAACATCATAAAAAGCAATGATTTTAAAAGCCCAGACGCATATTATTACATCCATTCATTTGTTGAGGTGAGAGGAAATGAGAAGGAAGCTGCTGCACCACTAAATCTATGCCTGAGCACTGCTGAAACCAAACAAAAAGAATTCACAGTGGCTAGGTAGGGCTATTTTCTACTGACTCTCTCTGGGGACTCTAACAGAATATATTTGCTTGTTTGTTTCTCAGTTTCACTTGTATAGGGTACCAGTCCCCGCCCCTTCAGCTTGTAGTTTGTCTGTGTTCTTGGATCTCAAGTGAGTCTCCAGTAAGGGAGCACGTAGGTGGTCTTGAGTTTTCATCAGTCCTTCTAACCCTGTGTCTTTTGATTGGAGCACTTAAAGCCTGTACTTTTATTCTGATATTTGAGAGCTGTGCTCTTACTGCACTTTGAAATTCTTTTTGTTCTCATTAATGTACAATCACATGCAGAACATTATGTTTTCCAGTCTACCCCCTTCACCAAGTCCCCCCCAAATCCCAGTTACCGTCGCTCTCCGTCAGCAGGTACTAAGACGCTGTAGAATCACTACATGTCTTCTCTGTGTTGTACAGCCCTACCCATGACCCCCCACCCTACACATTATACATGCTAATCCTAATGCCCCCATTCTTTTTCCCCGCCCTTTTTACTCCCTTCCCACAAACCCTACCCAGTCCCTTTCTCTTTGGTAACTGTTAGTCCACTCTCGGGTTCTGTGAGTCTGCTGCTGTCTTTCCCTTCAGTTTTTCTTTGTTATCATACTCCACACATGAGTGAAATCATTTGGTACATGTATTTCTCCGCCTGGCCTATTTGACTGAGCATAATACACTCTAGCTCCATCCACGTTTTTGCAAATGATAGGGTTTGTTTTCTTCTTATGGCTGCTTACTGCACTTTGTAAACTGGATTTCATTCTTTCGTTTTTGTTTGTAGTTTCGCTATGTGCTTTCACCATTGCTGTCCTGGTTATGAGCACTAGCTTTGTGTAAATCCATATGTACCTATATCTATCTATCTGTCTGTCTATCTATTTATCAATCAGTCAATCATCTTTTTGTCTGCCCATCTGTCCTTGTGTACAGAACAGTTCACGTATATCCTATATCACATTCCTACACTATGCTTCCAAAAATCCTGCAAATTATCGAGGCCATAGGGAGAGCACTGGGTTCACCGATACACTTGCAGGTCGAGTCGGCCGCGTGTACCTACAAAACCAGGAAATGGTTGTGCCGGGACTTGAACCCGTGTCTCTATAATCTGTGCTCTTTCATCTCCTTCTAACTTGCTGTCATTATTTAGCCACATTCATTGACTAAGTGCTCCCTGAAGACCACAAGTATCATTCGTCTGGACCTGTTGTTGACAGAAAAGTAAACATGTTGCTTTGCTCACCACCATGTTTGAAGGACATCAGCGTGATCACCGCCGATAGGACGGAGGGTCAAATAAAAAGGAACATAAGTTTTTAGAAAGGAGCAGTTGGGAGCTAAGAGTATATTGTGGAGTGACGTATTTATTTGAGTGTCCAAACTTCCCTCTTTAGGTGGTTATTACATCTTCACATTCGGGAACATCACAAAACCCACTGATTTCAAAGGCCCAGATGCTTATTATTACAGCAACTCAGTTGTTGAGGTGAGAGAAAATGAGAAGTATGTTGCTGCACCACTAAATCTATGGCTGGGAACTGCTGAAACCAAACAAAGAGAATTCACGGTGGCAAGATAGGGCTATTTTCTGCTGACTGTCTCTGGGGACTCAAACAGAATCCATTTGTTTGATTACTTGTTTTTCAGTTTCACTCGTGTAGGGTATTTATCCACACACCTTCGTCTTGTAGTTTATCTGTGTCCTTGGATCTCAAGTGAGTCTCCTGTAAGTAAGCACATAGGTGTCTTGTGTTTTCATCCCTTCTTTTAACCCTGTGTCTTTTGTTTGCAGCACTCAGTACCTGACCTTTTATTCTGATGATTCAGAGCTGTGCACTTATTGCACTTAAAGAATTTTTTTATCATTAATCTACAATCACGTGAAGAACATTATGTTTACTATGCTCCCCCTTTCACCAAGTCCCCCTGAAAAACCTCTTCAGTCGCTGTTGATCAGCATAGTTGGATGCTGTAGACCCCTTCACCATGTCCCCCACCACATACCCCGTTACAGTCGCTATCCGTCAGTGAGTAATAAGATGCTATATGATCTCTACTAGTCTTCTCTGTGTTGTGCAGTACTCCCCATGCACACCCGACACCACGCATTATACATTCTAATCTTAATGCCCCCATTCTTTATCCACACACTTATACCTCCCTTCAGACATACCCTGCCCAGTCCTTTTCCCTTTGGTAAATTTCAGTCAACTCTCGGGTTCTGTGATTCTGCTGCTGTCTTTTTCCTTCAGTTTTTCTTTGTTGTTATACTCCACACATGAGTGAAATCACTTGGTACTTTTCTTTCTCCGCCTGGCCTATTTCTCTGAACGTACTAAAATCTAGCTCCATCCACATCATTGCGAATGGTAGTATTTGTTTTCTTCTTAAGGCTCCTTACTGCACATTTTATACTGGATTTCATTCTACCTTTTTGTTTGCGGTTTAGCTATGTTATTCACCATTCAACTCCTGGTTATGAACAATAGCTTTGTGTCAATCGATATGTATCTGTGTCTATCTATCTAACGGTCTGTCTGACTATCTATGTATCTATGTATCTATCTATCTATCCATCTATCTATCTATCTATCTATCTATCTATGTATCTATCTATCTATCTATCTATCTATCTATGTATCTATGTATCTATGTATCTATCTATCTATCTATCTATCTATCTATCTATCTATCTATCTATCTATCTGTCTATCTGCCTATCACCTATCTATGATGTCTATCATCAATCAATCTATGTACCTATCTATCTATCTTTCATTTGTCATCTGTCTACCTATCTATCTATGAATCAATTATCTTTCTGTCTGCCCATCTATCCTTATGTACTGAATAGTTAACAACATAGCCTATGTCTCTTCCCTACATTATGCTTCCAGAAATCTTGCAAGGTAACTAAGCCATAAGGAGAGAACTGTGTTCACCGATACACTTTCAGGTAGAGTTAGCCGCGTGTGCTTATAAAACCAGTAAATGGAAGTGAAAGGTCTTGAACCCGTATCTCTGTCCTCTGCCCTCTTATACTTCCTACTCGCTTGGTGACTTTATTTAGCCACATTCAGTGAGTAAGTGATCCCAGATTACCACAAGTATCGTTCTTCTGGGCCTGTTGTCGACAGAAAAGTGTACTTGGTTCTTTGCACACCACCATGTTTGAGGGACATCAGCGTGATCACTGCTGATAGGTGGATTGACAAATATATAGGAACACCTATTTCTGGACAGGAGCAGTTGGGAACAAAGAGTGTGTTGTGGAGTGAAGTGTTTATTTGAGGGTCCAAACTTCCCTCTTTAGGTGGTTATTACTTCTTTACATTCGTGAACATCATAAAAAGCAATGATTTTAAAAGCCCAGACGCATATTATTACATCCATTCATTTGTTGAGGTGAGAGGAAATGAGAAGGAAGTTGCTGCACCACTAAATCTATGCCTGAGCACTGCTGAAACCAAACAAAAAGAATTCACAGTGGCTAGGTAGGGCTATTTTCTACTGACTCTCTCTGGGGACTCAAACAGAATATATTTGCTTGTTTGTTTCTCAGTTTCACTTGTATAGGGTACCAGTCCCCGCCCCTTCAGCTTGTAGTTTGTCTGTGTTCTTGGATCTCAAGTGAGTCTCCAGTAAGGGAGCACGTAGGTGGTCTTGAGTTTTCATCAGTCCTTCTAACCCTGTGTCTTTTGATTGGAGCACTTAAAGCCTGTACTTTTATTCTGATATTTGAGAGCTGTGCTCTTACTGCACTTTGAAATTCTTTTTGTTCTCATTAATGTACAATCACATGCAGAACATTATGTTTTCCAGTCTACCCCCTTCACCAAGTCCCCCCCAAATCCCAGTTACCGTCGCTCTCCGTCAGCAGGTACTAAGACGCTGTAGAATCACTACATGTCTTCTCTGTGTTGTACAGCCCTACCCATGACCCCCCACCCTACACATTATACATGCTAATCCTAATGCCCCCATTCTTTTTCCCCGCCCTTTTTACTCCCTTCCCACAAACCCTACCCAGTCCCTTTCTCTTTGGTAACTGTTAGTCCACTCTCGGGTTCTGTGAGTCTGCTGCTGTCTTTCCCTTCAGTTTTTCTTTGTTGTTATACTCCACACATGAGTGAAATCACTTGGTACTTTTCTTTCTCCGCCTGGCCTATTTCTCTGAACGTACTAAAATCTAGCTCCATCCACATCATTGCGAATGGTAGTATTTGTTTTCTTCTTAAGGCTCCTTACTGCACTTTTTATACTGGATTTCATTCTTCCTTTTTGTTTGTGGTTTAGCTATGTTATTCACCATTCAACTCCTGGTTATGAACAATAGCTTTGTGTCAATCGATATGTATCTGTGTCTATCTATCTAACGGTCTGTCTGACTATCTATGTATCTATGTATCTATCTATCGATCTATCTATCTATCTATCTATCTATCTATCTATCTATCTATCTATCTATCATCTATGTATCTATGTATCTATGTATCTATCTATCTATCTATCTATCTATCTATCTATCTATCTATCTGTCTATCTATCTGCCTATCATCTATCTATGATGTCTATCATCAATCAATCTATGTACCTATCTATCTATCTTTCATTTGTCATCTGTCTACCTATCTATCTATGAATCAATTATCTTTCTGTCTGCCCATCTATCCTTATGTACTGAATAGTTAACAACATAGCCTATGTCTCTTCCCTACATTATGCTTCCAGAAATCTTGCAAGGTAACTAAGCCATAAGGAGAGAACTGTGTTCACCGATACACTTTCAGGTAGATTCAGCCGCGTGTGCTTATAAAACCAGTAAATGGAAGTGAAAGGTCTTGAACCCGTATCTCTGTCCTCTGCCCTCTTATACATCCTAATCGCTTGGTGACTTTATTTAGCCACATTCAGTGAGTAAGTGATCCCAGAGGACCACAAGTATCGTTCTTCTGGGCCTGTTGTCGACAGAAAAGTGTACTTGGTTCTTTGCACACCACCATGTTTGAGGGACATCAGCGTGATCACTGCTGATAGGTGGATTGACAAATATATAGGAACACCTATTTCTGGACAGGAGCAGTTGGGAACAAAGAGTGTGTTGTGGAGTGAAGTGTTTATTTTAGGGTCCAAAATTCCCTCTTTAGGTGGTTATTACTTCTTTACATTCGTGAACATCATAAAAAGCAATGATTTTAAAAGCCCAGACGCATATTATTACATCCATTCATTTGTTGAGGTGAGAGGAAATGAGAAGGAAGTTGCTGCACCACTAAATCTATGCCTGAGCACTGCTGAAACCAAACAAAAAGAATTCACAGTGGCTAGGTAGGGCTATTTTCTACTGACTCTCTCTGGGGACTCAAACAGAATATATTTGCTTGTTTGTTTCTCAGTTTCACTTGTATAGGGTACCAGTCCCCGCCCCTTCAGCTTGTAGATTGTCTGTGTTCTTGGATCTCAAGTGAGTCTCCAGTAAGGGAGCATGTAGGTGGTCTTGAGTTTTCATCAGTCCTTCTAACCCTGTGTCTTTTGATTGGAGCACTTAAAGCCTGTACTTTTATTCTGATATTTGAGAGCTGTGCTCTTACTGCACTTTGAAATTCTTTTTGTTCTCATTAATGTACAATCACATGCAGAACATTATGTTTTCCAGTCTACCCCCTTCACCAAGTCCCCCCCAAATCCCAGTTACCGTCGCTCTCCGTCAGCAGGTACTAAGACGCTGTAGAATCACTACATGTCTTCTCTGTGTTGTACTGCCCTACCCATGACCCCCCACCCTACACATTATACATGCTAATCCTAATGCCCCCATTCTTTTTCCCCGCCCTTTTTACTCCCTTCCCACAAACCCTACCCAGTCCCTTTCTCTTTGGTAACTGTTAGTCCACTCTCGGGTTCTGTGAGTCTGCTGCTGTCTTTCCCTTCAGTTTTTCTTTGTTATCATAATCCACACATGAGTGAAATCATTTGGTACATGTATTTCTCCGCCTGGCCTATTTGACTGAGCATAATACACTCTAGCTCCATCCACGTTTTTGCAAATGATAGGGTTTGTTTTCTTCTTATGGCTGCTTACTGCACTTTGTAAACTGGATTTCATTCTTTCGTTTTTGTTTGTAGTTTCGCTATGTGCTTTCACCATTGCTGTCCTGGTTATGAGCACTAGCTTTGTGTAAATCCATATGTACCTATATCTATCTATCTGTCTGTCTATCTATTTATCAATCAGTCAATCATCTTTTTGTCTGCCCATCTGTCCTTGGGTACAGAACAGTTCACGTATATCCTATATCACATTCCTACACTATGCTTCCAAAAATCCTGCAAATTATCGAGGCCATAGTGAGAGCACTGGGTTCACCGATACACTTGCAGGTCGAGTCGGCCGCGTGTACCTACAAAACCAGGAAATGGTTGTGCCGGGACTTGAACCCGTGTCTCTATAATCTGTGCTCTTTCATCTCCTTCTAACTTGCTGTCATTATTTAGCCACATTCATTGACTAAGTGCTCCCTGAAGACCACAAGTATCATTCGTCTGGGCCTGTTGTGGACAGAAAAGTAAACATGTTGCTTTGCTCACCACCATGTTTGAAGGACATCAGCGTGATCACCGCCGATAGGACGGAGGGTCAAATAAAAAGGAACATAAGTTTTTAGAAAGGAGCAGTTGGGAGCTAAGAGTATATTGTGGAGTGACGTATTTATTTGAGTGTCCAAACTTCCCTCTTCAGGTGGTTATTACATCTTCACATTCGGGAACATCACAAAACCCACTGATTTCAAAGGCCCAGATGCTTATTATTACAGCAACTCAGTTGTTGAGGTGAGAGAAAATGAGAAGTATGTTGCTGCACCACTAAATCTATGGCTGGGAACTGCTGAAACCAAACAAAGAGAATTCACGGTGGCAAGATAGGGCTATTTTCTGCTGACTGTCTCTGGGGACTCAAACAGAATCCATTTGTTTGATTACTTGTTTTTCAGTTTCACTCGTGTAGGGTATTTATCCACACACCTTCGTCTTGTAGTTTATCTGTGTCCTTGGATCTCAAGTGAGTCTCCTGTAAGTAAACACATAGGTGTCTTGTGTTTTCATCCCTTCTTTTAACCCTGTGTCTTTTGTTTGCAGCACTCAGTACCTGACCTTTTATTCTGATGATTCAGAGCTGTGCACTTATGGCACTTAAAGAATTTTTTTATCATTAATCTACAATCACGTGAAGAACACTATGTTTACTATGCTCCCCCTTTCACCAAGTCCCCCTGAAAAACCTCTTCAGTCGCTGTTGATCAGCATAGTTGGATGCTGTAGACCCCTTCACCATGTCCCCCCCCACATACCCCGTTACAGTCGCTATCCGTCAGTGAGTAGTAAGATGCTATATGATCTCTACTAGTCTTCTCTGTGTTGTGCAGTACTCCCCATGCACACCCGACACCACGCATTATACATTCTAATCTTAATGCCCCCATTCTTTATCCACACACTTATACCTCCCTTCAGACATACCCTGCCCAGTCCTTTTCCCTTTGGTAAATTTCAGTCAACTCTCGGGTTCTGTGATTCTGCTGCTGTCTTTTTCCTTCAGTTTTTCTTTGTTGTTATACTCACACATGAGTGAAATCACTTGGTACTTTTCTTTCTCCGCCTGGCCTATTACTCTGAACGTACTAAAATCTAGCTCCATCCACATCATTGCGAATGGTAGTATTTGTTTTCTTCTTAAGGCTCCTTACTGCACTTTTTATACTGGATTTCATTCTTCCTTTTTGTTTGTGGTTTAGCTATGTTATTCACCATTCAACTCCTGGTAATGAACAATAGCTTTGTGTCAATCGATATGTATCTGTGTCTATCTATCTAACGGTCTGTCTGACTATCTATGTATCTATGTATCTATGTATCTATGTATCTATGTATCTATCTATCTATCTATCTATCTATCTATCTATCTATGTATGTATCTATGTATCTATGTATCTATCTATCTATCTATCTATCTATCTATCTATCTATCTATCTATCTATCTATCTGTATCTATCTGCCTATCATCTATCTATGATGTCTATCATCAATCAATCTATGTACCTATCTATCTATCTTTCATTTGTCATCTGTCTACCTATCTATCTATGAATCAATTATCTTTCTGTCTGCCCATCTATCCTTATGTACTGAATAGTTAACAACATAGCCTATGTCTCTTCCCTACATTATGCTTCCAGAAATCTTGCAAGGTAACTAAGCCATAAGGAGAGAACTGTGTTCACCGATACACTTTCAGGTAGAGTTAGCCGCGTGTGCTTATAAAACCAGTAAATGGAAGTGAAAGGTCTTGAACCCGTATCTCTGTCCTCTGCCCTCTTATACTTCCTACTCGCTTGGTGACTTTATTTAGCCACATTCAGTGAGTAAGTGATCCCAGAGGACCACAAGTATCGTTCTTCTGGGCCTGTTGTCGACAGAAAAGTGTACTTGGTTCTTTGCACACCACCATGTTTGAGGGACATCAGCGTGATCACTGCTGATAGGTGGATTGACAAATATATAGGAACACCTATTTCTGGACAGGAGCAGTTGGGAACAAAGAGTGTGTTGTGGAGTGAAGTGTTTATTTGAGGGTCCAAACTTCCCTCTTTAGGTGGTTATTACTTCTTTACATTCGTGAACATCATAAAAAGCAATGATTTTAAAAGCCCAGACGCATATTATTACATCCATTCATTTGTTGAGTTGAGAGGAAATGAGAAGGAAGCTGCTGCACCACTAAATCTATGCCTGAGCACTGCTGAAACCAAACAAAAAGAATTCACAGTGGCTAGGTAGGGCTATTTTCTACTGACTCTCTCTGGGGACTCAAACAGAATATATTTGCTTGATTGTTTCTCAGTTTCACTTGTATAGGGTACCAGTCCCCGCCCCTTCAGCTTGTAGTTTGTCTGTGTTCTTGGATCTCAAGTGAGTCTCCAGTAAGGGAGCACGTAGGTGGTCTTGAGTTTTCATCAGTCCTTCTAACCCTGTGTCTTTTGATTGGAGCACTTAAAGCCTGTACTTTTATAACGATATTTGAGAGCTGTGCTCTTACTGCACTTTGAAATTCTTTTTGTTCTCATTAATGTACAATCACATGCAGAACATTATGTTTTCCAGTCTACCCCCTTCACCAAGTCCCCCCCAAATCCCAGTTACCGTCGCTCTCCGTCAGCAGGTACTAAGACGCTGTAGAATCACTACATGTCTTCTCTGTGTTGTATAGCCCTACCCATGACCTCCCACCCTACACATTATACATGCTAATCCTAATGCCCCCATTCTTTTTCCCCGCCCTTTTTACTCCCTTCCCACAAACCCTACCCAGTCCCTTTCTCTTTGGTAACTGTTAGTCCACTCTCGGGTTCTGTGAGTCTGCTGCTGACTTTCCCTTCAGTTTTTCTTTGTTATCATACTCCACACATGAGTGAAATCATTTGGTACATGTATTTCTCCGCCTGGCCTATTTGACTGAGCATAATACACTCTAGCTCCATCCACGTTTTTGCAAATGATAGGGTTTGTTTTCTTCTTATGGCTGCTTACTGCACTTTGTAAACTGGATTTCATTCTTTCGTTTTTGTTTGTAGTTTCGCTATGTGCTTTCACCATTGCTGTCCTGGTTATGAGCACTAGCTTTGTGTAAATCCATATGTACCTATATCTATCTATCTGTCTGTCTATCTATTTATCAATCAGTCAATCATCTTTTTGTCTGCCCATCTGTCCTTGTGTACAGAACAGTTCACGTATATCCTATATCACATTCCTACACTATGCTTCCAAAAATCCTGCACATTATCGAGGCCATAGGGAGAGCACTGGTTTCACCGATACACTTGCAGGTCGAGTCGGCCGCGTGTACCTACAAAACCAGGAAATGGTTGTGCCGGCACTTGAACCCGTGTCTCCATAATCTGTGCTCTTTCATCTCCTTCTAACTTGCTGTCATTATTTAGCCACATTCATTGACTAAGTGCTCCCTGAAGACCACAAGTATCATTCGTCTGGGCCTGTTGTCGACAGAAAAGTAAACATGTTGCTTTGCTCACCACCATGTTTGAAGGACATCAGCGTGATCACCGCCGATAGGACGGAGGGTCAAATAAAAAGGAACATAAGTTTTTAGAAAGGAGCAGTTGGGAGCTAAGAGTATATTGTGGAGTGACGTATTTATTTGAGTGTC
The DNA here is from genome assembly GCF_030020395.1 of Manis pentadactyla. Lineage (NCBI taxonomy): Eukaryota > Metazoa > Chordata > Mammalia > Pholidota > Manidae > Manis > Manis pentadactyla. Next base: position 104,063 of record NW_026645219.1, on the reverse strand, counting down.
CAAACTTCCCTCTTCAGGTGGTTATTACATCTTCACATTCGGGAACATCACAAAACCCACTGATTTCAAAGGCCCAGATGCTTATTATTACAGCAACTCAGTTGTTGAGGTGAGAGAAAATGAGAAGTATGTTGCTGCACCACTAAATCTATGGCTGGGAACTGCTGAAACCAAACAAAGAGAATTCACGGTGGCAAGATAGGGCTATTTTCTGCTGACTGTCTCTGGGGACTCAAACAGAATCCATTTGTTTGATTACTTGTTTTTCAGTTTCACTCGTGTAGGGTATTTATCCACACACCTTCGTCTTGTAGTTTATCTGTGTCCTTGGATCTCAAGTGAGTCTCCTGTAAGTAAACACATAGGTGTCTTGTGTTTTCATCCCTTCTTTTAACCCTGTGTCTTTTGTTTGCAGCACTCAGTACCTGACCTTTTATTCTGATGATTCAGAGCTGTGCACTGATGGCACTTAAAGAATTTTTTTATCATTAATCTACAATCACGTGAAGAACACTATGTTTACTATGCTCCCCCTTTCACCAAGTCCCCCTGAAAAACCTCTTCAGTCGCTGTTGATCAGCATAGTTGGATGCTGTAGACCCCTTCACCATGTCCCCCCCCACATACCCCGTTACAGTCGCTATCCGTCAGTGAGTAGTAAGATGCTATATGATCTCTACTAGTCTTCTCTGTGTTGTGCAGTACTCCCCATGCACACCCGACACCACGCATTATACATTCTAATCTTAATGCCCCCATTCTTTATCCACACACTTATACCTCCCTTCAGACATACCCTGCCCAGTCCTTTTCCCTTTGGTAAATTTCAGTCAACTCTCGGGTTCTGTGATTCTGCTGCTGTCTTTTTCCTTCAGTTTTTCTTTGTTGTTATACTCACACATGAGTGAAATCACTTGGTACTTTTCTTTCTCCGCCTGGCCTATTACTCTGAACGTACTAAAATCTAGCTCCATCCACATCATTGCGAATGGTAGTATTTGTTTTCTTCTTAAGGCTCCTTACTGCACTTTTTATACTGGATTTCATTCTTCCTTTTTGTTTGTGGTTTAGCTATGTTATTCACCATTCAACTCCTGGTAATGAACAATAGCTTTGTGTCAATCGATATGTATCTGTGTCTATCTATCTAACGGTCTGTCTGACTATCTATGTATCTATGTATCTATGTATCTATGTATCTATGTATCTATCTATCTATCTATCTATCTATCTATCTATCTATCTATCTATCTATGTATCTATGTATCTATGTATCTATCTATCTATCTATCTATCTATCTATCTATCTATCTATCTATCTATCTATCTATCTGTATCTATCTGCCTATCATCTATCTATGATGTCTATCATCAATCAATCTATGTACCTATCTATCTATCTTTCATTTGTCATCTGTCTACCTATCTATCTATGAATCAATTATCTTTCTGTCTGCCCATCTATCCTTATGTACTGAATAGTTAACAACATAGCCTATGTCTCTTCCCTACATTATGCTTCCAGAAATCTTGCAAGGTAACTAAGCCATAAGGAGAGAACTGTGTTCACCGATACACTTTCAGGTAGAGTTAGCCGCGTGTGCTTATAAAACCAGTAAATGGAAGTGAAAGGTCTTGAACCCGTATCTCTGTCCTCTGCCCTCTTATACTTCCTACTCGCTTGGTGACTTTATTTAGCCACATTCAGTGAGTAAGTGATCCCAGAGGACCACAAGTATCGTTCTTCTGGGCCTGTTGTCGACAGAAAAGTGTACTTGGTTCTTTGCACACCACCATGTTTGAGGGACATCAGCGTGATCACTGCTGATAGGTGGATTGACAAATATATAGGAACACCTTTTTCTGGACAGGAGCAGTTGGGAACAAAGAGTGTGTTGTGGAGTGAAGTGTTTATTTGAGGGTCCAAACTTCCCTCTTTAGGTGGTTATTACTTCTTTACATTCGTGAACATCATAAAAAGCAATGATTTTAAAAGCCCAGACGCATATTATTACATCCATTCATTTGTTGAGTTGAGAGGAAATGAGAAGGAAGCTGCTGCACCACTAAATCTATGCCTGAGCACTGCTGAAACCAAACAAAAAGAATTCACAGTGGCTAGGTAGGGCTATTTTCTACTGACTCTCTCTGGGGACTCAAACAGAATATATTTGCTTGATTGTTTCTCAGTTTCACTTGTATAGGGTACCAGTCCCCGCCCCTTCAGCTTGTAGTTTGTCTGTGTTCTTGGATCTCAAGTGAGTCTCCAGTAAGGGAGCACGTAGGTGGTCTTGAGTTTTCATCAGTCCTTCTAACCCTGTGTCTTTTGATTGGAGCACTTAAAGCCTGTACTTTTATAACGATATTTGAGAGCTGTGCTCTTACTGCACTTTGAAATTCTTTTTGTTCTCATTAATGTACAATCACATGCAGAACATTATGTTTTCCAGTCTACCCCCTTCACCAAGTCCCCCCCAAATCCCAGTTACCGTCGCTCTCCGTCAGCAGGTACTAAGACGCTGTAGAATCACTACATGTCTTCTCTGTGTTGTATAGCCCTACCCATGACCTCCCACCCTACACATTATACATGCTAATCCTAATGCCCCCATTCTTTTTCCCCGCCCTTTTTACTCCCTTCCCACAAACCCTACCCAGTCCCTTTCTCTTTGGTAACTGTTAGTCCACTCTCGGGTTCTGTGAGTCTGCTGCTGACTTTCCCTTCAGTTTTTCTTTGTTATCATACTCCACACATGAGTGAAATCATTTGGTACATGTATTTCTCCGCCTGGCCTATTTGACTGAGCATAATACACTCTAGCTCCATCCACGTTTTTGCAAATGATAGGGTTTGTTTTCTTCTTATGGCTGCTTACTGCACTTTGTAAACTGGATTTCATTCTTTCGTTTTTGTTTGTAGTTTCGCTATGTGCTTTCACCATTGCTGTCCTGGTTATGAGCACTAGCTTTGTGTAAATCCATATGTACCTATATCTATCTATCTGTCTGTCTATCTATTTATCAATCAGTCAATCATCTTTTTGTCTGCCCATCTGTCCTTGTGTACAGAACAGTTCACGTATATCCTATATCACATTCCTACACTATGCTTCCAAAAATCCTGCACATTATCGAGGCCATAGGGAGAGCACTGGTTTCACCGATACACTTGCAGGTCGAGTCGGCCGCGTGTACCTACAAAACCAGGAAATGGTTGTGCCGGCACTTGAACCCGTGTCTCCATAATCTGTGCTCTTTCATCTCCTTCTAACTTGCTGTCATTATTTAGCCACATTCATTGACTAAGTGCTCCCTGAAGACCACAAGTATCATTCGTCTGGGCCTGTTGTCGACAGAAAAGTAAACATGTTGCTTTGCTCACCACCATGTTTGAAGGACATCAGCGTGATCACAGCCGATAGAACGGAGGGTCAAATAAAAAGGAACATAAGTTTTAGAAAGGAGCAGTTGGGAGCTAAGAGTGTATTGTGGAGTGGCGTGTTTATTTGAGTGTCCAAACTTCCCTCTTTAGGTGGTTATTACATCTTCACATTCGGGAACATCACAAAACCCACTGATTTCAAAGGCCCAGATGCTTATTATTACAGCAACACAGCTGTTGAGGTGAGAGAAAATGAGAAGTATGTTGCTGCACCACTAAATCTATGGCTGGGAACTGCTGAAACCAAACAAAGAGAATTCACGGTGGCAAGATAGGGCTATTTTCTGCTGACTGTCTCTGGGGACTCAAACAGAATCCATTTGTTTGATTACTTGTTTTTCAGTTTCACTCGTGTAGGGTATTTATCCACACACCTTCGTCTTGTAGTTTATCTGTGTCCTTGGATCTCAAGTGAGTCTCCTGTAAGTAAGCACATAGGTGTCTTGTGTTTTCATCCCTTCTTTTAACCCTGTGTCTTTTGTTTGCAGCACTCAGTACCTGACCTTTTATTCTGATGATTCAGAGCTGTGCACTTATTGCACTTAAAGAATTTTTTTATCATTAATCTACAATCACGTGAAGAACACTATGTTTCCTATGCTCCCCCTTTCACCAAGTCCCCCTGAAAAACCTCTTCAGTCGCTGTTGATCAGCATAGTTGGATGCTGTAGACCCCTTCACCATGTCCCCCCCCACATACCCCGTTACAGTCGCTATCCGTCAGTGAGTAGTAAGATGCTATATGATCTCTACTAGTCTTCTCTGTGTTGTGCAGTACTCCCCATGCACACCCGACACCACGCATTATACATTCTAATCTTAATGCCCCCATTCTTTATCCACACACTTATACCTCCCTTCAGACATACCCTGCCCAGTCCTTTTCCCTTTGGTAAATTTCAGTCAACTCTCGGGTTCTGTGATTCTGCTGCTGTCTTTTTCCTTCAGTTTTTCTTTGTTGTTATACTCCACACATGAGTGAAATCACTTGGTACTTTTCTTTCTCCGCCTGGCCTATTTCTCTGAACGTACTAAAATCTAGCTCCATCCACATCATTGCGAATGGTAGTATTTGTTTTCTTCTTAAGGCTCCTTACTGCACTTTTTATACTGGATTTCATTCTTCCTTTTTGTTTGTGGTTTAGCTATGTTATTCACCATTCAACTCCTGTTTATGAACAATAGCTTCGTGTCAATCAATATGTATCTGTGTCTAACTAACGGTCTGTCTGACTATCTATGTATCTATGTATGTATGTATCTATGTATCTATCTATCTATCTATCTATCTATCTATCTATCTATCTATCTATCTGTATCTATCTGCCTATCATCTATCTATGATGTCTATCATCAATCAATCTATGTACCTATCTATCTATCTTTCATTTGTCATCTGTCTACCTATCTATCTATGAATCAATTATCTTTCTGTCTGCCCATCTATCCTTATGTACTGAATAGTTAACAACATAGCCTATGTCTCTTCAATGCATTATGCTTCCAGAAATCTTGCAAGGTAACTAAGCCATTAGGAGAGAACTGTGTTCACCGATACACTTTCAGGTAGAGTCAGCCACGTGTGCTTACAAAACCAGTAAATGGAAGTGAAAGTTCTTGAACCCGTATCTCTGTCCTCTGTCCTCTTATACTTCCTGCTCGCTTGGTGACTTTATTTAGCCACATTCAGTGAGTAAGTGATCCCTGAGGACCACAAGTATCATTCTTCTGGGCCTGTTGTCGACAGAAAAGTGTACTTGGTTCTTTGCACACCACCATGTTTGAGGGACATCAGCGTGATCACTGCTCATAGGTGGATTGACAAATATATAGGAACACCTATTTCTGGACAGGAGCAGTTGGGAACAAAGAGTGTGTTGTGGAGTGAAGTGTTTATTTGAGGGTCCAAACTTCCCTCTTTAGGTGGTTATTACTTCTTTACATTCGTGAACATCATAAAAAGCAATGATTTTAAAAGCCCAGACGCATATTATTACATCCATTCATTTGTTGAGGTGAGAGGAAATGAGAAGGAAGCTGCTGCACCACTAAATCTATGCCTGAGCACTGCTGAAACCAAACAAAAAGAATTCACAGTGGCTAGGTAGGGCTATTTTCTACTGACTCTCTCTGGGGACTCAAACAGAATATATTTGCTTGTTTGTTTCTCAGTTTCACTTGTATAGGGTACCTGTCCCCGCCCCTTCAGCTTGTAGTTTGTCTGTGTTCTTGGATCTCAAGAGAGTCTCCAGTAAGGGAGCACGTAGGTGGTCTTGAGTTTTCATCAGTTCTTCTAACCCTGTGTCTTTTGATTGGAGCACTTAAAGCCTGTACTTTTATACTGATATTTGAGAGCTGTGCTCTTACTGCACTTTGAAATTCTTTTTGTTCTCATTAATGTACAATCACATGCAGAACATTATGTTTTCCAGTCTACCCCCTTCACCAAGTCCCCCCCAAATCCCAGTTACCGTCGCTCTCCGTCAGCAGGTACTAAGATGCTGTAGAATCACTACATGTCTTCTCAGTGTTGTACAGCCCTACCCATGACCCCCCACCCTACACATTATACATGCTAATCCTAATGCCCCCATTCTTTTTCCCCGCCCTTTTTACTCCCTTCCCACAAACCCTACCCAGTCCCTTTCTCTTTGGTAACTGTTAGTCCACTCTCGAGTTCTGTGAGTCTGCTGCTGTCTTTCCCTTCAGTTTTTCTTTGTTATCATACTCCACACATGAGTGAAATCATTTGGTACATGTATTTCTCCGCCTGGCCTATTTGACTGAGCATAATACACTCTAGCTCCATCCACGTTTTTGCAAATGATAGGGTTTGTTTTCTTCTTATGGCTGCTTACTGCACTTTGTAAACTGGATTTCATTCTTTCGTTTTTGTTTGTAGTTTCGCTATGTGCTTTCACCATTGCTGTTCTGGTTATGATCAATAGCTTTGTGTTAATCGATATGTACCTATATCTATCAATCTGTCTGTCTATCAATTTATCAATCAGTCAATCATCTTTATGTCTGCCCATCTGTCCTTGTGTACAGAACAGTTCACATATATCCTATATCACATTCCTACACTATGCTTCCAAAAATCCTGCAAATTATCGAGGCCACAGGGAGAGCACTGGGTTCACCGATACACTTGCAGGTAGAGTCGGCAGCATGTACCTACAAAACCATGAAATGGTTTTGCTGGGACTTGAACCCGTGTCTCTATAATCTGTGCTCTTTCATCTCCTTCTAACTTGCTGTCATTATTTAGCCACATTCATTGACTAAGTGCTCCCTGAAGACCACAAGTATCATTCGTCTGGGCCTGTTGTCGACAGAAAAGTAAACTTGTTGCTTAGTTCACCACCATGTTTGAAGGACATCAGCGTGATCACTGCCGATAGGACGGAGGGTCAAATAAAAAGGTACACCAATTTCTAGACTGGAGCAGTTTGGAGCTAAGAGTGTATTGTGGAGTGACATGTTTACTTGAGTGTCCAAACTTCCCTCTTTAGGTGGTTATTACTTCACATTCGTGAAGATCATAAAACCCACCGATTTCAAAGGCCCAGATGCATATTATTACAGCAACTCAGTTGTTGAGGTGAGAGAAAATGAGAAGGACTTTGCTGCACCACTAAATCTATGGCTGGGCCCTGCTGAAAACAAACAGAAAGAATTCACGGTGTCGAGATAGGGCTATTTTCTACTGACTGTCTCTGGGGGCTAAAACAGAATCCATTTGTTTGATTGTTTGTTTTTGAGTTTCTCTCGTGTAGGGTACTTGTCCCCACACCTTCAGCTTGTAGTTTGTCTGTGTCCTTGGATCTCAAGTGAGTCTCCTGTAAGGAAGCACGTAGGTTTCTTTAGTTTTCATCCATTCTTTTAATCGTGTGTCTTTTGTTTGCAGCACTCAGAGCCTGACCTTTTATTCTGATGATTCAGAGCTGTGCCCTTATTGCACTTAAAAAATTTTTTTTGTTATCATTAATCTACAATCACGTGAAGAACATTATGTTTACTATGCTCCCTCTTCACCAGGTTCTCCCCCAAAATCCTCTTACAATCGCTGTCCATCAGCATAGTTGGATGCTATAGACCCCTTCACCATGTACCCCTTCACAGACACCGTTACAGTCGCTGTCAATCAGCGAATAGTAAGATGCTATATAATCTCTACTAGTCTTCTCTGTGTTGTACAGCACTCCCCTTGCCCCCCCGAACTCATGCAATATACATGCTAATCCTAATGCCCCCATTCTTTCTCCCCGCACTTATCCATCCTTTCAGAACCACCCTGCCCTGTCCTATTCCCTTTGGCAAATTTTAGACAACTCTCGGGTTCTGTGAGTCTGCTGCTGTTTTTTTTCTTCAGTTTTTCTTTGTTGTTATACTCCACACATGAGTGAAATCATTTGATACTTGTCTTTCTCCGCCTGACCTATTTCTCTGAACATACTACCGTCTAGCTCCATCCACGTCATTGCAATTGGTAGGATCTGTTTTCTTCTTATGGCCGCTTACTGCACTTTGTAAACTGGATTTCATTCTTCCTTTTTGTTTGTAGTTTTGCTATGTGCTTTCCCCATTCATCTACTGGTTATGAGCAACAGCTTTGTGTCAATCGATATGTATCTGTATCTATCTATCGCACTGTCTGTCTGTATATCTATCTTTCTATATATCCTTCTATCTCTCTATCCTTCTCTCTATTTATCTATCCATCTATCTAGCTTCGTATCATCTATCTATCATGTGTATCATCTATCTGTCTCTCATCTGTCATTTATCTATGTGTCTATCTATGAATGAATCATCTTTCTGTCTGCCCATCTATCCTTATGTACAGAAGAGTTAACAACATCACCTATGTCACTTCCCTACATTATGTTTCCAAAAACATTGCAAGGTCACTATTCCATAGGGAGAGCACTGGACTCACTGAGACAATTGCAGATCGAGTCAGCAGCGTGTGCCTACAAAACCAGTAAATGGTGGTGCAGGGACATGAACCCGTATCTCTGTCCTCTGTCCTCTTAAATCTCCTTCTCGCTTGCTAACTGTATTTAGCCACATTCATTGACTAAGTGCTCACTGAAGACCACAAGTATACTTCCTCTGGGCCTGTTGTAGTTAGAAAAGTATACTTGGTACTTTACTCACCACCATGTTTGAGGGACATTGGCGTGTTCACCACTGATAGGAGGAGGGAAAAATGAAAAGTAACACCTATTTCTAGACAGGTGCATTTGGGAGCAAAGTGTGTGTTGTGGAGTGACGTGATTATTTGAGTGTCTAAACTTCCCTCTTTAGGTGGTTATTACTTCTTAACATTCCTGAACATCATAAAACGCACTGATTTCAAAAGCCCAGATGCATATTATTACAGCATTTCAGTTGTTGAGGTGAGAAAAAATGAGAAGAACGTTGATGCACCACGAAATCTATGGCTGGGCACTGCTAAAAACAACCAAAAATAATTCATGGTGGCTAGATAGTGCTATTTTCTACTGACTGTCTCTGGGAACTCAAACCGAATCCGTTTGTTTGTTTATTTCTCAGTTTCACTTGTGTAGGGTACCTGTCCCCACCCCTTTGTCTTGTAGTTTTTCTCTGTCCTTGGCTCTCAAGTGGGTCTCCTGTAAGGGAGCACATAGATTGTCTTGATTGAAAGACAGCTTTGTTTACTATGATGCTTTCCTATCTACCTACCTACCTATCTCTTTATCTATCTATGTAATCTATCTACCTGTCTATCTATCTATCTATAATCTATCATCTATCCACTATCATCGGTGTATCTGTCTAATTAAACTATCATCTATATGTATGTATATCAGTCCAATCTATGTATCAATCATCTGTCTGTCTATGTATCTGCTTTCTCACTATGTCAACATTCTGTCACTAGGTGCACTTTGATTCCTCTGTGTCCTTCTCAGTCTCAATTCCTTCTGTTTGTTTATGTGAGATAGCTGTGTGTTTGGGTCTTGAGAGGAGTGGCCTTGGGTGGGAACTTCTCCTGCATAGGTGGCACTAGTCTGCTGGGTGTGGATGCTGTGGTTGGCGAGCAGGTCTCTTGAACATGTGCAGGCCAGGGCCCTCCAGATGCTCTGCCCCTGGGCCGTTCCTGCTGTGGTGGCTGTGTGAGTTGCAGGGCATATCCAAGTCCCCATGCAGGGAGCACACTGGTTGGCCTGTGGGGTCCAAGGCAGGTGCATGCCCAGGAGTAGGTCCTTTTGCCCATGCCCCGATGTCACCTCGGTGGCCCTGCTTGGTGGCCCAACTCCAGAGAGCATGCTTGTATTCACTGGTTAAGGGAACTTCCTTGTGGTGACCCGCGAGGCTCTTGTGGGCCGGTGGCCCATGGTCTTGCTGAGGTGGCAGGCCAGCTAGCTTGTGGGGAAACTGCTCCCCTCTCCTGTCAAGGTGTAGGTGGAGTTTCAGTTCATTTAGGCATTTAGATGTGAGTGAGGTATATCTGTAATGGAATAGAAGCTTTGAGAGCTATGTTTCCGTTCGTATAAAAGAGCACTGAGCAAAAAGAGTTGGGTGATGGTGGCAAGAATTCTAGGAAAATTTATGTCCCCTCACTTATTTATTTTCTGTTAAGGGAGGTGATTCTGAAGTAACTTTTTACTCACAGATGAAGGTGGTGCATAAGGTCATCCCACGTCAGCCATGTTCTGATGAAGTGGTGTAGTAGAATTAAAGCCTATACACCTTGGCCTGATACATAGGAGACACACCGTTTGTGCTCTTTGCTGCTCTCCTTTACTAGCTTATTACCTTAACTAACTTGATGGTTCAGAGTGTTCCAAGCAACATTTCCAGCAATATCTTTCTAAAATTGCATAGAAACACCCTGCAAAGATATCCCCAGAGGGTAGTGGAAAATTTTACTCTTTCTGGTCATAGTTTGCAAGATGTTTGCCCTATCCTGCGTTCCTTTGTTACTTTTGCATCTCCTGTGATTGTAGACCGATTGGGGCAGTGGTGTACACACACACACACACACACGCACAGACACACACACATGGCTGAGAGTTAACGGGACCGCAGTTATAGGAAACTGCAGCCCACACTTAAAAAAGAAACGAGCATAAGTTGTGCTTCTGGTGTTCCCCTCATACGGAGCAGACTTCAAAGTGCAGAGGTGGTTGGACACAGATACCTATGAAGACACCTAAGCACATATATCTATGCGTAAGCTCTCTCCATCCATCATCTAAGTGCGTCTATGTTTACCTACATATCTATGTTTGTCTACTCAAGCTGATAACCAGAGTGTCATTGAGTGGGAGTTTCATCCATAGATACTGATTTCTCACCATTCTGGAAGCAGAAGTCCAAGACGAAGGCAGGTTCAGTTCCTGGTGAGGTCCCTTCTTCTGGCTTGCATATGGCCGCATTCCTGCTGTGTCCTCACAGGGTCGAGGGAGAAAGCTCTGTCCTCTGTTCCTCTTAATAGCACTGATTGCATAATGGCAGCTCCACCCACACCCTCATGATATCTTCCAAACCCAATTACCTCCAAAGTTCCCACCTCCTAGTACCATGACAGTGGGGGTTAGGTCTTCCATCCTGTCTCAGTTCAAATATGAACTTGTGTGTGTGTATGTTTGTGTGTGTGTGTGTGGTGGCGGCGGGGGTTTAGAGGAGTCTAAGATTGTAAAGTGAGGGCCCAAAAATTCAGTTCATAACTCTGTATCTATCTATCATCTATCTGTCTAATCTAACCTCCCTATATCATCTATTCTATCTAGTCTATCACATGTCATCTTTATATATCTTATCTTTCTGCAATCTCTGTTCATCTATACATCTAATCTATGAATATCTCTCATCTATCTGATACATCTATTTTTTTTGTAGATATTAATTTTTTATTGAAGGGTAGTTGACACAGAGTATTACATTACATTAGTTTCAGGTGTACAACATAGGGATTAAACATTTATATCAATGATAATTCTAGGTACCAGCTATCACCATACCAAGTTGTTAAAATATTTTGACTATATTCCTTATGCTATATATTATATCCCGGTTACTTATTTATTTTAAAACTGAAAGTGTGTACGTTTTTTTTTTTTTGTTTGTGAAGGCATCTCTCATATTTATAGATCAAATGGTTGTTAACAACAATAAAATTCTGTATAGGGGAGTCAATGCTCAATGCACAATCATTAATCCACCCCAAGCGTAATTTTCGTCAGTCTCCAATCTTCTGTGGCATAACAAACAAGTTCTTACATGGAGAACAAATTCTTACATAGTGAATAAGTTACATGGTGAACAGTACAAGGGCAGTCATAACAGAAACTTTCAGTTTTGCTCATGCATTATGAACTATAAACAGTCAGTTCAAATATGAATACTCATTTGATTTTTATACTTGATTTATATGTGAACACCGCATTTCTCTCTTTATTAATATTTTTTTAAATAAAATGCTGAAGTGGTATGTAGACACAAGATAAAGGTAGAAAACATAGTTTAGTGTTATAAGAGAGCAAATGTAGATGATCAGGTGTGTGCCTGTAGACTATGTGTTAATCCAAGCTAGACAAGGGCAATAAAACATCCACGTATGCAGAAGATTTCTCTTAGAACAGGGGGGGTGAGGTTCTAAGCCTCACCTCTGTTGATCCCCAATTTCTCACCTGATGACCCCCCTGCGACTGTGCCTGTCTTAGGTTGTTCCTCCCTTGAGGAATCTTACCCGTCTCTGGCTAACCACTCATCTTCTGGAGCCATACAGGGAAATGTAAAGTTGGTTAGTGAGAGAGAAGCCTTATTGTTTGAAATGGCTGCTTTTTATTTCTTTGCATATTTATACCCTGTAGATTCTATGCCCAGCATTTGTCTTGAGGTATCTTTAACACTTGGAAGAATTATGATACTCGGTAACTTTGATATGAAGCACGAATTCTATTTAAGGGTTTTAATTAGGAAGGAAGGAGAAAAGCTATAGAAGTAGTAGGCGGAAGAAAAAATGGGAAGATTGATTATTTCTTTGACATATCTCCTTGTAGAGTAACGTCAGCATGTATAGGTTTTAAGCTACTACTTAAATTGTGCACACACTTTAACATAATAGGAGGATAGTTACATAACCAAAGCATACCTATAATTGCCAGCCATCTAAAGTGAAACCAAGAAAACCCGTTAGGCACCTTAGGCATTTGTGAAAACTTATCTAGGATATCGTGGATATTGTCCAACTGAACTTGAACTGTCTGAGAGAAATCAGAAAAATTAAAACAACCCATTCCTGGGGAATGTTCACATCCCTTATGTTCTTTTAACAGTAAATAGTCTGTATTTGTAAGATTTTGGAGCGCTACAATTTGCACTACTAATTCTTGGTTGAGTTCCAACAGTATAGATCCAGTCAAATTTGTTGCTTACTGTATGCACAGGCCAGCTTAGATATCTCCTTATTCATTCCCATGGCAAATCCATGAACTGGTGGGATGAGTGCATTTAAGCTGTAGCACCGTGTGGATCTTTTTTGGGGTTTTTTGAATACCATCATCTGGTATGAGTCTTCCAGAGAGTGCTGATATTGGAAGTTCTTTTCAATATCGAATCTTAGTTCATTTTCGGATTAGCCCAATTAGGCTTTTATCTTCTGTATAAACACAAATAGATCTTTTGCCTACACTTTTGTATGCCCTTTATACACTTTTGTAGAACTCATTGGATGTTACCACACAGGAACTGCCTGTTTTCTTTTTTTTTTTTTGTATCACTAATGTACACTTACATGACGAACGTTATGTTTACCAGGCTCTCCCCTATACCAGGTCCCCCCTATAAACCCCTTTACAGTCACTGTCCATCAGCATAGCAAAATATTGTAGAATTACTACTTGCCTTCTCTGTGTTGTACAGCCCTCCCTTTTCTCCTACACCCCCATGCATGCTAATCTTAATACCCCCCTACTTCTCAGCCCCCTTATCCCGACGTACCCACCCATCCTCCCCAGTCCCTTCCCCTTTGGTACCTGTTAGTCCATTCTTGAGTTCTGTGATTCTGGTGCTGTTCTGTTCCTTCAGTTTTTCCTTTGTTCTTATATTCCACAGATACCTGAAATCATTTGGTATTTCTCTTTCTCCACTTGGCTTGTTTCACTGAGCATAATACCCTTCAGCTCCATCCATGTTGCTGCAAATGGTAGGATTTTCCCTTTTCTTATGTCTGAGTAGTATTCCATTGTGTATATGTACCACATCTTCTTTATCCATTCATCTATCGATGGACATTTAGGTTGCTTCCAATTCTTGGCTATTGTAAATAGTGCTGTGATAAACATAGGGGTGCACTGCTCTTTCTTATACTTGATTACTGCATTCTTAGGGTAAATTCCTAGGAGTGCAATTACTGCATCAAATGGTAAGTCTGTTTTGAGCATTTTGATGTACCTCCATACTGCCTTCCACAATGGTTGAACTAACTTACAATCCCACCAGTAGTGTAGGAGGGTTCCCCTTTCTCCACAGCCTCGCCAATATTTGTTGTTGTTTGTCTTTTGGGTGGCAGCCATCCTTACTGGTGTGATGTGATACCTCATTGTCGTTTTAATTTGCATTTCTCTGATAATTAGTGATGTGGAGCATCTTTTCCTGTGTCTGTTGGCCATCTGTATTTATATTTTGGAGAACTGTCTGTGCAGTTCCCCTGCCCATTACTTAATTGGGTTATTTGTTTTTTGTTTGTTGAGGCGTGTGAGCTCTTTATATATTCTGGGCATCAAGCCTTTATCGGATGTGTCATTTTCAAATATATTCTCCCATACTGTAGGGTTCCTTTTTGTTCTATTGATGGTGTCTTTTGCCGTTCAGAAGCTTTTCAGCTTAATATAGTCCCACTTATTCATTTTTGCTGTTGTTTTCCTTGCCCGGGGAGATATGTTCAAGAAGAGGTCACTCATGTTTATGTCTAAGAGGTTTTTGCCTATGTTTTCTTCCAAGAGTTTAATGGTTTCATGACTTATATTCAGGTCTTTGATCCATTTTGAGTTTACTTTTGTATATGGGGTTAGACAATGGTCCAGTTTCATTCTCCTACATAGAGCTGTCCAGTTTTGCCACACCATCTGTTGAAGAGACTGTCATTTCGCCATTGTATGTCCATGGCTCCTTTATTAAACATTAATTGACCATATATGTCTGTGTTAATGTCTGGATTCTCTAGTCTTTTCCATTGGTCTGTGGCTCTGTTCTTGTGCCAGTACCAAATTGTCTTGATTACTATGGCTTTATAGTAGAGCTTGAATTTGGGGAGTGAGATCCCCCTACTTTATTCTTCTTTCTCAGTATTGCTTTGACTCTTCAGAGTCTTTGGTGTTTCCATATGAATTTTTGAATTATTTGTTCCAGTTCATTGAAGAATATTGCTGGTAGTTTCATAGGGATTGCCGCAAATCTGTATATTGCTTTGGGCAGGATGGCCATTTTGATGTTATTAATTCTAACTAGCCACGAGCATGGGATGAGTTTCCTTCTGTTAGTGTCCCCTTTAATTTCTCTTAAGAATGACTTGTAGTTTTCAGAGTATAAGTCTTTCAATTCTTTGGTTAGGTTTATTCCTAGGTATTTTATTTTTTTAATGCAATTGTGAATGGAGTTGTTTTCCTGATTTCTGTTTCTGTTGGTTCATTGTTAGTGTATAAGAAAGCCACTGATTTCTGTGTGTTGATTTTGTATTCTGCAACTTTGCTGTATTCCAATATCAGTTCTAGTAGTTTTGGTGTGGTGTCTATAGGGTATTTATGTACAATATCATGTCATCTGCAAATAGTGACAGTTTAACTTCTTCTTTACTGATCCGGATTCCTTGTATTTTTTTATTTTGTCTGATTGCCGTGGCTAGGACCTCCAGAACTATGTTAAATAACAGTGGAGAGAGTGGTCATCCCTGTCTAGTTCCCGACCTCAGAGAAAATGCTTTCAGCTTCTCGCTGTTCAAAATAATGTTGGCTTTGGGTTTATCATAGATGGCCTTTATTATGTTGAGGTACTTGCCCTCTATTCCCATTTTGCTGAGAGTTTTTATCATGAATGGATGTTGAACGTTGTCAAATGATTTTTCAGCATCTATGGAGATGATCATGTGGATTTTGTCTTTCTTTTTGTTGATGTGGTGGATGATGTTGATTTACTTTCGAATGTTGTACCATCCTTGCATCCCTGGGATGAATCCCTCTTGGTCATGGTGTATGATGCTTTTGATGTGTTTTTGAATTCGGTTTGCTAATATTTTGTTGAGTATTTTTGCATCTACGTTCATCAGGGATGTTGGTCTGTAGTTTTCTTTTTTGGTGGGGTCTTGGCCTGGTTTTGGAATTAGTGTGATGCTAGCTTCATAGAATGAGTTTGGGAGTATTCCCTCCTCTTGTATTTTTTGAAAAATTTTAAGGAGAATGGGTATTATGTCCTCCCTGTATGTCTGATAAAGTTGCGAGGTAAATCCATCTGGCCCGTGGGTTTTGTTCTTTGGTAGTTTTTTTATTACCGCTTCAATTTCATTCCTGGTAATTGGTCTGTTTAGATTTTCTGTTTCTGTCTGGGTCAGTCTTAGAAGGTTGTATTTTCCTAGGAAGTTGTCCAGTTCTCCTAGGTTTCCCAACTTGTTAGCATAAAGGTTTTCATAGTATTCTCTAATAATTCTTTGTATTTCTGTGGGGTATGTCGTTATTTTTCCTTTCTCGTTTCTGATACTGTTGATTTGTGTTGACTCTCTTTTCTTCTTAATAAGTCTGGCTAGAAGTTTATTTATTTTGTTTATTTTCTCGAAGAACCAGCTCTTGGTTTCATTGATTTTTGCTAATGTTTTATTCTTCTCAATTTTATTTATTTCTTCTCTGATCTTTATTATGTCCCTCCTTCTGCTGACCTTAGGCCTCATTTGTTCTTCTTTATCCAATTTCGATAATTGTGACTTTATACCATTCATTTGTGATCGTTCTTCCTTTTTAAAATATTCTTGGATTGCTATATACTTACCTCTTAAGACTGCTTTTGCTGTATCCCACAGAATTTGGGGCTTAGAGTTGTTGTCATTTGTTTCCATATAATGCTGGGTCTTCATTTTGATTTGGTCATTGATCCATTGATTATTTAGGAGCGTGTTGTTAAGCCTCCATATGTTTGTGAGCCTCTGCTTTCTTTGTACAGTTTATTTCTAGTTTTATGCCTTTGTGGTCTGAAAAATTGGTTGGTAGGATTTCGATCAATTGGAATTTTTGCTGCTTTTTTTGTGGCCTAGTATGTGGTCTATTCTGGAGAATGTTCCATGTTCACTTTAGAAGAATGTATAACCTGTTGATTTTGGATTTACTGTTTGATAGATGTCTATTAGGTCCATCTGCTCTACTGTGTTGTTCATTGCTTCCGTGTCCTTAGTTATTTTCTGCTCGGTAGATCTATCCTTTGGGGTGAGTGGTGTGTTGAAGTCTACTAGAATGAATGCATTGCAGTCTATTTCCCCCTTTAGTTCTGTTAGCATTTGTTTCACATATGCTGGTGCTCCTGTGTTTGGTGCATACATATTTAGAATGGTTATATCCTCTTGTTGGAATGAGCCCTTTATCATTATGTAGTGTCCTTCTTTATCTCTTGTTACTTTCTTTGTTTTGAAGTCTATTTTGTATGATATTAGTACTGCAACCGCTGATTTCTTCTCGCTGTTGTTTACGTGAAATATGTTTTTCCATCCCTTGACTTTTAGTCTGTACATGTCTTTGGGTTCGAGGTGAGTTTCTTGTAAGTAGCATATAGATGGGTCTTGCTTTTTTATCCATTCTATTTCTCTGTGTCTTTTGATTGGTGCATTCAGACCTTTAACATTTAGGTTGACTATTGATAGATATATACTTATTGCCATTGCAGGCTTTAAATTCGTGGTTACCAAAGGTTCAATGTTAGCCTCTTTAGTATCTTACTGCCTAACTTAGCTTGCTTATTGAGCTGTTATATACATTGTTTGCAGATTCTTTTCTTCTCTCCCTTCTTATTCCTCCTCCTCGATTCTTCATACGTTGGTTGTTTTATGCTCTGCTCTTTCTAGGAGTGCTCCCATCTAGAGCTGTCCTTGTAAGATGTTCTGTACAGGTGGTTTGTGGGAAACAAATTCCCTCACCTTTTTTTTGTCTGGGAATTGTTTAATCCAGTGTCATATTTGAATGATAGTCGTGCTAAATACAGTATCCTTGGTTCATGGCCCTTCTGTTTCATTGTATTAAATATATCATGCAATTATCTTCTTTCCTGTAGAGTTTCTGTCGAGAAGTCTGATGTTAGCCTTATATGTTTTTCTTTATAGGTGACCTTTTTCTCTCTAGCTGCCTTTAAAACTCTTTCCTTGTCCTTGATCTTTGCCATTTTAATAAATATGTGTATTGGTGTTGTCCTCCTTGGATCCTTTCTGTTGGGGGTTCTGTGTATTTCCATGGTCTCTTCGATTATTTCCTCCCCCAGTTTGGGGAAGTTTTCAGCAATTATTTCTTCTACAATACTTTCCATGTCTTTACCTCTCTCTTCTTCTTCTGGAACCCCTATAATACGGATATTGTTCCTCTTGGATTGGTCACACAGTCCTCTTAATATTGTTTCATTCCTAGAGATCTTTTTATCTCTCTCTATGTCAGCATCTATGTGTTCCTCTTCTCTGGTTTCAGTTCCATCAATGGCCTCTTGCATCCTATCCATTCTGCTTATAAACCCTTCCAGAGTTTGTTTCATTTCTGTGATCTCCTTTCTGGCATCTGTGATCACCCTCCGGACTTCATCCCATATCTATTGTGTATTTCTCTGCATCTCTGACAGCATGTTTATGATTTTATTTTGAATTCATTGTCAGGAAGACTGGTTAGGTCTGTCTCCTTCTCTGGTGTTGTCTCTGTGATCTCTCTCTGCCTGTATCTTTGCTGTTTCAATGTGATACGAATAGTTTGCAGAGCTGGGATGAGTGACGTCTGGAAGGACTTCCCTTCTTGTTGGTTTGTGGCCCTCCTCTCCTGGGATAACAGTGACCTCTAGTGGCTTGTGCTGGGCAGCTACGTGCAGACACGGTTTCTGCTTCCTGCCCTGCTGCTATGGAGTTCATCTCAGCTGTTGCTGTGGGCACGGCCTGGCTCGGACACCTGCTCCAAAGTGGTTGAGTCACGTTTGAGGGGTGCTTCTGGCAGGCAATTTATCTCCATAAGGGGCCTCCCTGCTCCCTGCAGCCCAGGGGTTAGGGTGCCCAGAGATCCCTGGATTCCCTACCTCTGGATTAAGTATCCCGCCCTGCCCCCTTAACACTTCCAAAAAGTACCTGCCAAAACAAAACAATGACCACAAATAAAAAAGAAAAAAAGAAAAAATAAAAGGTGGCCATTCATTTTTCTTTATTCTCGGGTGCCAGCCTCAGGCATCTGCTCACCGGTCTTGCTGCCATGTTTCCCTAGTATTGGAGTCCCTATCCCTTTAAGACATCCAAAAAGCGCTCGCCAAAACAAACAGGAAAAAAAAAATGGTCGCTCGTTTTTCTAGTGTTCTCCGGCGCCAGGCCTCTGGTACCCGCTTACTGTTCTTGCTGCCCAGTTTCCCTAGTACTGGGTTCCCTATCCCTTTTAGACTTTCAAAATGCGCTCACCAAAACAAAACAGCAAAAAAAAAAATGTTCGCTCGCTTTTCTGGTGTCCTCCGGTGCCAGGCCTCCGTTGCCCGCTCACTGTTCTTTCTGCCTTGTTTTCCTAGTATCCAGGGTCCCCTGAGTATGCACTGTGTCTGCACACTGGCAAGGATGGCTGGGGCTGGGTGTTCCGCAGTCCTGGGCTCTGTCTCCCACCCGCTCTGCCTATACTTCTCCCGCCGGGAGCTGGGGGGATGGGTGCATGGCTCCCGCCGGACCAGAGCCTGTATCTTACCCCCTTCATGAGGCGCTGGGTTCTCTCAGGTGCAGATGTGGTCTGGATATTGTCCTGTGTCCTCTGTTCTTTATTCTAGGAAGGGTTGTCTTTGTTATATTTTCATAGATATATGTGGTTTTGGGAGGAGATTTCCGCTGCTCTACTCACGACGCCATCTTCCAATCCCTCCTGGTATATACTTCTTGATATCACATTGATATCTACCCACTTGATCTTACATTTCAAAATTCTCTTCTGAGCAGACCATTGATATAGGGCTAGTAACATGACTCTATATCATGTAAGCCTGGCTTTAAAAATATTAATGATTATGAGATATTCCTGTCAACAATGACTGAAAGTAACAATCAATATTGCCAACTTTACTGGGCAACCTGCATAGAATTACTACTTCTAGGTCTGCCTTTAGATGGAATAATACACTCCATTAAATTACATCTATACCTATAAAAGAGGAGAGAAAAAGAGTGATAGAAATTTTAATGCCTTGTCATTTTAATAGCTTCCTATAGAAGAAACCATTGTTTTATAGTCCTAAAAATTTATCAAATATTGAAGTAAAAATGTCTGCCAAAAGTCAGATCCACAATAAATAGCTACTCCGAAAATGACATATTCATCTTATATGGCTTTCCAATTTTTTAAAAAACATTATGAAAACATGGAATTCTTTTAAATGAAAAAAATTAAAAACATGAAAGTAAAGAACACACTTGTGATTCCACAGGCCTTTTAAGAAGATTCCAGAAAGAAATGGCCTGTGGCTCTAGCTCCAGGTGAGGATGCCACCCCCCAGTGACTCAGTGGCCAGGAAGACTATACCCTGAACCCCAGAGCCAAGAGTAAATCCCATTGCTCCACTGCCGACACTCCATGCTGTCTAACTTTTATTTAATGTCCAGCCCAATACTGACATGACACACTTCTATTTTTCATCCAGAGAGCAAACAAATACAAGTATTTGAACAAGAGAAAACAAAAAGAGCCAAATTTGGCTATTATTCCTCATTAAAACTTATAGAGTGTAAAGCTCCAAACCCCAAGGAAGATGCTGAGGCCGTAGCGGGAGACTTAACCACCCGGGAAAGGCAGGGAGAGGTGGAAAGAAGCATAGAGTGATCGCCCCTGATAGTCTCTGACATTTTACAGGTTTCACTGTGGGGATACCGGGCTGCGGCAGGAGTTTGCTTCATGTGTCCGAGGCCACGTCTCTCACTCTTCAGCCCCACTGCTGCATCACAAGGCACGCGGTCTCGGCTGTGTTCATGCCAGGAGGGTTGACGTGGGTCCTGTCTGCGCAGCAGACCTGGGGAAACATTGCAGACTCACCACTAACAGTAACAAAAATGCCCTAACTCATTTACTTTTCACTCCGACCCATTATAAGGGCGTCTCCATCCTCATTTTGTACATGAGGAAATTGAGGTTTAGAGAGATTACAGAGGTTGGAAGTGATTACAACCATTAAAAGATGTCTCAGGATGCAATCATGGGACTCCTGTCCAGGGTGAGGGTAGAAATGGCAAAAGCGCCCCCTTTAAAAAGACGTGTGTTTCCTACATTTTCTAGTTGCTCCTGAGTAGCAAGGGGAAAGAAACCTCGAGGAAGTGAGGTAGTGGATGGAGGCAGAGTGGCCTTGGGGACGCCAGGTGTATGGGAGTTGCCATCAGTCCTCACAGCATTCCTGGGAGGCATCGGCATTGTCCCCATTTGCTCACAAGGGGCTAAGGCTACTGCTCCACATGGGCCCCAGTCCACATAGGCAGGAAATGGGGTTGCTGAAAGGGGAGACCTGCCCACTCTCATCAGCTGCCCCTGAACTCTCCCTCTGCTGGGATATGCCCCAAGCTGCACTGTGTACCTATTATTTACTTAATGCTCATGGCAACCTGCCTACGTTGTGTTTCACTGTGCATTTACAATCACCTCGTGTTAGAGCTTTGAGAATGCCGCCTGAAATGCAGTCTCTTTAGTTTTCAGTCCTTGCATTGTTTCCAAGGTTTGAGCATTCTGAGAACAGTCAGGCAGGGGACACATTGTCCATTTTAACAATATTTCATCTCTAGGTCTGAAAGACCTAGAGATCAGAAGAGGGGAAAAAGTCATAAAATAAGCGGAGACGATTAAAGTTCTCTAATTTTTAAAAGAATTAAAAATGGAGAAAAGTTATTTCTCTGTTAATTCAACTAGCCTAAGTAACAAGTAACACCTCAGGTCACCTCTTAACATCACTCCACATGACAGCAGGCAGCCTCCTCGACATTACCATTACTCATTTGAGGCTGACACTGAGGTTATTCTAAATATCACTTAATTTTCTTCATCCCACCATCATAGAATTATGTGTTTACACCTTTTATGACTTTATGTTCTTGAAATTAGCTGTGAATCAGGAAAAAGCTTGCCTGGAGCTGCTGCATTTCTTGATATTATAAAGTGAGAGTCACATGTGTAATGCACATGTCTGAGTTGTGATGTTCTGTGAAATTTTGCAAATAGATCCTTTGGAACAAAAGGGAAAATGTAGGATCTTCCTTTTGTGGGGCAATGTAATGCTCAGAGAAATGTTGGGAGTTGGGCTCTGAACTCTACCTCTGCTCCTCACAGTGGCATTCTGAGTCCTGCTCTTGTGGAGGGTGAGGAGGTGAGCAGGGGCCTGGGAGATTCCTGGCTGACGGGCAGGACTCTGGGTCCTGTGGGAGGTGGGGGTATGACTGCCTAACAATTCATTAATCTGTCCATCTGTTTCAGGCAGCGTTCTGAGTTTGTGTTATATTTAACAGTTTTAAAAAGTAGGTTGGCTTTAAAGAGGCTTACTGTATACAAGGCAGGGTACCAAGCTCCACAGGTTTATGATCTTTTGTGTATGTTTCATTCAGAGTCGAATCTTCAGCACCTAGAAAAGTTCATGGCTTCTAGTAGGGGCCTGATAAACATTTTTTAGAAAGATTACAACAGATGAAAAAGTGATGAATTCACTCATTCCTTCATTGAGATGGGATATGTGGTAAAATAGGGATGCCAGCAAGGATTTAGGATCATTTGGTGGGTCTGGGTTGGAGCCTAGGAATCAGAATTGCTTTTAACTTTTTATCATAAATATTTCCAAACACACAGGAAAATAGAGTATAATGACTGCCTATATATCCATTACCTAGATTAATAGTTATTAACAGTTTTGCCATGTTTACATCATCAGTTTATTTAGCCAAAATATTTTAAATAAGTTAAATGGACATCATGAAAATCAGAACATTTTCCTTCTTAAAATCGATACCATTGTATAGCTAACATAAATAATGGTAGTTTTCTATTATCATCATCTAATAACTGATCCATATTCAAAATTTTACAATCGCTCCAAAAATTGTATGTTACCCCCGTTTTTGTCCTACTAGGATCCACTCCCCACTGTATTTGGTTGCCACATCTCTTAAGTCACATATAATCTATAATGGTGCTCCCCTGCCCCTTTCTCTATCATGACATTAACTTGGTGAAGAGACAAGGCGAGATGTCCCTCAGAATGGCCTAGTTTCTGAATTTGTCCAGCTTCTGAATTTTTGGTGGCATTTACCTTATTTCACTTACCCATGAATTCTCTGTAACTGGAGTGTGGATATAGAGGCTGAATTACATTCAGGTTAAACATTTCAGGCAAGACATCATCATTGATGCTGTATGATATTACTTTACCTCATGAGGTACATCTAACTGACTCTTTATCAGTAGTAAAGACAGCCTCATCTCTCCCTCATAAAGTTCTATTTCTTTTTTTAAACCATCACATAATCTGTGGAGTCAGTATTGAGCAGTACTAGGGGATACAGTCTCCATAAATGTATCACCTAATTAATGACTTAATCATCCATTGATGATTCTTGCCTCCATCAGTGACTTCACCAGGGTTTGCAAAATGTTGATTTCTCTATTTTTATTATTCCTTTTATGTTTATTAGTTGGCCATCTTTGTCAGAGAGAAAGAGCAAGGGAGAGATTCATCTCATCAACTGCTTCTTCTGGAAAGGCAAGGTAAATAGTTATGTATTTGGATTCTCCCTTTAATAGTAAGGAGTAGACTTCAAATGTTTTTTTGCCTGTTTTATCTTTGTTTTTCTCTTTTCTGAGTATCATTTTATAGACTTCCAGGTTTGCATATAGTCAGTGGATTTCATTCATTTTGAAGTTGCAATTTCCCATCTTTGGCCAGTAAGAGCCCCTTCAAACTGCCTATTTTCCTGGCACAGGAAGGTGTCCCCAGCTCACCAAGTGCACTCCCTCTCCCAGACCCAGAAACAGCCACTTCTCTAAAGAGCCCTGTTTCCTTTCATGGGGAAACTAGTTAAAGACAAAACTCTGGCTGCTGAGGGTGCTCACTGCCACTGGGTCATCAACGCTTCTAGGCTCTTCAATGGTCAAAAATAGGAAAAATACAAAGGTATATATTTTTAAATTATTGTTCATATTGAAATTTCCTATACAAATATAACAATACTGAAGTTCTACTTTAACTTAAATTTTTATACTTACATTGTTTTTCTCTTACACAGAAAACATTTGCTAATATTAACATATTTATTTCTGAATCTTTTAATACATATATTAGTTCTAAAATAACAATATCAGTATTATTGCTTTTAACTCCTGAGTTAAACTTTACATTTATTTTATCCTGAGTACACATCCCCCTAAGCAGGATAAATATTTGCCTTAAAGCATTGCAACAATTATTTTCTTGATCTGTTACCAATTAGGGATGTAAGTGTACTTACTTTCAATTTTAGGAACTCATGTTTAAATATTTAAGGATTTACTTGGTCAATAAATCAACATTAAATAAAAACACATGAGTCTTGCTTCCATCTCTGTCAACTCTATCTTCTGATTTAAAAAAATGTGTGCGTTTGAACTTTTTGTCTTGCCCTTGTTCTTTCCCCCCTTCTCTACTGGAAATGTGTTGTTGTAGAGCTCCTAAGGAGGTCTGAGTGAGGTAGGTGGCTGTGGAGGTTGTGTAGGGATGCTGTGATGACTGAAGCAGGTCCCAGAGCCCAGGCAGGATGAAGGGGGCAGCCTCAGTAGGTGGTGGCCTGGCCTGGGATCGGTAGTCAGAGCCTGATCAGGGTTTGGAGGGAATATAGAGGGGGGCTACCTTGGAGCCCCAGCAAGGTGTGGGCTTCCACACAGTGATTCCAACTGATGCAGGTATTAGAGATCAGGTAGAGGGAGGAGAGTGTCTGCGGTGGGGAAATGGGCAGAGACAGCTGGGGAGCTTGTGTACACACAGGTGGAGCACAGTCTACAAAATATATCTATGCACATAGAAATAAATATATATGTGTCTGTGTACACACAGACATGTACATGTATTCCTCTGTACCCAGCACTGTCTGATAACTCAGGGTAACATTTTAAGTTTTAGATTTTTCTGTGAGGGTATATATACAAATTTTTAAAAGTAAAAACGTACACAAACCAAAAGGACTGGACTGGGTTAGGCAAACACATTCTTCCCATTTTCTGCCTGAAACCTGGAATGAGGGGCAAGTCCCCTGTGTGCACTGCACCCACTCACATTTCCACCCCTCCAACCATGGCTCCTATTTCATCCCAAGTCTATTCAGATGCATTTTAACCAGGCTCTCTGCACCCACACCTGGCGTCTTTCTGCCATAAGCCAGGGAGCTTCCACAATTCACAGCTCTACCCGTCTCCTCTTGCTGGTGCACATTAATGCATGAAGGCCACTTCCTGGCTGGCCTTTTCCATCTTCTCCAGTCTCATCATTTATCACTTCATTTTTTCCACACTTTCAACATTCACCCTTTGCTCTAGCCCTACTTACAGGCATGCGCTTCTCCCACACAACATGCTATTTGATGTTTGGAGTTGTGTACTTAGTTGCTTCTGTGTGGTTTGTCTCCTTCCACTAAAATATGGGTTGAGGCAAGTGGAGGCCTTGTCTGTTCTGTATACAGCAGCATTCCCAGAATTTTGAATGATTTCTGGCACTTCAAAGACACGTTTATAGTATTTGTTGTATAGATGATGGGATGAATTCTCCAGTACCTTTGCACATGCTGTTCCTTATATTTAAACTGTCTTCCTTCTCCCAATGCCCTTCATGAGTTAAATACTATTTATCCTGTAAAACTTGGTTAAAATATCAATTATTCCATGGAGATATTGCTAAGATCTGCACCTCACCCAAGAAATACTCACACACACACACACACACACACACACACACACACACACACACATGCACAGTTGGGTTATCTCTCTCCTCTGAGCTGCCCTCATATACCACCTCTATGTATAAGTCCCATGAACAGCTGGCTCTTCAGAAAAGGTTAATTCTCCCCCCTTCATCCTGTAGAATTGTTACCAGAAAATGGCTGCCCAGGTACTGCATTATGTGGGGCCAATGTGACCAGCTCTGACAAATGGCTTGTGGGCACCACTTGCAAACCTAGCCCAAAAAATATTCCTGTGACACCCTCTAGTTTCCTCTTTCTTCTACCTGTTGACTGGATGTGAAGTATCCAAAAGAGAAATCTAAGGCCATGGGAATAGTTAGAGCCACATGAAAAATACCTTGCAAACTCCTACACTATTCTGCAATGATGGCAGTAAATGCCATCTATTGTGGCTAGCAACAGGGCTTGGGGCCCTTTGTTACTGAGGTTACCCTTCCCAACTTACACAGCATGCCTTTCCACAGCACAGAGTGCTGTCACTGCCATGTGTCTCTCCTTGTCTGTAGTCTGAGCTACTTGGGGCAGGGAATGTGTGTCACATCCCACATGACCAGGGTTTAGTCCAGGGTCTGGCCTATAACTTTGAGCAGTTAATCTGTCTGGCAGTGGGTTGATAACTCAGAAAAAGTAAGAGAAGTCCAGTTATTGCTTTTCTCCCTAACAAAGGTTTTCCTGTGAATTCGTCTGCTAATTCCACTATAGATGATGTTTTACCTTGAGCATCACTGGGGCCCCATCCTCTCTGCTGAGACACTTCACCTGTCTTCCCAAGGCCCTGTGCTGGCAGGCTGTTCATCTCAGGCTCTACCCACGGAGCTCACGGAGGAGAACTAATTTTGGAAAAGCCATCTATGCCTGACCTTTATTCTACCCTGCTCTGAAATACTTTATTTATTTATTTTTTTTTGCTTTAAGTGTCATTTTTTCCCTGCTCACAATGAAGTTGTGCCTAATTTCCATTCTCCTTTAAAGCTTAAACTGGTCATTTCTGCTTCTTGCTTTGGTGGCTTTATTCTGGTGAGCTCTACATTCAGTTGAGATTGTAAAACAAAATTAGGTGGGCGTTATTTGTTTCTAAAACAAAGTGCAAAAACAAAGTGGACTTTTCAGTTCTAAGCTCACATCCAGCTCACCACATCAATTAATCCACTGAGGTCTGGTGGGAAGATCACTTCAAATAATTATTAATAACAGTAGAAGTTACCATCTCAAGAAACTATGTACTGGGCCCTTTAGTAGACACCTAAAATGCCTCATTTTTATGGTCTGTTCAGGATACTTGAGACATTGAACAGAGGCAATATTGATGAGTATGTCAGGATACACAGCATACACCTAGACTTGCCCAGAAATAGCAGTTCAAATGGTGATCCTGGCCACATGTCAAATGAAGGAACAGTGACAGGGTTGAGCAGGCAGCTTATCAGGTGACACAGCTTGGGAGGTGGGAGGATTCAAAGACAGGTGTGCCTGACCCCAAAGCTCATGTTATATTGCCTTTGTCTAAAGTCCTGGTGAGAGTGGAAGAAGGTGGGAAGGCAGAGGGTGGAAGTGAGGAGAAGGGGAGATGAGGGTGATAGACTGTTATATCAGCCTGATCAGCTGATCAGGCCCCCAGACTGCCATTCCCACTGCCTAGCTGCCCCCTTCTGGGATGCAAAGACACATGGAGAGTGTGGTGGGAAACAGTCAACACATGTTCAGTAATGATGACTTTCTAAATTTTTCTTGGAGAAAGAAAGAGAAAGTGAGAAAAAAGGAACCAAAACAGAGGCTTGGGAACCACAATTTAATCTAAAGAGGTTCATGGGAAATCAAACTCCTGAGGGTTCACAGCAGACCCCAGGTTTTACCAGAAATTGTAACTTATGTTTCAGCTTTAAGACTATTTCATGACTCAACCAAAGTTGTCAGGAAATTGTTTACCATTGCATATGCAGGTGGGTTTACACAATAAAGCCTCACGTTAGCAAATGCTTATCACAGAATAAGAAACTGTATTTGACTTGTGAATGCTATATTGTTTCAAATCTGTTGCCTTATAAATAAATGTTTTACTTCTGCATTTTACATTAGCTAACATGCCTTGGTTGCATCTGAAGAAATATGAAATTTAAAGAAATGACAAGCACTTCAACTGAACAAAAAATCATTCCCATGGGGTATCATAAATGGCAGTTCATACTGAGTCACTTGATTGATGTGACTCTGCCTATTGCCCTTCAAGTGCTGTAAACAGATATTTATCCAGTCCACATCCAGCACATTAGTTCGTGGAAAGGTCCAATTATTTCTGCAAGTAAACCTACCAAATGTTAGAAATGAGTTAGGAGGCAGCAACATGGAGATTGAGTTCTGAAAGTTTTAGGATGGAAAAAGTTGGTAAAGAAAACAGCAGAGAGAAATAGAGAAGGAGCATTAAAAAATCTTCAACCCAAATCATGATAGGCTCAGGGTTGTGGAGAAAAGCTGGGTTTTGCATTTTTCTGATAGCTCCTTGTTCTGATGCTGTCATTTGCATATCAGCTCACTTTTCCATTAGATCTCCGGTCCCTGACAGGTCAGCACTGACGGTACAGGAGATGCAGCTGAACAAATATCCATTTTTTAAACAAGGTAAAAGAAATGTTTTAAACAGAAACTGCTGCCACTAATATCTAGCTGTGTTTCCACCAATCTGTGTGGTTACATCTTAATGCTTTCCTGTATTAATAGCCTTTCCTGAAATCCCCTGATGGGCTCTGTTTGGTTAATTCATTCTCCTTGGCCATTAGTGATCTAGAGAATTCCTGAAAGGTCATCTTGCCATTCAACGATGCTGTGACACAGACTGGTGCAGCGTCATTTGATGAATAGGAAGAGTCTTAGCCTCCGCTGGGAATACACCTAAGGCTGCAGTGAAACCACCATTTGCAGATGAGGCATATTTTTGCCTCTGGGATAATGCAGGCATCAGCTGTCAGTTCATTTTGTGTTTACAAAATGAGCTAAGATTCAGGAAATTGTTTTTACCCTTCAGAAATGATCACAAAGGTGTTATCTTTGTCTCTTACATACTCAGGAAGACTTGTAAATGTCTTCCCCATCTAATCTTGTCCAATTATGTCTCTTTATGATAACCAGTGGGAAGGAAAAGTATTGCCCATCAGCACTTAGTGCTGAAATATGACTCAGCAAATTATCCTCAGTTGAACGATTCATTTCCAAGTCTCCTCAATTCATTTGAGTGATATTACATCATATGTGCACAACTGCAGGGTTAACTAGGTATTATTTATTAAGCATTTATTATGTACCATGCCCAGGACTAAACATTTTACATTCATTGACTCATTTAAGCCTCATAAATACAATTTGAGGTAAATACTATTATTATCTCACTTTATGGATATTCAAGAACAATATTTAGTAGAAGAATTAAAACACAAATTTGTCTTACTCCAGGCCGACATATAACTATTGTAGAATGATTCTAGGAGAGGCTAAGACTACAGATTCTAGGTCATCTCAACCACTGTAATGAAGGGGCCCAGGATAGGCTACCCCAAACTATGGTAACTTGGCATGTTGAATATTTTAAACTGAAGGAGTTTGGTAAAATCAAAGAGGCAGGAAGTTCACTCTGACTTTCTCCCTGTCCTTACCCCCTGAAACAGATCATATATCCCTTATGAGATGTACCCTCCCTATACCCAGAGGAAAGGAGAATCCTTTTCTTTGAAGACATAGGGACACAAAGAAGAATCCTAATGAGCAGGCTTTGATAAGTTCCCCGTATTTATTACAGTACCTCATATTCCTTAACCTGTACTATTTTTCCCTAACTGTCCACTCATTATCAAACCAAGCACCAAAATGCTCATGGCCAACTGTTTCTGTGGGTCATCACTTCCTTGTGAAGTCTGCCATATCACACAAAACTTATAAATAAGTGGGTGTACTTTTCTCTGGTTAGTCTCTCTGTTAGATTAGTTTTCAGAACCAGCAACCCTAAGATGGTCAAGAATAATGCCCCACCTCCTGCAGTGGTCCCAGTTGATGCTAAGCACAGCACTCTACAGTGGACATCATACTATCATTTATATAAGGAAACTGAAGCTCCAAGCATTTACATGACTGGCCTAAGTTAGGGCTGTTAAATGGGGTGAAAACACAGGATATAGTTTAGATGATAGCAAAAAATATTTTAATATAGGTATGTCCAAAAAATAATTTCTTCTCTGAAATTCAAATTTAACTTGTGTTTGTATGGCAACTTTAGGCTGAAGTACCAGTTCTGGTGTAACACGGGCTTCTCCTCAGAGACCAGGGCTCTTTCCACTACTCCATGGGAGGGGTCTGCACTCCCAACCCAGAGCTGCAAATGGACAGGTATAGAAACTGCCTCAGTCAGACCATCACATAGCCGTGGAAGCTAACATTTGGCACTACAGCCACATCAGTTTTGTAGTTGGAATCTAATGCATACACCTTGGGGTCAAACAGTACAACTTTTTTTAATAAGTCAACTTAGCTTTTGCTGTAAATCCTCCTTCTCCTGGGATAGTGGAAACACAGCTTTCTGACCCTCTCCCTGGATGTGCCAACATGAACACAGAAATGCAATAGAAAGTGTATATTCGTCTGGGCCTCATTCCTGACACTGGGTTTCTAAAGCCCTGGGAATTTCCTGGGTAATAGCAGCATCTTTTATTGTAAGTAGGTGGTTCTGGGTGGGCTCTGCTTGGGTGCCTGAAAGGCAGAAAGCCCAAGCCATGACTAGAAGCTTCGAATTTTCAGCCTCACCCCTCCATTCTCCAGAGAAAGGGGAGTGGATAAAAACAGAGTTAATAATAGGTCATACAGGTGTCTCAACAATTGGAGTTTGGAGAGATTCAAGGTTGGTAAACACATCCATGTGGTGTACTGGGAGGGTGATGAGTCCCAACCCCACAGGGAAGAATGAAGCCTTCTGCTGGCCCAAGGGAGATCCCGCACAGTAACAAAAAGTGTTAGAGACCATTTCTCACATGGGGTAGACCTTCTGTAACCTCCATTGATCATGGCACCAGCTTCACTGGGCAAATCGTACAAATCTTAATGAAAGGTAATGGATGTACCCCAGTTCGCTAATGCATTCATCTACTGAAGCACATCCTGATTTCCTTAGGTTTTTAGCCATTATGAATAGAGGTACTGTGTAAAATTGCATGGTGAATTTTGTTGAGACACAGTTTTTCAAAGCAGTTGTCTAAATAACAGCGACGCAATTCTTGGATCCTAAAGTGAGAATTATCTTTTCAATGGTAAGATAGTTTTTAATGGTTCTTTTTTGTTTTATGTATTTTTGTGTATCTTGAGTACAAATACTTTATAAAATATGTATTTGCCAACATTTTCTCCAAGTGTGAAATTTGTGTTTGGGTTCTTTGAAAAAGATTTTATAGAGTAGAAATCTTAATTCTATAAATCCCACATGATGTATCCTTTTTCTTTTTTGTATAGGATTTTGGTGTTGGGGGTTAAAAGTCATCAGCAAGATTGTATAGATTTTCTTGCTTTTACGTATAATTTTTATAATTTTGCACATAAAAATTGTCTATGGAGAATGTTGAGTGAATTTTTGTGTAAGTTGTAAAGCTTGTGCGTACCTTCATTGCATTCTGTATGTTCTCCAACAAATTATACAAGACATGGGAAATTCCTGCAAATTGGGTTTTGATTTTCCAAAATTTTGTGATTCATCAAACGAGCCACGAGGGGGCGCCACCTTCCTCGAGCTGTGAGCCCTCGTCCCATATCACATAAAACTTAGAAATAAGTGGGTGTACTCCGCCCACCGTGGCCCTCAGGCGACGCCTTTGCCCTGTCTGTGGACCTGCGTGGCGCATGCGCGGTCAGGCCCCAGGACATCCTTCTGGCTCTGGCGGCAGCCGGGATTCCTCAGGCTCCCGTGCGGCACTGTCCAGGACACTGCCGTCCACAGCCGCCATGAAAGCTCGGTTTTCTGAGGAGCCACGGGATGGAAAGGTGAGGAGAGGCTCCCCGTGCGTTGCCTGCAGAGCGCTCCCCTTCACGTGCCTGGGGAGGAAGGCCTGCGGCAGGGAAAGGGGTCTCAGTTGAATTTGGGGGAGCGGCTGACGTGACGGGTGGAGTTGAGGGAGCGGGTGAGTCCGGGACACAGCTGAGTCCGTGCCGGGGCGAGTGAGCGGCGCCCAGCGTGTCCCCGGGAGCCCGTGCGGTGGGTGGATTGGCCGCACCTGCGGGAGGCCCTCCAGGCTCCAGGCGTCCTTCCTGACAAGGCTCTGAGACGGTAATGGGGCAGAGGGGACTTGGTTGCTGAATGGCCTGCTTATCTGGGGTTCAGGTCTTGCGGTGTGCCGAGCACACAGGGTGGGTTCCTGAGAAGAGTCCCCAGTGTGGGGTCCGCCTGGGAGGCTCCCCCCAGGCTCAGCATGGCACTGACACAGCCCAGCTTCCCGAGGGCTGCCCCCCATCCGTGGCCTGTGCCCGGGCCTCGTGCACTGTCTCCAAGGGAAGAGCCGGATTGGTGAAGCAGAGGGCACTCCGTGTTCTGTTACCACACCCGCTTCTGCTTGGGCACCGCACGGGGTCTCAGTTGCTGCAGCACTGCATTGTAATGGGATGAAAGGGCGCCATGCTCCTGCTCTGCTTTCCCAGGACGGCTGTGGGGATGGGGTCCCGTGCAGTTCCACCAAGCCTGCAGTGTGTTTGCTTGGTTTCTGTGAGAAGTGCGATGGAATTTTGATGAGGGTCGCAGGGTTTGTGCACATTGCTGTGTGTGGAGGGACTTGTAACAACCTAACTCTTCCCGTCCACGTCTGCAGGGTCCACAATTTTCAGGTCTCCCACCTCCTCGGTTAAGTTTGTTCTTAGGTACCTGTAACTTCTGGAGAAAATTCCTGAACTAAATACCTTTGAGCCGAAATCAGTCAAAGGGAGAAATAAAGTGGGAGAAACCCGTTTGTTACTTACTACTAGTCATCCACTTCAGCTTGCCCGTGTCTGTCACAACCAGGCTTCAGAAGAAGGGGCCCCACCGAACTTCTCCAGTCCAACTATGCACTCTCTCGCCCTCGTAATTACCTGTTGATAGAGAGATGGACTATTTCTCTCCACTTCTTGGAAGCACCTACTGATGTGGAGATGGACGAAGGCTAGGTGAGATACTTTGGAAATACTACAGTTTTTTTCCACAGCACTTTAGTCTTATTTATTTATTTCTTTGGTATCATTAATCTACAATGACATGAGCAAAATTATGGTTACTAGTTTCCCCCCATCATCAAGTCCTCAGCACACACCCCATTACAGTCACTGACCATCAGTGTAGTAAGATGCTGTAGAATCACTAGTCTTCTCTATGTTGGACAGCCCACCCCATACCTCTCCTGGCACATTATGTGTGCTAATCATAATGCCTTTTCCCGCTTACCTTCCCTTCCCACACTCCCTCCCCAGGCCCTTTCTCTTTGGTAACTGTTAGACCATTCTTGTGTTCTGTGAATCTGCTGCTGGTTTGTTTCTTCCGTTTTTTTTTCTTTATTCTTACACTCCACGTATGAGTGAAATCATTTGGTACTTGGCTTTTTCGGTCTGGCTTACTTCACTGAGCATAATACCCTCTAGCTCCATCCAAATTGTTGCAAATGGTAGGAATTGTTTTATTCTTACACAACACTTTCTTCTTTATGATGCACTTGTAAAGGGCATTATTTTCTTAATCTCTGATGGTTCGTTATTAGTGAATACAAGCAAACGACTTTTATAAGTTGGTTTGGTATCTTACAAGTTTACTGAATTCATTTTTAGTTCTAACAGTTCTTTGGTGAAGTAGGGCGGGAAATTGGAATTCTAAAATTCCACTTTTTGTACCCCAGGTCTTCCCAACATCCAAGGCCAAGTGGCTTCAGGGGAACCTCCCACAGGCCTTCTAACGAGCCCTGGACCCCTGCAAGGTGCCATTTGTTTGATCTGGGTGGAAGGGCTTGGCCTCTCTTGAAAGGGTGTTATGTCTGCTGTGCTTTTCTTATGGTTATTTTGCAAACTAATTTACTTTCCAGCAATTTAAAACCTACAGAAAACTTGTAGTGTCAGTACAGATTCACTTTATACTGAATTTCCTAGCATCTCACTTTACCAGAGTTTCCACTTCACACAAAATTTCTGTGGTGTCTACCCCAAACAGGGACACGCTTCCATGGAAACAACATCTGACTGCAAATGAGGGAAGTATTAGGGTCTCCGTATGATAATCCAATGCACAGAACCACCACAGCTGTCACCATCCGCTCCAGCTGTGTGCACATGTCTTACTATCCTGATGCAGTTTCCTTTTTCTGGAACTGTTCCCGAGACTTTACCTCAGTTGGTTTCTCTGGGACCTTGAATAAGCAGGATCACATAATATTTGTCCTTCTTGGAGGGGCGCATTTCCATGAGCATAATGGCTTTGTGGGTCCATCTGTGCAGCAGGTTCTAGGACTCCTTGTTTACTCCACTGTGTAGAGACCACATTGTTTTCCTCTGTCTATGGACGCCCGGGTCGTCTCCACCTTTTGGCTCTTGTGAATCATGCAGCTGTAAACAGAGGTGTGCAATATCTACGTCCCTGCTTTCCTGTCATTTGCGCAAATGCCCTGAAATGGAATTTCTAATTATATGTTAACTATGCTCGAGTTTTGGGGGACACTCTTCACACACAGTGTTTTCAAATCAGCTTTGGACCATTTTTCTTTATTTCTATATTTGGCAGAATAATGTAGTTTATGGATCAACCCTGTTTTGTTCATCTGTTCATCCCTTGATGAGCATTTGAGTGGTTTCTAACTTTTTACTGTGGTGAGCAGTGCTGCTAAGAATTCTTGGGCCAGTTTCTGTTTGAACAGCATTTTCATTTCTTTGTGGTTTTTATCTAGGATCGGTTTTTTACCCTCAATTAGGTAACTGTATTATATATTATGAGGAAATGCCAAGCTGTTGTATACAAGCTGCATGTTTTATATTTCCACAAGCCAAGGTTAGGGGCTCTAATTCCTATGCATCCTTGGTAACATGTGATTTTGAATTTTCCTGAGTATGGCCAATGACATGTGCTTGCATTGGGTGGGGGTCTCTGTGGTCTAATTTGCATTTCCATAGCAACTGATGCTGTGTGAGACCTCTTCATGTGCTTGTTGAACATTTGTATGTCTTACTTGGAATCTTAATCCACTTTAAACATTTGTCTTGTCTTGTTGCCTTGTACTAGTTTGTGGTGTTTCCTGGGTTACAGGCTCTTTTTAGATGTACAACGTGGAGATATTTCCTTTCATTCTGTGACTGTTTTTCACTTTCTTGTTGGTGACTTTTAACGCAGAAAAGTTTTTAATTTTATGCTCTCTTCTGTTGCTTGTCCTTTGGTGTCAGATCTGAGAAATCATGGCTAAATCCAAGGTCATGAATGTTTATCCTCATGTTTTCTTCTAGACTCTGTTGTTTTTTAAATATTATATAAGCCCTTTGTCTGTTCTGAGTTAATTTTTGTATGTGATATGTGTTAAGGGTTCAGTTTCATTCATCTGCATATGGACAGCTATTTGCCCAGCACCGTTTGCATGGAAGACAATTCTTTCCCTAATTTAATGTTGTCCACCCTTGTCAGAAAGGGAGTGACTGTATATGGTTTGGGTCACTTCTGGACTTTCCACTCACTTCTGTTGATCTGTGCATACAGTTGACCATTGAACAAAATGTGGGGTTGTGTAGCTGACATCCCACAGAGTCAGAATACACATAAAACTTCTCACTCCCCCCAAACTTAAGTATTATCCTAATCTCATTGCTTATTTTTACTGGAAGACTTACCAATAATATAAACAGTTAACACATACTTTGTACATTACACATGTTTTGTGCTGTATTATAACTGTAAGGTAAGCTAGAAAAATCAAGTGTTTCTAATTGTCTTAAGTCTTATGTGAGAGGTACCCTCCTTATACCAAGAGGAAAGGAAAATCCTTTTCTTTGAAGACAAAGGGACAGAAAGAGGAATCTTAATGAGCAGGCCTTGATAAGTTCCCCCTATTTACGACACTATCTCATACTCCTGAACCTGTCATATTTCTCCACAAATGTCCACTCCTTACCAAACCCAGCACAAATTGCTCACGGCCAACTGCTTCTCTGGGTCTTCACTTCCTTTTGAAGTCTCCCATATCACATAAAACCTATTAATAAATGGGTGTGCTTTTCTCTGATTAAACTTTGTCAGTTTCATTTTCAGACCCAGCAACCCTAAGAGGGTCAAGAACAACACCTCCACCCCTTGCAGTGGTCCCAGTTGATACTAAGCACAGCACTCTACAGTGGGCATTATTCTATCTCTCAGATGAGTAAATTGAAGCTCCAAGCATTTAGATGACTGACCTAAGATAGGGCTGCCAGACTTGGGGTAAATACACAGGATATAGTTCAGATGACAGCAAGAATTATGCTAATATAAGTATGTCCAAAAAATTATTTGTTCTCTGAAATTCAAATTTTACTTGTGTTTCTATGGCAACTTTAGACCAAAGTCCCAGTTCTTTTGTAAGATTGGCTTTTTCTCTGAGCCCAGGGCTCTTTCTACCACTACAAGGGAGGGGCCTACACTCCCTACCCAGACCTGCGAATGGACAGTCATAGAAACTGCCTCGGTCAGACCCTCAAATAGCTGTGGAAGATAATACTTGTCACTACAGCCATATCAGCCTTTTAGTTGGAATCTAATCCATACACGTTGGGGTAAAACATTATAACATTTTAAAGAAGTAAACAGTTTTTGTTGTAAATCCTCCTTATCCTAGGATAGCAGAAGCAGAACTTCCTGACCCTCTTCCTGGGATGTGCCACTGTGAACACAGAAATACAACAGAAAACATATTCTGGTCTTTGCCTCATTCCTGATCCTGGGCTCCTAAATCCCTGGGAACTTCCTGGGTAAGAGAGTCTTTTATACTAAGTAGGTGGTTCTGGGTGGGTTATGCTCAGGTGTCTGACAGGCAGAAAGCCCATGCCATGATTAGAAACTTGGAATTTTCAGCCTCAACCCTCCATTCTCCAGAGAAAGGGGAGGAGATAAAAATGGAGTTAATAATACATCATACAAGTGTCTCAAAATATGGATTTTGGAGAGCTTCCAGGTTGGCAAACACATCCATGTCGTGTACTGGGAGGGTGATGTGTTCCAACCCCACAGGGAAGAATGATGCCTTCTCCTGGCCCAAGGCCGAAGCCTTCATAATTACAAAGAAGCTGTTAGAAACCATTTCTCATGTGGGGTACACATGTGAGCACCAGTGATCAAGGCACCAGCTTCACTGGGAAAATCACTGTACATTTCACTGTACAAATTGTAGTAAAATGTAATGGGTGTACCCCAATTTGCCAAAGCACTCATCTGCTGAAACACATCCTGATTTCTTTAAGTTTTTAGCCTTTATGAATAGAGCTATTATGTAAAACTGCATTGTGGCTTTTGTTGGGACATAATTTTTCAAAGCAGTTGTATAAATACTGGTGATGTAATTCTTGAATGTCATGGTGAGACCTTTTTTAATTGTAAAATATTTTTAATGGCTCATTTTTGTTTTATGTATCTTTGTATATCTTGAGTACAAATCCTTTATCAAAAATGTATTTTGCAAATATTTTCTTTTAGTTTGTGTCTTGTGTTTGGGTTCTCTGAGCAAGGTCTTTTAGAGTAGAAATTATAACTCTATAAAGCACATGTGATTATTTTTCTTTTGTGGATAGGCCTTTGGTGTTGGGTTCAGCAAGGTTGTGTAGATTTTCTTGCTGTACCTACAAATTTTATAATTTTGCATCTAAAATTTGACTATGAAAAATTTTTTTATGAGTGTACCACAAAAAATTTTTAAAAATTAAAGTATTATTGACATACACACTTATGAAGGTTTCACATGAAAGAACACTGCGGTCACTACATCCACCCATATTATCAAGTCCCCTCCATGCTTCATTGCAGTCACTGTCCATCAGTGTAGTAAGATGCCGCAGTCAATACTTGTGTTCTCTGTTCTACACTGTCTTCTCTGTGGTCCCCCACACCATGTGTGCCAATCATAATACCCCTCAATCCCCTTCTCCCTAAATTCTCACCTCCCTCCCACACCTCTCCCCTTTGGTAACTGCTAGTCCCTTCTTGGAGACTGTGAGTCCGCTGCTGTTTTGGTCCTTTATTTTTACTTTGCTGTTATACTCGACAAATGAGGGAAATCATTTGGCATTTGTCTTTCTCCACCTTGGTTATTTCACTGAGCATAATATGTTCCAGCTCCAACATATGTTGTTGCATATGGTAGGATATGTTTTTTCTTATGACTAAGAAGTATTCCAATGTGTTTATGTACCACACCTTCTTTATTCATTCATCTCCTGATGGACACTTAGGTTGCTTCCATATCTTGGCTCTTGTAAAAAGTGCTGCAACAAATATAGTGGTGCATAAGTCTTTTGGAATCTGAGAAAGTATATTCTTTGGGTAAATTCCTAAGAGTGGAATTACCGGGTCAAATGGTATTTCTATTTTTAGTTTTTTAAGGAACATGCCTATGGGGAATATCGAGTTAATTTTGGTGTAACTTGTAAAGCCTCTGCCTACTTCATTTCATTCATTTCACTCTCAATCAAAGTGGAGAAGACACAAGAAATTTGTGCCCATTGCGGCTTGAATTTCCAAAGATTTGTGGTTCATCAGTTTAGCCACAAGGGGGCACCACCTTCCCTGAGCTGTAAGCACGCATCCTGCAATGCTCACCGTGACCTGCAAGCGGCGCCTCTGCCCTCTTTGTGGACCAGCAGGGCTCATGCGCGGTCAGGACGCAGGCCTTTTCTCCAAGCTCTGACCGGTGCCAGTATTGCTCCGGATCCCCTGCAGCTCCGTGACACCACGGGCCGCGTCCACAGGGGCACCTCGGTTTCCTGAGGAGCTGCAGTACGGAAAGGTAAGGAGAAGCTTTCCGTGCATCTCCTACTGAGCACTCCTCTTCAGGGTCCGGGAGAGGAAGGCCTGCGATGGTTAACGGAGTATTTGCGGGGTCTGGGCCACGACGGGTGCAGCTGAGTTCAGGATGTGGCGCGCGGCACTCAGGGAGAGTTCGGGTCCGGGCTGAGACCGGGCTGGGGCGGGTATGTGGTGTCCAGCACTTCCCCGGCAGCCTGTTTCTCCACGCTGCGTGCCTTGGGCCCCTTGCAGTGGGTGGATTGTCCACACCTGCGGGACACCTTCCAGGCTGCAGGCATCCTTCCTAACAAGGCTCTGAAATGGGAATGTGGGCGGAGGGGAGTTGGCTGATTAAGCGGCTCGCTTACCTGTGCTTCAGCCTTTGCTGAGCGCCCAGCACACAGGGTAGTTTCTTTCGGAGGGTCTCCGAAGTGGGGTCCACCTGGGAGGCTTCCCTGGTCACAGCATGGCACTGACCCAGCCTGGCTCCCTGAGTGTGGCCAACACCCACTGCCTGCGACAGGGGCCTCGTGAGCCGGTTCTTCATGCAGAGCAGGTTGGGGGATGAAGGGCACTTGGTGTTCTGTTTAGACTCCCGCTTCTGCTTGGGCGAAACATGGGGTCTCCGTTGCTACAGGTCCACAGTGTAGTGGTAGATCAGGGCACGATGCCCCGGTTCTGCTTTCTCATGACGGCTGTGGGTATGGGGTCCTGTGTGGTTCTATCCAGCCTGTTGGGTGTTTGCTTCTTTGTGAAGTGTGGTGGAATTTCGATGGGGGGTCCCACGGAGTCTGAAGGTTCCTGTTGGTGGACAGGACTTGTAATAACCTAACCCACCCCCGCCCCATCCTGGTCTGCAGTGTCCACAGTGTTCAGGCCTCAAGCTTCAATACTCCCACCTAATTGGTTAGTCTTCTCCTTAGGTACTTCATTCTTTATGATGCAGTTTTAAAGGGCATTGTTTTCTTAATGTCTCTTCCTGACGGTTGGTTATTAGTGAACCGAAGCAAACAACTTCTGTATGTTGATTTTGTATCCTGCAAGATTATTGATTTTATTTTTAGCTGTAACAGGTTTTTGGTGGAGCAGTGTGGAAATTGGAATTTAAAAATCCCAGTGTTCCACTCCAGGTCGTCCCAACACCCAAGCCCAGTGTCTGCAAGGGAATTTTACCACGTTCCTTGTAGTGACTCCCGCAGGCTAAGTAGTGGTCCACTTCTGGTGAACTGAATGGGGAGGGCTTTGCCTCTGTGACAGGGTGTGATGTCTGCTCTGCTTTTCTGCTGCAGGACTGACATGGTTGTTCTGCAAAGTAATTTACTTTCCAGCAATTTCAAGCACACAGAGAACTTGCAGTGTCAGTACAAACACTCTTTACACTAAATGTCCCATGGTCCCACTTTACCACACCTGCCACTTCACACAAAATTCTCTTGGCCTCTACCCTAAATAGGGACAAGTTTATAGGTAGCCACCACCTGACCCTAAATGAGAGAAGTATTATGGTCTCCACATGATAATCCAGTGCACAGACCCAGCACAGCTGTTTCCATCTACCCCAGCTGTGTGCAAATGTCTTTCTATTCTGATCACATTTCCTTTTTCTGGAACTCTTCCAGGGACTTTAGCTCAGATGGGCTCCACCAGATCACACGTAAGTGGGATCACATAGTATTCATCCTTCTGTGACTGGTGCATTTCACAGAGAAAATTGGCTTTAGGATCCATCCATGCAGCAGGTGCCAGGATGCCCTTGTTCACTCCACTGTGTGGAGATTACACTTTGTTCATCCATTTGTCTGAGGACACGTGGGTCTTCTCCCCCTTTTAACCATTGTGAGTCATGCAGTTGTGAGCATAGGTGTCCAAATATCTAAGTCCCTGCTTTTGGCAGATGCCCTGTTGTTTGGGCAGATGCCCTGAAATGGAATTGCTGCTCATATATTAACTGTATCTTCAAGTTTCTGGGGACACCTTCCCCACTCTCCACACCATTTACCAGGAGGCTGTGGACCATTTTCCTTTCTTTCTGTATATGGCAGAAAAATGCAGTTTATGGATCAACCCGTTTTTATCCATCCATTCACCCCTTGATGGGCATTTGAGTTGTTCCTGACTTTTTGCTGTGCTGATCAATGCTGCCAAGAACTCCTGGGCAAGTTTCTGTTTGAACATCATAGTCATTTCTTTGCAGTATTATCTAGGAGTGGATGTAGAACCACAATTAAGTAATTGTATTTTATCTTTATGAGGAAACACCAATGTGTTGTGCACAGGCTGCACGTTTTACATTTCCACAAGCAAAGGTTAGGGGCTCCAGTTCTTCTGCATCCTTGGCAATGTGTGATTTTCAGTTTTCCTGAATATAGCCATTCCCATGTGTGTGCAGGGAATTCTATGGGACACCTTTCCATGTGCTTGTTGGAGCATTTGTATGTCTTGGAGTCTCTCATCCATTTAAAAAGTTGGGATGTTGTCTTGTTGCACTGTACAAGTTCATGGTGTATTCTGGATAACAGGCTCTTGTCAGATGTACAGTGTGCAGATATTTTCTTCTATTCCATGACTTTTTTCACTTCTTGGTTGGAATCTTTTGATGCAGAAAATATTTTAATTTGGAGGAAATTAATTTATTCTTTGTCTTGTTGCTTGTACTTTGGTTTCAGATCTGAGAAACCATAGCTAAATCCAAGGTCATGAAGACTTATCCCCATGTTTTACCTATTACATGTAAGCCGTTATGTATTTTGAGTTAATTTTTGTATGTGATATAAGGTAGGATTCATTTTCATTCTTCTGCATGTGGACAGGAGGTTGCCAAGCACCATTTACTGGAAAGACACTTTCTCTCCATAAGTTAATGTTGTCCACCCTTGTCAGAAATCAACTGGATATTTCCATTAAGGTACGTTGATCTTTATATACAGTCGTCCCTTGAAAAACATGGGGGCTAGTGGTGCTGACTCCCCCACAGAATCACAATCTACATAAAACATGTGACTCTGCCAAACCTTTGTTATCCTAAAACTGATTGCCTATTTTGACTGGAAGCCTTACCAATGATATAAACACTCGATTAACAATATTTTGTACATTATACCTATTATGTGCTATATTATTACAGTAAAGTAAGCTAGAGAAAAGGTAACGTTTCAAATTGTTGACTTAACATTTTCCCAATATATTTGTGGGGAAAAATCAGTTTAAGTGGACCTGTGGAGTTCACATGCCTACTGTCCAAAGGTCAACTGTGTATCTTTATGACAGTGTCACAGTGTTTCATTTACTGCTCACTTTGTACTAAGATTAGATTTTGGGAAGCCTGAGCCTCCAGCTTTGATTTTCTTTTTCAAGATTCTGCTCAAGGGCTCATTGTGGTCCCTTGCAATTTAATATGTGACAGGATCAGCAGGAGCAATTCTTCCCAAAAAGCTTTGGGAATTTTCATAGGAACCACATTGAGTCTGTAGGGTGCATTTGTGATATTGCCATCTTAGAGATATTAAGTCTGCCATCACCACAGCAGGACCTTACATTTATTTTGCTTTTCTTTATTTTTCCTATTATCAATATTTTATAATTTTAAATGCATAATAATTGCACTTAAATTAAGTCTGTTCCCATGTATATTATTAATGTTGACATTATTTAGTAGAGAATTTAAAAATTCCTTTTTTGATTATTCATTGCTAATGTATACAAGGAAAACATGTTTGTGTAATGTTTTTTTTTCTTGTAACTTCGCTTAGTTAATTTAGAAGCTTATATTTGAAATTTAAGGGCTCAGAGCGTTGGGATTTAATAATTTAGATATTTAGGATTAAAATAATAGTGCCTAATATTTAATAAATGGAGGATTTGAACACAGTGAAGAGTAGGGTTTGTCGTAGGGGTTTTGTTTGAAATAAGACAAAAGGAATAGAAGGGGTTAGAACTATGGATAGGGTACAAGAACGGGTTAGGGTACGGGAATGGGTTAGTGTTAGGATTAGGGTAATGTGATAGAGTGAGGCTATCAAATACAGCTAGGAGGCTTCAAACAAAATCCAGCCTTTTTCGATATCTTCCTCAGACTTTGCAGGCATGAAAGTGGTCTCAGGCTGCCTGGTAGTTCTGTTGGGTTCAGAACCCTAGGTGGGAAATCCTTCTGGCCACCCAGATTTATTATCATCTGCTCTCCACTGCTGCAGTGGACAAGTCTGAGGTCGTTTTCCTTGATCTTTTGCATGTTTTTGTCATTTTCTTCTGTGCTAGTTCTTTAGGTCTCTTACTCATGTTTATCCTAGAAATTGTTGGTGAATTAAACACAATGTAAACTATTTTTCCTTCATTTAGTTGAGTGCTCAGTGGGTCCTTACAACCTAAGAATTATGTTTTTGAGTTATTTAATATGTTCTTATAGTATTTCCTTTGAAGATTTTCTCCTTTTTCCCTTTTTTTTGACTGCATATTAATTTTGGTATAAAACTTTTTAACATTGATTTTCCAGTGTTCTTACATTTTTTTTTGTATTGTCCCCTACTCTAAATTTTTGTTCTCCTTTCCGTGAGATTTCTTTAACCTCTGAATACTTTCCTTGAGTTTTTTGTTTCTTTTCCATTCTTTCTGATTTTTTCTTTTTAATAATAGGATCTTATGAGATGAATGCAGCATCTTAGCTCAATGGAGATATTAAATATGATTTCTTTGAAGTTATCTTCTTTTACCAGTATTGTCTGTTTCCACTATTATACTTTTTTCACGTTATTTTGGTCTTTTCTCCTAATTATTGTGGGCTTACTCAGATGTCTCGTGATCCTTCTCTTTCGCTTATTTAAGTGGTGAGGCACTGGAGATCTATCAAGAAATGGAGTGTGCCCATTTGTGCCACGTGTGCCTATATGTCTGTGGGCTTGTTTTCTGCCAGACTTTGTAGGGCGACTGGGTCCCCAGGTGGCATTCTCATTGCAGTTACTGATAGTTTATCTGTAAGTCTTTTCAGTAGATGGGTTAATTTTCCCAGAGGATGGCCCCTTGGTCTCTTGTTTTGGGAATATCAGTCCAAATACTGGAGTTCTTCACCTGTGTGGATAAAGTTCCTGTAGGCCTGGAGGATCTCGTGCTCTGACATGCACATGTGTACTTTCTAACCTGGTTTTCACCCCTATTTTCTTCACTGCCGGTGTTACGACATTGTTGCTCTACATAAAAAGGGAAAGTGGAGTAGACTTGGAGTTTTACTGCTCCTTGCACAGGCTTTCAAATGGTCTCCCTGTTTCTTCCTTTGCCCACAAGCCACCTTCACAGGTGGTCCTGCAGCCTGTTTATGTTGATGCTGCCTCCTCAGACACTAAGGTTTGGCCATCCTCTGTCTCACATTCCTCACCATTTCAACATACATTTTGCATTTGTTGTGGTGCAGGTATCTAGATGTCTCCTACTTTTACTTTAAAAAATGGATTTCAGTTTTTTCTAAAGGCTTGTTCTGTTGACTTTTCAAGAAAATAAAGGTGGTAGAGACTTCTTTGCTCTATCATAAAAGTAGAAGCCCTTTGAACAGAGGAATTTCAAAGGATTTTGAGTAGAGAAATGTATTGAAGGAAAAGAGAATGTAATGTTATGAAAGTTCTCTGTCCTTACTTTCACCACTTTATAACTTTCTAAATGTCTGTGCATCTTTGCCCTATAGTATCTGTGGGAGTTTGTTCAGATAGGCTGGAAGCTGCTTAGAGGCTTTCATA
Source organism: Manis pentadactyla (assembly GCF_030020395.1). Classification (NCBI taxonomy): domain Eukaryota; kingdom Metazoa; phylum Chordata; class Mammalia; order Pholidota; family Manidae; genus Manis; species Manis pentadactyla. The sequence continues at coordinate 59,736 of NW_026645219.1, read as the reverse complement.
TTGACCAAACTGTGCCAGATAAATGGCATATTTTCTGCTTGGGTATTGTTAGCCCCGTAATGCTGGGGTGTACACTCTGTCCTTACTCTGTTCTGGCATGAGTTTGGAAGACAGTGTCTGCTCTGATCAAGGTCAAGCAGGTTTGACAGACAAAAGTAAAATGGCTTAGAGGGCAACTAACCATGGCCTCATTCATTCCACCTGCTTTTGTGCAGCTTGCTTAACCCATGATGGTCTATGACTAGTCTTATCTGGTGATAATGTGTGTAAACCTACCGCATCGCAAGTGGCAGGATCCAGTCAGCATGAAGATTCTGTTTCCTGGAACTTGCTGGAAACTTACTTACTTTAAACGGAATGAGCTAGACCTGCAGTCATAAATGGCTACTAAGCTCCTTGGTATCCACTGTGGAAAATTGCCTTCTCTCTGTCCTCAGCATTTGAATATGCTGTCTATTGGGAGGAATTCTCCACTGAAAAGAAGCTCCCAGGTATGCCCATTCGGTTCTTCCCACCCCAGAATCTGAACACTGAGGAAACAGTACAGAAACACAGGACCAGTTGGAGGGGCTAGTAAGTGCACAGGGGTGATGGGCTGATCCTGGGGTAAGGCCAGGTGTGTTCTTGTGTACAGTCATGGAAATTCCTTCTAAGTAAACTGGTCCTCTGCCTTTAGTGTGAATTCTGTGACCTCCTACTGTACCGCCACGGTTTCCTTTCCCTTTTAAGTTGCCAGTGTTCATTTCTGTTGTTTGTAGTTAAGAACCGGATTGGCACAGACTGGTTGATCTTGCTATTTCCTTCTGGTGACACACAGTGAGATAGATTTCTCTCTTGAAATGGTGTCCCAACACCTAGTCTTTTCTGAGGAGCTTTAGTGACTGATTCGGACTTTAGGAAGCTCAGGTAATCATGTTCAAGGTTTTTATACTTTGTTGTTTCTCTGTGGAACTCGCATGTGTGGAATGCACCAGAAATGAAAACACACACATCTACTACACAAAAGGAGAATATTTGCTCCCCTTTCTTTTCTTGTCTTACCTTTTCAGGGAAAAACTGATGTGGGTTTCATTAAATCTTTTTTTAATTTTCTTTTTCATGAAAAATTTTTCTTGTGGTAAAAACATATTACGGAATTTACTATCTTAACTGCTTTTAATTGTACATTTCAGTAAAGTTTATTCACATTGTAAAACACAGTTCCAGAATTTTTTCACGTAAGTCTTGTATGATTATAAAGAGAGGATGGCTCAGTTGAGAGAAAGAAGACTGTTTTTATAGAAGAATAAACTTTTTGCCATTTTACATAAAGCAAGTTAAAAGATTATTTATCTTTTAAAACTTTTGAATTTTTGTAATTTTAGATGATACTTGTGGAGTATTAACTTTGTACCTAAGCATTAGTTATATTGGTAACCAAATAAGTTTATATAAAAGTTTCCTTGTGTAAGTAATGATTTGGGGCCAACTGTGACAGCATTTCCCCATTTTACTTTGTTAATTGGAGCCTGAAGTAGACTGGAGATGGTTGCAGCTGGTCTTGAGGTGGTGCGGAAAGGCTCATTACCCGGCAGTGGTTCATTGTGGCATCTCTTCTCCTTTTCTTTTCCATGAATGGAGACAAGATGTATTGGCATCTTGTAACCACTGGTGGAGGCTCAGAAGTGCACCACAAAATCTCCTACGTTTTATGAAGCTGTGTTGTTCCCAAGTGACGTGTTTATGTAAGACTTTTGGGAAGATCATTGTGAGGGATATATTTAGTGTATTTGGGGTTGTCTTTTGAAGCATGAGGAAACAACTCTCTTAATTAGCAGATTTTCAAATCCCTGATTCACACATATATTATTCAAAAGAAAGAGATATTCATATGTATATGTGTCACACACACACATAAACACACATAAATATATGAAATGCTTTTTAGACAATGGTCTCACAGGAAGTTGTTAGAAAGGGTTATTTAAAGTTTTCAAACTGAACTGGTTACTCAGTGGTCTTTTTGTCATTATTTCTTTTTCCCAGCACTAAAATGAATATGAAAGCAGAGAATATTAGAAAAATGAGAATGAGAAAGAAGAGTGGGAGTAATCAGTTTTATCTTTCAAGGAAGACAACAAACATTTGGTCTATGTGTTTTTTTAAATATTAAGATATTACTGATATACAGTCTTATGAAGGTTTCACATGAAAAACAGTGTGTTTACTACAATCACCCATATTATTGAGTCCCCCCATACATCTTTTTTTTGGATCATTCTGTATTTACCATTTTGTGCCCTCCTTTGTTGTCTAACAAAAATAGTTTCCAAATACAGGTAACTTATTTTTTGATACATGTCATTCCTTTAAAGGATTATTATCGTTAATGTAATCATTTCTCTGCTATAGGCTTTTTAGTTTGTTACTAGCCATATTAGTTTGCAACTGGCAAGCTATTCCAAAGAGTTTGTTAAATTGAATGTTATTTTAGAAAGTACATTTTCATATTAGGCTATTTCACTATTTGTTTTTGTAATCTGCCACAAAAAAAATACTTTGGGGCATACTGTTGTCAGGCTATGATGGGTTATGTTGGTGGCCCCGGATGAGTTCAAGGTCAAGAAATAGTCACATGGTGAAATGGAAACTAGGAAAAGTTAAGATGATTATTATCTGTGCTGCTGGCAAAACCATAATTGTTTTTCTCAGGGCCTAGGACTTCCCAAAGTCAAAGAATAAAGATAGCTCTCTGCCCAGAGCATCCATTTGACTTGAGGATTTTGAAAACATTGTGAAACATAACAAGGTTTAGTAGCAAGACAAACACTGATATATTGTGGGGCAGGATGACTTGACTGATTTCCCTGAATTTTTAAGATTAAAATGCCATATTCAATTTAGGAAATTTAAGATTTAAGAAATTTTACATTAGCAAGGGCTACTTCAAATTATATCCTCCAATCCCCTATATCATGAGTTGGGCCATTTGGTGAATACTTTAGACTTTGTGTGCCACATAGTTCTCTCCTGCATATTCTGTTTGGTTGTTTTGTTTTGGTTTCTAACCCTTTAAAAATGACAACAGCACACTTGCTCACAGGCTCCTCCATTGCTAACGCCTGCTGTAGACAGTCCATTCACATTTCCTGCTACCTCCTGGGGCTCCTGAGTGATCACACATGAGAAACACAGTCTTGGCTGTTCCCAAACTCTTCTTCATGAAAATTAAGCATATATTTAGGCAGAATGGAAAAGAATGTAGTGATGGACAGAAATTTTGACCTATGTTGAAGCCCAACTGGGTGCAGCAGTTATGTGCTAATAGAACTCTTCAGAGACAAAAAGGGAAGCTAAAGTTCCAAATTTCATTGTTGTTCACCGGAGATTTTGCTCTGTCTTTAAAATGTAGACATTATTAATATAGGGTTAATGGCTACATCTACAGAGTGAAGCCCTGCAAGTAGCCCCACCCCATTTGCCTCACCTCATTACCCAGTTGGTTGCCAAATCCTGTCTTTTCACCTAATGCATAAGTCGGTACTGTTTCTGTCTCAAAACCCAATTTGAGCAGGCCTTGTTGTTGATCTTCCTCTAATTGACCAGGACTCTCATTATTTCTCTCTCCCCCGTGCCCAGAAAACCTTATTACTCTTAGGACATTTATTATCTTGGAGTGTTTTTTTCGTGTCTTTGCCTTCAGCTAGGCTCTGATTGCCTTGTGCTTGTCCTCAGCTGGCTCTGTGGTGTCTTTACTGTAGTGTCTGTCACCTGTTGTGATGTTAGAAACACAGAATGTACTCAACAAAAATTGTTATGTGAAGGGGCAATAGCTACAGGTGTTTTCAGCTGAGTGTGTGTATCCAGTTCTTTTGGGTCTCGCCTCATCCAGCATTTGCACACTTGTTCTAATAGCAGTCAGAGCCAAGTGTCTCCAAAGCAAGCTTACTGAACCTTCTGGTTTTTATGATGAAATCTGTTTGTGAAATTGCCTCAATTAGAAGCTCGCATATCCTGCAGTTAATATTTTCTTAGGAAATGTGATCTGAATTTAAAAATCAGTATTAGTCTGTCTAAAACATCACTTAACTAATCAAGGAGGTCTTCACTTCTCTTACCTTCTGTCCGAATGTTTAGTCTTCCATATTCACTTTACTTTGATGTCTGCCACAGTGTTCTACAGTGATGAGGCCCTGGGCCATGTCTTTCTTTAGAACAATGCCTTGTGCTGTGAATATTGTAAGGCCACCCCGGTTGTGCTTCCAGCCATTTATCTTATGTAATCCAAACTGGTGATTTTCTTTCCATTAAAATTTTTCTCTCATTCTTAGCCTTATGCAGCAAAGTGAATGAAAAGGAAAGAGAACGCTTAAGATACTAGGGCCATGTTAATGCCAATGTTCACCCAGTAAAGCCTGTTGACAGGAGGGTCAAAGGTAACGAGTAAGTTTTCCTTTGCCCCTATTTTCATGTGACCTCTCCCAGGTCCCCAAGATGTATCTTCTTCATGAGGTACTGCTTGCAGTTTTGTGATCACCCTGTCCCTCATACTAGTGTCTATAATCCTTGATTTTAAATTTGGACAGTATTTACTTCTTTCTTTAAAAGGTGACAAATTTGCATTCTTAGAACTTCTCTCATCTCACCCATTTGATTTATACACGGAAAATGGTTAGTTTTTAAGTCTCATTCTCTTCTGTAACTAATAACTATTATAAAGTAAAAATTCAATACATGTTATATTGATATTGTTTTAGACATGTAAATACGGTTCTCTACAGAGCTGTTCAGTTGTGTGAGCAGTGAGAGGAAGGCAAAGAATCCTATTTTACTAAATTACTGTGGTTTAAGAAGGACATAAATGTCAATAGCCAAGAGATTATCTTTCTTAATTGATTTTGTTCTTTCCACTTACTCCTCTGATATTTCTTAAAATTTTATTACTGGTTTATTTTCCTTTTGAGCACAAGAAAACTTTTCCCATGCAATTTCAGTTGGTGCTTATAGACACACCTGCTTGCTCTTCCATATTGTACCAGTAGGGTTTGAATTGGAAATTTAAAATCCTCAGCAGCATATTCTTTTTTTTGTATTTGGCATAAAAATTGCTGAATGATGCTGTTTCAGACAACTGCATCGCACATATCCTACCAGGATTAGAACTGCCAACTGCGTTTTCCTTCTATACTCAGATTCCATAAAATGGAATATAGCATTAATGGTCCTTATCCACTAAATGAGGAAACTGCCCAGAGGCTACCCTCAGGCTTAAAAGACATTTTTAGAAGGAGCTTGTGGTCATTTTCCACAGCTGCAGCAACTCATAGTCTTAGAAAGAATGTCTTTAAAAGTTTTGTGGGAAACCAGGTTTGCTGTGGCTCACTGAGAACCCATGGCTGCCACTGTTCACTCGGGCCTCATTCTTTTCTTGCTCCTTGTACCATTCTATCAGTGAAGTGTCACAAGAGAGCATGGGAAGTGGGACAACCTTCCAGTGAGCCTGCTGTGGGCCCTCCTCACTGCTCCTGTGGCACTGGGTGGATAGAGCACATCCCTGTCTCTGTCTGAGATGGTTGTTGAACCCATGACCATCCCATTGTAGAACCGGTGAGTTCCTTAGTGAGCCCTGAAGAAAGGCTCTTGTGGGCTCTGCCAGTTGTAGATTTTATCAGGAGGTTATGAATGTCTCTCCCACTGGTTCTCACTGGAACACAAACAAGTACAGGTGAAGTAAGCTTTTTTTCTTTTCCTTTTTAACAGCTGTTTAGCTTGCTTTATTCTTAAAATTGTAGTGTTTCGGTAAATGTGCCATTAAGAAAAGTGTCAGTTATGCTGATATCTATCTAATTCAGAAATTTTCTTTTCATACGCAGTTGGCACTAAAAACAAAGTGAATTCCTCATCCTTTTTCCTAAATGAAATAAAAATGTATTGTCATCTGAAATGGGGCAAATTTATCTTGAATAAACTTTGTGTGTCTGTGCCTTCTCAAAAGACGTATTATCTGATCATTGTTGTTATAGTTACAGAAGTTTGATTGTCCAGAATGTGCAATTTGCAGGTGTGCATTTACAAGCACTTCAGAGACAGTATCTTTGACCATAATAAATTCAGCAAGCCTGTCTAGAGACAATAGTGAGATTTAAAAATACTGTATTTTTAATTTTCATAGTATGAAATCTAATATATATATTTAAAAATAGATGCCTGATAAGTGAAGTGAATATAAGAAAACAGATCTTCCTCTTTTATTGGGGAATGCCTCAGGACAAAATATAAGAATGTATATCTTAAAAGATGTGATTTTTAAATTTCTATTTTAAACTATTTCACATCATACACTATGTTATTATATCTGAAAGGAGGTATTAACTATTAATAAATCCTAGATTTTAGATTATCACTCCCCTACTCTGCTTAAATGTGACAAAGAAAACAATTTAACCTCTTATTTCAGATTCATCAGGACACTCAAAAACTTTTGAATGTCAGAAAGTATATTTTTACACAATTCTTTAAAACCTGTCGTTAATAGAGTAGAAATCGTATTTACTCAAATTATGTAACTAGCATGAGGTTAATCTAAAGCATGGCACATTGGAGAAGGGCGGAAGATGGTGGCATCAGTAGAGCAGTGGAAATCCCCTCCCGAAACCACATATATCAATGAAAATATATCAAAGACAACCCCTCCTAGAATAAAGACTACAGGACACAGGACAATATCCTGACCACATCCGCACCAGAGAGAACCCAGCACTTCACGAAGGTGGAAAGAAACAAGCCACGGCCCAGTGGGAGCCGAGCGCCCATCCCCCCAACTCCCGGCGGGAGAAGAATAGGCAGAGCGGGAGGGAGACAGAGCGCAGGACTGCCAAACACCCAGCCCCAGCCATCCGGGCCAGAGTGCAGGGCCCTGGATACTAGGAAAACCGGGCAGCAAGAATAGTGAGCGGGCACCGGAGGCCGGGCCCCGGAGGACATAAGAAAAGCGAGTGAAATTTTTTTTCCCTGTTTTGTTTTGGCTAGCGCTTTTTGGAAGTCATAAAGGGATAGGGACCCCAATGCTAGGGAAAGAGGGCAGCAAGACCGGTGAGCAGATGCCTGAGGCTGGCACCGGAGAATAAAGAAAAACGAGCGGCCACATTTTTTTTTTTAATTAATTTTTTTTTTTTCTGTCGTCTTTGTTTGGTTTGGCAGGTGCTTTATGGAAGTCTTACAGGGGCAGGGTGGGAAACTTAATCAGAGCTAGAGAATCCGGGGATCGCAGGGCAGTCTAATCCCTGGGCTGCAGGGAGCTGGGAGGCCCCTTATGGAGATAAATAGCCTCCAGGACGCTCCCTCTCAAATGCCACTCCACCACTTTGGAGCATGGGCCCGAACCAGGAAATGCCAACAGTAACAGTGGATATAAACTCCATAGCAGCCAGGCAGGAAGCAGAAACCCTGTCTGCACGCAGCTGCCCAGCACAAGCCACTAGAGGTCGCTGTTATCCCAGGAGAGGAGGGCCAAAAACCACAAATAAAGGAAGTTCTTCAAGCCGTCACTCGTTCCAGCTCTGCAAACTATTACTATCAACATGAAAAGGCAAAGCTACAGGCAAAGATCACAGAGACAACACACAGACTTAACCAGTCTTCCTGACAAAGAATTCAAAATGAGAGTCATAAACATGCTGACAGAGATGCAGAGAAATACGCAAGAGAAATGGGATGAAGTTCAGAGGGAGATCACAGATGCCAGAAAGGAGATTGCAGAAATGAAACAAACTCTGGCAGGGTTTATAAGAAGAATGGATAAGATGCAAGAGGCCATTGATGGAACTGAAACCAGAGAAGAGGAATGCATAGAAGCTGACAGAGAGAGAGATAAAAGGATCTCCAGGAATGAAACAATGTTAAGAAATTTGTGTGACCACTCCAAAAGGAACAATATCCGTATTATAGGGGTTTCAGAAGAAGAAGAGAGAGGAAAAGAGATGGAAAGTATCTTAGAAGAAATAATTGCTGAAAACTTCCCCAAACTGTGGGAGGAAATAATCGAACAGACCACAGAAATACACAGAACCCCCAACAGAAAGGATCCAAGGAGGACAACACCAAGACACATAATAATTAATATGGCAAAGATCAAGGACAAAGAAAAAGTTTTAAGGCAGCTAGAGAGAAAAAGGTCACCTATAAAGGAAAACCCATCAGACTAACATCATACTTCTCAACAGAAACCCTACAGAAAAGAAGAGAATGGCATGATATATTTAATACAATGAAACAGAAGTGCCTTGAATCAAGGATACTGTATCCAGCACGACTATCATTAAAATATGATGGTGGAATTAAACAATTCCCAGACAAACAAAACCTGAAGGAAATTGCTTCCCACAAACCACCTCTACAGAACATCTTACAGGGACTGCTCTAGATGGGAGCACTCCTAGAAAGAGCACAGCACAAAACACACAACATATGAAGAATCGAGGAGGAGGAACAAAAAGGGAGAGAAGAAAAGAATCTCCAGACAGTGTATATAACAGCTCAGTAAGCGAGCTAATTTAGGCAGTAAGATACTAAAGAGGCTAACCTTGAACCTTAGGTAACAATGAATTTAAAGCCTGCAATGGCAATAAGTACATATCTTTCAATATTCACCCTAAATGTTAATGGGCTGAATGCACCAATCAAAAGACATAGAGTAATAGAATGGATAAAAAAGCAAGACCCATCTATATGCTGCTTACAAGAAACTCACCTCAAACCCAAAGACATGTACAGACTAAAAGTCAAGGGATGGAAAAACATATTTCAAGCAAACAACAGCGAGAAGAAAGCAGGGGTTACAGTACTAATAGACAAAATAGACATCAAAACAAAGAAAGTAACAAGAGATAAAGAAGGACACTGCATAATGATAAAGGGCTCAGTCCAAGAAGAGGATATAACCATTCTAAATATATATGCACCAAACACAGGAGCACAAGCATATGTGAAACAAATACTTACAGAACTAAAGGGGGAAATAGACTGCAATGCATTCATCCCAGGAGAATTCAACACACCACTCACCCCAAAGGATAGATCTACCGGGCAGAAAATAAGTAATTACACGGAAGCACTGAACAACACAGTAGAGCAAATGGACCTAATAGACATCTAGAGAACTCTACATCCAAGAGGAACAGGAAATACATTCTTCTCAAGTACACATGGAACATTCTCCAGAATAGACCACATACTAGACAACAAAAAGAGCCTCAGAAAATTCCAAAAGATTTTAATCCTACCAACCAACTTTTCAGACCACAAAGACATAAAACTAGAAATAAACTGTACAAAGAAAGCAAAGAGGCTCACAAACACATGGAGGCTAAACAACACGCTCCTAAATAATCAATAGATCAATGACGAAATCAAAATGGAGATCCAGCAATATATGGAAACAAATGACAGCAACAACACTAAGCCCCAACTTCTGTGGGACGAAGCAAAAGCAGTCTTAAGAGGAACGTATATAGCGATCCAGGCACACTTGAAGGAGCAAGAAGAATCTCAAATGAATAGTCTAACATCACAATTACCAAAATTCGAAAAAGAAGAACAAATGAGACCTAAAGTCAGCAGAAGGGGGACATAATAAAGATCAGCGAAGAAATAAACAAAATTGAGAAGAGTAAAACAATAGCAAACATCAATGGAACCAAGAGGTGGTTATTTGACAAAAACAAAATAGATAAACCACTAGCCAAAGTTATTAAGATAAAAAGAGAATCAACACAATCCAACAGAATCACAAATGAGAATGGAAAGATCATGACAGACTCCACAGAAATACAAAGAATTATTAAATACTACTATGAAAATCTATATGCCAACAAGCTGAAAAACCTAGAAGAAATGGACAACTTCCTAGAAAAATACAACCTTCCAAGACTGACCAAGGAAGAAACACAAAAGTCAAACAAACCAATTATGAGCAAAGAAATTGAAATGGTAATAAAAAAACTACCAAAGAACAAAATACCCGTGCAGGACGGATTTACCTCGGAATTTTAGCAGACACACAGAGAAGACATAATACCCATTCTCCTTAAAGTTTTCCAAAAAATAGAAGAGGAGGGAGTACTCCCAAACTCATTCTATGAAGCTGACATCACCCTAATACCAAAACCAGGCAAAGACCCAGCCAAAAAAGAAAATTACAGACCAATATCGCTGATGAATGTACATGCAAAAATACTTAATAAAATATTAGCAAACCGAATACAAAAGTATATCAAAAGGATCATACACCATGACAAAGTGGGATTCATCCCAGGGATGCAAGGATGATACAACATTCGAAAATCCATCAACATCATCCTCCACATCAACAAAAAGAAAGACAAAAACCACATGATCATCTCAATAGCTGAAAAAACATTCGACAAAATTTAGCATCCATTCAAGATAAAAACTCTCAGCAAAATGGGAATAGAGGGCAAGTACCTCAAATAATAAAGGCCATCTATGAAAAACCCACAGACAACATTATACAGAACAGCGAGAAGCTGAAAGCTTTTCCTCTGAGATCGGGAACTAGACAGGGATGCCCACTCTCCCCACTGCTATTTAACATAGTACTGGAGGTCCTAGCCATGGCAATCAGACAAAACAAAGAAATACAAGGAATCCAGATTGATAAAGAAGAAGTAAAACTGTCACCATTTGCAGATGACGTGATATTGTACATAAAAAACCGTAAACACTCCACCCCAAAATTACTAGAACTGATATCGGAATACAGCAAAGTTGCGGGATAAAAATTAACACACAGAAATCTGTAGCTTTCCCATACACGAACAATGAACCAATAGAAAGTGATATCAGGAAAGCAATTCCATTCACAATTGCATAAAAAGAATAAAAAACCATGGAATAAATCTATCCAAAGACGTGAATCACCTATACTCTGAAAACTACAAGTCACTCTTAAGAGAAATTAAAAGGGACACTAACAAATGGAAACTCCTCCCATGCTCGTGGATAGGAAGAATTAATATCGTCAAAATGGCCATCCTGCCCAAAGCAATATACAGATTTGATGCAATCACTATCAAATTCACGGCAACATTCTTCAATGAACTGGAACAAATAATTCAAAAATTCATATGGAACCACCAAAGACCACGAATAGCCAAAGCAAACCTGAGAAAGAAGAATAAAGAAGTGTTGTCTCACTCCCAAATTTCAAGCCCTACTATAAAGCCATAGTAATCATGACAATTTGGTACTGTCACAAGAACAGAGCCACAGACCAGTGGAACAGACTAGAGACTCCAGACATTAATCCAAACATATATGGTCTATTAATATTTAATAAAGGTGTCATGGACACAATGGCGAAATGACAGTCTCTTCAACAGATTGTGCTGGTAAAACTGGACAGCTACATGTAGGAGAATGAAACTGGACCATTGTCTAACTCCATATACAAAAGTAAATTCAAAATGGATCAAAAATCTGAATGTACACCATGAAACCATTATACTCGTGGAAAAAAACATAGGCAAAAACCTCTTAGACATAAACATGAGAGACCTCTTGAACATATCTCCCCGGTCAAGTAAAACAACAGCAAAAATGAACAAGTGGGACTTTATTAAGCTGAAAAGCTTCTGTACAGCAAAAGACACCATCAACAGAACAAAAATGATCCCTACAGTATAGGAGAATATATTTGTAAATGATAGATCGGATAAAGATTTGACGTCCAAAGTATATAAAGAGTACACACGTCTCAACAAGCAAAAATCAAATAATCCAATTAAAAAATGGGTAGAGGAATTGAACAGACAGTTCTCTAGAAAAGAAATACAGATGGCCAACAGAAACATCAAAAGATGCCCCACATCACTAATTATCAGAGAAATGCAAATTAAAACTACAGTGAGGCATCACCACACACCAGTAAGGATATTTGCCATCCAAAAGACAAACAACAAATGTTGGCGAGGCTGTGGAGAAAGGGGAACCCTCCTACACTGCTGGTGGGAATGTAAGTTAGTTCAACCATTGTGGAAAGCAGTATGGAGTTTCATCAAAATGCTCAAAACAGACTTACCATTTGACCCAGGAATTCCATTCCTAGAAATTTACCTTAAGAATGCAGCAATCAAGATTGAGAAAGACAGATGCACCCCTATGTGTATCACAGCACTATTTACAATAGCCAAGAATTGGAAACAACTTAATGTCCATCGGTAGATAAATGGCTAAATAAGATGTGGTACATATACACAATGGAATACTACTCAGCCATAAGAGGGCAAATCCTACCATTTGCAGCAACATGGATGGAGCTGGAGGGTATTATGCTCAGTTTAACAAGCCAAGCAGAGAAAGAGAAATACCAAATGATTTCACTCATCTGTGGAGTATAAGAACAAAGGAAAAACTGAAGGAACAAAACAACAGCGGAATCACAGAACCCAAGAGTGGACTAACAGGTATCAAAAGGAAAGGGACTGAGGAGGATGGGTGGGTAGGGAGGGATAAGGGTTGGGAGGAAGAAGGGGGGTATTAAGATCAGCATGCATAGGGGGGTGGGAGAAAGGGGAGGGCTCTACAACACAGAGAAGACAAGTAGTGATTCTTCAACGTTTTGCTATGCTGATGGACAGTGACTGGAAAGGGGTTTATAGCGGGGACCTGGTATAGGGGAGAGCCTAGTAAACATAATATTCTTCATGTAAGTGTAGATTAAACATAACAAAAAAAAGAAAAGGGGGATTACTACATGATAGGATAAAACTAACTGTAAATCAACAATTAATGCATTGTTTAAATGTCCTTAACTTTGATCACTTAAAGTGTGTCAGATGATCGGCTATGGATGTACACTTTTACGATAATATTCTTTTCTCTTAAAAAAAAAACAGCAGTTCCTGTTTGGTGAACTCCAATGAGTTCTACACAATGGGATAAAGGGCAGATCAAAGTGTGGGCAAAGGGCCTGTTTGTATTTATGCAGAGGATTATAGCCTAATGTGTCTACCCAGAAAATGAACTAAGATACGATATGAAGACGAACTTCCAACATCACTCTCTGGAAGAGTCATACCAGAAGATGATGATCAGAAAACCTCAACAAAGATCCAGGCGATGCTGCAGTTGGAGCTGCATTGATCCCACTGGTTCCTGGACTTTCCATTGTATTGAAGAAGGAGATATCTAAGCTGGCCTGTGCATACAGTAAAACAACAAATTTGACTGGACCTACACTGTTGGAAGTCATCCAAGATTTAGGAGAAGTGAAAGTTGTAGCGCTCCAAAATCTCACAACTATAGACTATCTACTGTTAAAAGAATATATGGGAAGTGAACAGTTCCCAAGAAAGGGCTGTTTTAATTTTTCTGATTTCTCTCAGACTGTTCAAGTACAGTTGGACAATATCCATCATATCAAAAACAAATTTTCACAAATGCCTAGGGTGCCTAACTGGATTTCTTGGCCTCACTGGAGATGGCTGGTAATTGTACATCTGCTTTGGTTATGTAACTGTATTCCTATTATGTTAATGTGTGTGTGCAATTTAATTAGTAGTTTAAAACCTATAATGCTTAAATTACTCTACAAGAAGATATGTCAAAGAAATATTCAATCTCCCCATGTTTTCTTCCATCTGGTACCTATATAGCTTTTCTTCTTCCTTCCTAATTACAACCCTTAAATAGAATTCATGCCTCATATCAAATTTACCGAGTATCATAATTCCTCCAAGTGCTAAAGATACCTCAAGACAAATGCTAGGCATAGAAGCCACAGGGCATAAATCTGCATAGAAGTAAAAAGCTAACCTTCTCAAACAATAATAATTCTCTCTCAATTACCAACTTTACATCTCCCTGTATGGCCCCGGAAGATGACTGGTTAGCCAGTGACGGGTAAGTTTCCTCAAGGGAGGTACAACCTAAGACAGGCACAGTGGCAGAGTGGCCATCAGGTGAGAAATTGGGGATCAACAGAGGTGAGGCTTAAAACCTCTCCCGCCCTGTTTTGAGAGAAATCTTCTACATCCATGGATATTTTATTGCCCTTGTCTAGCTTGGATTAACACATAGTCTACAGTCACACACCTGAACATCTACATTTGCTCCCTTACAACACTAATCTAAGTTTTCTACCTTTATCTTACATGTACCTACCACTACAGCATTTTATTTAAAATGATAATAATAATAATAATAAAGGGAGAAATGTGGGTTCCACATATAAATCATGTATAAAAATCAAATGAATATTCATATTTGACATGATAGTTTATGGTTCATAATGAATTATCAAAACGAAAGTTTCTGTTATGACTGCCCTTGCACTGTTCACCATGTAAGAACTTATTCACTATGTAAGAATTTGTTCACCATGTAAGATCTTGTTCATTATACTTTAGAAGATTGGAGACTGTTGAGAATTAGGCTTCGGGTTGATTGATGATTGTGCATTGAGTCCCCTATACAGAGTTTTATTGTTGTTCACTACCATTTGATCAATATATATAAGATATGCCCTCTCAAAATAATATATTTATTACATCAGCAATTTCTCTGGAAGCTGATGACCTATAAAAAGCGGATCCTAGTATTTAACTTAGTTTTCTTGATTTCACTTAACCATTCAGAAACAGAAGCTCCATGGGAGTACCCACGGATTCAGCCTACCATTATCTGGTGCCTTAGATGTTCGTCCTGAGCCAGGGTGGAAGTACATGGGGCAGCGTTTGAGCCTCCCGTTCAGAACCATTCCGCCTTATCCCATCTTGTTGTTCATTTTTTGTCCTGGAAGTCGCTCACTCTGAGCCTGCCCTGTGAGGCCCAGGCAGCACTCGCAGCTACAGGCTCTGAAAGGTGCAGCCCCTTTCCTACCCTCCCTGCAGTTCATACAAGTGAGAGGGCCAGAAATCCCACCCAGAGACAGATACAGATAGCATGAGTGTGCATAATTGCCCCTACACAGGCAGGACAGAGCATCTCATGGCCTGCAGGCCCAGTGTGGGCGTGGGGCTGTTCTCAGAAGTGGACAGGGCAGGAGGTAGGTGGTCACAGAACACAGGCCATATTGGCTCTGGGCGTTTGTATGGCACAGAATTCTAAAGTAATTTAAGTGGGTTGCTTTTATTTAAGGTACAGATTTCTCCCTTTTTTTGAGAAATTGGAAGGCAAGGAAACCCTGGCAGGACCCACTTCCTCTTGTGGCTGGTTGGCCAGTAGTGGGCCCACCATGTTCCTACCCAAGAGAAAAGGAAGCCTTTTCACTCATAATTTTCAGGAAGAAAATCATCATGTGTGTTACTTTGGTAGATTCAGGTAGGGCCAGAAATAAAAGTTTCTACTTCCCTTCCTTTCAGGGGAAGAATCAAGAGACAAGACAACTGGTAAATCCTGTCCTGGTCCCGGTAGCTAGCAGCTGACCATGGGCCACCCTAGGGATGGCAGGTGTGCTCCTCGCCTGTGGCCGTCCTCCGCAGGCCCTGAGTAGGGCGGCCCACAAACACCTGCCCCACCCCTGAGCCCACGGAGAAGCACCTCTGAGGAGTCAGCAGGGGTTGGAAATGAGGTTTCCTTTCCGCTTTTACATCTGGCAGGTCAGGAAGGTGAGATTTAACTCTGGCCTCTGGTTTAACGTTATCAGTTTATTATGATTCCCAATATCTCTTTTCATTACATTTACAATGGTACTGCTAATGTGAATTTTCTTGTCAACACAATCCAGTAGCAGACTTTTAAAAAAATAAATAAGTGGAACCTAAGGGAAGACAAGTGGAATATGATGGAAGTGCATGTTGGAGATTCCGTGGTACTCAGTACACACCTGCGTACCTGATGTGTCACTGGGACAGAAACCACGTGCATCACCGGCAGCTTTGCTTGCTGTTAAAAGGTGTTTTTGGGAGACATGGGTATAGTAGGACTGCATGATTGCTTAGAACCGAATCACGACTGTGGTGGGATTTTTATTTTTATTTTTATTTTTTTATTTTTTGTAGATAATTATTTTTTATTGAAGGGTAGTTGACACACAGTATTACATTAGTTTCAGGTGTACAACACAGTAATTCAACATTTATATACATGATAATTCTAGCTACCAGCTATCACCATACAAAGTTGTTACAATATTTTGACTATATTCATTATGGTATACGTTAAATCATAGTTACTTATTTATTTTACAATTGGAAGTCTGTACTTTTTAATTTTTTTTCAGAGGGCATCTCTCACACTTATTGATCAAATGGTTGTTAACAACAATAAAAATAAAATTCTGTATAGGGGGGTCAGTGCTCAATGCACAATCATCAATCCACACCAAGCCTAATTTTCGTCAGTCTCCAATCTTCTGAAGTATAACGAACTAGTTCTTACATGGAGAACAAATTTTTACATTGTGAATAAGTTACATGGTGAACAGTACAAGGGCAGTCATCACAGAAACTTTCGGTTTTGCTCATGCATTTTCAACTATAAAACAATCAGTTCAAATGTGAATATTCGTTTGATTTTTATACTTGATTTATATGTGTATACCACATTTCTCTCATTATTATTTTAAATAAAATGCTGAAGTGGTAGGTTGATGCAAGATAAAGGTGGAAAACAGTTTACTGTTGTAAGAGAGCGAATGAAGATGATCGGGTGTGTGCCTGTAGACTATGTGTTAATAAAAGCTAGACAAGGGCAATAAAATATCCACGGATGCAGAAGATTTCTCTCAGAACAGGGGGGGTGAGGTTCTCAGCCTCACCTCTGTTGATCCCCAATTTCTCACCTGATGGCGCCCGTGCGACTGTGCATGTCTTAGTTTGTTCCTCCCTTGAGGAATCTTACCCGTCTCTGGCTAACCAGTCATCTTCTGGGGCCATACAGGGAGATGTAAAGTTGGTAAGTGAGAAAGAAGCCTTATCGTTTGAAAAGGTTAGCTTTTTACTTCTATGCAGATTTATGCCCTGTGGCTTCTATGCCCAGCTTTTGTCTTGAGATATCTTTAGCACTTGCAGGAATTATGATACCCGGTAAATTTGATATGAGGCACGAATTCTATTTAAAGTTTGTAATTAGAAAGGAAGAAGAAAAGCTATAGAAGTAGCAGGCAGAAGAAAACATGGGAAGATTGATTATTTCTTTGACATATTTTCTTGTAGTGTAACTTCAGCATGTATAGGTTTTAAACTACTAACTAAATTGCGCACACACATTAACATAATAGGAGTACAGTTACATAACCAAAGCAGACCTATATTTACCAGCCATCTCCAGTGAAACCAAGAAAACCAGTTAAGCACCATAGGCATTTGTGGAAACTTATCTATGATATGGTGGATATTGTCCAACTGAACTTGAACAGTCTAAGATAAATCAGACAAATTAAAACAACCCATTCCTGGTGACTGTTCACATCCCATATGTTCATTTAACAGTAAATAGTCTGTAGTTGTAAGATTTTGGAGTGCTACAACTTGCACTTCTCCTAATTCTTGGCTGAGTTCCAACAGTATAGATCCAGTCAAATTTGTTGTTTTCCTGTATGCACAGGCCATCTGAGATATCTCCTTCTTCATTTCCATGGCAAGTCCAGGAATTGGTGCAATGAGTGCATCTACACCTGTAGCAGTGCGTGGACATATGTTGGGGTTTTTTTGATGATCATCTTCTGACGTGAGTCTTCCCGAGAATGCTGATCTTGGAAGTTCTTTTTCATATCGTATCTTAGTTCATTTTCCGGGTAGCCACATTAGACTTTGATACTCTGTATAAACACAAACAGACCCTTTGCCTACACTTTTATATGCTCTTTATATCATTGTGTAGAACTCATTGGAGGTCACCACACAGGACCTGCTTTTTTTTTAAACATTAATCTACACTTACATAATGAACACTTTGTTTACTAGGCTCAACCCTATACCTGGTCCCCCCTTTACAGTCACTGTCCATCAGAGTAGCAAAATGTTATAGAATCACTACTTGTGTTCTCTTTGTTGTACAGCCCTCCCCTTTCTCCCACCCCCCAATGGATGCTAATCTTAATACCACCCTTTTCCTCCCCCCCTTATCCCTCTCTACCCACCCATCCTCCCCAGTCCCTTTCCCATTGGAGTCAGTGTTGTGTTGAAGTCTCCTAGAATGAATGCATGGCATTCTATTTCCTCCTCTAGTTCTGTTAATATTTGCTTCAGGTATGTTGGTGCTCCTGTATTGGGTCCATATATATTTATAATGGTTATGTCCTCTTGATAGACTGAGCCCTTTATCATTATATAATGTCCTTCTTTGTCTTTTGTTACTTTCTTATTTAGAAGTCTGTTTTGTATGATACCAGAATTGCAACACCTGCTTTCTTCTCTCTGTTGTTTGCATGAAATATATTTTTCCATCCCTTGACTTTAAGTCTGTGCATGTCTTTGTTTTTAAGGTGAGTCTCTTGTAAGCAGCATATGGTGGATCTTGCTTTTTTATCCATTCTATTACTCCATGTCATTTGATTGGTGCATTCAGTCCATTTACATTTAGGGTGATTATTGAAAGATATGAATTTATTGCATTGCAGGCTTTAAGGCTGTCTTTACCAAAGGATTAGGGTTAGCTTCTTTACTATCTTACTGTCTAACTTAACTCGCTTGTTGAGCTATTATAAAAGCGGTCTGATGATTCTTTATTTCTCTCCCTTCTTATTCCTCCTCCTCCCTTCTTCATATGTTCGGTGTTTTGTTCTGTGCTCCTTTTAGGAGTGCTCCCATCTAGAGCAGTCCCTGTGGATGCCCTGAAGAGGTGGTTTGTGGGAGACAAATTCCCTCAACTTTTGCTTGTCTGGGAATTGTTTAATCCTTCCTTCATATTTAAATGATATTCGTGCTGGATACAGTAGTCTTGATTCGAGGCCCTTCTGTTTCATTGCATTAAGTATATCATGCCATTCTCTTCTGGCCTGTAGGGTTTCTGTTGAGAAGTCTGATGATAGCGTGATGGGTTTTCCTTTGTACTTAAACATTTTTTTCTCTCTGGCTGCCTTTAATACTTTGTCCTTGTCTTTGATCTTTGCCATTTTAATTATTATGTGTCTTGGTGTTGCCCTCCTTGGATCGATTGTCATGGGATTTCTGTGTACCTCTGTGGTTTGAGAAGCCATTTCTTCCCCTAGTTTGGGGAAATTTTCTTCAATTATTTCTTCAAAGACACTTTCTCTCCCTTTTTCTGTCTCTTCTCCTTCTGGTATTCCTATAATGCCTATATTATTCCTTTTGATTGGTCACTCAGCTCTCTTAAAATTCTTTCATTCCTGGAGATCCTTTTATCTCTCTCTGCATCAGCTTCTCTGCATTCCTGTTCTCTGTTTTCTAGTCCATTAATGGTCTCTTGCATCTCGTCCATTCTGTTTTGAAGTCCTTCCAGAGCTTTTTTTATTCCTGTATTCTCCTTCCGTAGTTCTTGCATATTTCTCTGCAAGTCCATCAGCATGGTTATGACTTTTGTTTTGAATTCTTTTCAGGAAGACTGGGTAAATCTATCTCCCCAGGTTCCTTCTCAGGGGAAGATATAGCAGTTGCCAAAGCTGTCTGGGTTAATCTTGTCTGAATCATGTTTTCTTGCCTTTTCTTGTTGATAGGTGCTATTGACTGTCAGCTGGGAGGGCCAAACTTTTCACATGCTACTGGCCTTTCTTTACTGGGACAACTGCGTCCCCTAGTGGCTTGTGTTGGGTAATTTCTTGTAGACTGGGTCTTTGTGTCCTGCCTGGCCGGAATGGAGGAACTTCCCTTTCTTTGGTTGTTTTGCCTTAGGCTGCTTCTCTGCTTTCGCAGCGCCCAGAGGAGTAATGGACTGGGGTGCTGTTTGGCGGTTTACCTCTGTCAGGGGTCTCAGAGCTGCTGCCCAGGGGTTTAGTGCGCCTGGTTTTCCCTGTGCTTTCCATCTGCTGGGCTGTGACCTGTGTTGTTTCCATCCAGCTGTTAAGTACCTGTCCCTTTAAGACTTTCATAAAGCCCCCGCTTTTGTTTGTCACAAGGGCATCAGCTTCAGCACGTGCTCAGAGATCTTGCTGCCCTGTTTCCCTAGTTTCCAGAGATCCCGCGCATGCACTGTGTCTGTGCTCTGGTGCGGGTGGCTGGGGCTGGGTGTTCAGCAGTCTTGGGCTCCGTCTCCCTCCCGCTCTTCCTATTCTTCTCCTGCCGGGAGCTAGGGGAGGGGCACTCAGGTCCCGCCGGGCTGGCACTTCTATCTTACCCCTTTCACCAGGCGCTGGGTTCTCGCTGGTGTAGTTGTAGTCTGGCTGTTGTCCTGTGTCTTCTGGTCTGTCTTTTAGGATTAGTTGTATTTGTTGTATTTTCAAAAATGTATATGTTATTGGGAGGAGATTCCCAATGTCCTACTCACGCCGCAATGTTGGCTCCACCCTGCAGTTTTATTTTCTGTAGCTCCCTGAGCATGCTCCTGATGTTTGTTTTGAGATCTCTTTCTCAGGAATATTGATTTGAGTCCAGTTACCAGGTTCCTTTGAAGGTTCATATTTGTAGATGGTGCCCTCTAGCTCCCAGAAGCTTTACTCTCTGGAGATGCTCAGCTCTTGGGGGGATGGCAGGCGACCCAGGGGTGCGGTGCCGGTGCCCAACCCACTAGGAGGAAAGAGGCCTTTGCTGCTTCCCGGCCGCAGTGCCCGTCTCCACTGCCTGGGCCAGTTTGTGCAGCACACAGCGAGAAGCTGCCGTAGGTGGGGGCGGCCGTTTTGCAGGCTGGTCCCGGCAAGGACGCAGGCCGTGTACCAGTCACAGGACGGTAAGGGGCCTCAGAACTGAAAGGCCAGCCAGGGGTATGGAGTGCCTGGAGCTCCTGAAAGCTCACCTGCCTGCCGGGCAGAGTGCACCCGGGCAGTTTGGTGCAACTGTCCTTTATCCTGAGCGGCAAGCCCTGTGGAAGCTTTGCAACTTTAGACATTCTCTTGCTGTTAGGAAGTCTCTCAGGCTGTCCGCCTTTCTTTTGTCCCACAGCGGCCGGATGTGGATCCCTGTGTTGTCCCACAAGTGGCTGGAATCTCAAGTCTCTCGAAGTCTTCCGCCTGTCTTTGCTTTCCAACCCCACCAGTCCTCCAGAGCGCAGTGCTTGTATGGTAGGTTCATGCTCCCAGAGCACATCTCCGGGACTGTACGTCACACTTCTCCTTGAGGTGACAGCCTGCCGCAGCAGCTTTCTTCCCTGCTATTCTTCCAGGATTTGGTGTCGTTGTTCTATTTCCATATGGTACGTATGTATGTGGTTTTGGTTTTGGGAGGAGAATTCTGACTCCCCTCTCACGTGAGCGGCCATCTTTAAACCCATCAGCACATCTTTTTTTTTTTTTTTTTTTGCAGTTTCACTTGTCTAGGGTACCTGTCACCACCCCCTCAATTTGTAGTTGGTCTTCGCCCTTGGATCTCAAGTGAGTCTCCTGTAATGGAGCACATAGGTGGTCTTGTGTTTCCATCCCTTCTTTTAACACTTAGTCTTTTGATTGGAGCACTCAGAGCCTGTCCTTTTATTCTGACAATTGAGAGCTGTGTACTTATTACACTTAAATAATTTTTTCTTATCATTAATCTACAATCACGCAAAGAACATTATGATCACCAAGTACAACAAGTCCCCCCCAAAATCCCCATTACAGTCCCTGTCCATCAGCGTAGTTGAATGCTGTAGACCCCTTCATCATGTCCCCCCCCACACACCCCGTTACAGTTGCTGTCTATCAGCGTGTAGTAAGATGCTGTGGAATCACTACTTCTCTTCTCTGTGTTGTACAGCCCTCCCCATGCTCCCATCACGCCACACATTTTACGTGCTAATTATAATGCCCCCTTTATTTCTCCCCACCCTTATCCCTCCCTTCCCACACACCCTGCCCAGTCCCTTTCCCTTTGGGAACTGTTAGTAAATGCTCGGGTTCTGTGAGTCTGCTGCTGTTTATTTCATTCAGTTTTTCTTTGTTGTTATACTCCACACATGATTAAAATAATTTGGTACTTATCTTTCTCCGCCTGGCCTATTTCACTGAGCATAATACCCTCTAGCTCCATCTACGTTGTTGCAAATGGTAGGATTTGTTTTCTTCTTAAGGCTGCTTACTGCACTTTTTAAACTGGATTTCTGTCTTCTCTTTTGTCTATACTTTCACTATGTGCTTTCACCATTGCTCTCCTTGTTATGACCAATAGCTTTGCGTTAATCGATATGTACCTATATCTATCTATATTTCTTTCTGTCTATCTATGTACCTATATATCTGTCTATCAATCAATCAATCATCTTTTTGTATGCCCATCTGAGCTTGTGTACAAAACATTTAAAATCATTGCCTACGTCACTTCCCAACATTATGCTTCCAAAAATCTTGCAAAGTTACTAGGCCGTAGGGAGAGCACTGGGTTCACTGAGACACTTGCAGTTCAAGTCAGCCACATGTAGATACAAAACCAGGAAAAGGTGGTGCAGGGACTTGAGCCTGTGTCTCTGTACTCTTTTATCTTCTTCTCACATGCTGACTGTATTTAGCCACATTCATTGACTAAGTGCTCCATGAAGACCACAAGTATTGTTCCTCTGGGCCTCTTGTCCACAGAAAGTAAACTTGGTGCTTTGCTCACCACCATGTTTGAGGGACATCAGCGTGATTACCACTGATAGGAGGGAGGGAAAAATAAAAAGGAACACCAATTTCTAGACAGGAGTAGTTGGGAGAAAAGAGTGTGTTGTTTAGTGATGTGTTTATTTCAGTGTCCAAACTTCCTTCTTTATGTGATTATTACTTCTTTCAATTCGTGAGCATTATAAAACCCACTGATTTCAAAGGCCCACACGTATATTATTACAGGAATTCAGTTGTTGAGGTGAGAGAAAATGAGAAGGATGTTGCTGCACCACTAAATCTATGGCTAGGCTCTGCTGAAACCAAACAAAAAGAATTCACGGTGGCCAGATAGGGCTATTTCCTATTGACTGTCTCTGGGAACTCAAACAGAAACCATTTGATTGACTGTTTGTGTTTCAGTTTCACTGTGTAGGGTGCCTGTCCCCACCCCTTTGGCTTGTCGTTTGTCAGTGTCCTTGGATCTCAAGTGAGTCTACTGTAAGGGAGCACATAGCTGGTCTTGAGTTTTCATCCCTTCTTTTAACCTTGGGTCTTTTCTTTGGAGCCCTCAAAGCCTGTCCTTTTATTCTGTTGATTCAGAGCAGTGCCCTTATTGCAATTAAAAAAAGTTTTTTTGTTATCATTAATGTATAATCACGTGAAGAACATGATGTTTACACTCCTCCCACCTTCACCAATTCCCCACCAAAAACCTCTTACAGATGCTCTCCTTCAGCATATTTGTATGCTGTAGACCCTTTCAACATGTCCCCCCACACACACCCTGTTATAGTCGCTTTCAATCAGCGTTTAGTACGATGCTTTAGAATCTCTAGTAGTCTTCTCTGTATTGTGTAGCCCTCCCCATACCCCCTGACCACACGCATTATACATGTTAAACCTAATGTCCCCTTTCTATCTCCCCACCCTTATCCCTCCCTTTCCACCCACCCTGTCCATTCCCTTTCTGTTTGGTAACTGTTAGTCCACTCTTGGGTTCTGTGAGTCTGCTGCTGTTTTTTTCCTTCATTGTTATACTCCACACATGAGTGAAATCATTTGGTACTTGTCTTACTCCACCTGGCCTATTTCACTGAGCATACTACCGTCTTGCTCCATCCGCATCATTACAAATGGTAGGATTTATTTTCTACTTATGGTTGCTTACTGTCTTTTTAAACTGGATTTCATTTTCGTTTTTGTCTGTAGTTTCGCCTTGTGCTTTCAAAATTGATATCCAGGTTATGAGCAATAACTTTGTGTTAATCGATATGTATCTGAATCTATGTATCTATCTGTCTCTCTGTCTCTCTATCAATCTATCTATCCTATCTTCCTATCTATCTATCTATCTATCTATCTTCCTTTCATCTATCACGTCTATCATTTATCATCTGTCTATAGGTCTATCTATGAATCACCCATCTTTTTGTCCTCCTATTTATACTTATGTACAGAACAGTTAACAACATCGCCTATGTCACTTCCCTACATTATGTTTCCATAAACCTTGCAAAGTAACTATGCCGTAAGGAGAGCACAAGGTTCACTGGGACACTTGCAGTTCAAGTCAGCCGAGTGTGCTTACAAAACCAGTAAAATGTGTTGCAGGCACATGAATCCGTATCTCTGTCCTCTGTCCTCTTTTACCTCCTTCTCACTTGCTGACTGTACTTAGCCACATTCATTGACTAAGTGCTCCCTGAAGACCACAAGTATCCTTCCTCTGTGCCTGTTGTAGACAGAAAAGTAAACGTGGTACTTTGCTTACCAACGTGTTTGAGGGACATCGGTGTGATCACTGCTGATAGGAGGAGGGACAAATAAAAATGAACACCATCTTCTAGACAAGAGCAGTTGGGAACAAAGAATGTGCTGTGGAGTGACGTGTTTATTTGATGTTCCAAACTTCTCTCTTTAGGCGGTTATTACTTCTTTACATTCATGAACATCATAAAACGCACTGATTTAAAAAGCGCAGATGCATATTATTACAGAAATTTAGTTTAGATGTGAGAAAAAATTAGAAGGACATTGCTGTACCACTAAACCTATGGCTGGGCACTGCTGAAACCAAACAAAAAGAGTTAACGGTGACTAGATAGGTCTATTTTCTAATGCCTGTCTCTGGGGACTCAGACAGAATCCTTTTGTTTGTATGTTTGTTTATCAGTTTCACTTGTGTAGGGTACCTGTCCCTGCCCCTACGGTTTGTTGTTTGTCTGTGTCCTTGGATCTCAAGTGAGTCTCCTGTAAGGGAGCATATAGGTGGTCTAGAGTTTTCATCCCTTCTTCTAAACCTGTGTCTTTTGATTGGAGCACTCAAAGCCTGTCCTTTTATTGTGGGAATTGAGAGCTGTGCTCTTACTGCACTTTGAAATTTTTTTTTTGTCATTAATATACAGTCACATGAAGAACGCTGTGCTTTCTAGGCGACCCCCTTCACCAAATTCCCCCCTAAACTCCGTTACAGTCCCGTTCCTTCAGCATGGTTGGATGCTGAGGACCACTTCACCATGTCCCCCACTCACACCCTGTTAGAGTCGCTGTCCATCAGCGTGTAGTAAGATGCTGTGGAATTACTACTTCTCTTCTCTGTGTTGTACAGCCCTCCCCATGCTCCCCTTACCCCACACATTATACTTGCTAATCCTAAAGCCCCGTTTCTTTGTCCCTGCCGTTATCCCTCCCTTCCCACCCACCCTGCCCAGTGCCTTTCCCTTTGGTAACTGTTAGTCCACTCTCGGGTTCTGTGAGTCTGCTGCTGTTTCTGTCCTTCAGTTTTTCTTTGTCATTATACTCCACAAATGAGTGAAATAATTTGGTACTTGTCTTTCTCCGCCTGGCTTATTCCTCTGAACATAATACTGTCTAGCTCTATCCACGTCATTGCAAATGATAGGATTTGATTTCTTCTTATGGCTGCTTACTGCACTTTTTAAACTGTATTTCATTCTTTTTTGTTCGTAGTTTCGCTATGTGCTTTCACCATTACTTTCCTGGTTTATGAGCAATAGCTTTTATTAATTGATATGTACCTACATCTATCTCTCTATCTATCTATCTATCTACTATTATCTATCTATGTATCAATCAATCATCTTTTTGTCTTCCCTTCTGTCCTTATGTACAGAACAGTTAACAACATAGCCTATGTCACTTCCCTACATTATGCTTCCAAAAATCTTGCAAAATAACTAGGCCATAGGGAGAGCACTGGGTTCACTGAGACACTTGCAGGTCGAGTCAGCCGTGTGTACATACAAAACCAGGAAATGGTGGTGCAGGGTCTTGAACCCGTGTCTCTGTCCTCTGTCCTCTTTTATCTCCTTCTCACTTGCTGACTGTATTTAGCTACATTCATTGACTAAGTGCTCCCTGAAGACCACAAGTATCCTTCCTCTGGGCCTGCTGTCGTCAGAAAAGTTAACTTGGTGCTTTGCTCACCACCATGTTTGAGGGTCATCGGCATGATCACTGCTGATAGGACAGAGGGACAAATAAAAAGGAACACAAACATCTAGATAGGAGCATTTGGGAGCAAAGTGTGTGTTTAGTGTGACATGTTTATTTGATTGACCAAACTTCCCTCTTTATCTTTTTTTTATTTCTTTATATTCGTAAACATCATAAAACCCACTGATTTCAAAGGCCCTGATGCATATTATAACAGCAATTCAGTTTTTGAGGTGAGAGAAAGTGAGAAGGATGTTGCTTCACCACTAAATCTATGGCTGGGCACTGCTGAAACCAAACAAAAAGAATTCACGGTGGCCAGATAGGGCTATTTTCTTCTGATTGTCTCTGGGGACTCAAACAGAATCCATTGGTTTGTTTGTTTGTTTCCCAGTTTCACTTGTGAAGGGTACCTGTCCCCGCCCCTTCAGCTTGCAGTTTGTTTGTGTCCTTGGATCTCAAGTGAGTCTCCTGTAAGGGAGCACGTAGATGGTCTTGAGTGAAAGATAGCTTTGTTTAGTATGATGCTTTCCTATCTATCTTCCTACCTCTTTAATTATCTATGGTATCTATCTACCTATCTATCTGTCATCTATCTATCTATGATCTATCATCTACCTACTACCGTCTGTTTATCTATCTAATTAATCTATGATCTATATGTATGTATATCAAACCAATCCATATATCAATCATCTGTCTGTCTAGGTATCTTTTTTCTCACTTTTGTCTACCTTCTGTCACTAGGTGCACTTTGATTCCTCTGTGTCCTTCTCAGTCTCAATTCTTTGTGCTTGTTTATGTGAGTTAGCTGTGTGTTTGGGTCTTGAGAGGAGTGGCCTTGGGTGGGAACTTCTCCTGCGTAGGTGGCACGAGACTCCTGGGTGTGGATGGTGTGGTTGGCAGTCTGCCCTCTTCAACCTGTGCAGGACAGGGCCCTCCAGCTGCTCTGCCCCTGGGCCATTCCTGCTGTGGCGGCTGCGTGAGCTGCGGAGCATATCCGAGGCCCCACGCAGGGAGCACAATGGCTGGCCTGCGGGTTCCGAGGCAGGTGCATGCCCAGTAGTAAGTCTTTTTGCCTGTGCACCGATGTCACCTCGGAGGCCCTGCTTGGTGGCCCATATCCAGAGAGCATGCGTGTTGTTACCGGTTAAGTGAACTGCCTATTGGTGACATGCAGGGCTCCTGTGGGCTTGTGTTCCATTAGCTTGCAGAGGTGGCAGGCCAGCTAGCTTGTGGGGAAACTGCTCCACTCTGCTGTCAAGGTGGAGGTGGAGTTTCAGTGCATTTAGGCATTTAGATGTGAGTGAGGTCTATCTGAAATGATATAGTAGCGTTGAGAGCTATGTTTCCGTTCGTATGAAAAGGGCGCTGAGCATAAAGAGTTGGGTGATGGTGGCAGGAATTCTAGGAATGTTTATATCCCCACACTTATTTATTTTCTCTTAAGGGAGGTGATTCTGAAGTAACTTGTTACTAACGGATGAAGGTGATGTATAAGGTCATCCCACGTCAGCCATGGTGAGATGAAGTGGTGTAGTAGAATTAAAGCCTGTACACCTTGGCCTGATACATAGGAGACACACCGAGAGTGCTCTTTGCTGCTCTCCTCTCCTGACTATTTACCTTAACTAACTTGATGGTTCTGAGTGGTCCCAGCAACATTTCCAGCAAGATCTTTCTGAAATGGCATAGAAACACTTGGCAAAGATATCCCCAGAGTCTACTGGAAAATTTTACTCTTTCTGGCCATAGTTTGCAAGATGTTTGCCCTATTCTGCGTTCTTTTGTTACTTTTGAAACTCCTGTGATTGTAGACCGATAGAGGCAGTAGTGTACACACACACACACGCACATGCACAGACACACATTCACGGCTGAGAGTTAACGGAGACCCCAGATATTGGGAACTGCACCACACACATTAAAAAAATGTGCATAAGTTGTGCACCTGGTGTTCCCCCCAAAGGGAGCAGACTTCAAAGTGCTGACGTGGTTGAACACAGATACGTATGCAGACACCTAAGCACAGATATCTATACATAGGCTCTCTCCATTCATCATCTCTGTGTATCTCTGTTTACCTACATATCTATGTTAGTCAACTCAAGCTGATAACCAGAGTGTCATTGAGTGGGGGCTTAATCGATAGACACTGATTTCTCACAATTCTGGAAGCAGAAGTCCAAGATCAAGTCAGGTTCAGTTCCTGGTGAGGTCCCTTCTTCTGGCTTGCATATGGCTGCATCCCTGCTGTGTCCTCACCGGGTCGAGGGAGAAAGCTCTGTCCTCTCTTCCTCTTAATGGCACTGATTGCATAATGGCAGCTCCACCCACTCCTTCATGATATCTTCCAAACCTAATTACCTCCAAAGGCCCCACCTCCCAATACGATGACAGTGGGGGTTAGGGCTTCAACCCTGACTCAGTTCAAATATGAACTTGAGTGTGTGTGTGTGGTGGCGGAGGGGTGTTAGGAGGAGCGAAAGATGGTGAGGTGAGGGCACATAAATTCTGTTCATAACTCTGTATCTATCTATCATCTTTTGTCTAATCTAACCTACCTATATCATCTATCCTGTCTAGTTTATCATCTGTCATCTTTATATATCTTATCTATCTGTCATCTCTGTCAATCTATTCATCTAATCTATGAATATCTATCATCTATCTAATGTATCTAATTCTAATCAATCTATCACCTGTCATCTGTCTGTCATCTACCTGTCATCATATTTTTGTCTACCCATCTATCCTTATGTACAGAACAGTGTAAGATAAATTCTAGCTGAAATAAGAAGGTGAAGAGAGGCAACAAAGGGCCCGGTCGTTTATTTGAACGCAAATACCTGGGCAAGATTTCCCCAGTCTATAGAAATGAAGGCTGGGGAGTTCACACATAAGTAGACAGGTAGCAAGATTTTAAAGAAGGTAGGGGGAGGCAGAGCTAAAGATTTACAACACCACGAGGATTGGCTAGCCGAAAGCATATTTTTCATGTTGGGAGGGGGCAACTGCCAAGAACTTCGGCACATCATCAGTGTCCCATGTGGGAGGGGGCAGCAGCTGGAGACATTGGCACATCATCAGTGTCCGACGTGCCCGCTCCTCCCATCAGTACCCACAGCCTTAAACACAGTTAACAACACAGCTGTCTAACATGGCTATCTATCTATCTATCTATCTATCTATCTATCTATCTATCTATCTATCTATCTATCTATCTATCTATCTATCTATCTATTCGATCTATCTATACCTATCATCTATCCAATCTAATCTGTCATCTATCTGTCTATCTGTCCTATCTATCATCATCTTTTTGTCTACCCATCTATCCATATGCACAGAACAGTTCACAAGATGGTTTATATGTCATTTCCCTACTTATGTTTCCAAAAGTCTGCAAGGTAACTAGGCCCTAGAGACAGACAGCACTGGGTTCACTGAGACATTTGCACATCGAGTCAACAGCATGTGACTACAAAACTAGTAAATGGTGGTGCAGGGACATGAACCCATATCTCTGTCCCCGGTCTTCTTTTCCCACCTTTCTGACAGTATTCTAGCTGGATTTGTTGACTGACTGCTCCCTGAAGACCAGAAGCATCCTTCCTCTTGACTTTTTCAGTAATTTATCCCATTGTATGGAATGCTTTACGCTCGGATACCTGCTTCTGTCACCTCCTTCTAGACTGTTCAAGTCCCACCTCCCTGGTGAGGCTTACCCTGTCCACTGTTTATTTTGAAAGCCCTGCTTCTCTCTGCCTATAATCTCAGTCCTCCATATCCTGCTTTTTATTCTTCATAGTGTTTGTTACCAGCTTAGCTACCAGAGAACTTACAGATGTTTATTGTCTCTTTCCTCCCCTCCAACTAGAACGTGGTCTTCACAGGTTAGGAATTCTGCATGTATTAAGTCTGGTGGAGACCCTGCAGACTCTAGGATCAGCGAGAAGTGGGCACAGTTGTAACTCAAAGTGGTTTGACATGTTAGCAGTATAGGTTAGAGTCAGGCGAGGCAGTTAATAAGGAGGGCCTTTTCTGATATTACTAAGCTACTTGATATATTCTAAGTAAGCTTAAATTTTCAATTATCACACAGCAGGGAGAAACACTTCCTTCTGTCATTCGTTCAGCCTTGAGGACCTGGATGCCAAATCCATTCTCTCGTGGTGAAGTGGGAATGTGTGAGGATGATCGGCCCAAGTCTTAAGTTACACAAGGCACACACATACAGAATCAAGCATATTTAAAAACCAAAATGATAAGAGTGGTTTCCTGTGTCACAGCCGGCATTCCCTAGCCTCCAGTGAGCTCAGAGCAGTGGGGGAGTAGAGGGAAGGGGCCACATAAGCCAACCCAATCTCCTTTCTCTGGACTTGCCTCACCCTGGGTTGTCATCCATTAAACGCTCAGCACGCAGACCTCACGGTGAGCACGCACAGTCATAAAACGCGGCTACTTCCACATCCCAGTCACTTTGGCATGGAACACGTTGCATATTTAAGTGTGGCTCAGAACATTATCACTCATGTATGTATGTTCTTCCTCTGTCGCCGGGTCAAAGAGTAAACAGAGCAGAGGCATACTAGCAAGAGCAGGGTTTAATGTGGATATATAATATACACACATATTGTGGGAAAGATTTTGTTAAATGGATAGGAGGACATAGGCCTTGTCTGGAGCCAGGGGAGACCTGTAGGTGCCGTTGGCAAGGTCTGTGGCATGTCCACCAGGTCGGAGGCCGATTTAGGTGTAGGGCCGAGGTATTCGGCTGTGCCTCCCACCTCATCGTATGGGTCCAGTTCTGACCGTACGATGACCGCCCTCGTGGTGTTTTTCTGAGGTGCACAGGAGGCCGGCGGTGGTGATGCCCACGGCCTGGTGTGGGGCCCGGTGGGGACCGGAAGATGACGGCTAGTGACTATGGCATCGTGTCCATTGGCTTGTATAGAGAGTAAGAGTGAGCTTTCGTGCAGGCACGTGTGCTACCCACTGCGTCATCTGGCCCCCGGGGGGTAGAGTAGGTGCCTTTCCCCATGGTGGTGGAATGCCTTCAGTTCCTAGTCCAACTTGTGGGTAGGTCCGAGGCCGTCGTCTGTTCCTCCCACAGCACCTTGTGGGTCCAGGGGAGTCCGGAGGATGACTTCCCATGTGGTGGGTGTCTGAGGTGCGCTGGAGGACGGCGGTGCTGCTGCCCATTGAATTGTGTGGGGCCGGCAGGTGACCGGAAAATTACAGCCATCGAGGGAGGTGTTGTGTCGCATCGGCGCATCTTGAGCGTCAGCGTCAGCCTTCAGGCCGCCGCTTGTGCTTCCCTGTGCTTTGTCTGGGGCCGGGGGGCAGTTGTATGTGCCTTTCCTGAGGGCAGTGGCGTACCCATAGGGTCCGAGGCTGACGGCCATTGAGGGTGGTGCCGTGTCAATGGGCTTGCCTTGAGCATCATTGCCGGCCCTTGGGCCGAAGGTGGAGCTGCCCACGGCCTCATGTGCGGTCGGGGGCGAACGGAAGATGACGGCCCTCGCGGGTAGTGTCATGTCCATCGGCTCGTCTTGAGCATCAGCCTTCAGAATGGCGCCAGTGCAGCCCACGGACTTGTCCGGGGCCAGGTGGCAGTTGTAGGTGCCTCTCCCGAAGGCGGTGGCGTGCAGATCGGGTCGTCGTCCGCCTTGCGGGTTGGGCCGAGGCCATCATCTGTGCCTCCCATGGCATCGTATGGGGCCAGGGGAGACCAAACGAAGACCGCCCGAGTGGTGGTCGTCTGAGGCACAAAGGAAGCCGGCAGTGGTGCTGCC
The DNA here is from genome assembly GCF_030020395.1 of Manis pentadactyla. NCBI lineage: Eukaryota > Metazoa > Chordata > Mammalia > Pholidota > Manidae > Manis > Manis pentadactyla. Next base: position 27,876 of record NW_026645219.1, on the reverse strand, counting down.
CATGGCCTCGTGCGGTGTCTGGGGGGACCAGAAGACGATGGCTAGCGGTGGTGGATTCGTGTCTATCGGCTTGTCCAGAGCATCAGAGCCAGCCATCGGGCCGGTGCTTGTGCTGCCCAAGGCCTGGTCTTTTGGCTGACTCTATATGGCGGTTTTGCAGAGACAGGACACCTCGAGGTGGGCTGGTAGTGGTTCCTGTGTGCCCTACAGAGTAGGAGCTCATCTGAGTGGTCTCTCTCCAGCCGTCTGCTGGGAGCCTAGGATGGTCAAGAGGCTCAGGACTGCTCCAAGTGGTAGTGGGATCTCTGCTGGGTAAAGTGGGAAAAGCCAGCCGCTAAAGGCTCAGGATCCCGGTGGAACAGCCTGTGACCAGGGTAGCGGGCATGTGCAGGGTGCTCCCTGGCAGGATGGATAGGGTGCAGCACACCGAGGACCGGAAGGACCGGCGGGCGCAGAAGGTGGGGCTGGGGAGGCGGCTGGTGGGGTGGGGCACGATCCTTAGGAAGGAGGAAACTGTCCACACGGAAAAACGGTTTGTGGTGTGCGCCAAACGATCTGAGGAAAGGGTCTGAATCTAGGGACATGGTCTCTTTCACAACTAACTCTTTCTCAGGCCAAGCATGCACTGAGCTGCACAGCTAGGGCGAGCCTGGTATGTATGTCAGCCAGGGGATGCATCGCAAAGAGGCGTGGGCCGCTGTGACATCACCCAGGGGCTTCATAACCACACCCCCATTGAATTAAGCACACTGGCCACACCCAAGGAAACCCTGGGCCGAAGCCATGGTGCGGCCCCAAGGCAAACCCCAGTAGAATCCCTTCCCCGGAATTGCCTGCTGAGGGAAGTGCAGGTGTTCAGACCAACAAGGCCACCATGTGGACAGTCGAGCGCTTCAGTGAACGTGTCTGTCAGAGCTCAGCCTGCCCAGGTGCCAGCCCTGCATGGGCTCGGCAACTGGGGTGTGGTGGACGGCAAGTGCCTTGCCCCACCGCTCCCCCACACTCGCGGTGGCCAGGTCCTGAACACAGCCCGGCACGGAGCCACCGAGAAGCTGCCCGGGGCACGGCCCGCCATTTCCCGGGACTTCCCAGCTTCTCTGAGACACCTGGAGCCAGGCAAGCCTTCTCGGCCATGGCCAGCCAGGCGGCTGACTTCTGTGGAAGGCGCAGACCCCATGACTTGCCTTTCTAGCTAGCGGGCAAGTTCTTTCTCTGCTTTTCACAGAAAGCGTAGGTAGGGGACCACCGGGTCTCAGCATAGACACATCCCGCATTCTGACTGGGCCCGGCCGCCAAGATTTTCTCTCTGATCCAGTTTTGGGGGCCTGTGTCTCGTACGTGAATAACACAACACAGTAAACTGGGAAACATTTTATTTTTAAAATGCTTCTCCTTTAGACTCTTGGTCTCGATGGCGTCGTTGTTCTTGCCCGTCAGCCAAGCTGGAAGGTTGTGGGGCAACCTCGCCTCCTCTCAGTAGTCAGTCTGTCCATTCCCGATCCTGACTGTTCATCCTTTATATTATAACCTATGAAGCTCGTGTCCCGTGTCAGTAACCCTGCTTCTAGTTCCCAGGTCTTACCTTTTGGACCTAGGCCCTGCTTGCTCACTGCTTCACTGTGGAAGCACTGACATTGTTACAGAATAAAATGTGAAATTCTCCAGCCCCAACTCATGGTCTGGCTTTCACGTTGTCTACATTTCCATCCCTATGAGCCAAGCTCCCTGCTCCTTGAAAAGATCCTGTCTCGTGTCTTTTCGTCTCTGAATTATTTCCTCTGGGGGTTTCCACCTCTTGCCTCTGGTTTTTAATACATTTCACCCCAGCAGAAGAACATGGATCATTGAAGAGCCACCTCTCTTGTCACCTCCTCTTGGAGGCTTCCCGTGCACTCTCACTTAGGCGTGCCCTCCTCTCCCTTCTCTGTACTTGGTGAGAACCTCCCTTATCAAATGTGAGTGTGTCAGCTCGTGCACATCACTCTTCGGGTCACGGGATCTGTTAAATTGTGGCGACAGTGAATGACTGGACTCGGCTTCAAAGCTCAGCTGCCCGTTCAGTGGTATCTGGTGCTGCACGCTCCTCCGCCAACCTTTCGTTATGTTCCAAACCATGCGGAACGTCAATGCAGGTGAGATGCCACCGAAGATCCATCTGTCCCTATGTGTATGCCTCCGGGTGCTTTGGGAGAGGCCCAGTGAGCTTAGTCCACGACCTTATCTTTAATGGTGTTGAGCGCAGTGAGTGTGGGGCAGCCCCCAGCTGCTGCTTCTGCTGCTGCTGCTGCTGTGATGACTCCTCTCTCTGGCCCATTGAGGTAAGATTCCAGATCTCTTCTTGTTCTCTGCCTGTAATTTCTCTGTAGTGGTGTATTTTTTTTGTATTGGGGCGGCTGCTTTCGTGTCTCTGAAGGAATTAAGTATGGGTCTCAGAAGTTCCTTATGTCAGTTTTCATTGTACTGTACCATCTTCCTTGTCTACGTCTTTCGGTTTTCTTCTGCTGCTACTGCTTTTCCTCCGAGAGGTTCTGTACCACTGTCCTGTTGTAGACAGAAGAGTAAACTTGGTGCTTTGCTCACTATCATATTTGAGGGACATTGGCGTCACCACTGATAGGAGGAGGGACAGGTAAAATGGAACACCGAGTTTTAAACGGGACCAGTTGGGAGCAAAAACTGTGTTGTGGAGTGACGTGTTCACTTGAGCATCCAAACTTCCCTCGGTATCTTGTTATTGCTTCTTTACATTCTTAAAAATCATAAAATCCACTGATTTCAAACGCCCAGACACAAATTATTACAGCAATTCAGTTGTTGAGGTTAGAAAAAATGAGAAGGGCCTCGCTAAACCACTAAATCTATGACTGGGCACTGCCAAACCGAACAGAAAGCATCCATGGTGGCGGGAAGGGCTATTTTCTACTGACTGTCTCTTGGGGCACCCAAACAGAATCTTTTTTTTTTTTTTTTGGTGTCAGTAATGTACAATTACATGAGCAACATTATGGTTACTAGACTACCCCTCCTCCCCCCTCCCCCCATTTTCAAGTCCGATTCCCGCACCCCATTAGAGTCCTTGTTCATCAATGTAGTAAGATGCTATAGAATCACTACCTGTCTTCTGTGTGTTATACTGCAATCCACGTGGCACCCCTCCCCCTCAATTACGTGTGTGGATTGTAATGTCCCCTTTATCCCCTTATCCCTCCCTTCCCACCCATCCTCCCAGGTCCCTTTCCCTATGGTAACTGTTAGTCCATTCTTTAGTTCTGTGAATCTCCTGCTGTTCTGTTCCTTCCCTTTTTTGCTTTGTTCTCATACCTCACAGAGGAGTGAAATCCTTGGATAATTGCCTTTCTCCACCTGGCTTATTTCACTGAGCATAACACCCTCTAGCTCTGTCAGTGTTGTTGCAAATGGTGGTAGGATTTGTTTTCTTCTTATGGCTGAATGATATTCCATAGTGTGTATGTACCACCTCTTCTTTATCCATTCATCTCCTGATGGACACTTAGGTTGCTTCCATTTCTTTGGTATTGTAAAGAGTGCTGCGATTGGCATAGGGGTGCATCTGTCTCTTTTAAACGGGGCTCCTGCACTCTTAGGGTAAATTCCCAGGAGAGGAATTCCTTGGTCAAATGGTATTTCTGTTCTTTGGTTTTTTGGGGAACTTCCATACTGCTTTCCACAATGGTTGTGGTCACTGACATTCCCACCAGCAGTGTAGGAGGGTTCCCCTTCCTCCACACTCTTGCCGACATCTGTTGTTGTCTGTCTTTTTTGTGGTTGCCATTCTAACTGGTGTGAGGTGATAACCCATTGTGGTTTTAATGTGCATTTCTCTGATGGTTAGCGATGTGGAGCATCTTTCCATGTGCCTGTCGTCCACATGAAATTGCTTCTGTGGAGAGGAATCTGTTCAGATCCTCTGCCCATTTCATAATTGGATTCATTTGCTTTTTGTGTGTTGAGGTTCGTGAGCTCTTGATACAAGTTTTGGATGGCAACGCCTTATCAAATATGTCATCCATGAATATATTTTCCCATACTGAAGGATGTATTTTGGTTCTACTGATGGTGGTCAAACAGAATCTTACTAAACCTCCGACCACTTCATTCCTAATCTGACTAATTTTTTTTTCCAGAACACCAACCAGCCGAGATTACTGGAACAAAGAGGAGAAGCTTTGATGCAGGAACATCTAGTGTAAAACTGAGAGGTGAGGTGGTGTGGAGCTGGTAGTTTGTATCTTTCCATGTGCTGCTTTCAAGGGTCATAGGGAAAAAAGATTGCCTAGGAGATGAAGCCCGGGTTGTTGATGTCACCTGGTATCGGTGGAGCCACGTAGCCTCTATCCATTGATGGGAAGGCTAGCATGCGGCACTGTTGTCTTTCATGCGGAGTTAGACCTGCGGTGTCTCCCATTCGCATTTCAGTCAGAGCCCATTTGGGACTGTCCTGGCACCGGCCGGGGTGGACCCTAGAGCTGTGCCATTTCTTCTGGTCTGTCACAGCACCCCTCTCGGAACAGGGCCTCAGCAGCACTCCCGGGAGAGACACACAGAGAGAGAGAATTGCTCTCGAGAGACAGGGACAGTTTTATTTTCTGTAGCTCCCTGAGCATGCTCCTGATGTTTATTTTGAGATCTCTTTCTCAGGAAGATTGATTTGTGTCCAGTTACCAGGTTCATTTGAAGGTTCATATTTGTGGGTGGCGCCCTCTAGCTCCCAGAAGCTTTACTCTCTGGAGATACTCAGCCCTTTGGGGGACGGCATGGGTCCCAGGGGAGTGGAGCCCGTGCCCCACCCCTCTGGGAGGAAAGAGGTTTTTCCTGCTTCCCGGCCACAGTGCCCGTCTCCACTGCCTGGGCCAGTTTGCGGAGCACGCAGGGAGAAGATGCTGTAGGTAGGGGCGGCCGTTTTGCAGGCTGGTGCTGGCAGGGAGGCAGGCCTGGTACCAGTCACAGCACAGTAAGCGTCCTCGGAGCTGCGAGGCCAGCCAGGGTAATGGAGCACCCAGAGTTCCTGAAAGCTCCCCTGCCTGCCGGGCAAAGTGCACCCAGGCAGATTGGTGCACCTGTCCTTTCTCATGAGTGGCAAGCCTTGTTGATGTCTTGCACCTTTAGCAATTATCTTGCTGTTCTCTCAGACTGTCCACCTTTCTTTTGTCCCACAGCGGCCGTATGTGGAACCCTGTGTTGTCCCAGAAGTGGCTGGAATCTCAAGTATCTCGAAGTCTTCCACCTGTCTTTGCTTTTCAACCCCACCAATCCTCCAGAGCACAGCACATCTACGGTAGGTTCATGCTCCCAGAGCACATCTCCAGGGCTGTACATCACACTTCTCTTTCAAGTGACAGCCTGCAGCAGCAGCGTTCTTCCCTACTGCTCTTCCAGGACTTGGTGTAGTTGTTCTATTTCCACATAATACGTATGTATTTGCTTTTGGTTTTAGGAGGAGGTTTCTGCGTCCCCTCTCACATGAGCCGCCGTCTTTAATCCAATCAGCACATCTTTTTCTTTCCTTTTTTCAGTTTCACTTGTCTAGGGTACCTGACCCCACCCACACAACTTGTAGTTTGTCTTCGTCCTTGAATCTCAAGTGAGTCTCCTGTAAGGGAGCATGTAGGTGGTCTTGAGTTTTCATCCCTTCTTTTAACCCTGTGTCTTTTGATTAGAGCACTCAGAGCCTGTCCTTTTATTCTGACAATTGAGAGCTGTGTCCTTATTGCACTTAAATTTTTTTTTTGTTATCATTAATCTACAATCACGCGAAGAACATTATGATCACCAAGTACACCAAGTCCCCCCCAAAATCCCCGGTACAGTCCCTATCAGCATAGTTTTATGCTGTAGACCCATTCACCATGACCCCACACACACACCCCGTTACAGTCATTGTCCATCAGTGATTAGTAATATGCTGTAGAATCACTACTTGTCTTCTCTGTGTTGTACAGCCCTCCCCATGCACCCCCCAACCAACACATTATACATGCTAATCCTAATGCCCCCTTTCTTTCTCCCCGCCCTTATCCATCCCTTCCCACCCTCCCTGCCCAGTCCACTTCCCTTTATTTACTGTTAATCCACTCACGGGTTCGGTGAGTCTGCTGCTGTTTCTTCCTTCAGGTTTTCTTGATTGTTATATTCACACATGAGTGAAATCATTTGGTTCTTCTCTTTCTCCGCCTGGCCTATTTCACTCAGCATAATACCCTCTAGCTCAAACCACTTTGTTGCAAATGGTATGATTTGTTTTCTTCTTACAGCTGCTTACTGCACTTTTTAAACTGGATTTCTGTCTTCTCTTTTTTCTATAGTTTTGCTATGTGCTCTCACCATTGCTCTCCTGGTTATGAGCAATAGCTTTGTGTTAATCGATATGTAACTATATCTATCTATCTCTCTATCTATCTATCAATGTGTCTATCAATGGATCAATCATCTTTCTGTCTGCCCATCTATCCTTGTGTACAGAACAGTTAACAACATAGCCTATGTCACTTCCCTACATTATGCTTCCAAAAATCTTTCAAGGTAACTAGGCCGTATGGAGAGCACTGGTTTCACCGAGACACTTGCAGGTCGAGTCAGCCGCATGTACCTACAAAACCTGGAAATGGTACAGGTACTTGAACCCGTGTCTCTGTCCACTTTCCTCTTTTATCTCCTTCTCACTTGCTGAGTGTATTTAGCCACATTCATTGACTAAGTGCTCCATGAAGACCACAACTATCCTTCCTCTGGGCCTGTTGTCGACAGAAAAGTACGCTTTGTGCTTTGCACATCACCATGTTTGAGGGACATCGGCATGATCAATGCTGATAGGAGGGAGGGACAAATGTAAAGGAACACCAATTTTCAGAAAGGAGCAGTTGGGAGCAAAGAGTGTGTTTTGGAGTGACGTGTTTATTTGAGTTTCCAAACTTTCCTCTTTATCTGGTTATTACTTCTTTACATTCATGAACATCATAAAACCCACTGATTTCAAAGGCCCAGACACATATTATTACAGCAATTCAGTTGTTGAGGTGAGAGAAAATGAGAAGGAGGTTCCTGCACCACTAAATCTATGGCTGGGCACTGCTGAAACCAAACAAAAAGAATTCACAGTGGCCATACAGGGCTATTTCCTTCTGACTGTTTCTGGGGACTCAAACAGAATCCATTTGTTGGACTGTTTGTTTTTCACTTTCACTTGTGTATTGTACCTATCCCCACCCCTTTGGCTTGTAGTTTGTCTGAGTCCTTGGCTCTCAAGTGAGTCTCCTGTAAGGGAGCACATAGGTGGTCTTGAGTTTTCATCCCTTCTTTTAACCCTGTGTCTTTTGTTTGGAGCACTCAAAGCCTGTCCTTTTATTCTGATGATTCCGAGATGTGCCCTTATTGCACTTAAATAATTTTCTTTGTTATCATTAATCTACAATCACGTGAAGAATAATATGTTTACTGGACTCCTCCATTCACCATGTCCCACCCAAAAACCTCTTACAGTCGCTGTCCTTCAGTGTAGTTGGATGCTGCAGACCACTTCACCATGTCCCCTCACAAACAACCCGTTAAATTTGCTCTCCGTCAGCATGTAGTAAGATGCTGTAGAATCTCTTCTTGTCTTCTCTGTGTTGTACAGCTCTCCCCATGCCCCCACCCAAGCTGTATACATGCTATACCTAATGTTCCCTTTATTTCTCCAAGCCCTTATCCCTCCTTTTCCACCCACCCTGCTCAGTCCCTTTCCGTTTGGTAACTGTTTGTCCAATCTCGGGTTCTGTGAGTCTGCTGATTTTTTTTCCCTTCTGTTTTCCTTTGTTGTTATACTCCACACATGAGTGAAATCATTTGGTATTTGTCTTTCTCCGACTGGCCTCTTTCACTGAGCATAATACCCTTTAGCTACATCCACGTCATTGCAAATGGTAGGATTTGTTTTCTTCTTATGGCTGCTTACTGCACTTTTTAAACTGGATTTCATTATTCCTTTTTGTTTTTGGTTTCGCTGTGTGTTTTCACCATTGATCTCCTGGTTATGAGCAATAGTTTTGTTTTAATCGATACGTATCTTTATCTGTCTATCTATCTTATCTATCTGTCTATCTATCTATCTATCTATCATCTATCTATCTATCTATCTATCTATCTATCTATCTATCTATCTATCTATCTATCTATCATCTATCTATCTATCTCTATCTATCTATCTATCTATCTATCTATCTATCTATCTATCTATCTATCTATCTATCTATCTATCTATCTATCTAATCTATCTATCTATCTATCTATCTATCTATCTATCTATCTATCTATCTATCTATCTATCTATCTATCTATCTATCTATCTATCTATCTATCTATCTATCTAATCTGTCTATCTGTCTATCTGTCTGTCTGTCTGTCTGTCTGTCTATCTATCTATCTATCTGTCTGTCTATCTGTCTATCTATCTATCTGTCTATCTATCTATCTATCTATCTATCTATCTATCTATCTATCTATCTATCTATCTATCTATCTATCTATCTATCTATCTATCTATCTATCTGTCTGTCTATCTATCTGTCTATCTGTCTATCTATCTATCTATCTATCTATTTATCTATCTATCTGTCTGTCTATCTATCTATCTATCTATCTATCTATCTATCTATCTATCTATCTATCTATCTATCTATCTATCTATCTATCTACCTACCTACCTACCTACCTACCTACCTATCTATCTGTCTATATATGCTTCTGTCTTTCTTCCTTTCTATCTATCTGTCTGTCTGTCTGTCTATCTATCTATCTATCTATCTATCTATCTATCTATCTATCTATCTATCTATCTATCTGTCTATTTTCCTATCATCTATCATGTCTATCATCTATCTTGTATCTATCTATCTTTCTATCTATCATCTATCTATCTATGAATCAATCATCTTTTTGTCTGACTATCTATCCTTATGTACAGAACAGATAACAACATAGCCTACTTCACTTCCATACATTATGCTTCCAAAAATCTTGCAAGGTAACTAGGCCGTAGTTAGAGCACTGGGATCACTGAGACACTTGCAGGTCGAGTTAGCTGCAAGTGCTCACAAAACCAGTAAATGGTGGGGCAGGGACTTGAACCCGTATCTCTGTTCTCTGTGCTCTTTTACCTCCTTCTTGCTTGCTGGCTGTATTTAGCCACAATCATTGACTAAGTCCTCCCTGAATATCACAACTATCCTTCCTCAGGGCCTGTTGTAGACAGAAAAGTATACTTGCTGCTTTGCTCACCACCATGTTTGAGGGACATCGGCGTGATCACTGCTGATAGGAGGAGGGACAAATAAAAAGGAACACCTATTTCTAGACAGCAGCAGTTGGGAACAACAGTGTGTTGTGGAGTGATGTGTTTGAGTGTCCAAACTTCCCGCTTTATCTCGTTACTACATCTTTACTTTGGTGTACATCATAAAACCCACTAATTTCAAAGCCCAGACGCATATTATTACAGCAATTCAGTTGATGCAGTGAGAGAATATGAGAAGGAAGTTGCTGCACCACTAAATCTATGGCTGGACACTGCTTAAACCAAACAAAAAGAATTCACAGTGGCTAGATAGGGCTATTTTCTACTGTCTATGGGGACTAAAAAAGAATCCATTTGTTTGTTTGTTTCTCCGTTTCACTTGTGTAGGGTACCTGTCCCCACCCCTTCAGCTTGTAGTTTGTCTTTGTCCCTGGATCTCAAGTGAGTCTCCTGGAAGGGAGCACATAGGTGGTGTTGAGTTTTCATCCCTTCTTCTAACCCTGTGTCTTTTGATTGGAGCACTCAAAGCCTGTACTTTTATTCTGATATTTGAGAGCTGTGCTCTTACTGCACTTTGAAAATTTTTTTGTTATCATTAATATACAGTCACATGAAGAACATTATGCTTAATAGGCTACCTCCTTCACCAATTCCCCCCCTAATCCCCATTACATTTGCGGTCCATCAGCATGGTTGGATGCTGTAGACCCCTTCACCATGTCCCACACACACACCCCGTTACAGTCGCTGCCCATCAGCATGTAGTAAGATGCTGTAGAATCACTACTTGTCTTCTCTGTGTTGTACAGCCCTCCCCATTACCCCCCACCCCACACATTATACATTCTAATCCTAATGCCCCCTTTCTCTTTTCCTGTCCTTATCCCTCCCTTCTCACCAACCCTGCCCAGTCCCTTTCCCTTTGGTAACTGTTAGTCCACTCTCGGTTTCTGTGAGTCTTCTGCTGTTTATGTCCTTCAGTTTTTCTTTGTCGTTTTACTCCACACATGAGTGAAATCATTTGGTACTTCTCTTTCTCCGCCTGGCTTATTTAACTGAGCATAATACCGTCTAGCTCCATCCACGTCATTGCAGATGATTGATTTGTGTTCTTCTTATGGCTGCTTACTGCACTTTTTAAACTGTATTTCATTCTTCTTTTTAGTTTGTAGTTTCGCTATGTGCTTTCACAATTACTCTCCTGGTTTATGAGCAATAGCTTTTATTAAATGATATGTACCTATATCTGTCTCTCTATCTATCTCTCTATCTTTCTATCAATCTATCAATCAATCAATCTATCTATCTATCTATCTATCTATCTATCTATCTATCTATCTATCTATCTATCTATCATCTATCTATCTATCTATCTATCTATCTATCTATCTATCTATCTATCTATCTACTATTATCTTTCTATTTATCTATCAATCAATCATGTTTTTGTCTGCCCTTCTGTCCTTATGTACAGAACAGTTATCAATATAGCCTAAGTCACTTCCCTACATTATGCTTCCAAAAATCTTGCAAGGAAACCAGGCCATAGGGAGAGCACTGGGTTCTGACACTTGCAGGTCGAGTCAACCGCGTGTACCTACAAAACCAGGAAATGGTGGTGCAGGGACTTGAACCCGTGTCTCTGTCCTCTGTCCTCTTTTATCTCCTTCTCCCTTGCTGTCTGTATTTAGCCACATTCATTGACTAAGAACTCCCTGAAGAAAACAAGTATCCTTCCTCTGGGCCTGTTGTCGACAGAAAAGAAAACATGGTGCTGTGCTCACCACCATGTTTGAGGGACATCGGCGTGATCACCGCTTATAGGAGGGAGGGACAAATGAAAAGGAACACCAGTTTCTAGACAGGAGCAGTTGGGAGCAAGGAGTGTGTTGTGGAGTGATGTGTTTATTTGAGTGTCCAAACTTCCATCTTTATCTGGTTTTTACATCTTTACATTAATGAACATCATAAAACCCACTGATTTCAAAGACCCAGATGCATATTATTACAGCAATTCAGTTGTTGAGGTGAGAGAAAATGAGAAGGACTTTGCTGCACCACTAAATCTTTGGCTGGGCACTGCTGAAACCAAACAAAAAGAATTCACGGTGGCCAGATAGGGCTGTTTTCTACTGACTGTCCGTGGGGTTTCAAAAAAAATCCATTGGTTTGTTTGTTTGTTCTCAGTTTCACTTGTGTAGGGTACCTGTCCCCGCCCCTTCGGCTTGTAGTTTGTCTGTGTCCTTGGATCTCAAGTGAGTCTCCTGTAAGGGAGCACATAGATGGTCTTGAGTGAAAGATAGCATTGTTTAGTGTGATGCTTTCCTATCTATCTTCCTACCTATCTCTTTATCTATCTATGTAATCTATCTACCTATCTATCTATCTGTCATCTATCTTCTATGATCTATGATCTATCATCTATATGTATGTATATCAGTCCAATCTATGTATCAATCATCTGTCTGTGTATCTGTTTTCTCACTTTTGTCAACGTTCTTTCACTAGGTGCACTTTGATTCCTCTGTGTCCTTCTCAGTCTCAGTTCCTTGTATTTGTTTATGTGAATTAGCGGTGTGTTTGGGTCTTGAGAGGAGTGGCGTTGGGTGGGAACTTCTCCTGCGTAAGTGGCACGAGTCTGCTGGGGCTTGGATGTTGTGGTTGGCGGGCTGCTCTGCCCCTGGGCCGTTCCTGCTGTGATGGCTGCATGAACTGCGGGGCATGTCCGAGGCCACATGCAGGGAGAACCCTGGCTGGCCCGTGTGGTCCGAGGCAGGTGCATGCCCAGTAGTAGGTCTTTTTGCCTGTGCACTGATGTCACCTCGGCGGCCCTGCTTGGTGGCACATCTCCAGAGAGCATGTGTGTAGTCACTGGCTAAGGGACTGCCTTTTGTGACACGCGGTGCTGTTGTTGGCCGATGGCCCATGGGCTTGCTATGGTGGCAGGCCAGGTAGCTTGTGGGGAAACTGCGCCATTCTTCTGTCAAGGTGGAGGTTGAGTTTATGTGCATTTAGGCATTTAGATGTGAGTGAGGTCTATCTGTAATGGAATAGTAGCGTTGAGAACTTTGTTACTGTTCATATGAAAAGGGTGCTGAGCATAAAGGGTTGGGTGATGGTGGCAGGAATTCTAGGAATGTTTATGTCCCCACACTTATTTATTTTCTGTTAAGGGAGGTGATTCTGAAGTAACTTTTTACTCACGAATGATTGTGTTGCATAAGGTCATCCCATGTCAGCTAAGGTGAGATGAAGTGGTTTAGTAGAATTAAAGCCTGTACACCTTGGCCTGATAAATAGGAGACACATTGTTTGTGCTCTTTGATGCTCTCCTCTCCTGGCTTATTACCTTAACTAACTTGATGTTTCAGAGTGGTCCCAGCATCATTTCCAGCAAGATTTTTCTAAAATTGCATAGAAACACTTGGCAAAGATACCCTGAGAGGTTAGTGGAAAATTTTACTCTTTCTGGTCATAATTTGCAAGATGTTTGCCCTATCCTGTGTTCCTTTGTTACTTTTGCATCTCCTGTGATTGTAGACCTATAGTTGTAGTGGTGTACACACACACGCCCACGCACAGACACACACACATGGCTGAGATTTAACAGAGACCCCAGTTATCAGAAACTGCAGCCCACACTTTAGAAAAGAGATGTGTTTAAGTTGTGCTCCTGGTGTTCCCCCCATAGGGAGCCGACTTCAAAGTGCATAGGTGGTTGGAGACAGATACCTATGCAGACACCTAAGCACAGATATCTATGCGTAGGTTCTCTCTATCTATCATCTAAGTGCATCTCTGTTTACCTACATATCTGTGTTAGTCTACTCAAGCTGATAACCAGAGTGTTATTGAGTGGGGGCTTAATCCATAGACACTGATTTCTCGCCATTCTGGAAGCAGAAGTCCAAGAACAAGGCAGGTTCTGTTCTGGTGAGATCCCTTCCTCTGGCTTGCATATGGCCACATCACTGCTGTGTCCTCACAGAGTCAATGGAGAAAGCTCTGTCCTCTGTTCCTCTTAATAGCACTGATTGCGTAATGGCAGCTCCACCCAAACCCTCATGATATCTTCCGAACCTAATTACCTCCAAATTCCCCACCTCCCAATACCATGACAGTGGGGGTTAGGGCTTCAACCCTGATGCAATTCAAATATGAACTTTTTGTGAGAGTGTGTGTGTGTGTGTGTGTGTGTGTTGGCGGCGGGGGGTTAGGAGGAGCGGAAGATGGTGACGTGAGTGCCCAAAAATTCTGTCCATAACTCTGTATCTAACATCTATCTATTGTCTATCTAATCTATCAGTATCTATCATCTATCTGTCTAATCTAACCTAAATATATCATCTGTCCTATCTAGTCTATCGTCTGTCATCTATATATATCTGATTTATCTCTCATCTCTGTCAATCTATTCATCTAATCTATGAATAACTTTCATCTATCTAATGTATCTATTTCTAATCTGTCACCTATCACCTGTCATCTGTCTGTCATCATCTTTTTGTTTACCCAACTATCCTTATGTACAGAACAGTGTAAGATAAATTGTAGTTGAAATAAGCAGGTGAAGAGATGCAATAAAGGGCCCGGTAGTTTATTTGAACGCAAATACCCGGGCGAGATTTCCCCAGTCTATAGAAATGGAGGCTGGGAATTCACAGTTAAGTAGACAGGCAGCACGATTTTAAAGAAGGTAGGGGTAGGCAGAGCTTAGATTTACAGCAGCATGAGGATTGGCTAGCCTAAGGCACAATTTTCAGGTTGGGAGGGAGCAACAGCCAAGTACTTTGTCACATCATCAGTGTCCCATGTGGGAGGGGGCAGCAGCCGGAGACTTTGGCACGTCATCAGTGTCCGATGTGCTCGCTCTTCCCATCAGTGCACCCAGCCTTACAAACAGGTAACAACACAGCTATCTATCTATCTATCTATCTATCTATCTATCTATCTATCTATCTATCTATCTATCTATCATCATCTATCTATCTATCTATCTATCTATCTATCTATCTATCTATCTATCTATCTATCTATCTATTTATCATCTATCTATCTATCTATCTATCTATCTATCTATCTATCTATCTATCTATCTATCTATCTCTATCTGTTTATACCTATCATCTATCCTATCTAATCTGTCATCTATCTATTCTATCTGTCTATCTGTCCTATCTATCATCATGTTTTTGTCTACCCATCTACTTTATGCACAGAACAGTTCACTAGATGGCTTATATGTCACTTCCGTACTTATATTTCCAAAAGCCTGCAAGGTAACTATGCCCTAGAGACAGACAGCACTGGGTTCACCGAGACATTTGCACATCAAGTCAACAGCATGTGACTACAAAACTAGTAAATGGTGGTGCGGGGACTTCAACCCATATCTCTGTCCCCGGTCCTCTTTGCCCTCCTTGCTGATGGTATTCTAGCCGCGTTTGTTGACTGACTGCTCCCTGAAGACCACAAGCATCCTTCCTCTTGGCTTTTTCAGTAATTTATCACACTGTATGGCATGCTTTTCCCTCAGATACCTGGTTCTGTCACCTCCTGCTAGACTTTTCAAGTCCCACCTCCCTGGTGAAGCTTAGAATGTCCACTGTTTATTTTGAAAGCCCTGCTTCTCTCTGCCTATAATCTCAGTCCTCCATATCCTGCTGTTTATTCTCCATAGTGTTTGTTACTGGCTAAGCTACTGGAAAACTTACAGATGTTCATTGTGTCTTTCCTCCCCTCCATCTAGAACGTGGTCTCCACAGGTAAGGAATTCTGCATGTATTAAGTCTGGTGGAGACTCTGCAGGCTCTAGGGTCAGTGAGAAGTTGGCACAGATGTAACTCATCTTGGTTTGACATGTTAGCAGTTTAGGTTAGAGTCAGGCCAGGCTTTCATTAAAGAGGACCTTTTCTGATATTACTAAGCTACTTGATAAATTCTAAGTAAGCTTATACTTTCAATAATCACACAGCAGGCAGAAGCACTTCCTCTAGTCTTGCCTCCCCCTGGGCTGTCATCCATTAAATGCTCAGCACGCAGAATTCACAGTGAGCATGCACAGTCATAAAACGCGGCTACTTCCACATCCCAGTCACTAGGGCAAGGAACAAGTGTGGCTCAGAACATTATCACTCACGTATGTATGTTCTTCCTCTGTCACTGAGTCAAAGAGTAAACAGAGCAGAGGCATACAAGCAAGAGCAGGTTTTAGTGTGAATATATAATATACACACATATTGTGGGAAAGATTTTGTTAAACAGATAGGAGGACATATGCCTTGTCTGGATCTGAGGGAGACCTGTAGGTGAAGTTGGCAAGGGCTGTGGCATGTCCACCGGGTCGGAGGCCGAGAGAGGGGTAGGGCCGAGGCCGTCAGCTGTGCTTCCCACGGCATCGTATGGGGCCAGGGGAGACCAGACGACGACCACCCACGCGGTGATTATCTGAGGCACACAGGAGGCCTGCGGTGGTGCTGCATACAGCCTCGTGTGGGGTAGGGGGAGACCAGTAGATGATGACCAGCGGTGTTGGCGTTGTGTCCATCGGCTCGTCCCGAGCGTCAGAGCCAGCACTTGTGCCGATGCTTGTGCTGCCCAAGGCCTTGTCTGTTGGCTGACTCTGGATGGCGGTTTTGCAGAGGAAGGACACCTCAAGGTGGGCTGGTAGTGGTGCACGTGTTCCCTGCAGAGGAGGAGCTCATCTGGGTTGTCTCTCTCCAGCCGTCTGCTGGGAGCCTAGGATGGTCCAGAAGCCCACTACTGCTCCCAGTGGAAGTGGGATCTCTGCTGGAAAAGTGGGGAAAGGCAGCTGCTAAAGGCACATTATCCCAGTGGAACAGACTGTAACCAGGGCTGCGTGCAGGTGCAGGGTGCTCCCTGGCAGGAGGGATAGGGGGCCACGTCCCGGGGACGGGAAGGACCGGCGGGTGAAGAAGGTGGGGCTGGGGAGGCGGTGGGTGGAGTGGGGCACGAACCTTAGGAAGGAGGAATCTGTCCACATGGGTAAATGAGTTGTGCTGTGCACCAAACGATCCGAGAAAAGGGTCTGAAGCTAGGGAGAGTGTCTCCTTTGCCACTAACTCATTCTTATTCAAAGCATGCACTGAACTGCCCAGCTAGGGTGAGCCTGGTATGTATGTTGTCAGCCAGGAGATGCATCATAAAGCGACCTGGGCCGCTGTAACCTCACACAGGGGCCGCATCACCATGCACCTATTGCCTTAAGCACACCGGCCCGCCCAGAGGACACCCTGGGCCAACGCCACGGCGCTGCCCCAAGGCCAGCCCCAGTAGAATCCATAGCCCCCGGGACTGCCCACTGTGGGCCGTGCAGGTGTTCGGACCAATGAGGCCACCATGCGGACCATCAAGGGCTGCCGTGCCCATGTCTGTCAGAGCGCAGCCCGCCTGGGTGCTGGCTCTGCATGGGCTCGGCACCCAGGGTGTGGCAGGCATCAAGTCCCTTGAGCATCCTGCACCACCGCGATCCCGGAGGCCAGGGCTTGCAGACAGCCTGGTGCAGAGCCACCCAGTGGCTCTCCGGGGCACGGTCAGCACTTTCTCGGGGCTTCCCAGAATCTCTAGGACACCTGGAGCCAGGCATGCCTTCTCGGCCATGGCCAGCCAGGCAGCTGACTTCAGAGGAGTGCGCAGACCCCATGACTTGCCTTTCTAGCTAGCGGGCAGGTTCTTCCTTTACTTCTCACAGAAAGCGAAGGTCGGGGACCACCGGGTCTCAGCATAGCCTCATCCCACCTTCTGACTGGGCTCGGCCGCCCAGAATTTCTCTCTGATCTAGTTTTGGGGGCCTGTGTCTCGTACGTGAATAACACAACACAGTAAAGTGGGAAACACTTTTTATTTTTAAAATGCTTTTCCTTAGGCTCTTGGTCTCGATGGCATCGCCGTTCTTGCCCATCAGCCCAGCTGGATGCTTGCGTGGGAACCTCGCCTCCTCTCAGCAGTCAACCTGTCCATTCCCGATCCTGACTGTTCATCCTTTATGTTATAACCTGTGAAGTTCGTGTCCCATGTCAGTAACCCTGCTTCTAGTTTCTCACGTCTTTCCTGGTGGACCTAGACCCTGCTTGCTCACTGCTTCACTGTGGAAGCACTGACATTTTTACAGAATAAAATTTGAAATTCTCCAGCCCCAACTCACGGTCTGGCGTTCACTTTGACTACATCTCCATCCCTATGAGTCAAGCTCCCTGCTCCTTGAGAAGATCCTGTCTCGTGCCTTTTTGTCTCTGAATTATTTCCTCTGGGGTTTCCCACCTCTTGCCTCTGGTTTTTAAGACATTTCACCCCAGCAGAAGACTATGGATCATTGAAGACCCACCTCTCTAGTCACCTCCTCTTGGAGGCTTTCCGTGCACTCTCACTTAGGCGTGCCCTCCTCTCCCTTCTCCGTACTTGGTGAGAACCTCCCTTATCAAATGTGAGTGTGTCAGCTTGTGCGCATCACTCTTCGGGTCACGGGATCTGTTGAACAGTGGTAACAGTGAATGACTGGACTCGGCCTCAAAGCTCAGCTGCCCGTTCAGTTGTACCTAGTGCCGCTCGCTCCTCCACCAACCGTTCGTTATGTTCCAAACCGTGCGGAACATACATGCGGGCGAGATGCCACCGACGACCTCTCAGTCCCCGCTGTGTATGCCTCTGGGTGCTTAGGGAGAGGGCCAGCGAGGCGAGAACACACCCTTATCTTTCAAGGTGATGAGCACAGTGCGTGTGGGGCAGGCCCCAGCTGCTGCTGCTGCTGCTGTGATAACTCCTCTCTCTGGCCCAGCGGGGTAAGTTTCCAGATCTCTTATTCTCTGCCTGTGCTTTCTCCATAGTGGTGTAGTTTTGTTGTATAGGGGCGGCTGCTTTTCTGTCTCTGAAGGAATTAACTATGGGTCTCAGAAGTCCCTTGTGTCAGTTTTCATTGTACTGTACCATCTTCTATTTCTACGTCTTTGGGTTTTCTCCCGCTGCTACTGCTTTTCCTCTGAGAGGACCTGTACCACAGGTCTTTTGTAGACAGAAGAGTAAACTTGGTGCTTTGCTCACCGCCATGTTTGAGGGACATCGGCATCACCGCTGATAGGAGGAGGGACAGGTAAAAAGGAACACCGAGTTCTAGATGGGAGCAGTTGGGTGCAAAGAGTGTGTTGTGGAGTGACGTGTTCGTTCGAGCATTCAAACTTCCCTCGGTATCTGGTTATTTCTTCTTTACATTCGTAAACATCATAAAATCCACTGATTTCAAAAGCCCAGACGCATATTATTACAGCAATTCTGTTGCTGAGGTGAGAAAAAATGAGAAGGGCCTCGCTATACCACTGAATCTATGACTGGGCACTGCCAAAACCGAACAGAAATAATCCACGGTGGCGGGAAGGGCTATTTTCTGCTGACTGTCTCCCTGGGCACTCAAACAGAATCACTTATTTATTTATTTTTGGTGTCAGTAATGTACAATTACATGTGCAACGTTATGGTTTCCAGACTCTCCCTCCTCCCCCCCATTATCAAGTGCTCCCTGCACCCCATTAGAGTCGTTGTTAATCAATGTAGTAAGATGCTATAGAATCACTACCTGTCTTCTGTGTGTTATAGTCCAATCCCCGTGGCACCCCACCCACTACATTATGTGTGCTGATTGTAATGCCCCCTTTACCCCCTTATCTCTCCCTTCCCACCCATCCTCCCAATTCCATTTCCCTTTGGTAACTGTTAGTCCATTCTTGGGTTCTGTGAGTTTGCTGCTGTTTTGTTCCTTCCCGTTTTTGCTTTGTTCTCATACCTCACAGAGGAGTGAAATCCTTGGATACTTCTCTTTCTCCACCTGGCTTATTTCACTGAGCATAACACCCTCCAGCTCCGTCTGTGTTGTTGCAAATGGTGGTAGGATTTGTTTTCTTCTTATGGCTGGATGATATCCCATAGTGTGTATGTACCACCTCTTCTTTATCCATTCATCTCCTGATGTTAGGTTGCTTCCATTTCTTGGGTATTGGAAAGTGTGCTGCGATCAACATAGGGTCGCATCTGTTTCTTTCAAACTGGGCTCCTGCACTCTTAGGGTAAATTCCTAGGAGAGGAATTCCTGGGTCAAATGCTATTTCTGTTCTTTGGTTTTTTGGGTATCTTTCATAATGCTTGAAACTATAGTTGAGCTGACTGACATTCCCACCAGCAGTGTAGGAGGGTTCCCCTTTCTCCACACCCTTGCCAACATCTGTTGTTGTCTGTCTTCTGGGTGGTGGCCATCCTGTTGTGAGGTGATACCCCATTGTGGTTTTAATGTGCATTTCTCTGATGGTTAGCGATGTGGAGCGTCTTTTCATGTGCCTGTCGGCCACCTGAAATTGCTTCTGTGCAGAAGTGTCTGTTCAGATCCTCTGCCCATTTTGTAATAGAATTCATTTGCTTTTTGTGTGTTGAGGTTCATGAGCTCTTGATACATGTTTTGGATGGCAACTCCTTATCAAATATTTCATCAGTGAATATATTCTCCCATACTGAGGGATGTCTTTAGGTTCTCCTGATGGTGGTCAAACAGTATCTTCAAAACCCCCTACTACTTCCTTCCAAATCCGACTAATTTTATTTTTACTCCAGAACACCATGCAGACGAGAAAACTGAAACGAAGAGAAGCAGCTGTGATGCAGGAACATCTAGTGTAAAACTGAGAGGTGAGGTGGTTTGGAGACTGGTAGGTTGTATCTTTCCAAGTGCTGCTTTCAATCGTCATAGGGAAAAAAGAATACCAAGGAGATGAAGCCCGGGGTATCGACGTCACCTGGTATAGGGTGAGGATGTGGGTTGGGTTTGGTTTGGTTTTGGGGTTGGGGTTGGGGTTCGGGGTTGTAGTTCGGGTTCGGGGTAGGTTTTGGTTACGGGTTAGGGAACGGGTTAGGGTTAGGGAACGGGTTAGGGAACGGGTTAGGGAACGGGTTAGGGTTAGGGAACGGGTTAGGGAACGGGTTAGGGAACGGGTTAGGGTTAGGGAACGGGTTAGGGAACGGGTTAGGGTTAGGGAACGGGTTAGGGTTAGGGAACGGGTTAGGGTTAGGGAACGGGTTAGGGAACGGGTTAGGGTTAGGGAACGGGTTAGGGTTAGGGAACGGGTTAGGGAACGGGTTAGGGAACGGGTTAGGGAACGGGTTAGGGTTAGGGAACGGGTTAGGGTTAGGGAACGGGTTAGGGAACGGGTTAGGGAACGGGTTAGGGAACGGGTTAGGGTTAGGGTTAGGGTTAGGGAACGGGTTAGGGTTAGGGTTAGGGTTAGGGAACGGGTTAGGGTTAGGGAACGGGTTAGGGTTAGGGAACGGGTTAGGGAACGGGTTAGGGAACGGGTTAGGGTTAGGGAACGGGTTAGGGTTAGGGAACGGGTTAGGGTTAGGGTTAGGGAACGGGTTAGGGTTAGGGTTAGGGAACGGGTTAGGGTTAGGGAACGGGTTAGGGTTAGGGAACGGGTTAGGGTTAGGGTTAGGGAACGGGTTAGGGTTAGGGAACGGGTTAGGGTTAGGGTTAGGGAACGGGTTAGGGTTAGGGAACGGGTTAGGGAACGGGTTAGGGAACGGGTTAGGGTTAGGGTTAGGGTTAGGGTTAGGGAACGGGTTAGGGTTAGGGTTAGGGAACGGGTTAGGGAACGGGTTAGGGAACGGGTTAGGGAACGCGTTAGGGAACGGGTTAGGGTTAGGGAACGGGTTAGGGAACGGGTTAGGGTTAGGGTTAGGGTTAGGGAACGGGTTAGGGAACGGGTTAGGGAACGGGTTAGGGTTAGGGAACGGGTTAGGGTTAGGGTTAGGGAACGGGTTAGGGTTAGGGTTAGGGTTAGGGAACGGGTTAGGGTTAGGGAACGGGTTAGGGAACGGGTTAGGGAACGGGTTAGGGTTAGGGTTAGGGTTAGGGAACGGGTTAGGGTTAGGGAACGGGTTAGGGTTAGGGTTAGGGTTAGGGTTAGGGTTAGGGTTAGGGTTAGGGTTAGGGGTTAGGGTTAGGGTTAGGGTTAGGGTTAGGGTTAGGGTTAGGGTTAGGGTTAGGGTTAGGGTTAGGGTTAGGGTTAGGGTTAGGGTTAGGGTTAGGGTTAGGGTTAGGGTTAGGGTTAGGGTTAGGGTTAGGGTTAGGGTTAGGGTTAGGGTTAGGGTTAGGGTTAGGGTTAGGGTTAGGGTTAGGGTTAGGGTTAGGGTTAGGGTTAGGGTTAGGGTTAGGGTTAGGGTTAGGGTTAGGGTTAGGGTTAGGGTTAGGGTTAGGGTTAGGGTTAGGGTTAGGGTTAGGGTTAGGGTTAGGGTTAGGGTTAGGGTTAGGGTTAGGGTTAGGGTTAGGGTTAGGGTTAGGGTTAGGGTTAGGGTTAGGGTTAGGGTTAGGGTTAGGGTTAGGGTTAGGGTTAGGGTTAGGGTTAGGGTTAGGGTTAGGGTTAGGGTTAGGGTTAGGGTTAGGGTTAGGGTTAGGGTTAGGGTTAGGGTTAGGGTTAGGGTTAGGGTTAGGGTTAGGGTTAGGGTTAGGGTTAGGGTTAGGGTTAGGGTTAGGGTTAGGGTTAGGGTTAGGGTTAGGGTTAGGGTTAGGGTTAGGGTTAGGGTTAGGGTTAGGGTTAGGGTTAGGGTTAGGGTTAGGGTTAGGGTTAGGGTTAGGGTTAGGGTTAGGGTTAGGGTTAGGGTTAGGGTTAGGGTTAGGGTTAGGGTTAGGGTTAGGGTTAGGGTTAGGGTTAGGGTTAGGGTTAGGGTTAGGGTTAGGGTTAGGGTTAGGGTTAGGGTTAGGGTTAGGGTTAGGGTTAGGGTTAGGGTTAGGGTTAGGGTTAGGGTTAGGGTTAGGGTTAGGGTTAGGGTTAGGGTTAGGGTTAGGGTTAGGGTTAGGGTTAGGGTTAGGGTTAGGGTTAGGGTTAGGGTTAGGGTTAGGGTTAGGGTTAGGGTTAGGGTTAGGGTTAGGGTTAGGGTTAGGGTTAGGGTTAGGGTTAGGGTTAGGGTTAGGGTTAGGGTTAGGGTTAGGGTTAGGGTTAGGGTTAGGGTTAGGGTTAGGGTTAGGGTTAGGGTTAGGGTTAGGGTTAGGGTTAGGGTTAGGGTTAGGGTTAGGGTTAGGGTTAGGGTTAGGGTTAGGGTTAGGGTTAGGGTTAGGGTTAGGGTTAGGGTTAGGGTTAGGGTTAGGGTTAGGGTTAGGGTTAGGGTTAGGGTTAGGGTTAGGGTTAGGGTTAGGGTTAGGGTTAGGGTTAGGGTTAGGGTTAGGGTTAGGGTTAGGGTTAGGGTTAGGGTTAGGGTTAGGGTTAGGGTTAGGGTTAGGGTTAGGGTTAGGGTTAGGGTTAGGGTTAGGGTTAGGGTTAGGGTTAGGGTTAGGGTTAGGGTTAGGGTTAGGGTTAGGGTTAGGGTTAGGGTTAGGGTTAGGGTTAGGGTTAGGGTTAGGGTTAGGGTTAGGGTTAGGGTTAGGGTTAGGGTTAGGGTTAGGGTTAGGGTTAGGGTTAGGGTTAGGGTTAGGGTTAGGGTTAGGGTTAGGGTTAGGGTTAGGGTTAGGGTTAGGGTTAGGGTTAGGGTTAGGGTTAGGGTTAGGGTTAGGGTTAGGGTTAGGGTTAGGGTTAGGGTTAGGGTTAGGGTTAGGGTTAGGGTTAGGGTTAGGGTTAGGGTTAGGGTTAGGGTTAGGGTTAGGGTTAGGGTTAGGGTTAGGGTTAGGGTTAGGGTTAGGGTTAGGGTTAGGGTTAGGGTTAGGGTTAGGGTTAGGGTTAGGGTTAGGGTTAGGGTTAGGGTTAGGGTTAGGGTTAGGGTTAGGGTTAGGGTTAGGGTTAGGGTTAGGGTTAGGGTTAGGGTTAGGGTTAGGGTTAGGGTTAGGGTTAGGGTTAGGGTTAGGGTTAGGGTTAGGGTTAGGGTTAGGGTTAGGGTTAGGGTTAGGGTTAGGGTTAGGGTTAGGGTTAGGGTTAGGGTTAGGGTTAGGGTTAGGGTTAGGGTTAGGGTTAGGGTTAGGGTTAGGGTTAGGGTTAGGGTTAGGGTTAGGGTTAGGGTTAGGGTTAGGGTTAGGGTTAGGGTTAGGGTTAGGGTTAGGGTTAGGGTTAGGGTTAGGGTTAGGGTTAGGGTTAGGGTTAGGGTTAGGGTTAGGGTTAGGGTTAGGGTTAGGGTTAGGGTTAGGGTTAGGGTTAGGGTTAGGGTTAGGGTTAGGGTTAGGGTTAGGGTTAGGGTTAGGGTTAGGGTTAGGGTTAGGGTTAGGGTTAGGGTTAGGGTTAGGGTTAGGGTTAGGGTTAGGGTTAGGGTTAGGGTTAGGGTTAGGGTTAGGGTTAGGGTTAGGGTTAGGGTTAGGGTTAGGGTTAGGGTTAGGGTTAGGGTTAGGGTTAGGGTTAGGGTTAGGGTTAGGGTTAGGGTTAGGGTTAGGGTTAGGGTTAGGGTTAGGGTTAGGGTTAGGGTTAGGGTTAGGGTTAGGGTTAGGGTTAGGGTTAGGGTTAGGGTTAGGGTTAGGGTTAGGGTTAGGGTTAGGGTTAGGGTTAGGGTTAGGGTTAGGGTTAGGGTTAGGGTTAGGGTTAGGGTTAGGGTTAGGGTTAGGGTTAGGGTTAGGGTTAGGGTTAGGGTTAGGGTTAGGGTTAGGGTTAGGGTTAGGGTTAGGGTTAGGGTTAGGGTTAGGGTTAGGGTTAGGGTTAGGGTTAGGGTTAGGGTTAGGGTTAGGGTTAGGGTTAGGGTTAGGGTTAGGGTTAGGGTTAGGGTTAGGGTTAGGGTTAGGGTTAGGGTTAGGGTTAGGGTTAGGGTTAGGGTTAGGGTTAGGGTTAGGGTTAGGGTTAGGGTTAGGGTTAGGGTTAGGGTTAGGGTTAGGGTTAGGGTTAGGGTTAGGGTTAGGGTTAGGGTTAGGGTTAGGGTTAGGGTTAGGGTTAGGGTTAGGGTTAGGGTTAGGGTTAGGGTTAGGGTTAGGGTTAGGGTTAGGGTTAGGGTTAGGGTTAGGGTTAGGGTTAGGGTTAGGGTTAGGGTTAGGGTTAGGGTTAGGGTTAGGGTTAGGGTTAGGGTTAGGGTTAGGGTTAGGGTTAGGGTTAGGGTTAGGGTTAGGGTTAGGGTTAGGGTTAGGGTTAGGGTTAGGGTTAGGGTTAGGGTTAGGGTTAGGGTTAGGGTTAGGGTTAGGGTTAGGGTTAGGGTTAGGGTTAGGGTTAGGGTTAGGGTTAGGGTTAGGGTTAGGGTTAGGGTTAGGGTTAGGGTTAGGGTTAGGGTTAGGGTTAGGGTTAGGGTTAGGGTTAGGGTTAGGGTTAGGGTTAGGGTTAGGGTTAGGGTTAGGGTTAGGGTTAGGGTTAGGGTTAGGGTTAGGGTTAGGGTTAGGGTTAGGGTTAGGGTTAGGGTTAGGGTTAGGGTTAGGGTTAGGGTTAGGGTTAGGGTTAGGGTTAGGGTTAGGGTTAGGGTTAGGGTTAGGGTTAGGGTTAGGGTTAGGGTTAGGGTTAGGGTTAGGGTTAGGGTTAGGGTTAGGGGTTAGGGTTAGGGTTAGGGTTAGGGTTAGGGTTAGGGTTAGGGTTAGGGTTAGGGTTAGGGTTAGGGTTAGGGTTAGGGTTAGGGTTAGGGTTAGGGTTAGGGTTAGGGTTAGGGTTAGGGTTAGGGTTCAGGGTTAGGGTTAGGGTTAGGGTTAGGGTTAGGGTTAGGGTTAGGGTTAGGGTTAGGGTTAGGGTTAGGGTTAGGGTTGGTTAGGGTTAGGGTTAGGGTTAGGGTTAGGGTTAGGGTTAGGGTTAGGGTTAGGGTTAGGGTTAGGGTTAGGGTTAGGGTTAGGGTTAGGGTTAGGGTTAGGGTTAGGGTTAGGGTTAGGGTTAGGGTTAGGGTTAGGGTTAGGGTTAGGGTTAGGGTTAGGGTTAGGGTTAGGGTTAGGGTTAGGGTTAGGGTTAGGGTTAGGGTTAGGGTTAGGGTTAGGGTTAGGGTTAGGGTTAGGGTTAGGGTTAGGGTTAGGGTTAGGGTTAGGGTTAGGGTTAGGGTTAGGGTTAGGGTTAGGGTTAGGGTTAGGGTTAGGGTTAGGGTTAGGGTTAGGGTTAGGGTTAGGTTAGGGTTAGGGTTAGGGTTAGGGTTAGGGTTAGGGTTAGGGTTAGGGTTAGGGTTAGGGTTAGGGTTAGGGTTAGGGTTAGGGTTAGGGTTAGGGTTAGGGTTAGGGTTAGGGTTAGGGTTAGGGTTAGGGTTAGGGTTAGGGTTAGGGTTAGGGTTAGGGTTAGGGTTAGGGTTAGGGTTAGGGTTAGGGTTAGGGTTAGGGTTAGGGTTAGGGTTAGGGTTAGGGTTAGGGTTAGGGTTAGGGTTAGGGTTAGGGTTAGGGTTAGGGTTAGGGTTAGGGTTAGGGTTAGGGTTAGGGTTAGGGTTAGGGTTAGGGTTAGGGTTAGGGTTAGGGTTAGGGTTAGGGTTAGGGTTAGGGTTAGGGTTAGGGTTAGGGTTAGGGTTAGGGTTAGGGTTAGGGTTAGGGTTAGGGTTAGGGTTAGGGTTAGGGTTAGGGTTAGGGTTAGGGTTAGGGTTAGGGTTAGGGTTAGGGTTAGGGTTAGGGTTAGGGTTAGGGTTAGGGTTAGGGTTAGGGTTAGGGTTAGGGTTAGGGTTAGGGTTAGGGTTAGGGTTAGGGTTAGGGTTAGGGTTAGGGTTAGGGTTAGGGTTAGGGTTAGGGTTAGGGTTAGGGTTAGGGTTAGGGTTAGGGTTAGGGTTAGGGTTAGGGTTAGGGTTAGGGTTAGGGTTAGGGTTAGGGTTAGGGTTAGGGTTAGGGTTAGGGTTAGGGTTAGGGTTAGGGTTAGGGTTAGGGTTAGGGTTAGGGTTAGGGTTAGGGTTAGGGTTAGGGTTAGGGTTAGGGTTAGGGTTAGGGTTAGGGTTAGGGTTAGGGTTAGGGTTAGGGTTAGGGTTAGGGTTAGGGTTAGGGTTAGGGTTAGGGTTAGGGTTAGGGTTAGGGTTAGGGTTAGGGTTAGGGTTAGGGTTAGGGTTAGGGTTAGGGTTAGGGTTAGGGTTAGGTTAGGGTTAGGGTTAGGGTTAGGGTTAGGGTTAGGGTTAGGGTTAGGGTTAGGGTTAGGGTTAGGGTTAGGGTTAGGGTTAGGGTTAGGGTTAGGGTTAGGGTTAGGGTTAGGGTTAGGGTTAGGGTTAGGGTTAGGGTTAGGGTTAGGGTTAGGGTTAGGGTTAGGGTTAGGGTTAGGGTTAGGGTTAGGGTTAGGGTTAGGGTTAGGGTTAGGGTTAGGGTTAGGGTTAGGGTTAGGGTTAGGGTTAGGTTAGGGTTAGGGTTAGGGTTAGGGTTAGGGTTAGGGTTAGGGTTAGGGTTAGGGTTAGGGTTAGGGTTAGGGTTAGGGTTAGGGTTAGGGTTAGGGTTAGGGTTAGGGTTAGGGTTAGGGTTAGGGTTAGGGTTAGGGTTAGGGTTAGGGTTAGGGTTAGGGTTAGGGTTAGGGTTAGGGTTAGGGTTAGGGTTAGGGTTAGGGTTAGGGTTAGGGTTAGGGTTAGGGTTAGGGTTAGGGTTAGGGTTAGGGTTAGGGTTAGGGTTAGGGTTAGGGTTAGGGTTAGGGTTAGGGTTAGGGTTAGGGTTAGGGTTAGGGTTAGGGTTAGGGTTAGGGTTAGGGTTAGGGTTAGGGTTAGGGTTAGGGTTAGGGTTAGGGTTAGGGTTAGGGTTAGGGTTAGGGTTAGGGTTAGGGTTAGGGTTAGGTTAGGGTTAGGGTTAGGGTTAGGGTTAGGGTTAGGGTTAGGGTTAGGGTTAGGGTTAGGGTTAGGGTTAGGGTTAGGGTTAGGGTTAGGGTTAGGGTTAGGGTTAGGGTTAGGGTTAGGGTTAGGGTTAGGGTTAGGGTTAGGGTTAGGGTTAGGGTTAGGGTTAGGGTTAGGGTTAGGGTTAGGGTTAGGGTTAGGGTTAGGGTTAGGGTTAGGGTTAGGGTTAGGGTTAGGGTTAGGTTAGGGTTAGGGTTAGGGTTAGGGTTAGGGTTAGGTTAGGGTTAGGGTTAGGGTTAGGGTTAGGGTTAGGGTTAGGGTTAGGGTTAGGGTTAGGTTAGGGTTAGGGTTAGGGTTAGGGTTAGGGTTAGGGTTAGGGTTAGGGTTAGGGTTAGGGTTAGGGTTAGGGTTAGGGTTAGGGTTAGGGTTAGGGTTAGGGTTAGGGTTAGGGTTAGGGTTAGGGTTAGGGTTAGGGTTAGGGTTAGGGTTAGGGTTAGGGTTAGGGTTAGGTTAGGGTTAGGTTAGGGTTAGGGTTAGGGTTAGGGTTAGGGTTAGGGTTAGGGTTAGGGTTAGGGTTAGGGTTAGGGTTAGGGTTAGGGTTAGGTTAGGGTTAGGGTTAGGGTTAGGGTTAGGGTTAGGGTTAGGGTTAGGTTAGGGTTAGGGTTAGGGTTAGGGTTAGGGTTAGGGTTAGGGTTAGGGTTAGGGTTAGGGTTAGGGTTAGGGTTAGGGTTAGGGTTAGGGTTAGGGTTAGGGTTAGGGTTAGGGTTAGGGTTAGGGTTAGGGTTAGGGTTAGGGTTAGGGTTAGGGTTAGGGTTAGGGTTAGGGTTAGGGTTAGGGTTAGGGTTAGGGTTAGGTTAGGGTTAGGGTTAGGGTTAGGGTTAGGGTTAGGGTTAGGGTTAGGGTTAGGGTTAGGGTTAGGGTTAGGTGGTTAGGGTTAGGGTTAGGGTTAGGGTTAGGGTTAGGGTTAGGGTTAGGTTAGGGTTAGGGTTAGGTTAGGGTTAGGTTAGGGT